>NC_134581.1:131815000-132415000 GCF_037038515.1 Microtus pennsylvanicus
AGAGTGTTTTCCCATTCTGAGCTCACTTGCTCCTTTGTTGCTTTGGGAATAAAATGAATTATTACAGCCATACCCTAGGTTTTAAAAAAAAAGCCAGCCCTCTCCTGTGTGTAGAAGAGAGGGGGAGCCCATCTTCGGTTATGAAACAATATTTAAACTACCAAGGATAACCGAGTGAAGAAATTTCCTGTAACATTCATGCTTTTGGAAAACAGCACTTCCAGAGAGCAAGCAGAACCAAAACTGAGTATCAATTGCCTAATAACCACAGATTTAACTGGTTGGTATTTTATGAGACTCTCAAACCAGGCATGCCGTGCTTCTGAGGCTAACGGACTGGAAACCGCTATTTTGATTTGTTTTCCTCAGTAAAGTCTAGTCTGTCTATTAATTTTTATTAATGGGACGAGTAGAGAATGAGAAGTGAAGCGGAGAGGATGCTTGAATTCTTCAGAATTAGAGAAATGTGACATGTAAACACAAGTTCCCGGTGACCCACCCCGGCCCCTGCCAAAGTCTGTCTTGATTGGGGAATAGAGTCATTTTTCTCCATTAAGCTGGTTCCATCAAAAATGTCAGCATGCAATTGGAGCCACCGAAGGCAAAGCTGCATCCTTAAGTGTCGGAAAATAAATTGCTCTGACCCGAGGCTCTTCGTTCTACTCAGAATAGAAGGGAGAGAGTCTGCACTGTTCGCTTGGCACCACTGTGGGTAGACACTCCGGGCACATACTTCCTCAGAACTCTAGAATAGCTCAGCGGTGACCCAGCCCCTGGTTTCACAGATGAGGAAATGTGGGTTGAGGGGCGTGACTAGAGAGACACCATCAAGGTAGGGCAATGCTGAAGCCAGACTGAATCTACAGTTCCAGAACGTCTGTGTGTGTGTGTGTGTGTGTGTGTGTGTGTGTGTGTGTGTGTGTGTGTAAGTGGGGAGGCAGAGTCAAAGAGGATTCTCCAGGGAGGGAGACCCAAGCTGGGCCTGACATGGTGAGCAGAACTAAGCATAGGACGTGGTTGCTGGGGAAGGAACTGGTCACCATGGTGAGACTTCTGTGTCAGGAAAGCATTGGAAGAAGTTCACTCTGGTTCTCTTTGGCTGTGAGCAGAAGGTACATAGACATCACTGGATTTCAGATTCATCTTGATTTCCTTGGCTTCCCTCACGCCAGCTTTTTTTTTTCTGTGTGTGTGATGTGAATAACTCCATAGGCTGCCCTTCCTCATTCTGGGGATGTCACTCACCACCCTGTCTGTGCCCTCTGATTCATACGCCAACACCCCTGGGATTTCATTTTCCATCTAGTTGAGATTTCCCTCTAGGAGACTTCATCTGTTTCTTTCCCTCCACTCTCCTGTAAGAAAAAGACACGCTACAAGCTACCCACGGATAAAGAGAGAACATAGATGGAGAGAGCGGAGGCACTGGGAAGTCACTGAGGCAATACATAAGGCAATTAAGAGAGTTGAGAGAGCTGAGGCAGAAACTGCGGACCTTTCTCTCTTTACCACCGCAGCAGTGTGGGAGCCAGAAACTCCATTATGAGCGTCAGGCCTGCTTGTGAAACCGGGTATGCTTGTGGGCTCGTCTTCTGCTTCCACCAAGCCCTACAGCTCTGCCCTCCACTCCTGCAGCGATGTGAGCAGAATGTTCACACCATACTATGGGATCAGCATTCAGAGCTGTGTCTTTAGGGTTACTGACACAAGAGATTCTCTAGAGCTGACATCTCGCCACTCTGCACAGTTAACCTTTCCAGAGAAGTCTGAAAGCAAAGTTCTTCCCACCTCATAAACAGTGTGCTGTTTTGCACACTGTCTAAATAATGAAAATATGAATGAAAGGGGTTCTGTGGTTTTGAAAAAAAACAAAGAGTTACGAAGTATCTATAATGGCACTGCTCATTCACTCTGAAATGGGCTAAAGCTGGCTCAGCAGAGTTAGGTATGCTATCTCCAGTCAGCTTCACGGTGAATGATGCTGACTTAGTAGCCCGAAGTCAGCCACACTGGGAGGATTTACACCATTGGCATGGGCAGATACTTCAACTTTGTATCCTTTGGGTGGAAGGAATGTGAAAATTACTAGCACCTCACTTCAGAGAAGGGTCACACAAATCCATCTCAAGAGCAGAAAGTTAACTGCATTGCACAAACAAAGCATAGAATTCCGGAACTTTGGAATGGCCTCAGAAGTGAGACTCAGCACACCTTTAGTGAGCATGCTTCTGGCTGTTTTGAAATGGACAGGCATCAGTGTTCTGCTCCAAGACAGATTCCTTTCAGAGAACAATAACAAGAAAATGAGGATTAAGGGGCATGGGATTAAATTCGACCTTCATCGCTGGTTAGAATAAGAAAAAAAGTCTATCAAACCTTGGGACACTGGGCCAGCACATTGTCATCTACAGACAGACATTATGCTCAATAATTCCTAGTTGAGTTACAACAGAAAAATCACAAAGCAAGAATCCTATGAGGTTTACACCGGGCAGTGGTGGCGCACGCCTTTAATTCTAGCACTTGGGAGGCAGAGGCAGGTGGATCCCTGTGAGTTCGAGGCCAGCCTGGTTTACAAGAATCCTAAAAGGTTTTAAGTCAGCTTGGAATTTTGCACTGGGCCACATTCCTAGCCATCCATGGCCACACGTGAACTGGTTGCAGGTTGTCCGTGCCAGCTCGCATTAATCTTTCAGCCTCCGTATCTACAACAGTGCTCTAAAGTGAGGCTAACTGTTTCTCCTCCTCTCCGCGGAGGCTGAACACTTTACCAATCACAAAATACAGAGCACTCCTTAAGCACCAGACAGCATTACTGATGGGGAAAATGTGGCAGCCACCTCGTGGACCAAATCAAGAGTTCTTATCTCAGATTGAGGGGATTTCCACCCCTCCAGGTGGACTTCATGTTTCTCCTCCATGAACTTTATTTCATCTTTACCAGCTGTGGTGAGCGAGCCATGCCAGGTCAGCAGAATAACTGGGAGATAGCACAGGCTGATGTGGGGCTCCATCATCCTGCACGCCTCACCTCCCATCAGGAGATGCTAGGGATGACTCCCTCAGGAGCTGTTCCAGCCAGATGCTGGCAAGCAGGACTGCTCCAGAAAGCTTTCCAGCTGTTTGATCACTGGGACTTCTCTGGATTGTGAGAGAAACAAATCTTCTTAATTGTGCTGGAAGCACATTTTCTTCCTCTAATGTCTCCAGAGAAAGAAGTATCTGTTGCAGGAATCCTAAGGGAACGAGCCATGCAGAAGGTTGAGGGGGCTATTTTATTATTATTATGTGGTTGTTATTGCCACATAACAAGTAACTTCAACACGCAATGACTTCAAATAGTCAGTTAGTATTGGGATAGAGTCATCTTAAACAACCCTCAGAGTTCATGGTAGAAAGGCTTGGCCTTTGGCCTGCAGTTTACTGCAGAAGCAGACAGAAGGAAAGATGTTAGGTCACTGAGGACGCCTCAGCCTCAACTTGCCTCTCTCTTTGCTTCCTGACTACCATGAGGTAAAGAGTGTTCCTCTCTCATACCCACATGATGGTCTGTCTCCCTATAGGCACAAAGCAAATGACCAAGAGGCCATGTCTTGAAGCACTGACTAAAAGATCGTTTCCTCTTCTTAAGCTGATTGTCTCGGGCATTTTGCCGCAGTGACGGGAAGCCGATTTACGTACATGTCCTGGGTCCTCACAGATTCTGGGAGTTAGGGATTTAGCAACGCAGGTTTGACTCTACTTGTTCATTGGTCTCTAGAGTCTCATCCAAAAAAAAACTCAACAGCTGGGGTGCCTCAGCCAGGGACTGAAGTCATCTGAAGGCATCTTGTCTCCCATCTGCCAGGCAGCTGGGACCTCAGCCTTCAGCTGGGATGTCAGTCAGAGAACCTGTGTATGTCCTTTCCGTGTGCCCTGGGCTTCCTCACAGCACGGTAGTCTCGGGCTTCTCAAGTCCCCATAAGGGGTAGACTCTCCCATTCAGTGCCTAGTCAACTTCTGTGCCCTAATCTGGGCCGTCACTCAGCTCCTTGATGGTGGCAGTCTGTTTTCTATTCCTTCTGAGCAAGGGGAGGGGAATTAGACTCCACTTGTTAAAGAAAAGGTGCCAAAGCTCCAGAAAAACCCGCAGAATAGGAAGTTTCAATGGAACCGTTCTTGGAAAACAATCTGTCAGAGGTAACAGTTTTTTCTCTTGCCCGGGCCTTTGCCCTTCTCGTCCCTGTGAAGAAGACAGTTCCAGCTGCTGCATCTGCCCAGGCCTTCCAGGGATCTGCCCCTCTCACAGTGTGAGGCTGGGTCAGGTTCACCATTCTTTTCTGCTCTTCCCATTAAAGGGATTTCATAAGCATCGTAGGACCAAAACTAGGGCTTACCTGGTATATCCCACCCGTGTGCATGCTACTCCGGGACTGAAGAGCCCAGAAATCAGCACTGAAATGGGGTGTTTAGATAGTGATAAGTAAAAGAACAAAAAATGCTCTGTAGTGCTCATGAGTTCAAGTACTACTCTAAGGGCTTTTATAGTAATTCATTTAATATTCTAAGAGATTAATGAGGTAGAGAATGGTATTGTCCCATTGTACAGGTAAAAAAAAAACTGAGGCACAGGCAGGTTTAATGACTCACCCAAGCCCAGGCAATAAGGATATGGCAAAGCCAAGGTCTGAACCAGTAATCTTTTTGTTTGTTTATTGCTGGCAATGCTGGGGGAATGGACTCAGGGCCCCATTCATGCTAAGTAAGCACCCTGTCACTGGGCTGTGCCCCCAGTTCAGAGCCAGCATCTCTCTCACAGTGGGGGGGCGGTTGCCAAATGCATGCATGGCTGTTGAGCATTCAGTGGGCGACACTGCTACCTCTTTGAGCCTGTCCACCATCCCCCACAATCCTAGGCATCCCTGTCGCTGTCTGTAACACGATTGGGCTGTCACCTGCTCCTGAAGGTCCTCCACACCTGCTGCTGTACACTTTGTCTTCCCAAATGGACCCAAGCTAAGCTTTGCATGATGCAAACTTTTATGGTCTTCCTGAAATAGCTTAATGGGGACTTTCAAAGGTTACTAAGGACCTCAAGTCCTAGAACAAAAGACTATAAACTAGATGCCATCTCCAATCATTCATCCTAGGAATGTGTGCTGGCTTCCCAGGGGTGCCAGAGCCTGGGTTAGTCACTGGCTATCAATGTGGTTGAGGATAGGAGACATACGGGCATCCTCCACGGAGCTAAGAGACTATGGGTCATGGGGAGGGCAGACACAGGATCTACCATTAGAACCCAGAGCAAGGAGATATTTTGAGCTGACTGTGGGCTTGGGGTGCCACGAGTGAGCATAGACTCTAACCTTATGGGGGCAATCAAAAGTCATGGGATTCCTATTTTGTCACATTGGTCAGCCCCAAGGCTTTGTTCTCTGGGACTGCTCCAAGTTCTGCATGTGAGAGACACAGTGTTCCAGTCCCCCGTCTTTTCTGGCCTGCTCTCACTGCCAGCCCAGCGGAAAGAAATGAGGGCAAGTGATACCAGAATGGTCCGTGCATCCTCTTTTGTCATCTCACCAGGAGTTTAAAGCAACAGGAAGAAGAACACGGCAGACTGACCGGTGCATCTTCTATCAATACAGTCAGGCGTGTTTCCTTCTAGAAGCTTCCTAAAAGGAGGAAGGCCCAGCAAAGTGGTCCTCAAACAGCATGGGAGAGAAGAGGGAGGAAGAGGCTACAAAGTGGAGCTCTCCACACGCTGGGGAGCTGACCGTCCCATCAAAAACGGGGAGAGTGTTGCTGAAATGGAAATGGCTTCCATTTGCTCCAGTCTGGCTAGCTGTTAGTCCCACACGGAAAGAATTTTGTTGTCAGATTTTTATCCCAAAACCTCACTCAAAGAACTGGAGCATTTTGTCTACATGGAAATCTGCTTCTGGAAGCGAGGGAGATGGCTTTAGTATGTAACGTGCTTGCTGCAGAAGCGTGAAGACCTGAGTTCAGATCTTCTGTACCCACATAAAAGCTGGGTACAGCAGTGCATGCCTGCCATCTCAGCACTAGGAAAGCAAAGCTAGGACCATCACTGGGGCTCACTGGCCAGCCAGGCTCGCCAATCAACAAGCTTCACATTTAAGGAGCGACCCTGTCCCAAAACATAAGATGGTGAGCTATTAGGAACTATATCTCTGGCCTCTACATGCATGCACACACACGCACACAATACAGAATATCCCTCCTATTTATTTATCTCTGCCTCAAGTCTCACCAAAGCACAATTTGATTTTGTTTTCTTTCCTCACTCTTCCCTTTCATTTTAACAAGGACAGCAACTCCAGGTAGAACTCCTTGGAGGCAGAGGCCCTCCTCTCTTCCACACTCCTAGAACCTCTGCTCTCAACAGACACTGACAGTGTTCAGAGAACAAGGGCCACCAAGCCAACTTCAGGTGTGTGGGACATGAAAAACAAGAAAAGGCCGAGCTGGAAGACCCCAGGTCCTACCCCACCATGCTACCTCTCACTCTCACGACAAGTGGCCCAGATGATCTAAGACCCTAGGATTTTGGTACTTCTGATGAGCCAAGCCAACAGTGGTGTCCTATGCTTTCTGCTTTGCCCTGCATATCTAAGCACCGGCTTAGGGATGCTTCTAGGTCATTCTGTAGCGTCTCTAACACACGTGGAATTTCCCTATAAAACCAGTTGTCTGGAACTTAACTTGGAATCAGAGTTTTGTCACCGTTGTTTGATGGACAGTGAGGGCTTTCCTTCTTATTGACTTGCACTTTCATTTATTCTTATCACTGAATCCTTGGGACATCTACTTCAAGGGACCAAGGTGGTACCAGACCAGGTTCATGGAAAGCAATCATAGGCGCTGACAAAGTCAACGCTGTTTCACGACTGTGCACTAAAACAGCTTGCAATGCTGAGTTGCTTTATTTTGTTCTTGTTGGTGTGGTCCAAACTTAAATCTTCTGAGATATCTAGGATGCTGCGCGCCCAGAGAGAGGGGGGAAAAGGAGACTATAGGAAAAAGTTCAAGCATCAGAAACTTGCATCTTGCGTTGGGCCTGCCCTGCTCCTGCTTCCCCTGAATCCGGAACTGGCTTCTCTGTGGCCCCCAAAGAGCCAGAACTGCCTATTTAGAGAACAGAAAGAGCAATGTCCCCTTTTAGAGGGAGAAGCTTATCTCACTATGGTGGCAAGGTGACGCTTCTGCTTTGTGCTCTGTGGGCACAAGCTAATGAAGTTTGGAGCAAGCCCGGTGTTTCTAAACCTCAGTGTGCTTCTAACTCCAAAGAGAACTCAGGCATAATGCCACGCAGACAATTCCAGCGCTCAGGAATTAGAGGCAGGAGGATCTGGAGGTCAAAGCTATTTAAGGCTACATAATTAGGTCAAGGCTAGCCTCAGCTACACGAGATTCTGTTTCAAAAAGTAAAGCTAACTGGTTAAATCCAAAGAGACAGTGGGAGAGTGATCTAGCCCAAAGACAGATAATTGAGCTATTCTTAAACTCAGACAAAGCCCAGTCAATAAAGACGTCATCACACTCATGATCCAGAATATCACCAATTTACAACAATACAACCCATGTTTCAATACAATAGTTCATCAGAATCCATTCTAATCCCACCCCAGCAAGCATATGGTCGACGGTGAGATAACATTATTATGAGCAGTTCTGAGAGTCTCCCATGACTCAGGCAAGGGTGTGCCTGAAGACTCATTCACTCGACCATCATGTGTTCACTCAGTAAGACATGAGAGCCTGTCGCCTTGTTCCAATGGAAGGTTTCAGGTAAGCCAGCCCAGCCGCATGTCAGGCACCCAGTCCACGGACGCTCACATACTGAATCTATCTCACCAGTGGTGAGAAACTGCTCTGTAAACTGGCGACATAGGCATGTGGAACGCTGATTGTATAAACCATCTTGACGTCCTTCATGATCCTGGGTCCCAGGGTTCTGTGCCACCCACTAGTCTTCTAATTGCAAATTCCATGTTTAAGATACTAAAACGTGTGTGTGTATAATTATGTGTGTGAAGTCCAGAGGTCAGTCTCTAGTGTCAGTCCATCCTCGTTGTGAAAGGCAAGGTCTCTCACTGGCCCCGAGGTCACTACTTTGATGAAACCGACTGGACAATGAGCCCTAGGGACCCATCTGTCTCTGCCTCCCCAGCACTGGGATTATAAACGCACAATTCATGACCATACCCAGTTTTTTCACATGTGTTGGAACCAAATTCAGGTCTTCGTGCTTACAGAGTGAGTACTGAACTATCTCTCCAGCCCCAAGGTAAAGCGTATTTCAAAGTTTCATATAATATCCATCTGTAAATTACCTGTATCTTACTAAAGTAAGATTTGGGGCTAGAGAGATGGCTCATCAATTACAAATGTGTACACTCTTCCAAAGAACCCCAGGTCAGTTCCCAGCATCCTGATCTGGCATCTTATTCCACATCCAGAGGACCAAATACCACTTTTGCTCTCCTTGGGCGATGTAGTCAACTGCGCACGTTGCAAGCACACACAAGGGCATGTGCACACACACACATGCACATGTGCATAAACATAAAAATAAATCTTACAAAATTAAAACAGTAAGGTTTTATTATGAATAGAGGTGGTTCGGAGGACAGGACATATAGAAAAAAACCTGGTCCCTTCCCAAGAAGGTTCCTGAAGACAACTGCCTCTCCTCCTTTGTCGCCCACATCTCCTACGCTACCAACAGCCCACATCCCACTCCTTTTAGGCAGTATCGCCAGGTTTCTTGAGCCTCCAGGAATTTGTGCTTGGCCCTCTTGGTCCTCCTCTTGCCTCTGCCTGCCTCTTGAGTGAGAACAGAGATCCGGTGCTTCCCAGCAGGCATCAAGACTTCCTGTTCTTCAAAGGCTGCTTCAGCATTAGCCCCCAAAGTGACAGAGCAGAGAGAACTGAGTGACCAAGGTACATAGAACAGCCAGTGTTTCCCTGGTCTTACCTGAGGGGCATGATCCACCCGGCAGGGTGCCGACAACAGGGCTTCTGATGTCAGGACTCAAGCCATTCAGTCATTGTAAATCCGAGTTTCCGCATCTGTAAAATAAGAGTGATGAGACTCCTCAGGGGGTTCCCACCAAGACTGCAGGGAGGAAGCACTCTGCTAAATTGCAAACACTGTGTCCTGCATTAAAACATGCAACCCAGACAATAGACTCCACCGCAAACAATGCAAATACAGGGCAGCGGTCCACTAAACCGCAGCGCTGGGGCAGCTCCTGTGATTTTCCTACACTTCTCTGTCTATCTTCCCAACTACACCACTGCCTCTAGAGTTGTTCTGGGATCACAATAAGGTCGTATGTGAATCATTTTAAGCAAGCACACAATTTGGGATCAAGTACTTAAAGTGTTATTTGGGGAATAGTGTGTGGTGTGTGTGTGTGTGTGTGTGTGTGTTTGAAGCAAGGTTTCCATAATCCAGGCCAATCTTCAGTTCACAGCAATCCTCCTGCTTCCCTTCCCAGGACTGAGATTGTGCTCATGAGCCATGAGATGCCTGGCCCCAAAGTATACTTTTGTAAGGGTTGGATAATGCAATAGAGTTTGCCTCCAATCCAAATTTCTTATCTTGACTTACAGAACTCTGATGACCTGGCTCCTACCCACCTGCCCACTCCCTCTTTCTAGCATCTTCCTTCCCCTTATGAAAAGCAACAGGGATGCTTCATGGCTCCAGGCCTTTGCAGGGGCTGCTGTCTCTAAGCAGACTCCTCCTCCCTTACTAAGCACAGCCCAGGTTTGAACAGCAGGGGAAATTTCGTGTCCTAATGAGTAAGTCTGCACTGTCTAACACCCGCCTTCCAGGTTACCTGTTTCAATCTATGAGTCTTTTCACAAAGCTGGAGCGCCCAGAGAGCTGACAGCCATGCACAACATGTCTTGTGTAAAGAAGTACAAATTCTGTCCGACCCACAAAGCCTCAACTGAGTCCTCTTCTGCTGTGGAGAAGGCTGGTTTTGCTTTTATTTGCATATTCATTTCAATATTTCTCATCTGTCTGGACTCTTCTTTGACCTACTTAGAACAGCTGCCTGGCTCTCAAATTAATAAGTTAAATGAAATCCTAATGTGTGCTTAATTTCTCTGTAAGAATCCAATATTAACCCTCCACTTAAATGACCACTGACCAGTGCTGAGGCCTTATCTAGAACTCGCGAGCTGAGCTTGCTTCCCAGCCGTACAGCAAACCTTCTCTGAATGCCTTCCTAGTGCCGGGTACTGTGTTGGTGTTCGAGATGAGTCAGGGAGTGTTCCTCACCCAGGGGTGCTCCACAGACTTTTCCACTGAACGAAGGAAAAGATAGACATACAGGAACAACATGAGCAATCCCTTCTCTCGGCTGTGAACATCAGGAAATTCCCCGAGACTCTTAGCAATAATTAATATAACAAGTTAATCCTATAATAACAAATTCTAAAATTCCCTCCAAAGCATGCTACACAAAGTATAATTTTGGGTCGAAGATTATTTGAATTAAGTAAACTAAGCGCTGGCAACATCTGGTTCCTCGTGAGACATGCTAGTAATGATATTTGGCTTATGTTGTATTTGAAATAATACCATATCCTATTCCAAAGTACATAGCTCCAAAGTCCCAAACCCCAAGTGCAGAACTGCTTAGTTCAAGTTATCTAAACAATCGTCAGCCATCAAACAGTCATCCTGTGAGAAGGCAAACAACACACATATACAATGACGGGATCAGAAATATACCCTTGACTCCAGGCAAAAGGAATGGGAGAGTGGGTGAATTTGGAATGTACGCTGTGACCTACATAAATGTAATTCTGCTTAGCATTAATTACCGTATGCACATTTGTCTCTCCATGGAAGCAGATTAGACCCCTGATGTTTTTTCCTTGTCCAGTCTGTCCATCCTTCTACCTATCCTTCAGCCATCCATTTAAAATCTACACCAATGCCTGCCTGGGCCTTTAGGAATTTGAGGGAGTGTAAGGATAAAGGAAGATGCAGTCTTGGGATAGGGACTTGGTCAGGGTCCCCATTCATTACCACGAGGCAATTCTATTGTGTATTTAGATACCATGAAGTAACTCAGTTGTGTTATAGTTTATTTGCAAAGTGCAATATAAATAAAGGAGATAGTGATGCCTGGTGAGACCAGGGGTTGTATAACAAAGCAGAGAAATTGTTCCCATCAATGGGATGATCTGAGGCTAAGTTTGGCTAGAAAAATCAGAAATGTCCATTCCCTTCCTCCTTTGGAAGGAGGGATATGTGTCTCCCAAACGCTGATATTAAAACGTACTGTTCAAAAAGTTATAAACATAACTTTCTTTCAAATACAAAACAAAAGCAAAAACAAGCAAGTATCTAGAATTTTATCCTTCTTCTATTAATTAAATGCTAAAACCAAAGCAGAGTAAGACCAACGAGCTAGACGGTTGTGTTTGATTTTTTAAAATTTAGACTAATATTGCAGACTGGCAATAAAACTGGATTCATATCTTTCAGGGCAATAAACAATAATATTTGGCTTATTGGTGGAGTAATTACTGACAAAGTTATGTATATCCCTGATTCAGTAGCCCGACCACATAGTTCATGGAAAGTTCATCTTCCCTGGAGCCCTCCACGTTTCAGCAAGTTTAAGATGGTCACAGAAGACACCAAATGAGAAGCAAATTATCTCAATGGCTTTTGTTCTTCATGTTTTTCTTCCTATATTCAATTTATAGGTTGTGATGAAAGCTTTAGAAAAGAAGCATTCCAGTGCCTGGTGTGGTGGTATGAATGAGAACGGTCCCCATGGGCTCATATGTTTGAATGCTTGTCCCCAGTTGATAGAACTGTTTGGGAAAGATTAAGAGGTGTGACCTCAATAAGAAGTGTGTCACTGGGGACCTGCTGTGAGGCCCATTACATTCCCAGTCTCTCTCTCTCTCTCTCTCTCTCTCCTTCTCTCTCTCTCTCTCTCTCTCTCTCTCTCTCTCTCTCTCTCTCTCTCCTTCTCTCTCTCTCTCTCTCTCTCTCTCTCTCTCCTTCTCTCTCTCCTTCTCTCTCTCTCTCTCTCTCTCTCTCTCTCTTTCTCTCTCTCTCTCTCTCTCTCTCTCTCCCTCTCTCCCTCCCTCCCTCCCTCCCTCCCTCCCTCCTTCCTTCCCTCCCTAACTCCATTGTGCCTGTGGATCAAGATGTGTGCTCTTAACTACTATGCCATGCCCCCATTGTAATGGCCATGGACCCTCACCCTCTGAAACCAAACCATAAGCCCAAATTAAACACTTCCTCTCATAAGCTGCCTTCATCATAGATTTTCATCACAGCAATAAAAAGTAACTAAGACACGTGGGATCCGGCAAAAGGGACACTCCAGACTCGAAGGCCCATGTTTTTATCAAAGCAATCCGAAACTTGGAAACAGACGATGGCACTCCATGGGCTTCAGATCAGTAGGGTGCTGGTGCTGGAACTCGCCCCTGAGGGACTTTCTACACATGCGACTATCTTCCAGTCTGCCAAGACCAAGGGGAACTAGTCGGATGCTCTCTGAAACAGATTCAGAATTTCTGGCCTATGAACTTCCCATAGTTCACACTGCACCAGCTTCACGGGCTTTCAGTAAAGTGGATGCTGAGTCTCCCCAGGCTGAGTTCTTTTCTTTTTCTTTTTTTTCTGCCTCTTCTTGAGGCAGAAGAACTGGATCTAGCAGATCAGATACTGTATCAAGTACCACTGAACTCTTCTGTCCCCAGAGCTTCCAGCAGATTCATTCATGCAGCACGCAATAAGAAAGAGGAAAGAAACTGAACCTGGTGAATCAGGCCTATGATCCCAGTACTCGGGAGAGGCTGTCATCAGTTTGAGGTCAGCCTGAACCACAGAGAAAAGGGGAGAAGGGAAAGAAGGGAAGAGAGAAGAAAAGACAGGAGAGAGGGAGGCAGTTTTCAGAAACAAAAACTGTATGAAAAACAAGCAGTTTGAGGATTGATGGGGCCGAGTGGTGTGGAGTGTGCCAAGGTGGGGCAGACAGTGTGCACTGTGCAGTGTGCCATGGTGGGGCAGTGTGCAGTGTGCCATGGTGGGGCAGACAGTGTGCAGTGTGCCATGGTGGGGCAGACAGTGTGCAGTGTGCCATGGTGGGGAAGACAGTGTGCAGTGTGCAGTGTGCCATGGTGGGGCAGACAGTGTGCAGTGTGCCATGGTGGGGCAGACAGTGTGCAGTGTGCCATGGTGGGGCAGACAGTGTGCACTGTGCAGTGTGCCATGGTGGGGCAGTGTGCAGTGTGCCATGGTGGGGCAGACAGTGTGCAGTGTGCCATGGTGGGGCAGACAGTGTGCAGTGTGCCATGGTGGGGAAGACAGTGTGCAGTGTGCAGTGTGCCATGGTGGGGCAGACAGTGTGCAGTGTGCCATGGTGGGGCAGACAGTGTGCAGTGTGCCATGGTGGGGCAGACAGTGTGCACTGTGCAGTGTGCCATGGTGGGGCAGACAGTGTGCAGTGTGCCATGGTGGGGCAGACAGTGTGCAGTGTGCCATGGTGGGGCAGACAGTGTGCAGTGTGCCAAGGTGGGGCAGTATGCAGTGTGCCATGGTGGGGCAGACAGTGTGCAGTGTGCCATGGTGGGGCAGACAGTGTGCAGTGTGCCATGGTGGGGCAGACAGTGTGCAGTGTGCCATGGTGAGGCAGACAGTGTGCAGTGTGCCATGGTGGGGCAGACAGTGTGCACTGTGCAGTGTGCCATGGTGGGGCAGACAGTGTGCAGTGTGCCATGGTGGGGCAGACGGTGTGCAGTGTGCCATGGTGGGGCAGACGGTGTGCAGTGTGCCATGGTGGGGCAGACGGTGTGCAGTGTGCCATGGTGGGGCAGTGTGCAGTGTGCCATGGTGGGGCAGTGTGCAGTGTGCCATGGTGGGGCAGACAGTGTGCAGTGTGCCATGGTGAGGCAGACAGTGTGCAGTGTGCCATGGTGGGGCAGACAGTGTGCACTGTGCAGTGTGCCATGGTGGGGCAGACAGTGTGCAGTGTGCCATGGTGGGGCAGACGGTGTGCAGTGTGCCATGGTGGGGCAGACGGTGTGCAGTGTGCCATGGTGGGGCAGTGTGCAGTGTGCCATGGTGGGGCAGTGTGCAGTGTGCCATGGTGGGGCAGTGTGCAGTGTGCCATGGTGGGGCAGACAGTGTGCAGTGTGCCATGGTGGGGCAGACAGTGTGCAGTGTGCCATGGTGGGGCAGACAGTGTGCAGTGTGCCATGGTGGGGCAGACGGTGTGCAGTGTGCCAAGGTGGGGCAGTATGCAGTGTGCCATGGTGGGGAAGACAGTGTGCAGTGTGCCATGGTGGGGCAGACAGTGTGCAGTGTGCCATGGTGGGGAAGACAGTGTGCAGTGTGCCATGGTGGGGCAGACAGTGTGCACTGTGCAGTGTGCCAAGGTGGGGCAGTATGCAGTGTGCCATGGTGGGGCAGACAGTGTGCAGTGTGCCATGGTGGGGCAGACAGTGTGCAGTGTGCCATGGTGGGGCAGACAGTGTGCAGTGTGCCATGGTGGGGCAGACGGTGTGCAGTGTGCCAAGGTGGGGCAGTATGCAGTGTGCCATGGTGGGGAAGACAGTGTGCAGTGTGCAGTGTGCCATGGTGGGGCAGACAGTGTGCAGTGTGCCATGGTGGGGAAGACAGTGTGCAGTGTGCCATGGTGGGGCAGTGTGCAGTGTGCCATGGTGGGCAGTGGATGCTAATATTGAAGTTACTTTCTTCCTTGTATTCAATCTGAAACTCCATCCAAGGGGCTGGTGCTCCCCACATTCAGGATGGGCTTTCTCCGCCTCAAGTAAAACCTCTCAGATAAAGATTTCACAAACATGTCCAGAGGTGTACCACTCAGATGATTTTAAATCCAGTCAAGCTGACCATGAAAATTCATTATCATGTGGATTTTGGGGGCTGTAGAATGAAGTTAAAAACAGTGAACGTAAACCTAGATATTGTGAGCAGAGACTGGGGGCTGAGAAACTTCAGCGAACTGGACTTCACGATGGTTCCCCTTTAGACAAACACAGCAGCACATATGAGGAGCACTTGCAATCCCAGGAGAACACTGATCTTTAACTCTGCTTAAGTCGCACCCAGTAATCTGTGTGTCTGGGTGAAGACATCCAGCTATCCATGGATGCTCAAGTCTTTGTATACAATGCTACCGTATTTGCAAACAACCTGCACACATCCATCCATAATTTTTAAATCACGTCTAGATTACTTTTTCCCATTTCTTTGATTTTTGAGATGACAATACAATTATATTGTTTCGCCTTTCCCTTTCCTCCCTCTGAATCATCCTTGCTCTCTTTTCAGTTCTTGTCTTCTTTCAACAGCTGGTGTAGTGTAAACATGCCGAATGACATCATTCCATGCCCTGGGAAGCAATTATCAAAAAAAAAAAAAGCTGTCTATATGCTCGATATAAATGCAATTTTTGAATATTCTTATTTTCTCTCTTGTTTACTTTATACTTTATGATTTTTAATTGAGCTATACATTTTCCCCATTCTAGATATTCTTTACCTAGAGTTGGCTGAATCCATCCAGGTAGAACTTATGGCTACAGGCCTTATGCAGAGAGATAACAGGGTTTATGAAGATCTGAATGTGTTGGTACCAGAAAGTGCTATCCAGTCTTGGTGGGGGCTTACATGCCACAATACTAACCAGGCAAAATGTGTCCCGTGGTCCAACAATGGCACAGCTGTTATATGGTAAATAAGGACTTTCTGACTGGACTCGAGACCTGTTCCTCAGAAGAACATTTCATGCTTGGTGTTGAAATCAGAACCTCACATGTAAGATAGATTTATTAGTTTGTTAAGTGGTCATATTTTCTTCTCTTTATTTATGTTTAATGCCTATAATTAGGCTTCTCTCAAACCTGGTCAAAGAAAGTTATTTCTATCATGGGAAGTGGTAAATGCAGAAAGGCATAACTGATTAAACATTGACAATAGGAGATTGATTTCTCAGTCACACATAGGACATTTTTACGAACCCACACACCGTAAGGCATAGGTAATATTATGAAAGAGGAGGCAGAAGAAATGTGTGAGTCAGAGAACAGAGGGATGCTGTGAAAAGTCAGAGGACGGAGGGATGCTGGGAAAAGCCAGAGGACGGAGGGATGCTGTGAAAAGTAGAGGACGGAGGGATGCTGTGAAAAGTAGAGGACGGAGGGATGCTGTGAAAAGTCAGAGGACGGAGGGATGCTGTGAAAAGTAGAGGACGGAGGGATGCTGTGAAAAGTAGAGGACGGAGGGATGCTGTGAAAAGTAGAGGACGGAGGGATGCTGTGAAAAGTAGAGGACGGAGGGATGCTGTGAAAAGTAGAGGACGGAGGGATGCTGTGAAAAGTAGAGGACGGAGGGATGCTGTGAAAAGTAGAGGACGGAGGGATGCTGTGAAAAGTCAGAGGACGAAGGGATGCTGTGAAAAGTAGAGGACGGAGGGATGCTGTGAAAAGTCAGAGGACGGAGGGATGCTGTGAAAAGTCAGAGGATGGAGGGATGCTGTGAAAAGCTGTCTTCTGGAGATGACATGGCCATCTCACACACGAACTCAACAACTGTGCTTATTATCATGAGACTCGTACAAGATCAAGCCAGCCAAAATCCCAGCAGAGATGGAGGAGCTGCTCCCCAGGCCCCACCTATGTCTCAGGAGGTGTTAACAGCTGCTGTGGGAAGGAGAATCTTTTTTTTTTCTGAGGGAATGGCCACTGGTAGATTTCCCATGCTCCAGTGGACGGCCCTACAATCATGAGCAGCATTAATCAGAATTAGTGGGTTATCAAAGAAGGAGGAGGAGGGTGCTGATGGAGGAGGAAGATAGGTAGATAGGTAGATAGATAGATAGACAGACAGACAGACAGAGAGAGATAGATGATAGATAGATAGATAGATAGATAGATAGATAGATAGATAGATAGATAGATAGATAGATATAGATAGATAGATGATAGATCATAGATAGATAGATAGATCATAGATAGATAGATCATAGATAGATAGTAGAAAGATAGATAGATAGATAGATAGATAGATAGATAGATAGATAGATAGATAGATAGGAAGGAGGAAGGAAGGAAGGAAGGAAGAGTGAAGTTGGGAGGAAGATGTATTGGGAGGGGGTGTTGGAATGGGAAAATAAGCCATACAGACCATCGTATTTCATTATATACATGTGTGAAATCCACAAGAATAAAGAAAAATGATTTTAAAATGGAAGATGTGAATGCGTGTGAGGCTGAGCAGGAATGCAGAAGTGACCAAGTGCGACTTTCATCATTTAAAAGCTCACAACAGCTAAGGCTTTCTGCAGAAGTTTACAAGAGCCGATAAAAATGGGAGTGGGCACCCTGCTCTCAAAAAGAAGAGCCCACCCACCACCTAGGTAACAGGCAGCTGCCCTCTCCAGGGTCAAGAGATCAGCTGGGCGCTCTATTTACACATTGCCTTTATCAGATACAAGAAGTCCCCCGCACCAGGAAGGGGTGAAAGTCACTAAAAATAAAAGTGTTTCTGATTTGAGCGCATTGCAACATTCTTGGGGGCATTTTAAGGAACAAGTCCCTTTGCTGTATGACAGGAAGAAGCTGAAAATCAGCACCCATTGCTGACTGGAGTGACAAAATGTTTCCAGACTGAGCCAGGCTTCTAGAAATCCTTCAGACACTGCTCCTCCCCAAACAGAAAACAGATCTTAATTCCCTTCTTCCTTCCCTCTTCTCCACTTGATTTCAATTCTCCAAGCCTCTCCCCTCCCACCTCCATTCTCCATTGCAGGTGTTAAGAAGTCATTTGATCTGATCCCTTGACAACCTAGCCAATGACACCACATCACCAGAAGGCCGGGTCCAAGGTCCCCACCCCTTTAAGAGCTGCATATATTTTTCAGAAAGCGCTTGTTAAGAAGTCATGGGGCCCTCTCATTACCCATCTTATACTTTACCTAGGATTGCTTGACAGGTACATCTTTGTTCAAAACCTATATAGCTTTGACCCACATCTTTCTTCCCTTTGCTTTTTACAACAATGTCCTATGCAGACCCTCAGCTCTCTGCTCCATCCCTGGTGCTGGGCGCAGTTCAGCGAGCATACAACAGTCCTAGATGGGTGTAGGAACCGATCCATCATAAGCAGCCTCTATCACTACTGAGCACCCAGTAAGCTGTTAATAGCTACGGGACACATGTGTGGACAGATACCTATCTGCCCCAAAATGGGCAAGTAGAAAGGACTGGATGACTCTGAGTTCTCTTTCTTTCTTCTCAGCTCCCTCCAGCCTAGAGGGACATTTGCATATTTAGTACTAGGAATAGTGTAATAGTAGGAATACACTGTAAAAGTATTTGGGCCAGGAACTCTTTTTATTATCTTTGTAAGTAAAATATTATCCTAAATTGAAATTTAAAACTCAATTTATTCTTCCTATGAACATAGTCTTCTACTAGTCACTAGAACTCTTGGGAAGTTTTTGGGTTTTTTTGTTTATTTGTTTGTTTTGTTTTCTTGCTCTTTTCATCAAAACCCCTGCCCTGTGTTGTATCTTAGCGGTAGAGCCCTTTACCTCGTGTGTTCAGTGCCCGGGATCTAAGCTTTAGCATGGAAAGGGCAATTATATATGGTGAGCCTCTTGGCTTATTGATTGAGGTTCTTATTTTTTTTATATTAACCCTTCTTGTTTCATACCCTGGTAGTTTATTCTTTGCATCATTGAGTAGTGCTCCCTTTTATGAAGAGACAGCAATTTGTTTTCCCGCTGACAGGCATTGGGTAGCTTCCAACTTTGTCCTGTTTTGAGTAAACCTGACCAAACATTGCTTCAGTCCGCTGTGAAAAACGGCATGTGATCTTGCTATAGCCAGTTTAACAGACCCATTTGTTATCGTCAATGTTTTCCGTCTCTCCACAGGGAAAGGCCACAGTTCAAGTTCTTAAGGGCCACTATTACAATAAACCTGGAAGTCAAATTAACTCAAAGCACAAAACGACATAAAAGATTTTCCCAAGGTCATCGTTCAAAGGCAACAAGGACACAGAACTGGAGTTTCTAACCCTTTGCTCGTGTGAGAAGGCTAAGGACACTGAATGAACTTCTCTGCTGGACGCCAGTTTTGGCAGCCTGCATCATATTAGTCCCCTCTTACTCCCGCCACTCTGCCAGAGCCCCAGGTCCATGAAAATTCAAGATCCACGAAGGGCCAGAATTCCAAATCCACTATCACTTCTCTGCTTTATTTATTGTTTTGCTGCTCTAGAAAAATCAAGTGTGGCTGGCTTACTGTGGACATTCTGACATACTTTGAGAACTGTCCTTTGGCAGTCAGGACACCAAGAGTCCAGCTACTGAAATCAAACTTACATAGTGCCAGAAGCAACTTAAAGGAAACTCTGGAGGGTTCATTTTAGTGCCACGTGCAGGGGTTCCAGGGCTTAGTCTCGCATTTCGGTGATCTTGTCGTATATGAAAATAAACGGACCAGTAAGTGTGTAGACGAAAGTGCCCTAGCACTGGCTGCAACTGTGAGAAACGCCTCAGGTGGAAAACCCTGACTGAAGGAAGCAGAAGGAGAAGTAGCGGGCTGCCTGGAAAAGCCCCCTAGCAACCAGGACCAGTCCGACACTTCTCCGCGGTTTACGCACGCACTCACGCACACACACACACACGGGTACCTCTGTGGAGACAAGAGAGTGGAGGAACTTAGTGTTGACTTCTGGCAACTGCAGACTCACGTGGGAGTCCTTCCCTCCCCTCACATTTGGGGAAAAGGTTGGTGCTCTTCCTTGATTGGCCTATTTCTTCACCTTATTTGCATATTCAGTCTATCAGGTTCTAGCCAGCACCAAGTGACTTTTAAAATTTGGGCCTTCTGAGGCTTCAGAGCCAGAGCTTCTGAAAGAGCCAGCAGAGGAAGACTTCAGAGCCTGCCTCTCAGCCAACTTGCTCATCAGAGCAGGAAGACACCAGCAGGCTCCCCGCACCTGAAGCTCAGGTAGGGCGCTCACTCAGGTCAGGGTTAGGATTTTGCCTACCTCGGCCTCCAAGACGCCACAGGCAGCTGGGCTGCACAAGAAGTCCTTTCCTGTGATGATTTCAGTCTCCGAGATCCGCCGCCCCTGACACCCGTGACTCCAGCCTTGACCAGCTGCTCTAACTGATGACCGGCAGACCTGCAAGCACAGCTCCCAGCTGGCACCCCAAGCCCCACCCCTCATTGCTGCTCATGTGTTCTTCCTGCTTAAGTCTGTACTGGGCAAACAGTGATGCCCACTCCTGAGACACAAATCAAAGGAGCAACCACGGAGACAGAAATGAAATCCAGGTGGGAATGGTCCTCTCACTCCTCCTCAAGGGGAAAGTGGACCAGCCAGGGAAGACCCAAGATCCCATTTGCTGTGTATATCTGTTTAGTGTTTTGTTTTGAGAAAAGGGATCCTTGTATGACCCAAATGGGATTCAAACTCTCTATTTTCCTGCCTCGACCTGCTGAGTACTCGCATAAACAGGCCCAGGCCATCAAAAGAACCTGGGAAAGTCACTTTCTACTTCCTAAGCTTCTTTATAGACTTGTGATAAGGATAGAAGGAATACGGTTTCAAGGGGAATAGCAGCTATTCCAATAGTAAATATCAGTGTTTATTTATTAAACATTAAACATCTGCTGTTGCTCAGAGAGATCTACCTGACTGTCCCTTTAATGCCTGGCACCTATGAGAGGTAGAAGCCCCACTGGTGAGATCTTATTTTGCTAAGGAACATTTGAAAGCACAGTGTCCCTTGACACAAAGGCATGACACATTTTATAGGGTTTTTCTAAGTAGCAATTTTCCATGAAAAAGAACAATGGCACTTGGCTTGGGGGTGTTTAGCAAGACTTACTTATTTTTCCCTCTTAAACAACTTCTAAGGATTTTTAGAAACCCCAAATCACCCTTCAATCCTTTCATTTCCTACTAATTATCCACAAAAGGACTTCTGACTAATATAATAGGCTATAACATTCTGAGCAACACAGAGCATTCATTTAGACAAACATCGCTGGCAGACTCAGACAGAGCATGGAACAAGAGGCACAGGGGAACTCAGAGTGTCCCACTGCATGCTGAGAAAGGGCTCTTGTTAAAGGGAGCCATCCCATGAACAACCTATTTGGGTTTTGTTGGTGTTTAATGGAAGTGGTGTGCTCCTTTGTGGAAAAGTAGACTGTGTTATAATTCTTGGCTGTCTGTAACTTGGATCTGTTTAATACACTGCCTCCCAACCATCACCACCCCTGAGAAGACCCTAACAACCATTTCATGGGAGTTCAGCAAGGCTCCTCTTTCCTAGCCACTTGTGGTGAAGTGTTGACTATACATACAACTTTGCTCAAATGAGTTACGGGGCTTCTTGTTCACTTTCATTTTCAACCAACACAAATGTGTCTTTAGAGTTCAATATCCATTTCTTTAAGATTTTCCTGGTGAGAAGAGGCAGGTCCTGCCCCTGGTGTTCCTGTGCTCACATCCCAGGGTCTCACGATGACCCAGTTCAAGAGCAACCCCGGGACCATTAAAAGATCACCCGCTTTTGCGTGCCACGTGTCTGACATACTTGTCCCTGTCTGTGTGCTTGGTTGGTTGGTTTATGAAGTTGGGGTTGATCTCCTGCCAACCCGGAATGAAAGGAGGAATTGAGAAACTATCAGGTTAACCCGACCTGTAAAGCCAGAGACTCCAAAAGCCTGGAATTCCCGGATGTGCGGAGATGTTCTGTCCTGTTCTTCCCAATGGTCAGATTAACCGAAACCCATCGGGACGCTAAACAGACTGAGCCCTCTCAACAAAGGCTTCATGTTACAGCAGCGGGGACTACAGAGCAAAAATTAATACTCAGGGGAGAGGGGAGGAGAGGAGAAGAAAAACAGAGAAGAAAAACGAGGTGAGGGAGGCATGGAGGTGAGAAGAGGGAAGGAGAGATGAATGTAGGGGGAAAGAGACAGATTCATGTAAATTAAACAACAACAAAATTTAAATAAGCACTGGGCAAGCAATCTTACAAACCCATAGGAAGGGAAGATATGGGAATCCTTCTCAAGGCTGAGATGATGCTTAGATCAATTTAACCTTCCTTTCTAAAAGAAAAAGAAAGAACTGGCATGATTAGCGAGTGTGGCTATATCGGCTACTAGAGCTTTGGTTTTCATTCCAAGAAATTGGCGGCATCTCTCACCACGGATGCCCCCACGTTGATGGATGGTAGCAATTACGCAGAGCTATTTTTGTAATGTGTTGTAATAGCAGCACACGTTGGCTGTCACTTTGACCTAGACACCCCCTCACCCAATTATAAGGAAATCCCATCAGAGAGCTGCCTTCAATAAGAGGCCTTTTTCTTTAAAAGCAGTGGGGGCATCTTCATCCTACCCTCACCTCTCATAGAAATAGAAACACTGAGAGTCTTATAGAAACTAATATCCCTCTCATAGAACACTTAACTATTAAACAATATTAATTTGTCTTTGTGGTTTATCAGCCCATCTGGGCATTTATCCCTGTCTATTCTTGTTGCTGGTGAAGGTCATTAATTTAAAGATTGAAGACCATTTCATTCCCTTACTGGGTGTTTAATAGCTTTCTGGATGAAGCATGATACACTGGACTTGTCTTTGGAGTGAGGCAAAGCAGACCAGTGTCTGCTCCCTAGAAAACAACGTGTGAACAGCAATGGAAGCTGTAACCTCTACAAGTCTTGTGTACTGAGCACCTACTGTGTGCTGGGCACAGCATCAGGAAATTCTCTCCATCATCCCTGCTATCCCTGCTAAAAACATCTCCTCTTCTGGACCCCTGCACCTTTCCTCTCCGGTCTTCTTTTTTCCTTAGACACAAAGCTGTGTTTCTGCCTCTAGATTTTGTACTGCATCTTCCATCTGGACGTTTCTTCACCCACGTACCCACATCTCACCCACAACCATCATTCCAGGCTCTACTCAGATATGACCCCCCCAAAAAAAACGAATGAGCAGTGTCTTCCCCTGAACCAGCTGATTCATATCCCTGACAATTGACATAGCCATTTCAAACTCAATGGGTGAGCTGGAGTGATAGATATGTATACTGAAAACCAACGAGTAGCCACTCTCAAGGGGAGGATTTCACCATATATGAATTCTATCTTGGTATAAAGATCTATAACCCTAGCATTTGAGAAGTTCCTGTATGGCCATCAGAGAACTGCTGTTTTAGTGTTTGCCCATAATTACAATTGGGTGCAATTAAGCATCCTTCGCAGCATCCTTCCTCCTGACTGATGCTGCCTGCTCCAACCGTGGAGGACAGGCAGAGTCCACCTTGCTCTTTATCATCAGCTTTCAGACCTCTGTGGCCTTGCGGGCTGACTCCCCAGGCTGCCACAGTTGCCCGATGTCACATGGTACCCTGTGCACAATCCATGTCTTAGATCTGCTTTCAGGCACTCACCCAAGTGATCTGGACAGAAGATTTGCCACATGGCCTATTTTCTCGCTTAAAATATCAGAATTTTCCACCAACAATAGCAAATTATTTTACAGTGTGTTAGCACATGCATAGCTCAGTTTCCCTTGCTACTCTGCAAGACAGATGGCTCTTTGAAAGAGGGAGAAACCCAGACCTCCTAATTCTATAGGGACTTAAGACCCACATCTAGGTCTTCGGATTTAATATTCTTCATCTTCAAAACTGTCTTATGAAATTTTCCTAGAACTTTCTCAGAAATTAAACCTCCTTCTCTCCACCCCCTCTTCCTCCTCCTTTTCTCTGCCCACCCCTCTCTTGTAAGTTATGGAGTTGTGATTTCCATGTCTTTTGACTTCATACTGGGGTAAAATCAATGCATACTACACACTCAGTAGAAGCCATACATGGACTTTTGAAGTTCGGTCTTTTTCTAAACAACATCCTCTCTGGCAATGGAGCAAGGCTGCAGCAAGAAGTCTCAGCTCCCAGTCAGCCATACCACATGAGCCTCAAATTCTTTGAGCCCACTGCTTTGTCAGCTGTGTGCTGATCGTGAGAATTCGGTCAGCATTCCACTTCTCAGTTCCTATATACAACCAATAACCACATGAGATACTCAACCATATTGTACAAAATCAACTTTGTGTTCAGTGGTTCGAACCAATTGTTGATGTGTGTAAGCGTTCTGAGCACCTGTGAAGAGACCAGCTTAAACTGGTACATAAATTCGGTGTGTTAAATGCAATTTCCATTTAGAGTATTCTCAACTTACTCTTAGTTTCCTAGAAAGCAACTGCATTGGAAGTAGAGGAACAGCCACACATCATTTCCTTATCATCTACCTTCTAGCATCTATCTACCATCTATTATCCACCTTCTATCTATTATCTGCCAATGTCCAAGGTATATATATTTGTCCTGGTTTATGGGCAATCAGAAAATGAGTAACTGAGGTACAGTTTATCTATGCTGCCAAAGAGAACGGAGCTCTCTTTTCTTCTGCCTTGCTCCTTTGCCCTCCTCTGCAACACTTACAGCGGCATTCATATGCTGAACTTCCTCTCAAGAGGTCCACCTGCATTTAAAGGTCCATAGCTATTCTCTGTTCGTATTTGTAAGTCAGTCACTCCAGCCTCAACATGATCTCTGGGGAAAGAAACTGTGGAGGACTTCCAGCTACAGCCTGGTTCACTTTTGAAGAAAGAATGTCCCAGAGGGGCGCCTTTAGAGCCAGTGTGTTCTGTTGTAGTGTAAGGCTACGTGTGTGTGTGTGTGTGTGTGTGTGTGTGTGTGTGTGTGTGTGTTTGCACACATGCGCATGCGCATGCGCATGCCCTGGTTTCAGTGACTTCAGGTAATAGATAATGCCTGAAAAGTTCTGATCATGTAAGCCATCGAGCCATTCAGCAAGTAGTTGTAACAGAGATAGCCTTCTGGGGGAGAGGAATATAAATTGACACAGCACATCTTCTTTGTCCACGATTCCCTCTCTCTTTCCTCAGGAATAGAACAGTTTCAATCATCTATTTTTTATGAAAGTTTCTTAAAGTGACAAGTTCCTGAAATGTTGGAGGTGACATTCTTCATGCCTCTCCCTTTAGGGGCTGAGACTGAGCATAGAGATTTGAACTTGAACACATCCTCAGGCCGCAGCAGACGCAATGTGCTAGATGAGACAATGCTAACTTGTACAGAGAAAGAGCAGCAACAGGGACAAAGGAAAGAGACGAAAGGGAAGAGAGCTGGCTATTCCCACCCAACTTCCAACAAGGTGATGAGCCATGAATGAAAGAGGAAATAAGTGACCATGAACATGCTCACGGTGCGTGTAGGCTCAAATGCCGGCATAGCAGGCGGACTTGAGAAAGAGCTGTAGTCAGAGCCGTATGCTTATTCCCAGAACACATGTAGTCAGAACATAGCTTATTCCAAGCCCCCAGATGCACCCTGAGAAGAAGATGAGATCTGATATAGACGGGAAGATATAGCTGTACTAGAGAGTTCAGACCTTGAATGAACTAAGTCCATTTCTATCTGTTTGTTACGAACCTAACTTGGATAGGCAGAATTTCTTGAGTGTGACAAGCTTAACTCTCTGCACACCACCTTAGGAAGCAGGTGTGGAGGCTCCAGCACACGCTGAAATCACTAATAGCTAGAGTATCCATGGCATTTATTATTGATACAAAGACACCCTGAAAACAGAAAAAGTACTCTGGGTGACCGGACATAATACCGAAAGCCAGTCATCCCAGCACGGAAGAGGCTGAGGAGGACCACATGAACCAAAGCAGCCTCAGCTACATAGTAAGTCTGAGCTCAGTCTGACTAATAATAGGGCTCTGTTATGCACGCGCACTTACGTGCGCACACACACACCCACACACACATGCAATTGATAATTTTTTCAGGATAGTACTATCCTAGTCGAGCTAGTTAAAGTAGTCACCACAGAAGACAAAAGTAGGGAGCTGGATTTTGTATCATAGTGGTAGTTCGTCTATAACCGTTCTGTCAGTGCCTCTCCTAAGCAAAACCTCACACAGAAGCCGGCAGAGAAGCAGCCGTGAAGACGCCCTAGTCTCTGCTTTGGCGAACAGACTATTTACTACAGCAGTGATGGAGACGAATATGTGTCCAAGCTCTGGGCTCATGAAGCATGGTGGGCAGGTAGGAGGACAGAAAGCCCTGCCCACGAGGATAACAGAGATGTCAGGAAAGCTGCTAGGGAAGAAGGGATCCGAGGGACTGAGAGTTTAAAACCGAGGAAATAGAGTAGTGCAATGGAGAGGTGAAACCATTTCAGAATGAGAAAGGCAGGTGAGTAAAAACCCATAAGTGGGCGGCACGGGCAAAACCAGGGCATGGTGGGCATCTCTTTTGTGTGCAGCAGACTCTCTGGTGACCATCTTCTACCAGCCACCTCCTTCTTTTCAAAGAAAACCGAGCTTCCATCCAGCACATCCTGCTAGACCTCCCAGATCACTGGGCTAGTGGCCAATGAGATGTGAAAAAAGATCTTCTCGGGGCTGGAGAGATGGCTCAGCAGTTAGAAGCACTGACTGCTCTTCTAGAGGACCCAGGTTCAATTCCCAGCATCCATATGGCAGCGTACAACTGTCTGTAACTCCAGGATCCAACACCCTCACACAGATATACATATAGGCTAAAATACCAATAAGATAAATAATTTTTTTAAAAAAAGATCCTCTCTAGTCAAGTGGTGGTAGTACACACCATTAATCCCGGCACTCAGGAAGCAGAGACAGGCAGATCTCTGTGAGTTCGAGACCAGTCTGGTCTACAAGAGCTAAAAACCTGTCTTGAAAATTTCTCTCGGGACCAAAGCCACACAGGGAGAGCTCTTTCCCATCTTTGTTTCACCATGGGTACCAACATGGCACCTTCAGGAACCCAGCATCCACCTCCTCCCTAGAAGAAAGTGACGACCTGTGGAAGGCAGACAGGAAGTGAAAGGACCGGGGTTGGTGGTGGCGTTGAGAAGCTGCTGTATCAGATCTTGGCTTTGACCTCTTTCTCTCCATTGCTTGAAACCAATCCGCCCTTTAATTATTCCACCCACAGCCACTAAGATTCTCCGTTCTTTGCAGACAACAGGGATTTAACTGAATAACTGCGAAAAGGCAGATTGCAACACAAATAAGGGAGGGATCTTGAAAATCAGGTCAACACTACACGGGTGCTTTCTATATCATAAATGATTGCTGTGCTTTTAAAAACCCCAAAGACAAATGGAGTACTATGACGGTGCTGGAATTGAACTTATTTTAAGAACAACGAGGTGTGGCTAATTCAGTCTTAATAATCACTAGCAAATCAAAGTCTTCGAGAATGTTTGAAGTGGTAACTCCTAATAGCTTTCTGATCCAGCATTTGCTCAACGCTCACTCTAGGCCAGATCATGGGATCCAAAAAGTGTTTTACCGTACAGCTCTTGAAATGCAAAAGGTTGTCATCTTGTCTTATTCTGAAATATCTTACTCTGCTGGCTCTGGAAATTCCTAGCATATGTGGTTACATGTAAAACAGAAAACTTAATTTTTTCACATTTATTTTTATCTATGTGTATGCATATGTGTGTATGCATGCAGGTGACCACAGAGGCCAGAAAAGGGTGACAGCTCTCTTGGACCCAGAGCTATAGGTTCTTGTAAGTTTCCTCATCTGGATGTTGGGAACGAAGGCTGGGTCCTTTGAAAGAGTAGCACATTCTCCTAATAATTGTTCCATCTCTCCAGACCAAATACAGAAAACTTTAAAAGATCATATACATGATTTTCAGAGTTTAACTAGATTTATACACTCAAGAAGCCAATGCTTGTACCCTGCTAACCAAGATTCAGCCCAAAGAAAAGTTTCTACAAATCTGAAAGCTTATGGGCATTACAGTTGAGGCATATCATAATCTGAACCTCTAAGTAAACCTGTAGAATATGTATAAGAGCCTGGAGGAGTCTGGAGTGGGCCTACCTACAATGTTCATGAACAATATTCAACATGCCCACACTCTGCTTTATCTCCCGAACACCCACGGTCAGGGAGCTGGAGTAACAAGGAACAAATTTCACAGAGCAGAAGGAAATGTCACGCCCGGTGCTCCTCAGTTCTTATCCCATTACTAAGGAAAGGTAATTGGATGTAGAGCCTTCCACAACATTGATGTTATGGGCCAACCATTGGACCAAATGCTGCTCCAGGCTCATGCTTTGATATTTCAGTGTGGATTGGGGCCAGAGACACACAGAAATAAATTATGTCCACATAAAGTTCATACCAAGATGAAAAACAATGACAACTTATGCTGGAGAGGATGTGGGGTAAAGGGAACACTCCTGCATTGCTGATGGGAGTGCAAACTGGTACAGCCCCTTTGGATATCAGTATGGTGATTTCCCAGAAAGTTAGGAAACAACCTTCCTCAAGACCCTGCAATACCACTTTTGGGTATACACCCAAAGGATGCTCAATTATACCATGAGGACATGTGCTCAACTATGTTTATAGCAGCATTATTTGTCATAGCTAGAACCTGGAAACAACCTAGATGCCCCTCAACCAAAGAATGGATAAAGAAAATGTGATACATTTACACAATAGAGTACTGCACAGAAGAAAAAAATAACGACATCTTGAAATTTGTGGGCAAATGGATGGATCTAGAAAATATCATATTGAGTGAGGTAACGCAGACCCAGAAAGACAAGCACAATATGTGCTCACTCATAGGTGTCTTTTAAATATAAAGCAAAGAAAAACCAGCCTACAGATCACATTCCCAGAGAATTTAGAGAACAAAGAGGACCTAAGAGAGACATACATGGATCTAATCCACATGGGAAGTGAAAAAGACAAGATCTCCTGAGAAAATTGGGAGCATGGGGATCTTTAAGATCACTGCTGTTGCAGGACAGATGTCTGATTAGGCTTCCCCAAGAACCAGCAATTCACAGCCAGTGTCAAAAGGAGAACTCACAATCAATCTTCCTGCCCCAACCTTCTAACTATTAGTGTAATACCACTGGGCAACAAGCCAGGCTGAAGTGTGCATGCATGTGTTTATGTGTGTGTATGCGCATGAGCACATGTGCATGTGGTATATGTACATGTTTACCGGGGGCATGTTCACATGCACATGTGTCCTCTTCAATTGTTCTCCATCTTCTTTTGGGGGACATAGTCCCTCACTGACGCAGGGGCTCATTGATCCAGCTAGACTGACTAGCCAGCAAGGCCCCAAGAATTCTCCTGTCTCTGCTACCTCTACAACCCCTGGGCTGGATTATAGGCATGAGCAGTTGTGCCTAGCGTTAATGTGGGTTCTAGAGATTCAAACCCAGGTCCCCATGGTTTTCCAACAGTAACTTTACCCCCTGAGACTTCTCCCCAGCCCTTAGCTGAAGGTTCGCACCTGTCGTCCAAGTATTATTAATTATCACACACCCTGTTGTTCTCCAGAGGTCCTGGTTTGAACAATCAACCGTGTCTGTCTTTACCACCATTATCTCAAGTCTTTTGTCCAATTTTTTTTATTCTAAAACTTTCAAACTGCAGAAGTCTGTTGATTATGCCTTACAATCTCACAAGGACCCACAGGTGACTTTACATCAGGAGTCAGTGCACAAGAATGAGGCTAATGGTATTTCAGAGGGAGGCAGACAGCTCACAGACAAAGAAAAGTACTGGGTTAATGATTCTAAAGTGCACAGGGACAGGAGGAGTGTCCTCAGTGCGATAGCTGGCAAATCTCTAGCTTTGGAGACAGCATGACCAAGAGTCCCAAAGAGACCCAGTTTCCCAAGCAGCTGTCATTTGTTCATCTTAAAAGGACATGTCAGGACCATAGAGATGCTTCAGGGAGTAAAGCTGCTTGTTGCCAGGCCCAGAGCTCTGAATTTGTTAGCTTGGACTCAGGGTGGAAGGAGAGAACCACAAGTTATCATGTGACTCCCACATGTGCCGGCGCACACACACACCCCACACAAAACAGCACACAATACATAAATAGACAGACAGAGGGATAAATGGATGGATGGATGAGTGGGTGGGTGGATGAATGAAAGGATAGATAGATGATAGATAGATAGATAGATAGATAGATAGATAGATAGATTGATAGATAGATAGATAGATGGTGAGAGATGGGTGGGTAGAAGAAAGAAAAAGAAAGGAAGGAAGGAAGGAAGGAAGGAAGGAAGGAAGGAAGGAAGGAAGGAAGGAAACTTGTTAAGATGGCATGTGTTTGGGGCAAAGAACCCATGACTCAATTTTGTGTCCCACGATTCTGATGTTTCCTTCCTTCCGAATACTCACATTACTAGGAAAGAAAAAAGAAGCCTTACAAATGCAGAGCTGGGACTTAAGAAAAAAGTCCGAGCCTGAGTACTTATTCCCATACAATGAGAGTGTGTGAGTGGGTTCCATGGATACTTACAGATGCTCTGTGGTTATAACCAAGCAAATCTATTACAAGCCAGCAAACATTTGTGGACGTTTTTAGTTGGTGATTCTGTTCTCAACTCCTGGCTTGTTTGCAGAGCTGTCCAGCATCTTTACTAAATGTTCCCACTTCAGAACTCTGTCACAAGCTTCTGCAAGGGCAGTCTCAAGAGCAGGGGAGCAAACATGAGCACCATCTCACCTTGGCAAACACAACAATCAGCATTGTCTTGTCCTAAGAGCCCTCAAGAAGGACTCTCACTGGTGTTGGTTAAACAAATAACACTAAGGAGCGAACAGGCTGTCAGTCACCAAGCTCAGTATTGACTGATGGTTATCGCTCTTGGCCTCCCTTGGTTTGCCCGACTGCTTCCGTCCCAACACCTTTAGGGGAGAGGCGGAACTTGCTGTGGAGGAAATGGAAGCACTAGTATTCTGAAATATGAGTTTGTCGACAGATGTTTATGCCATTCTCAAATGTTAAATGCTATCTTGGAGAGGAGATTTGGATATTTAAATGTTAGGATTTCTATGCTATTTCATGACCTAGAGTATCCATGAAACCTCAGTGAGTATATTTGAATATTTACTCACCGGGAAAGAGGAAAGGCCTTGTGCTGCTGGTAAGAATGTGTAACATAAGCGCTGCCTGCAAATGACAATCACATTCACATTTGTATCTGCATCCACTGTGGGGCCACCACTGGCTCTGTCTTCTATCACCTTGGGATGGTTTAAACCAGATGCTCTCCCCAGCTGACAGAGGCTCCCTCATTCTCTTAAATCCATCTTAAACACCATCTCCCCCCCTCTAAGCAGCTTTTCCTCATTCTTCCTTCTCCCAATTCCAGTAGGAAATGATTGATTTCTTTCCCCCGAATTCCTGTAACTCGAACATTAATTGCTTATGAGTCACCTAAGCTGTTGAAGGAAAAACAAAATATTTCGGGGCTTCTATGGAAATGCTTAAAGGTCTGGTTATGTGTTTCAACTGTTTCAAGACCATTTTTGCAAAGAAACAAGATAGTGGCGTGATGGTATATCTTCAAAATATCAGCACTTAAGAAGCTGAGGCAGGAGAATAAAGAATGCTGTATAGGAAGAGCCTGGGGAAGAGGTGGAGGGTGGGGAGAGAAGTAGGGAGGTGAGAGCAGAGAATGAGGAGAGGAAAGGAAGGGGTGCCTGTCCAGTTGAACCTGACATGCAGAGAGTTGAGAAATTCTAATTCCATTTATCTGGTGTAGGTTTTGGAATTTTTTAATGCTATCGGGGTCGGCCTCAAACTCTCCATCCCCCTGCTTCCGTCAAGTGCTGGATTATAGATAGAAACCCCCAACACCTGCAGGCTTTGGGAACTCTCACTCTAAACCAGCATCCAAGTTTACATTTGAAACTTAAGGTTATGGTTACTGGGTGTTAAAGGGAGCCTAATAACTAGCAGCTATACTAACTTTTCAGAGTGGATGCCGGAAAATACCTTAATTTTCCAAGCATCATGATGCCATGCACATATAGAAGACTGGAGGTAAAAACTGAGGCAGAACTATATTGGTTCTTCCTGGAAGATAGTGATGGACATGTGAGCGTGGTGGTGCCCACCTGAGTGAAGGAAAGCGGAAGCAGCAATGCCGTGGAGGGAGAGGAGAGAATCCATGGCTAGTAACCTGGACCTGTCTAAGAACTAACCTTGAAAAATAAAAACATCACCGAAGAATGTTGTCAGTACTTCCCACTGAAACGTGCAAACCCCTTCCTCAATCTCCCTTCGGCACTCTGGAGCAAATGGCGCTAGAAGCCTCCTCCATATCGTGAAGGATAGAAACAGAGACGCCTTAAACAGTCCAAGCAAGGTGATGAAAGGCGGTTCCTGTCTGGCTTCCATGTGTCAGCCTTGTCTTCCTGGACAGCCTGTTACACAAAACAGGTGTTCTACACGGATCTTTAAAGCCGACGAAGTTCCTTCTAGGAACCGGCGCGGAGGGAGCACTCTGCTTCCTCAAATCACAGAGGACTATGGATGGCGAGGGCAGACTCCCTGGCTCTTCTTCTCTTAGCCATTTACAATCCAGTGGAGCATGACATGCCTCCCCAGAAGGGCAGGCAAGGGCAGAGGGAAACCACCTGAGAGGCAGCAGCTCCACTGTGGGTGTTTGACAGGGATGTTTGAGAAAAGTTTAGGAGAAATTCAGGGCAGATTCAAAGGAGCACAGTGGAGGCAGGAGGATCCTATGTGAGGACATTTCCTCCCCATACGTGACAAATCTTTATCTTCCTTCTTCTTCCCTTACAACCTCCTCCGATGGGACAGGAGAATGACAGCCTAAGGAATACACTCCAAAGTCCCATTAATGAGCATTTCCTTTATTTTATGTCAATTCCCATCCCCAATTATGAAATGCATGGTCTGCCCTCTCTAACAATCCCGTTGACCTAAGTCTGATTTGTATTACTACAGCAACCTTGCACAGCTTTGGTAATGTTTAAGGAAAAGAATTTGTTGCTGCAGTTCTGGATAGGATGTCAGAGATGAAGGAGCCCTTATCTGGGAAGGAGCCTTTTGACAAGCCATCCCATGATAGAAGTCACAAGGGCAAGCACACACTCAAGAAAGATCAAGAGGTGGAACTCCAAGCTTCAAACTCTTCAATAATTGACATCGATCTACTCAGACAAACTACTGTGAGGCCTTATGAGGCCTAAGGGACACTGGCAGTTAAAGGTTATTGGGAGGGATAGCTGTTTCTTCATGGTTCAGCCACTGCTAAGTTGTACTTGCCCTAGTAGATAACCTCACACCCATGCTCAGGCAAAAAAAAAAAAAAAAAAAAACAAAAAAAAAAACTCTAAAATTAGTGGGTCAACACACAAAAAGAAGAAAGGAACTTGTTTAGGAGAGGGTTCTAGCAAGAGAGAGAGGAGATAAAAGAAGGGGGCATGAGGTGAAATGACTGAAATTCCTTGATGATGATGTGATGATGATGTTGGTGATGATGATGATGGTGGTGGTGATGATGATGATGATGATGGTGATGATGGCAATGGTGATGGTGGTGGTGATGATGATGCTAAAAGAGTCACTATTCTTTATGGGGATTAGGAGGGCAGAGTTCCCTGGAAAAGGGAATTCCTAGTTAGTCCTTCTGAGAGAGTGATTGTCCATCTTTAGAGTTTTCTAATAACTATCCCAGGGCATCGAGTGAAAATGCAATGACTGGTCCAGAAAGTTTAGGGTTGGGTCTGATAATGAGCCTTTCAAGGAAATTCCCAGAGATGCTGGTGACTTGGACCCAACCTCATTCCAAAAAGCAAATCTTGGGGGCATAGGCAGCTCATGATTACCTTTGGCTACGTAACTGAGAACAGGAGTCTGTTGTATACAAAGGTATAAATATATAAATAAAACCAAGGAAGTAGACTGAGATGAAAATCCTTTTCCTACGGTTTGGCTGGCGTTAGAGACTTGATAGTCAACAGCCTCTCTGAGCACCGGCTCCTTTTCATTCCTTTTCCTTTCTCTCTCTCCTCAGTAACAGTAGCAAAATGCCACCCAGGGTCTTTGGCATACACTGGGAGCCTCTATGGCCATGTCCCTAAAATAGGAATCGTATTGTCGGTATTTGAGATGCAGCAAGAACTGTGCGGCTCATAGGAGGAACTTGAAGCATGGTTGTTATTTGGTATTATTCATACTCCTGAGTGACAGCTTCCTTTGCTCCACACAGAAGGAACAGAGGAAAATATGACTTGTCTTTGCATATTCCAGCAGTGTGCAGGGTGCTGGGATAAATTGACTCATAAATTTCTAAAGCATTCTGAATCCATAATATTCTATCAGTTTTTCAGGTGGGGGGGGTGAGACTTAGAAAGGATAGTCAATTTTTATCTAGACTCTCAAGGCTGAGTTAAAGCCATACTTGCCCCCCCGCCACAAACATCCCGCCTCCCCAGCGTGCACAGGATGTGGGCTGGCAATGCCAATGCACTTAGCTGTCTGCTCACTGTCAAGGCTCCCATCCCATCCCACACACTAGGCACATCCTCTATTTACAGGACACAGGTCTAGATGGCACCGTCCCTTGTGTTATTGCTCTGTTCTCACACTCAGAGCTTTAGTGAGTCAGTCACAGTCAAATCCAAGGACAGTTTGTACAGCCCTCACTCCAAGTCACTGGGAAGATGTCTGGAGCCCCAAAGGTCACTGGGTGAAGGTGTCAAAGTGGGCAGACAGATGGCCTCTCACCTCTTTGCGGGAGAGAAGTGTTGATTGAGCCAAGGGTTCAAGGACATCCTCTCTGAGACCCAAACAGGTCTGAATCACCAGGCCCACATGTTTTCTTGCTCAGATCCGGGTCCCAAGCCAGGCAGGACCTGCCCGACTGAGGTCTAGGACAGATTCACAGGGCATAAATATGTGGAAATGTCACCACATAAACCTGGCTCCCTTCATCCATGACTTAATTCCACTTCAATAGTCCTTCTCTTACAACAGAGAGGGTGCTTGCTCCCCAGAAATGGCTTCTCCCTTTACATAGAGAGAGCTGCCACTGGGGGGTGCCTGCCATATCACTACCCTCCTTTCCAAGCGCCCCCTGACTTGTTAGAGGAGTCGTTTGACTATTCCACACCACTGAGGAGAAGTGACATATCTCACTCTTGGGATGACGCAGGAACTCCACCACCCTCACTTTTCTCCTCCTCAGTAAGAAAGGAGCCCCCAGGAAAGAGGAGTTGAGGTCCTGACTCATTGTGTGGAAGGTTTCCTGGCCCAGGGTCACGCACATAAAAGAGTTGATGAATAAGAAATAAAGTCTTATTTCCAAGCCTTTGATGCTCTCAGATCTGTCTATTAGGGCGGTTAGCAATGTTCTCCTTTGGATGCCAGCATTGAGGTAGCAGCAGAAACATGAGACAACACTCTGTGTTCAGAACTTTATCAATCTTGTAGAGCCTTCAGACACTTCTGGCAGATCATCCCCATTCTCACTTAGAAACATAGAAAACATGGCTTTGGTAGGTTGCAGCATTTATTCTAACTTATGGAGTTAGCAAATAATAGACATACGATTTAGAGACTTCTGCCTGATGGCAGATGCAAGAAACGCTCCCTCTAAGACTGTGATCTTGAAAAGCAGTTAAGAGCTTGTTCCCAAGTTTCTAAGTAAGAACCTGTGGCCTGTTCGCAGTGCTCTCTCCTCTCCTGCATACCCAAGCTCCGTCTTGAGTGCTGGAGAAGAAAACAAGAAAAGGGACAGCCATCCTCCTCCTTCAGACTAGGTCACCCAGGGAATGAGAGGAGCCCTCTTCCTCGCCTCTGTCACCCACATCTGGCCCAGCTCCAGAGAGGCAGCACTAGGTTGATGTGGCCAGTGCAGGTTTCTCGTGTGTCTCAAACGTGCTATTGGCAGGTTGTGGTGCAACCAAGTTCCAGTAAATTTCCCAACAGGGGTGACTCAAAACGATTCAGATTAAAGTTAGCAAAGGTGTAAAGTGTGCCAGATTCAGAGAGCACTTACGACCCTGGCAACAACATTGCTGTTGAGTGGAAAACACACGGGCTTGGAGCTAGAAGCCAGAGATCTAAAGACTGTCTCCAGGGCTGATGTGCTACCTGTAACCAAGACACACTGCTGACGTGTCAGGACACAGCCTCTGAGGAGCTTCCTCCTTTCTGGAAAGGGGGTGTGGCCGGTGGGGAAGTGCAACCAAGTCTTCCTCACAGCGCTGTCAGGGAATCCCCTGTCTTTCAACTTGGTGCTCAGCATCCTCAAGCCTCGCATCTTCTGCCTGGACTGGGGTAACAGGGCCCTCAGAAAGGAGAGGTTCAGCACCTTCCTACCCGCATTCCCTACAGGGCTATCCTACTTCTGTTTAAACTCATCCAGAGCTCTCTACTCTTGGGGATCTTGATGGCTCAGTGGGTAAACTGTTTGCTTCACAATCAAGAGAATCTATTTCAGGTGCTAAGCACCCATATTGTATAGACAAGCGGGGTGGACAAAACCAAAGCTTTTTATGCTGCCATCTGAAGTATCCCATGATACAATCAAGACTTCATTTCTCTGATATATACCATTAATAACCCTTCACCCTACACTTGGTCAGGACAAGTGTCTCCCACTTCCTTGAGCTCTTTCTTCTCGTGACCACCTTTTGATTCCTCTGAAGTGGTCGACCTTCTCCCAATTATTAAATATTCTAAACCTATCCATCGGGCAAGGTCAATGTTAGTAATCACATCTGGAAGCTGTTCCAGATGTCTGTGCTAGCTTTTCACACCTCTTAAGTGATATAATTTTTCTTATCTCCTCTCTTAGGTACTGAGAAAAAGAATCACATTTTAATCTGACTTCTCATACAGCTGTCATTGTGTCTGGTAAAGGGTTGTTGCAATGTCCTCAGTCAAGGAAGGCTTCGGAAATGGCAGTTGAAAATGGGAGAGTTAGAGCAAGCCACGGGTTAGTGACAAGCATACCCTGGTCAATTTTCCATGATTTTACACAACAGAGAATTTACCTCTTGATGGTTTCATAGTCTCTCGGCAGCTCCCCAGCAGAGCTGACCTAGCTGCCTTGCGTCCATGCAGGGGCTCTGTTGTCTGGGGTGTTTTGCCTAGAGTTGTGCAGAAGACTGCCCAGGACATTTTAGGGCCAGGCTGGAACCAGTGTTCATTCTGATCACCTGAAGCATTATCCATGAGACATACATCACTGACATCACCTGAGACTCCATCAAAATGCAGGATCCCTGACCCCACCCAGACCTACAGAATTATCTTCATTTAATGGGATTTCTGAGTGATGAGTGGCATCATTTCAGAATGTGGCACACAATAATGAACATCATTTCTGCCTAGGTTTTTTTTTTTTTTGGCAAAAAACTCATGCATATGCTGTCTTAGTCACTACAACAACACCATGACCAAAGAAATTTAAAAAATAAAATTTAATTTATGTCTCACTGCTATAGAAGGGGAGTCAATGACCATTGTGATGGAGGATACAGCAGGAGGTATTAGAGCTGCATCTCACCTACAACCATGAGGCAGAGAGACCTAACTGGGAATTACATGGGATTTTTTGAAACCTCAAAGCCCAACCCCAGTAACACATGTTTTCCAAAAAGGCAATGTCTTCTAATCCTTCTGAAAGAGTTCTACCAACTATGCACCAAGTATTCAAATCTATGAGTTTATGGGGTCCATTCCTATACAAACACCACAATAAACTTAACCTTAAGAGTAGGACCAATAAGGAAATGGTTCAATAAGGAAATTGGACAATGAGAAAAGCTAGACTATTCCCCCAATCCTATCTTAGTTTGTTTCTCTGTTACTATGAGAAGACATTAAATAAAACTAACTTTAGGGAGGAAGAGGTTTGTTTTAGCTTGCAAGTCACAATCCATCAGAGAATTAGCTGGGGCTCAGAGTAGGAACCCTGGAGGAATATTGTTTACTTACTCACTCCCCATGGCTTGCTATCTTGCTCTCCTGTACAGCCCAGGAACACTTACCTAGGGTTGGTACTATCCACACTGGGTGGGACATCCTTCATCAGCCATCAATCAAGAAATTGCACCACCACCACCCCTCCGACATGCCCACAAGCCAATCTGATAGAGTAATTCTTCAACAGAGGTTCCTTCCTCTCAGTAGCCTCAGTTTGGGCCACATTGACAAAACTTCAACCAGCGCATGCCCTAAGACTCAAGCATGTGTGTGGTGGACAGACAGACATGTAGGCAAAACACCACATATATAAAATATTTTTAACTTGTTTTTAAAAAGATGGAATGGATATAGTTCCCATTGCAGGTTAAATCTATCTGTTCCCTGTTGTGCAGTAGCAAAGAGAGCAGGGTGTGTGCGCTAAGGGAAGAGATGAGTGGTTTCAAGATGGCAGGATCCAGTTGAAAGGGCAGGGGCCTCCGAGGCATCTGTGGGAAGATGGAATCCAGGAAAAGGCCACCTTAAGTAATCCCCCCACCCCGCCCAGCCAATGGGGGTTAAAAGAACACTTATCCTATAAGAAAGCACTAAGGACCACAGGACCTAAGCAGCCACACTGACTGAAAACTGATTTTCTAATGACGTTTGGATCTGTTCTCACTAATTCCATTGTTTCTGTTTCTTATTAACTGGGATTTTAATTATTCTCTATCTTTTTGTTTGTTTGCTTGTTTTTCCAGAACACAAGGACTTGAGGTTCACCTACTTGAGGTCCATCTTTTATTTCTGGCCAATCAATTAACTATTACCAAGCAGGGAGGGAGGGTTGGGGAATAGTAAAGACAATATTTTAGACTCATTTTCCACATATAAAGTGTAGAAAGAGACCTTAGTGATATTTGTAATTGGTGGTGTTTTATTTGGTACACATAGCTATCTCTAATTTCAAGTTTTCAACCATTTCATTGACATAAGAATGGGAACCATAGTAGGCTTCATTCCAGAGATGCAGGGCTGGTTCAACATACGTAAATCAATCAATGTAATCCACCATATAAATAAACTGAAAGAAAAAAACCGTATGATCATTTCATTAGATGCTGAAAAAGCATTCGACAAAATTCAACACCCCTTTATGATAAAGGTCTTGGAGAGACTAGGGATACAAGGTCCTACCTAAATATAATAAAAGCTATTTACAGCAAGCCAACAGCTAACATTAAATTAAACAGAGAAAAACTCAAAGCCATCCCACTAAAATCAGGAACATGACAAGGATGTCCACTCTCTCCATACCTCTTCAATATAGTGCTTGAAGTTCTAGCAATAGCAATAAGACAACATAAGGAGATCAAGGGGATTCGTATTGGAAAGGAAGAAGTTAAGCTTTCGTTATTTGCAGATAATATGATAGTATACATAAGTGACCCCAAAATTTCTACCAAAGAACTCCTACAGCTGATAAACACCTTTAGTAATGTGGCAGGATACAAGATCAACTTCAAAAAATCAGTTGCCTTCCTATACACTAAGGATAAAGAAGCAGAGAGGGAAATCAGAGAAGCATCACCTTTCATGATAGCCACAAATAGCATAAAATATCTTGGGGTAACTCTGACCAAGGAAGTGAAAGATCTATTTGACAAGAACTATAAGTCTTTGAAGAAAGAAATTGAAGAAGACACCAGAAAATGGAAGGACCTCCCTTGCTCTTGGATTGGGAGGATCAACATAGTAAAAATGGCAATTCTACCAAAAGCAATCTATAGATTCAATGCAATCCCCATCAAAATCCCATCAAAATTCTTCACAGATCTGGAGAAGACAATAATCAACTTTATATGGAAAAACAAAAAACCCAGGATAGCCAAAACAATCTTATACAATAAAGGATTGTCTGGAGGCATTACCATCCCTGACTTCAAACTCTATTACAGAGCTACAGTATTGAAAACAGCTTGGTATTGGCATAAAAACAGAGAAGTCGACCAATGGAATCGAATAGAAGACCACAAACCTATGAACACCTGATTTTCGATAAAGGAGCTAAAAGTATACAATGGAAAAAAGAGAGCATCTTCAACAAATTGTGCTGGCAAAACTGGATGTCAATCTGTAGAAGAATGAAAATAGATCCATATCTATCACCATGCACAAAACTCAAGTCCAAATGGATTAAAGACCTCAATATCAGTCCGAACACACTGAACCTGATAGAAGAGAAAGTGGGAAGTACTCTACAGCACATGGGCACAGGAGACCACTTCCTACGTATAACCCCAGCAGCACAGACACTAAGGGCATCATTGAATAAATGGGACCTCCTGAGGCTGAGAAGCTTCTGTAAAGCAAAGGACACTGTCACTAAGACAAAAAGGCAACCCACTTACTGGGAGAAGATCTTCACCAACCCCGCAACTGACAAAGGTCTGATCTCCAAAATATATAAAGAACTCAAGAAACTAGACCGTAAAGAGCTAATCAAGCCAATTATAAAATGGAACACTGAGCCGAACAGAGAATTCTCAACAGAAGAACTTCAAATGGCCAAAAGACACTTAAGGTCATGCTCAACTTCCTTAGCGATCAGGGAAATGCAAATCAAGATAACTTTAAGATACCATCTTACACCTGTCAGAATGGCTAAAATAAAAAACACCAATAATAGCCTTTGCTGGAGAGGTTGTGGAGAAAGGGGTACACTCATCCATTGCTGGTGGGAATGCAAACTTGTGCAACCACTCTGGAAAGCAGTGTGGCGGTTTCTCAGGAAATTCGGGATCAACCTACCCCTGGATCCAGCAATACCACTCTTGGGAATATACCCAAGAGAGGCCCTATCATACAACAAAAGTATATGCTCAACTATGTTCATGGCAGCATTGTTTGTAATAGCCAGAACCTGGAAACAACCTAGATGCCCTTCAATGGAAGAATGGATGAAGAAAGTATGGAATATATACATACTAGAGTATTACTCAGCAGTAAAAAACAAGGACTTCTTGAATTTTGCATACAAATGGATGGAAATAGAAAACACTATCCTGAGTGAGGTAAGCCAGACCCAAAAAGAGGAACATGGGATGTACTCACTCATATTTGGTTTCTAGCCATAAATAAAGGACATTGAGCTTATATCATGTTCCTAGAGAAGCTAAATAAGAAGGTGAATCCAAAGACAAACACATAGGCATCCTCATGAATATTAACCTTCATCAGGCGATGAAAGGAGACAGAGACCCACATTGGAGCACCGGACAGAAATCTCAAGGTCCAAATCAGGAGCAGAAGGAGACAGAGCACAAGCAAGGAACTCAGGACCACGAGTAGTGCACCCACACACTGAGACAATGGGGATGTTCTATCGGTAACTCACCAAGGCCAGCTGGCCTGGGTCTGAAAAAGCATGGGATAAATCCGGACTAGCTGAACATAGCGGACAATGAGGAATACTGAGAACTCAAGAACAATCGCAGTGGGTTTTTGATCCTACTGCACGTACTGGCTTTGGGGGAGCCTAGGCAGTTTGGATGCTCACCTTAGGAGACCTGGATAGAGGTGGGCGGTCCGTGGGCTTCCCACAGGTCAGGGAACCCTGATTGATCTTCGAGCAGATGAGGGAGGGGGATTTAATCGGGGGAGGGGGAGGGAAATGGGAGGTGGTTGCGTGGAGGAGGCAGAAATCCTTAATAAATAAATAAATAAATAAATTTTTTTAAAAAAGAATGGGAACCATAATATTTTATGTTATAAATTGGCTTCATCTTGCCCTGTGTCAGAGGCCAAACAGGCCAATCCCAAAGCAATCAGAATTTTCCCATTAGTGACGCACTTCTAACGGCAGAGGCCTTCTTCTCTAGATATATGAAGTTCTTACTTATAAACCATAACCACATGATCCATGTGTCCAATTGGAAAAAGTATATCTATCCAGAGAAAGTATATATCATGGGAAGTAATTATAGTGCTGAGTTGAAGCTGACATTTCATGACCATTCGTATGATTTAATGCTAGGAGTAAGGGTGGTGTCCCAAAGTTCACTAGAAGCTGTAAGGGCGAATGAGTAACATGCAGATGGATGCCATCAGCGGGATAATTTGGACCATGTCAAGTGGCCATATGTCTTTTCCTTTTACTCTGAGGATAAGTGGCTTCTCTTAATGAACTGTTCCTCTGATGGCTTTGACAACTGGGTTGATGACTTCTAAATCTTTCTTTCCAGAGTGACTTTCTTTACCCCTGTGGTGCTGGGAATTGGACCCAAGGTTTTATGAATGTTGGGTAAGCGATCTACCACTGAGCCCTATTCCAGGCCCCACCTGGCATTTGATGTTCCTACGTAATCAATTTCAGTGTGGACACCTCTGCTTCTAAAGGACTGATGTCTCCAGAAATGACCCATCCCTTCCTGTACTTCATGTAAAATCACTCAAATCCTTTCTGACTTATTGATAGAGGTGGGGATTCGTTCAGTTTCCTCTTTTTCATTTCTACATAATTAATAACGGTCCTTTATGAACTTCTACACTTACTCTTCCTCCACTCCAACAAGAACTTGAAGAGACTTTTTTTTTTTAAAGAAAATACAAACCAAACCTACAGTATAAGAATACCAACGAAATAAAGGGTGCGTGGAAGCGAGAACAGTGGCTTCCCAACACTGGATAAGGAGGAAGTTGGAACACAGATGAAGCGGCAAGTTTCTCAAAGGCAAAAGCAGTGTCGGAAACACTTATCAAGATGTGTGAATCACAGGTCTTGTCAGATTAGAGGAAACGCCAGCTGCTTTGAACAAGCAGGGCTTTCTTATGTAACAAAAGCAACAGAGTCAGCAGAAGTGGGTGGTATAGACTATCACAGAAGGTGATGGGACCTAAGGAACCTCCCCCTCACCCTCTCCCCAACCCTGTGCAGGTCTTGTTTATTTAACAATTAGAACTGACTTAGCCAAATTGCTTAGTGAATGCCTTGATTAGCTTCCCTTTCAGGACTGCTTGAGAAAGAGTGGAGGGCAAGAAACGGTCTCCACATTCTGCACTCTTGCGCTTCCGGGAAGATGATGTTTCACTGAGTGGCTTCAAATTAAAGATTAAATCTGGGTGTGACAGGGCACACCTGTATTGCCAGATTTGGGAGGCTGGAGCAGAAAGTTCATGAGTTCAAAGCTTACCTAGGCTACATAGTAAAAGTCTGTCTCAAAAGTAAAATTATGGACCTTGAGATGGCTCAACGAGTAAGAATGCTTGGTGCCAAGTATTCAAGCCTGAGTGTTCAATATCTGGGGGGGGGGATTGGAGAAAAGAGAGAACCGGTTTCTACCAGTGGACTTCTGCCCTTCACATGTGTGACGTGGCACTTCCATGCCCCCACTCCCCCAAAAAATAAATAAACGGAAAAATGAATAAAAGTTTTAATAAAATATGAATTTAATATATATGTACTGAGAGTCTTTTGGGATGTGGCATTTCATTGTCTACCTTCACCTACCAACACTGCTCCAATTCCTGGCCCTCAAAAAGCTCCCTCTCCTTGGTCTAGACCATGTCGCCTACCAAGCTTAAGCGTCATTTCCCTGCTCCATGTACTTATTGATACTCTACAACCTGCCTAAATCTCTTTGTACTGCCAAACAGAATAATTGAAGTGAGTCACCTTACAAAGAACAGTGATTTATTGGCTTCCACTTCGAGAACAGTGGTTCTCAGCCTTCCTAACGCTGCAACCCTTTAAAATACAGTTCTTCATGTTCTAGTGCCTCCCAACCATATGCAGTATTTTCATTACTACTTCATAACTGAATCTTTGCTACTGTTAGGAATGGTAACATACATATCTGATACACAAATGGTCTTGGGTGACCCGCCCCCTGCTCCGAGGGGTTTCAACCCACAGGTTGAGAATTGCTGCTCTGGAGAGTTGAAAAGCCCAGGATCTTGGTATTATCAGCTGGTAAGGGCCTTCTGATTGAGTTATCCCACAACACAAGGCAAGAGAGCCCACCAGCAAGAAGGATTGGACGTGTTTGTACAGCTGCAATGAGTTACACCACACAGCTTCTTACAGTACGCGCTGAAGATAATGGCACGTATCTATTGAGAGGAACCACAATGCTTGCTGTTAAGAGAATGGCCCATGAGCATGGCAGTCTCTTGGGGGAGGATATGAGAGAGGACAGAGTCTTACTACATAAGCCAACTGGTCTTGGCTCAGCCTCCTAAGTGTTGAGATTACAGGTGTGCACTGCCACAGCCAGAGAATGGCAGTCCTTGAACAGAAACAGGCAGTTCAGTCAGCCGAGCTGTGAGACACTTTTCACATTGATGTTGGCCGGTGAAACCCTTCTTTCTGCTTCAAGCAACAGTTACAAAGCACAGGCTTAGTCTCAATGTCCCTGAATGTCCCTCAATGTCCTTCACATCTGGACCCATCAGCAATAATAAAGGAGATAGGGTTAACATAGTCTGTTTTATTTCTAGAAAAAGGACAAAAACTGGGGCTGGGAATGTAGCTCAGCTGATGCGGTATTTGCTCGACATGTGCAGAGCCTGGAATCCAACGCTAATAAAACATAAAACAGACATGAAGACTCATGACTGTAATTCCAGTAACTCAGAAGGAAGCAAAAGTTCAAAGTCATCCTCAGATACAAGTGAGTTCAAGTTCATACCAAGATACAGGAGACCCTACTTAAAAGAAAGGAAAGAGAAAGGAAAAAAGGGAGGGAGGGAAGGAGATAGGGAGGAAGAGAAGGAGAGCCATAAGAACTCAAAAAAAAAACTTGTATCAAAAAAATAAAACAAAAATAATGAAAGAAAGCAAGCTGGCAATATTGCTCAGTGGGCAGCGATGCTTGCCTCAAAGCCTGTTGACCTGAGTGTGACCCTCAGACCCATAAGGGCAAAGGAGAATACTGGCTCCTATACATTGTCCTTTGACTTCCACACATGGGCTGTGGCATATTTGCCCTTCCAAACAAATACATTAAAATAAAATATAAAATGGAGAGAGTGTGTGATGGGGAGATACAGAGTAGGGAAGAGGTGAGACAGAGAAAGAAATAGAGAAATGCCTTTTCTAGGGATGATGAATATTGTTCTATTAATAGGTACACACACACATGTGCACACTCACACACACTTTGTTACCTTGTGTAAGATCAGCTTCTCACTACAGATTGCTGTCAAGAGTTTAGTCCCTGTTTTGTGAGCCCTGCCTATCCCATGACCTCAGGCATAGGTGGCCCTGACAGTTGTCACTACAGATTCACTAGCTTGCTGACAGCCCTGCCGAGCAGTGGAGAGAGGAGACCTTTGGAATCTTCCAGACTTGGATCTGAATCTCAACTATGCCACTGATGACAGTCCGCCCCTGGGCAAGCCACTCCCCCTCTCATGACCACAATTTCATTATCTCTCAAATGCAAATAATAATGGCCATCTTATGGGATAATGATGAGGCATAAATGAGAAAATATAAACACTCAAGGCATATCATGCCATAATGTTCAAAAAATGTTAATTATTATCATTATTAATTTAAATATTTTATTATGGCCATTATCGTTATTATTTTCAAATTGCATATAAATTGCTTGTTTGCATCTGTCTTCCTAGACGAAGTTCATCACGGGCACTGGGGCAGTCTTTATCCCTGTACTTCCAAGACAAAGTTTTCTTCCGTGTAAACTGATTGTGTCGACGCTAACTCCCAAGCCATCACCAGGACCAGCAGGTGCAGCCCATTAGTGCGCAGCCTGAGAAGTTTAGAAAAGACCTTCCATTCAGCTAAGAGCCCTTTGGAAACAGAACGGAAAGTAACAAGGATGACTAAGCATGGTAAAGGGATTTATTATGAAGTGAGATCACCTACATAATTTTGTTTCAATCTCGGAACCATGCTGCCAAAGAAATTATGATTCCCAGGCTCCTTGATGAAGCTCACCAAAGGGAAAGGACTTTCCCAGAAGGTAGGAGCCAGACTGTTGACTTCAAGCTGGGTCCTTTACCTCGTCCTAGGAACTCGTAAGTATTAGCTTATGTCCAAGAGCAACCAGGGCAAAAGATGGACAGAAACATCCCTGGGCCCCTCTCTTGTTTCAGTCCTTCAATTCTGGGTAAGAATGTGGTTTCTTTTAAGCAGCACTTGTGGGTGATTCTGTTCCAAGTAGACAAAAAGTTATTCCCCTTCTCCTGTCTTTTTCTCCTCTCCCTCCTCTCCTCTCCTCCCCTCTCCTCTCCTTTTCTTGCTCTCCTATTTTCTCCTCTCCTCTCCTCTCCCTGCTCTCCTCTCCTCTTCCCTGCTCCCCTTTCCTCTTCTCTGCTTTCCTCTCCCCTCTTCTCCCTTTCTCTCCATGATCTCCTCTCCTCTCCCCTCTTCTCCGTGCTCTTTTCCCCTCTCCCCTGCTCCCCTCTCCCTTGTTCCCCTCTCCACCCCTCTCCTCTCCCCTGCTCCCCTCTCACTCCTCTCCCCTACTCTTCTCTCTTCCCCCATCTCCTTTCCTCTCACTGTTCTCCTCTCCCCTGCTCTCTACTCCTCTCCCCTGCTCTTCACTCCTCTCCCCCACTCTCCACTTCTCTCCCCTGCTCTCCACTCCTCTCCTGTCTTGCTTTTGAAGGTCTTGCTATGAATCCCAAACTAACCTTAAACTCATCATGCAGCCCAAGCTGGCCTGGAAGTCACAGCTCTCCTTCCCATGCTTTCTGGGTGCCAGGATTTCAGGCACGCACAGCCAAGCCAGGAACCAATACATGTATTTAAAACACAAAGCCAGGGTGCTATACATATTTGTGAATTTCTCCAAGGCCAGCTGCAGATAAAAATGGATACCTAGATCTGAAATCAGGATGTTCCTACATTTGTTGTCCTAATGGTTTCATGTCACCTTTTGAACATGTCTTAGACCCAGGCACTAACAGAATGAAAGGAAGATCCCCTGGCCAACAGTGCCTGCACCAAGGGTAGAGGTGGCTCACATCTGCATGACGCCATGATAAGGACACTGAAGGGAAAAGAGTGCTTAAGGATTTATGGAGATTAGCACTGTCTTTCTGTGTGTCATCTTAATTCCCTCAGCCAGCATTGGTGTCCCAGCCTGTAGACCCCAGAACTCATTGTGGAGGATGTCATATGTTAATTTTCACGTCTTCCTCCTAGAGAAAGGGGTGAAAAGGAGGGTGAGCAGAGGAATCAATCCTTTTGTCTTTATATCCCTAATCCCAGAGCCAGGCACCAAGCAGATCTCACTAAGGGTGGCTTCTAGATGCCGAAGAAACAGAATGTCATGATTATTCTTTGTACCTTGTTTAATAAGTGTTTCTAAGCTGCCCTTGTCTCCTTCTGGTCATTAAGTTTGACAACTTCTATAATTCAAAGGAAAGGTCTTTCTTCCCCTAAAACCATGACAAACTTCATATACTTTTCAAGGAAGACATTAAAAAACATAAAAGAGTATTTCTTGTGAACTATAAAAATGATAAATAATAAACTATGTGATTCATGGGAGAGAAAACATCATATGCCGTTTTTGAAAAAAATATTATGCTTTCACTGGGCACAATGTGTCTGGAGATGAATTTACCACCACTGTTACCAGGCCTTGACTAGCCTGTCAATCCCCCAGGGAAATGGGGGTGTGAGATGCTGTGGCAGCGCCAATCACTGGCATTTTTCAGATGACTTTCGTAGACCCGACCCATCACACAGTCACTTCGGCGCTCTTGATCACACTCACAGAGAGTGAGGACCATTCCCACTTTACAGTCCCAGCACCGGGCTCAGGAATAGCAGAGCTCCTAAGAGGTAGATGTGCAATCTCCTCCTATTTGCCCTTCTGGGTGACTTATCTCAGTGAGACCAAGGTCTAAGGGCTAGGGGGCAGGGTTCTACCCAGACTGTCACACATGACAGAATTTCCTTCTTCATTAATCCCCAAAAATATTCCTTTATATGTGTTTGCTGCATTTCCTTTAATGTAGTCAGCTGTGAAGTTGGTTCCATATCCTGGCCTTTTTATACAACTGTGTAGCATTTCTGGGAATGTGAACATATCTTCACGATCTTGATTGCAATTCATTTGGATACACACTCAAAAGTAGAGTTCCTGGAACATATGGTGATTCCGTTTTCAATCTTTTGAGAAATCGCTGCACTGTTTTCCATAGAAGCTACAGTATTTGGCAAGCAAAATGCACAAATTCAGGGTTCCGCCTGTTCCACACAGTGCCTGTGACTAAAGACACTATATACCTTTTTGTAAGGTGTTCCAACCACACACATAGGTGATGGAGGTACTGGAAAATATCAGGAAAAGGTAAATTTACCATCTTGATAGTTTGGAAGCAGTGCTTTCTTGTGTCCAAATTCATCAAATTATACTTATTAGGTAAGTTTTTCTTATCAATTACAACCTCAAAAAGAGCTGTTAAGCCTGAGGGCGTAACTGACCGGTGGAGCTCTTGCTCCACAGGTACAATGCTAAAGAAGAAGCGGAAGTTGACAAGAAAGTTAGCTCGTGCCTATAATCCCCACAACCAGGAGACATGGGCAAGACGATACTTGCATCTGAGGCCAGCCTGGACTATAGAGTTCCAGGCCAACCTATGTCTATAGTCAGGGTCTGCCTCAAACAAATAAACAAACAAGCAGACTTTAAAGAGTCTGTCCCACATCAGTGTTGATACACTTAACATTAGCAAACCGTGTATTTAAGAATGCCTAAAATGGCAAAGTTTACCTTTCGTGTTTTAGAAACCCCCAGAAAAGAAAGGGGCAGGGAGGAAACGAAAAAGGGCTTAAAATAAAAAGAGATTCAACTGTAGGTCATTGACTTGTGTGCCGTGATATCTGCCTATAATCTCAGCACACAGAAAGTTTGAGGTAGGAGGATTGAATGCTGGAGGATTGAGACCAGTTCATATTACAAAGTATGGCAGGCGCGCGCGCACACACACACACACACACACACACGTCCTTTTGAGTCTCAGTCTTACAAGTTTTGTGTAAGATTTAAGAAGCTGCATGAGCAGAGGTGTTGTGGGCACAGCATTTCACCTATCTGAACACTGAATAGAGAAGATGCTGTATTTCCTGCATCCCTTTCAAGCCCACCTGACCCCATCGCCAGAGTCCTTCGCCAAGTCACTGAACAGAAACTGTGCTTCCCGGGGCGGGGGGGGGGGGAGGGGGATCCATTTTACAAACTGCGTGAAAAAGTCAACACATCCCTGAACGTGTCCAGGCTTCATCCAGATCAGACGGTGACAAACACATGTGGCAAAAGGGAAGCACAAGCCCTTTGCTGAATAAAGCTCAAAATGAAAAGACTGAGATAAAGATGAAAGAAATGTGCCCACAATCCAGCACCCCCAAGTGATAAGGCATCTGATTAACGTTAACAAAACACCTTGTTGGTTTTCCATTTGACATTTAAGCAGAGGCGCTTTTCCCATACTCTCCCGTGTATCATCTTGTGGGGTTTCCTGGGAGCATACTATTCTACCACCTTCAATGCTCTTTTTGTTTTGTGGTTAGGCTCTATCTAGTCACTTGCCTGTTGTAAGTCATTCGGTAACAAATACAGCTGTGCAAACAAGCATTTTCTGAAAGTTTAGGATTAGGAATTGAGCTACAGCCCCATTTTACAGAAGTGAACTGTGGGTCTGTTGGGCATGACTCTCACACAAGCAACATTATGCTTTCTGAAAAGCATCAAACGACAGTGCAACTTCATATTTATGAAGCTGGTGCAACTGTACCCTGGGTCATCTCCATAGACGCACTGCTGTGAAATTACAGGGAGCCCAGTGTCTTGTCTTTCTCTTTGTGTTTCGCCTTTAACTTGTTGTTAAATCATATTGAAATTCTTCGCTCAATCTTTTTTGAGTTCAGTGTTCCTTGTTTGTTTGAGACAGGGTCTCACTAGCAGGTTTTCTTTGTACTTTCAGCAATCCTCCTGCCTCTGCCTTCTAAATTCTGGGATTATAGATATGTGCCACCACTTGCATTAGTTCAGTCTTCGAATGTTTGTTTTGAAGCGAAGTCTTATGGACTGGAGGCACGTGACAGCGATAAGAAGAGGCAAGAACAGCACATGAGCCCCAGGTCCTTTACTGTGTTATGCACAGAAGTGTCATTGGTGTTCCTGAGTACAAAATTTCAGCAGACCCACATGTGTGGGGGTTCGGTGAGACAGGTGGAGGAGGGAGTTGGTTCTTTTACTGATGAAGCCTGGGTCAAGAAAGAAGGAGGCTGGGTGCGAGGATTTTGTTTTGTTTTGTTTTGGCTTTTTTAGACTTACTTTTTACAGGTGTGAGTGTTTTGACTGCAGGCTTCAAATGGGAAGCAGAATGTGCTTCCAATGGGCACCAACCACATCCCATGCTTCCTCACTGGTAGGATTTCCCTATTTTTGTTAGTTTTCTTTAAATCCATCCTGATTCATTTATGGATGTGATTTCCACACAGGCTACTGTGCCCTGGCCTGGTGGCCTAAGACTCTAATTCCAGCACTCAGGAACTGGAGGCAGGAGGGTCAGGAATTCAAGGCCTATCTGACTTATACAGTAAGAGCCTGTCTCAGAAAATAAATAATAAAGCCACAGGATACATATTCCAAAAGTCGGACACAGAATATCCCAGTGACCCAGGTAGGATCTGCCACCTTCCCCCAAATGAGTCCAGGAACATCATAGGAGTCCAAATCGGATTTTACTGGGTGCAAGCTTCCTTCTTCTCCCCACCCTTCTCTGCCTGCCTTCTGGCTCAACAGCAGGCTGGTGGCTTTTCTGCCCAATCTAATCAGTGACTGGCACCCGGGCCAACTGCTTCAGATACGGACTGATTGATAGCGCTGCTTTGGGGGCTAGTGTTTGGTAAAAGGTGGCTAGTTCTTTATTGCCTTGTACTCTGTGACTCAGGCTCCTTGTTTACCTGATTGCTGGGAAATCTTTACAGCCTTGTTCTATCAAATATTGTTCTCCTTTGGATTCAGGCCTCGTTTCTCTAAAACGGTGACTGAGCTTTGGACCGCAGTAAAGTCAGCCTCGCTATTCTGAGCTGGCTTCTCATAAAATTGCAAAGTTCTTCTGAAATCATTATTGTGTCTGAGGGCCACCTGGTATTCAGTGTGCAAAATCTTCCTGGTTTGATACCCCTCAGCTTGTAGAAGAACCCATCTAACCTCCTAGGCAATAGGCTTTTGTTTTTGTTTTGTGCTGTTGGGGATTAACTCTAGACCTCAGGCTTGCTAAGAAAGTATCCAGCACAGAGATGCATCCCCAGCCAATTATAACGTTCTCATCTTGATAGTCTCACTGCAGTCATTAAGGCTAGCCTTAATCTCACTCTGTATGTATCCCAGGCAGGCCTTGAACCTCTTGCCTTAGCCATATGAGTAGCTGAATAGTGTGTGCCACCACACCTGTCTGACCGTACTTTTTTTTCTTATTTTCTTTTCTTGGGGGAAGAGTGTTTCATTTTTGTTTCATTTTGTTTTAGTTTCTGTGAGGCAGGTTTTCTCTGTATAGCCTTGGCTGTCCAGGAACTTGCTCTTGTAGACCAGGCTGTCCTGGATTTCACAGAGATCCGCCTGCCTCTGCCTCCTGAGTGCTGAGATTAAAGGCGTGCGTCACCGCTACCCAGCTCTGACAGTAGTTTTCAGAAGTGGCTACACAATAGAATCAACTGGCCAGTTTTATACATCGGGGATGCCTGTGTCTCACCATGCAAGACCCTAGCTTAATTGCTCGGGAGTTCGTCCTGAGCAATGGAAGGAGGACAATATTTCCAGATGGTTCTTTAGGAGGCCATAATGTTGGGACTGCTGAGAGACACAGCTGTATGGTCTCATTTATTTTAATCTGGAGGGAGCCCCAAAGAGCAGTGGGAGCATCAGTCCCTGGATTAGCAGGATTCAGCTAAGCTGTTGATTGACAAGTATGGTGCTTTCTCTTCTGGGCATTGCAGAAGAGAAGAAGACAGGAGCTTAGGCATGGGGAGTGGATTTGGGGGCACTGGCGGGGGGAGTTCTGAGACTCTACTGTACAGTAGGGTGATACGACTAACGGCAATGTATTGAATGTTTCAAACTAACTAAAAGTTGAATGCTCCGGTCACAAAGAAATGAGAAACATTTAGGGCATACACATGTGCCAAAATAGCAAACTGTGCCTCGTAGTTAGTATCAGCTAAAAGTAAAATTAGGTCAGGTGTGATGGCGCGTGCCTTTAATCCTCGCACACAGAAAGCAGAGGTAGGTGAGTCTCTGTGAGTTTCATCCAGCCTAGTAGTCTATAGAGGGAGTTCTAGACTAGCCAACAGAGTGAGATCCTGTCTCGAAAAGGCAATAAATAATAAATAAATAATAAAAGTAAAATAAATTTTAGGGCTGGAGAGATGACTCTGGGTAAGGGGGATTGCTGTTCACTTGTAGTGATCTGAGTTCAAATCCTAGCACACACACAAAAGAGCGAGGCTCAGTCATGCGTGCCTGCAATTCCAGTGTTGTAGAAGATGGAGACAAAATTTCAGGGACTTTCTGGCCTCCAGCCTAGCTGCAGGCTCAGGAAAAGACCCTGTCTCAGTGTAATAAGACTAAGGGTGGTGGGGCAGGCACCTGACATCTTCCTTTGGATTCCACACTTAAACATGCTCTTGTACATTCACCACAAAAATACATACACACACACCTACATACTACATACATACACACATACATACATACTACATACATACATACATATATACAATTTAATGGGAAATTAATAAAATAACATCCCTACCTGGAGGAGCACAAAGATGGAGGGCAAGTAAGAAAGTCAGGCAGATGATGGGGGGAAGGAGGAAGCCAGAGATGACAGATAAACCTGTGTTCAGTGTGTGTATTGCCTTTAGAAGGGGACTTCCAGGCGCTCTTCCCAAAGGTGATAAATCAGATCCCCATGTGTCAGGAAGAAAAACAACAAACTTACAAAGCAATAGGACAGCAAGTCAGGGACACATTTTGTTCACCTTTGTGTTCCGAGTCATCAGTACAACGCAGGTACAAAGTTGCTGGAGACCCACAAACCTTTGAAGACTAAGTGACCTGAAGTGGTTGTTGTGTAACTTGGTGAAAAGACCAAAAGTAAAAGCAAAAGAAAATTTGGGCCATTTGTCGGAGCCAAATCATGCAAACTTAGAACGTTCTCGAGCTTGGCAGTTCCTATGCCTGGGCTGTTCATTGCTCCTTCCTGGCCCTGACAGGGACCGTTTTTAACAGTGTTGCAATCACTGACTACCAGACATACTAAATAGAAAAGGGCGCTGGGGTTGGAGTGAAAGTGGGGATGGGGTGCTGGGCTTAGGAGCTGCTCTTTCTCCTATAGACTAGATTGTAGACGTGGGGAGTTCAGACTTTCTTCTAGACTGTAAGATTTTTTATGGCTTGACTTGACTGGTCACCAGGCACCGAGGTATTTGGTGAAGTGTTTTTCTGTGTGTGTATCTGGAGGAGTTCAGGGAATTAAGAATATAAGATTCAGGAGACTAGTAAAGCAGCTTGCCTTCCGGCCTCTTCTAAGGCTGGATAAAGGAAGGGATGCTCGCCCTCTACCTGACTCTTTCGGAGGTCTCCTGACCTGCAGCTATCCCGTGGGATGTCCTGGGTCTCACCACTTGATACTAAGCCTTCCGACTCTCTAGAGAGACATGGGGCATGGTGTCACAGTGGGCGTTGGAGACACATAATGAGTTTTTGTAGCTGCCTTCTCACAGGAACGACAGTGTGGTGCGTGCCTAACTGCTCAGAGAGCCATAACAAGGTCCCATAGAGGAAGTGACCCAAAGAACAGCAAGTAACTCCTTCGAGCGCTGGGATGGGAGGTCTAAGATCAAGGTGCAGGCTCCTTCGGCTCTAAGTGGGAGTGTTTTCCTGGCTCAGTTCCCTCCCAAAGGCCCCAGTTCCAAATATCATCATGTTAAGAATGGGAAGAGGATTTGGGGCTTTGACATCTTGGTAGACGAAGATATTTAGTCCATACCAGATGAAGATATTTAGTCCATCCCATACATTGTTTTCTTATTTTATAGATGAGCTCATTGAGGCCTAGAAATGGCTAGCAGCTGGGTCACCGAGCGCAGGTGTACAGGGGGGAGACCTGGAGCCGCTGGCCCCCTCCCAGGGCTGCTCTTCCCACTACAGGTAGGAGTTTTACTCTGCTACCCTGACACAGCGTTACGCTCTCCTTGCTCTCCTCGTCAGAAACAAATAAAGATATGGAAGTTGTTCAAACTCCCCAGCCTTCTGGGAAGCGCTGATTAAAACCATTTTTCTCTCATCAGATTGGCAAAAAAAAAGAGGACAAGAGTAAATAATATGAGTTATGTCATGTCAGTGAGGGAAAGGGGAAAGGTGTTCTCATAAATGCTGCTTGTGTGTGTGGGGGGGGGGAGCCCACATCAGTGGACTCTCTGGAGGGCAATTTGGAAGTATCTATAAAAAAGTTAAAGGAGATTTCTCTTTGATCAAGCAAGTGCGGGTCTCCATACCTACCCTAGGGAGAAAGCTTCACTAAGCGCAGCTGCATTTTCTCGTAACAGCGCAAAACTAAATTCATCTTCTATCCCATTAATAGGGAATATAGCCAAAAGGATCACAGTGTCTATCAGCTACAGCAATGATGAGCCTTCCAAAAGAACACGGCTAACTTTCACATTCTGTCAAGAAGTGTTTTATTCAGTAAAACAAGCAAACTATAAACAATTGTGGACAGCGTGATTTTACTTGAGAGAGAGAGAGAGAGAGAGAGAGAGAGAGAGAGAGAGAGAGAGAGAGAGAGAGAGAGAGAGAGAGTTTGGTCAGAAAGGTCTGATCAGCAAGAGACATAACAACAAGATTACAAGAATATGAGACACTTGTCTTGAGCTGCCTTCCCTACAGCTTCGAAACCTGGACCATGAAACACTCCACAGAACAGCGGCTGAATGTGTTTGAGATGGCATGTCTCAGGAGGATTCTAGGTGTCACACTGAGACATAGGCTGTTCAGTGATGACACTGAGAAACATCTCCATCTACAGAAGGAAGTAAACTACAGAATATGGCAATCGGGCTTGAGATACTTCAGCCATGTTATGAGAATGAATGTTGGAAGATACCCAATACCCAAAGATAGCACTACTTGGAGGAGTGCACGGGCAAAGGCAAAGAAGAAGGCCCAAAAAATGCTGGACAGACAGCAGAAAGGAAGACTGTGGAACCTTGGGTATGATGATAACACAAGCATCTAGGACTGCCCAGGATAGGAACAACTGGAGAACCACCATAAACAGGCTTTCCATGCATACTTAAGCTTTGTCAGGCATAAATGATGAAATGTGTGTGTTAAATGTGATAAATACATATGCACATCACCATAGGGGCTATGGAGAAGGCTCAATGGGACAAAGTACTTGCTGAGAATGCAAGAGAAACTGAGTTCAAATCTCCAGCTCCCTTGTAAAAGCCAGGCATGGCTGCTAATACCTGTAGCCCCAGCATCAGGCTGTAGAGACAAGAGAACTTCAAGAGCCTCTGGGGCCAGCATTTAGGAGGCAGAGGCAGGCAGATCTCCACGAGTTCAAGGCTAGCATGACCTATACAGCAAGTTCTGGTCCAGCCATGGCTACTTATAAGACACCGTCTCCAAATAAATAAAAGAAAGAGGAACAGAGGAAGATATCCAAAGTGTCCTCTAACCTCCACATGCGTGTACAGGCACATGTACCCATACACATGTGTACATGCTTCCAAGGTATACAGACAGACAGACACACACTCACTCAAAGACAGACAGACCGAAATCACCATTTATTACTATAGCCTACATCTATATGATACTTCATTTAAAAAAATCTTCATAGACATATACACAGCTCACCTTATTAGTCACTTCTTGAAATGGTGTAAAGGAGAGCCAAAGAGATCATTCATGTTGGTAGTGTTCTGAATGAAATTTCACCATGAAAATACATGAATACTCTAGTTCCTATAGCCATAATAAACAAAGAGACACATGCATAAATAAAACCATCAAGGAACAAAATGCTTTCTTACATTATAGAACTGTTTCTTCTCCAACAATACTCATGAGTTTGCCACCTGCCTCGATGCTCCCTCTGAAAAACATGAGCGTCTAGCAGGACAGATTAGGGATAAAGTCCCTGTGTTCTGGTCTCACTTCCAGGGCTCTGAGGATGGTACCAGCCTTCTTCACTAACCCCTACAGTCTTGACACTGCTTTGGTTGCAACCAGAGGAAGCCATCCTCCGTTTATTTTAAGGGAGCCTCCAACTCGTAAAGACTTAGGAGTTCTCAAAACTCACCCCTATCCTATTTTTAAACCAGAGCTGGGACAGGGGGCTGGTGTCTTTTGAATCTCCACTTGAACCCTGCAGGATCTGTGGTGTGAAGGCTCCTCTCATGTTCTGTCCGCTTTCCACTGAATAAGCCTCATTTTGCTGATGTCTATGAAGTCTGGCTTTATAGCAGAGAGTTCTCCTGGAACTCTGTCTTTAATAAAAGGGGGAAGAAGTGGAACTACCAATTTAGTTTCTTTAAAAGGCATGTATTTTCATGCACGTTAGGTCCATCTGTTCGTGAAATGGATGCCTTTGCACAGTGTATAATTTGATAAAACCCAAAAGAACTCAGGGCTCCTCGCTTGAAGCAGAAATAGAGAAAGTGGCTGGGAACCCAACTAAAGCGGAGAAATCCAACAAACCCGAGGACTATTTTTAGAACTACAGCCCGATTTAAGAAAAAAAAAAAAGGCGCATCGTGGAAAATCAAGATTAGCGTTCTCGGTCTAACAGCCTCCCCGCTCCTCTGAACTGCCGTGCAGCCACAGATCAAAGGGCTGGCCTTCTCTGCAGCCCGCTTTGCAGTATCCAGCCACTTCACCCTCTGCCTTTCTGGTGCCCACTGGGTCCCCGTTGGCAGCGGAGGGCTTACAAACTGGAAGGTACATATTTCTATGCCAGGATGGCGTATTTTCAAACGAAAGGCTGACAATCCGTGCAACTCAAAATTTCACATCCAAACCTTGAGATCTTGAAAAGTTACTTTTCTGCAAAGCACAAGGGGGGTTGACACCGAGTAGAGGAAGTATAATTTAAACAGCAGTCACTTCCTACAGGGCCACAATTCCAGCCTGTTCTTACCAACCCTTGTAGATACTTGGCACTGCCGAATCTTGTCACCAAGCCTGAGTCTCCTTCACAGACTGGCCCCCAGAATTGGCAGCAGGACTTTCTCAGCTCTTCAGTCCCCCACTTTTTCAGACCTGCTGATTGCCTCAGTTCAAAACGTTTACTTACCACGAACAGGTATCAGGCAGGGCACAATGTGGATACACAGATGAATTCATGAGTGTGTGTGCACACGCGCACATGCGTTTGCCTGTGTACTGATGCCTGTAAGGAGGCGTTCGAGTGAAGTGGATAGGTATACATGCTGGAGGACAATCTCAGCAGTTGTTTCTCGGGTTCCATCCACCTTCTGTTCTGAGACAGCCTCTCACTTGGCCTGGGGCTCACTCGGTAGATGAGGATGGCTGACCAAAGAGACACAGAGTTCTGTCTGTCTCCATTTCTCTTAGATCTGCTATTACAAGCATGTGCCTGGCTTTCTTCTCATTCATTACCTTTCTCTCTTTCTTTTTTGCTTTCTCTCTTGCTCTTTCTTCTCTTTGTTTGTAGGTTCTGAGACTTGAACTCGGGTCTTCATGCTTTCAACCAAAGCTCTTTACCAACTGAGCTGTCTCTATAGTCTCAACCAATATTTTTTAATGCATGTCCCCTCTCTCTGGGTGCTAGGGGAGGTCACATACAGATGGGACAATGGGCAGAGTTGGTTGGATGGTATAGGACCAAAAAACATTAGCACAGTACTTTGTATCTAGAAATATTGGGGCTGTTCAAACCGTTAGACTTAAAGGGGGTGAGCTGCCTCCCAGAGAGAAGCTACAACCTTCTGCTGGAAATATGGGCAGCTCAAAATGACCTTCAGTGCAGGACCTGAGCAAAACATCACCTAGCGTGGCTCCTGTCACTCTCCTTTCTACCTCTAGCCTTGAAGGTGTTTCTCTATTGGCTACAGCCCAAAACGAGGTAGAAATGGTCTCTTAGCTTGACCAACAGAAGTCAGATTTCCTAGGCAGAGGGTAGAGCACAGGACAAGCAGAGTGGTTCCAATACAGAGCAGAAATTCCAAAGCTAAAGGAATGAGAAAGCTGGGTACAATGGCACAAAGGAAGGCTAAAGCCTACTAACTTGTCTGGCACAAAACTAAGATGTGATCATCACCAGCCAGAGACTGATGTGATCTTAAAATCTCTATCAGTGGCCCACATATGGCAGTGTTCATTCCTCCAACACAAACACAACACAAACCCCACCTATCTCTGCCCCTACCATCCTGGTGACCCACATACAGATAAACTGCTACTGTGAAGTGGTTGCCAAATCCAACCTTCCCTGCAAGAAACTTACAGTTCCATCTAAAGAAAGACAAGTCTTCAGGTAGTGCCACAGCAGGGAAGCAGTGTACACTCTCAAGAATCATGAATGGCTGCAGCAACTCAAAGCAAATAGATAGATAGATGATAGATAGATAGATAGATAGATAGATAGATAGATAGATAGATAGATAGATAGATAGATAGATAAAGGGTATGAAGAGTTGCAGCTGACCTAAGACAGTCCAAGGCTCCCAGGGAGTCATGAGCTCCAGATGATACTGGAAATGACAAAGGAATAAGGAGTCATCCAGAAAAAGCAGGGGCAGGAAATCTAGGTTGCCCCAGGAAAGAAAAGCCATGGGATGGTTGTTATGGGCACATCATCCCTACTCCTTGGGTCACCCAGTGGTCTCCAGAGTCTTCTGGCCTTTTGTGTTCTGTGCAAAATATCTTCCTCCATGTACTTTTTGGAAGTTATTTTGCCTTAAATAAATGCAAAGTTACTCTTTCAAGCAACCTCATTTGTGTCTTTCTTTCTGACCTTTTATTGCTTATTTTTATTTTTTTATTTATCATGGCCTTTTATTGCTGTGATAAAGACCATGACCCAAAGCAGCTAGAGGAATGAAGGGTTCACTTGGCTTAGATGATCACAGTCTACACAGAGGAAAGTCAGGGCAGAAACTCAAGGCAGAAACCTGGAGGCAGGAGCTGATGCAGAGGCCACGGAGTGGGTGCTACTTACTGTCTTGTTCCCCATGACATTCTCAGCCCACTTTCTTACAGAACCAATGACCACCTCCCCATGGGTGTCATCACACACTGTAGATTCGACCTTCCCACATCAATCATTAAACAAGAAAATGCACCCATAGACTTGCCCTCTTGAAGTTCCCTCTTCCCAGATGAACTCAACCTGTGTCAAATTGACAAGAGACTAACCAGCACAACAGGTGTGTGGCAGACATATACTATACCAGGAGGCAGATGTTACTATATTTTCAGCAGTATTCAGTACAGTAAGCAAACATCCATCAACTATAGACAATCCCAGTTTATTATAGCATATATACTGAATAGAATTATAGATGTATAGCATAAAATAACTCACAATGTACTAAGAGTCAAAAAAAACAAATTATTTAAGAATACCACTAATACAGTATTTTGTAAAGGCAGGCCCAAAAACTATACAACCCAATAAGACTCCATATAGAAAAGGATCAAAAGCAGGCAAGACAAATCTAAGGTATTTGGACTCAGGAGAGAGGCAATGCCTTAAGAACGTGGTAGTTAGTGGGAGGTACCCTAAGATTGGGGGTTCACCGCTGCTGGCGAAGTCACTGTACAGGTTTGGTGTATATGGTCTTCTGTGTTTCTAACTTCAGTTTAAAACAAAGTTTGTCATCTTCCCTGGGAAGTGTCCAGGTTATTAAATAATGGCAGCTTGCTGTGTGAAGAGCTCTGGAACTCTTTTGAAAACTCATCCAGACATCTGGAAAACACTGAGGGGCAGAGCTGTGAACTTGTCTTGGTTTCTTTGATGCTTGTGAACATCCCTGCCTACTCTTATGGCTGAATTTATTCTTTTAAAATAATGGAGACGAGGAAATATCCATTTCCCATCAGTGATGAATTTGGAGGCTCCTGGAGCACACCACCTACCAATCCAATCTGTCTCTACTCATAAAACAACCCTGAAATGGGTGAGCCATTCAGCTACCTGGGCCCCTAGCTCTCTCATTAGAGAGGAACCCTACTGTGATGTTTCTTCCATGAGATCCACATCCTGAAAGAGGATGCAACCAATAAAAAAGGAAAGAGGTCTGTTGTGTAACCACCCAAGTGTTTTAATCAAGGCATCTATATTAACGCCAGCCTAACCTTGTAATTACTGTGAAATACACAATATCCCTCCCGTGGATTTCATGATGGCTGCTCAAAGCCCGGAAATCTGATCATTTTGTTCATCCAGGAAGATCCATACCAGAAGTTCAGTGTGGGATTTCCAAGAGGAATCTTACGATAGAGACATGAATTCAGAAGCCCTTGTTTGCTTCCCTTGAGCTTCTCATGGGCAATGGCACCCTTAGGTAGATCCACTGTCAGCCCTCACCCCAGCTACTCCAGAGACTTGTAGTTACCTCCAGCTGTCTCAGGGTGCCACTTTCCTGACTTTTCGGTGGTGATTTTGAAATGATAACGGTCTTCGAGATGCTACATCAGCCAGGAGAAATGAGATATGATTATTTTAATAGTAAGAACTCTGCTAGTCTGTCTGTCTGCTGGACAAAATACCATAAACCCAGTAGAATCTAAAGCCCAGCTTCTTACAGTGTGAGCTGTAGTCCCACATGGGGTTTTGCAGCTAAATTTGGTGATCATGAAAATGTTGGCAGTAGCGAAGGGGTTCCTGAACACACGACAACCAAAAATTAACTCAAAATCCAATGCATAGAGAATCCGAGGTGGCTTTGGCAATGCTCACTCATGTCGCTTCACCAATTTCGCAGCAGCCTCCATTGTGAACACACCACATGAACACGTTTCTCTCTGCATGCTGCCATGCCCTGTAACGCCCAGTGAGGCTGCCTGAAGAACACACGCTCACACTTGAGACTGTTGCATGCTACGGACCCCGACAGCATTTTTATTGTATATACAAAAGCTTAGGTTCTTATAAAAACAATGGTTTAATCATGAATAGCAAAGTTTTTTACTATTTCCCCCAACACTCCTCAGAGTGTAAGTATTAAAGAAATATATCTTTGGATTGGGTTGTGCTAAAAATGACTAATTTTTTTTAGCTATTCTTTGAGTGACTGGCTTGAGTTTCCTTTAAAATAAGTAAATGGAATTTGGCTCAGGTTTAGTACAGAATTTCCAGCAGTTTCTGAAATTGCCCTAGCCATGCTTCTGCCCTTGCGTTCTGTGTGTCAATGTGAAATGGTCTTCTGAGAATTAGTGATTATAAAATCAAATTATTAATACCCTCTGAGTATATTAATGAGTATTAGCCAAAACTTAAGGCTTTATACAAAAATAAATGAGCAGATAAATCTCATCAGTATGCAAATTGGCTCTCATATTCAATAAGTGATAATACGTATACTAAAGAACTGTTTTTAATCCCTTTATGAATAATTATCAGTAAGTGCTTCATTTATATGTTTATTGCATGTATCTGTATATCTGAGGTGGCGTAACAACTTCTCGGGGAAAGGGAATTTATGAGCGGGAAAAGGTTAAGAAACCCTGGCCGCAGCAACAGAATGAATTCCTCACGCTTCTTGAAACTTAGTGGGTGGTGAAGCCTGATTCCTTGTTCATACTTCTTGCCTTATCCGCTTGGCCTCATAGAGGTTTGAGTGAACTCTCTTAGGAGTCACAAATGGCTACCATGAAGGAACTACCTCCCAGTACTGTCACTTTGACAGATAAAACTTCAACACGTGGCTTTAAGAAAGGAACAGATACAAATATTCAGACCCTGCACCAATATTGACTGCATGTATGCTGGCCCCTTTTCAATAATATTTACTGCCATTGGTGTGTAGCGATTGTCCAAATGTATGGGCTCAGTGTAGAATATCAACACAGGAATACAGTGTAAAACAAGCCATTAAAAGTAATTGGCATGTACCTACCATAAACGTTGTCACTGTCTCAGGCAGTTTGCATGGGTCTATATAGGCTTTGGAATTATAAGGGATGAGAGCAAATGTGACCGCTGATCCTTGTTGACTAAGAGATCGTAACTAAGTGAGCAGAATCTTAACCAGTCTGAGTCTTATTTTCTTGTCCGTGAAGTGGGGTTTTCTGCTGGCAGAGTGGTATAAACTTTTAGTTCCAGCTCTTGGGACAGACAGGAGTGGGAGGACTAAACTTTTGAAGCCAGGCTGATCTCCATAGCAAGTTCAAGACCAGCCTAGGAAACATAGTGAGATTCAGTCTCAAAGCAAATAAATAAATTCTAAAATCAAGACTTCTAATTCAGTTCAATGAGGTCTTGAGTTCAGGGCTCAGCATACAGGAAGAACTCAGTGTACCTAGGTTACCTGAGGAGACTTTCTGTCTCCTCTACTACGTCTATTTCAGAAAGAATCAGGATAGCAGGTGTGGTGGTACCCAACTGTATCCCAGCACTTAGAAGAAAGAACCGGAAGGAGAGGGGGAGGAAGGGAAGGGGGGGACTGATATCCCATTTTATAAAGGAAAGACTGAGGCTTCGGTATTGTCCAAGATCACACAGCCCGAATGGCAGGGCTGGACTTTTTAAGCCTATCTGATGCCAAGTCGCAGAATTCTCTTTGTAAGATTCAGTTCTTGAACTCGAGGATGCTGTGGCCACACACCCTCACCTGTTGCTTCTCTTCTCGTATAAACATTATTTTAGGGGTGGACGAAGATATTTTGGTTAATTGTTTAGAAAAATAAAGACCAAATGAAGTCTACTTTTTGACCCTAACATAAAGAGGTAAATTTCTCCTGAGCTCATTTTCTCGTGGACCTTTTCAAGGTTGCCCACATTCTGTGGGTTTGGCTCTTGTCAAAACTAGCTTTAAACATCCGTAAAGGGCTCAGAGAAATCCAGCCAAACTGAGACCCTGGGTACCTACTTTCCGTTCTGAGTGACCTCTGCCACTCTGTTTGCATATGGAGGCTCTCCTGTCCCGGGAGTCCTGACAAGGAAGCTTCTCCTATGACATCATTCCAGGGCCATCGAGTGTGGGAACCCAGCTTCAGACTCCTGCCCTTTGTCCTGCATTGTGTACGACTGGAAAGAAAGAAAGGAAAAAGAACCCAACATCTGTGTTCACACCAGGGCTGGGGACCATCCTGAAAACGCCTTGCGTGCTTTCCCAGAAAGGCCTTGCATCGGGAGGAACAGGATCCATCCCTTGCTCTCCACTGCCTCTGAGCTTTGCTGATAAAACATTAGCTAATGTGCTGATGCGGATTTCCAGGAAGCCGAAGCTATTCAGAGCTTGCTCGGCCAGCGCTACTGCATGCAAAGGCAGGTGCCAGAACCCAGCCAGGAAGGCCGTCCCTAGCCTGCCAAGCCAGACAAGTCCCTGTCCAGGACTCTCCTCCTTCTGCCCACACCAGGGCTTCTTGAAGAATTCTACAAGAAGGTGTCGACGACTTTTGCAATCTTCAGTCAAACTCCCTCTCTGCAGCATTCTGGTCCAGCTGTGGGTAAGGGTTTTACCCTACTTGTCCTTTTCCTCCCCAGATTCAAGAAGAACTAAGGCAACCCCCAGTCCTACTAGCAAGCTCAAGGCAGGCTCTTCCACCTACTGCCACTCCAGGTGCCCCTAATAGCTACAGCTCACAGATCGATTACCTCCCAAACAATGACTTGCCCCTTGCTGTAGAAATCATCTAGCTAAACCTCTCAATGAATCTCACATCTTACATCATGAAAATATGTATAATATATTGACATTTATAAGTGTATATATAATTTATATATAAGATATATTACATAATTTTATATTGTTTGCATGTAAAACATATTTAAAATCATATATTATGTTGTCTAATTATAAAATATATAAAAATTAATGATTGTTAATGTAGTAATGATATATAATGCAAATTTTATATATATATATATATATATATATATATATATATATATATATATAGTGTTATTTTACAGGTACATGTTTAAGTCACCAAGAGGGTAAGCTGTACACCTAAGAACACACACTTTCAACATCTGAATCCTGACTTCAGGTTCTGAAAGAAGTCACAGTCTGCTAGCAATCCTAAAATACTTTGCTCTCTGGTTCTCTTTATAGCCTTTAGAGCAATTAAGAATGGCAACTGGAGAGATGGCTTTGTGATTAAGAGCGCTGGCTGCTCTTCCAGAGGACCCTTGTTTGACTCCCAGCACCCACATGGTGGCTCACAGTCATCTGTAACTCAGTTCCATGGAATTTGATTCCCTTTTCTGGCTCCCAAAGGTACCAGGGCATGTATGGTGCACACATATACGCTTAGGTAAAGCATACATATGGAATAAAATAAAGGATAGCTAAAAAGGGGGGATCGAGGTCTCCAAATAAGACTTTTTCATTTTAATTCCATACTAGAAATTATTTTAGAACATTTTAGAACTCAATAACACAGAAACACGGGTTCCTTTGGCCATCCAAGCGTGACAGCGCCACACAGTCGGTGCTTTCAAGAAATGAAGACCGTAACAACTTCATGTAGAAAGAGCCATCAGCAAGCTAGTTGATGTTTGAGCTAATGCTGTGGAAATGTACAGCAAATCATTCAATCCGTAGACAGAGCGTGCAACGCAAATTCATCAGCAGTGACAAGATGTGACTAGAAACTGACGTGGATGTAAATTGGATGAAGCAGCCTTACGCCTGAACCCGCCCCACCCACTACGCTCCATGCTCAAGTACGGGCCATTTCAAAGAAAGCGTTAGCTCAAACGACTTTTTTTTTCAAATTTTTATTGCATTTTATTTTGTGTGTGTGAACACAGCACAGCTCTCAAGTGGAGGTCGGGAAACAATCTGCAAAGTTGGTTCTCTCCTACTATGTGAACCCCGGAGATTGAACTCAGGATCTCAGACTTGGTAGCAAGCTTTTTTTTTACCTAACACTGAGCCATCCTGATGGTCCCCAACTTTGTATTTTTGAAAGTTGCCCGGAACTTTTGATCCATTCTCTGGAAAAAGAATCACAAGAGCAAAAAATTTTTCCTCAAGATGAACATTTTCATGATCTAGAGTTTGTTTTGCCCCATGTTCAAAAACTGGAACTACGTGAAAGATCCACCAGGATATTCGGTAGAATATCTTCACTAGCTCAGCTGGGGATTTACTATGGGCTTTTGGCCAAGTGTCTTCTGCTGTTGATGACTGAGCTTTCACACCTGTGGAATGACCAGGGAGGTGGTGGGTGGCTTTGGCTGTAGCAAGGTTTTCCAGAGGGCGGGTACAGAGCAGTGTGGGGCTTTAACAGGAGGCAGACTTTAAAAACCCTTGCCTAATAAAAACCTCTTGGTAAAGACAGCAGCCACTTTCCCTCCCGTTTTTCATCATTTGGAGTGTAGGACAAGGCGTAAGTCTCATATTTATGGGGGCCTGTCTTCAATAGCTCTGTAACATGCACCGTTTGCCTCTGTTACAAAAAATGTGCCTCAGAGCCAAGCCTCAACAGGCAAGAATGATTGGCTAGAACTCTGTCATTGCTCCTGTGTCATGGTTCGTGCTTTTGTGTTGTGTTGTTTTGTTTTAAAGATTTTATTTATTTTTATTCTATGTGTAAAAGTGTTTGTCTGCATAGATGTATGTATATATGTACACACCATCATACCATACGCATTTCTGGCACCTGTGGAGACCAGAATAGGGTATTAGATCTCCCAGAACTGAAGTTTCAGATGCTTGTGGGTCGCTATGTGGATATTGGGAACTGAACCCACGTCATTACAAGTCTTCTTACCCTCTGGGACATCTCTCTCGCCTCTGCTGTGCTTTTGTTGTTTTCAGTACCTAGGATGGACTCTTAGGCCTCACATATGTTGACAGTCAGGCTCCCACTGACCTCTGTCCCTAACCAGCATCTATATTTTACTTTGGTAAGTAACCCTGGGCATCAACTGGGTTCTCCTAGAAGCAATTCCTGGGCTGCTGATCTGGCGAGGGGGTCTGTATTGTTGTTTATATTGCTTTGAAACACCTCACAAAATCGGTGGTTCAAGACAACACACATCATCTCGCAGCTTTTTGGAGGCTAGCTAGGACTTGGTTCTGCTCAGGGTCCCATAAGGCAGCAATCAAAGCGTCCACCAATCCCGCATTGTCATCTGGGGGCTCCTGTGGAGAAGCAGCTGCTCCCAAACTCTTTACAGTTGTTGGAGGACTCCTTGAGGCACAGTTGGGTGACTGAGGACCCTGGCTCACATGGTCTCCCCAGTTTTCTGCCATCGGTCCTCCCTCAAGTAGCTCACAACATAGCAATTTGCTTCTTCAAAGCCACCAAGAGAATCTCTGTCTCAAACCTCTAAAATAGAATCGCTTCATGACGCAGAACAGCAGTAGGACTAGGTGACATTATCATACTTTTAAGTTTCATTCATTCATTCATTCATTAGGATTACCCTGCTACAGTACAAGTGTGGAGATCAGAGGAGGACTTAGAGAAGTCAGTTTTCTCCTCCCATCATGTGAATCCCAGAGACTGAACCAAGGCCATCGGGCTTGGCGGCCAGCACCCTCACTGAGCCATCCTGACGGCCCAATATCTACCACTTTGGGCACGTAAATATGTTTTTTATTTGTGATCTCATAATCATCATTTGTAGCTAATATTAGTTACTATAATCATTACAAATTTGGCATCCTGAAATGCCTTAGTTTGGTTTTTATTTCTGTGAAGAGACACCATGACCACAGCAACTCTTATAAAGAAAAACATTTCGTTGGAGCTGGCTTGCAGCTTCAGATGTTTAATCCATTATCATCATGGTGGGAAGCAGGGAAGCGTGCAGACAGACATGGTGCTGGAGAAGAGGGGAGAGTTCTACGTTCAGATAGGCCGGCAGCAGGAAGAGAGAGCAACACCGGACCAGGCTTGGGCTTCTAAAACCCTAAAGCACACCCCTAGTGACATACTTCCTCCAACAAGACCACAGTTCCCAATAGTGCCACTTCCTATGAGCCTATAGGGGCCCTTTTCTTTCAAACCACCAGATTTGGTATCCTGAAATATGATGTTAAGATCTTATTAATCATTTTTGTAAAAACCTTTCTTGGTTATCAGTATCTACTGTATAAACTCTAAGCGCCTGAGCCTGGCATTCTTCCCCCTTCCTTTCTTCATCTTTGTCCTGGATCTTTCCCAGTCATAATAAACACCTCTTTTCTTAGCACATGAGACCTTTGCTTTCTACACAGTCAACTTTATGTGTAATCCAGTTTTCATAAGTGGATTACACCTTTTTTACTCAAGTGGTGCATGCGTACGTGTGTGTGTGCGCGCGCGCACATACGTACACACATGCGTTTGTGCGTGCATGCTATAGCATGTATGACTGGATCTTTCCCAGTCATAATAAACACCTCTTTTCTTAGCGCATGAGACCTTTGCTTTCTACACAGTCAACTTTATGTGTAATCCAGTTTTCATAAGTGGATTACACCTTTTTTACTCAAGTGGTGCATGCGTATGTGTGTGTGCGCGCACGCGCACATACGTACACACATGCGTTTGTGCGTGCATGCTATAGCATGTATGTGGAGGAGTAGAGGTCAGAGAACAATGTTGGGTGTCAGTCCTGTTTTGAGACAGGGCAGGGCTTCTTTGTTGTTCACAGCTGTAGATGCCAGGCTTGCTGATCCTTAGCTTACAGGGAGCACAGCTGTAGATGCAGGCTGGCTGACCCTTAGCTTACAGGGAGTCTTTCTGTCTGTGCCTTGATGACATTCCTGATGTACATCATTGCACTTGACTTTATTTACTGGGCTCTGGGAGTTTCAGTGTAGATCCTCATGTTCCCCGAGCCATCTTCTCCAGCCCTGAACACATTTCTTTGTGATCTCATTCTGTCTTCTGGCCTTGATTCTCCCGGGGTCAGCATAGTCTCTCCCTTCTCTGTGTATGCTGTAGCTCTCTATGCATATGCTCCTTTATGCTCACATTTTATTTATAACACTGTCCTGCAATGAATGTCACTCCATCTCAAAGTTTCAGGGCTCCATACAGATTAATTTCAATAAATTATGATGCGCTGCACAACCAATGTTATTAACAGTGACATTGTCATTAGTGGCTCCTTATGATGTGCAAAATATTCTAAGCTGACATGGGCAAGACTGGAGTGCAAACATCAGCCAAAGATAGAGCAAGCCAGCTGGATGACCCAGGCAGGCCCGCTGCAGCTTGGAACCCGATGTCCTCTTCCTGTCAACCCACAGGCTCCGGAAAGCAGCCGAATCTCTGCTCCAAGGAAGAGCCCTGGGCTCTGCACTTCCCGTATTCATGACTGCTATTCTCGGCGGTCCCCTTCCTCAAAGCCTGCTTCCATATTTTCAGGTCTTTAATGTTGCAGGCCAACCACGGCTGTACTTCTGAAAGCAGAACCAAAACAAACCACCGGCTGCTGCTCCCCGCTGACTTCCCACTCCTGGGGCTGCAATCCAGGCCTCCTGTTCTCCATCTGTCCAGATCTCCACACTCATCCACAAGCTACACCAGGACTGTGTACCTGTGCCTCCCCAAGGTGCCTTACTCCCCACCCACCCTCACCCCCTCTACCTCGCTCTCAAAACATCTGCTGCCTCTTGGCAATGTCCCCCTTACCCATCCTCCCTGGTGAACTACTTCCCCATGAGATTGCTTTGGGTCCCTCCTCCCTTCATTCTGAGGGAAGCCTGTTCCAAAAGCAGTTGTGACTCTCTTAGGTTAAGGGCCAGGATTAAAAATAAGTACCAGTTACCATTTCTGTCCTAAATTTCCTTAGACAGGAAGGAGCCACAAAGGCTCAATGTCCTGACCAAGCTAAGAGGCTGCTCAAAGTGGCCAGGTCAGCCCAGTCCTAGGAAAGGTAGCCAGGAAAAAACAAGGCCTGCCACAGAGCCCTAGAATGAATGTCACTGAACGGCAGATATAACTCAGTTGGTAGAGCCGTGGTCTAGTAAGCACAAAGCCTCGGGTTCAATTCCTCACACCACATAAGCCAAGCATACTGGTGCGTACTTAGAATCCCAGCACTTAGTGGGTGGAGACAGGGGCATCAGAAACCCAGGGTGATCTTTGGCTACCCAGAGACTTCAATGCCAGCCTGGACTAGTTGAGATCCTGCCTCGAAAAGAAAGAAGAGGAAGAGGAGGAAATAGTGAGTGAGCCTCAGTTTCTTACGGAATGCAAGGAATATTAAATGTGCCCTTTTGAGAAATGACTGGTCTCTGTTTTGAATCTAACCAAAATGTACACCCGTATTTCTCAGAAGCAGGATTGGGTAAAGGAAAGAGATTCACACTTGGGTTCAAATCCTCCCACCTGTGTCACTCAGGACAAATCCCATGACGTTGGAGAAGTTGTGTTTCTTCTATAAAAGGAGAGGTCTAGGGGCTCCCATGTGCATGGCTGCAAGATCAAAGGAGCTGGCATATGAATTGAGTGGTACCGCATGTAATCCGTGGGAGCCTCCTTTAAAGACGCCGCTGCCTTCCTAGGTGGAGTCTCCAGGATGGGGGCAGGGAGTAGGTATCAGTGGCTATGCTTTCCTACCTGGAATGCTTTCCTACCTGCAGGGCATTGCCATCAGCGTCAGAGGCCTCACGCCACGCCTGCTGCCGGTCCAGCTGGAGTGGCAGTAAATGGCCCTGAGCCAGCGTCCTCAGAGGCTAGATGTGATGTCTCTGATGTGGAGCCAAGGAAAGATGTATTGCAATTATTCAAATTATTCAGGGCCCCCGCAACATGCCGAAAACTAAAGCAGGTTTCTAGAAAAAAAAAAAAAGCAAACCCCTGCCCACCACAATGCATCAATCACACCAACCAGGTTTTCATCTCTCCATGCCATCCAATCGCCTCACACCTTGGCATCTTTGCACGTCCTTCAGTCTACCTGGAATTCCCTTCTCTCCTCTCTGCCACTGTCTAGAACTCTTCCCCATGCTACAATGTCCTGTGGTCCCTTCTCCATGAAGCCAGCCCTGAGAGTTCCTCCCCGGCACTCTTTCCACATGGTTTGATCACTATGTGCCCAAGTTACTGGCAAAACTGTGAGTGGACACATGGCAGGAGCAAGCTTTCTCCACATTCATGCCAAGAGCTGATGTCATAACTATCCCAGAAGTTTTCCTGTTGGTAAATACTTGTGAAAACAATTGCATGTGTAGTAAAAATAAAATGAAATAATAAATTTCTTCTTAAAAGGTGTTGGTTGCCATGGAAAGAATCGACATTTTAATATTTAAAGGCACTCAGAATCTGGCTCTATGACTAAACAGCCATGAAGATGGGTTGAGCTTCTTTGCCTCCCTTCCTTCATTTTCTACTTTGTAAGAAGGAACCGTGAGAGTCTCAGGAGATGACACACATACTCACACTCACACACGTACACCAGTGAGCTAGGATTCTACTGTCGGAAGTGTGTGGACAATGGCGCTACCTTGAATTCTATGTTAGAGAAGAACCGCTAACCACTACCTTGATGATGATGGTGATGATGACGATGGTGGTGGTGGTGGTGGTGATGGTGGTGGTGGTGGTGATGGTGGTGATGGTGGTGGTGGTGGTGGTGATGATGATGGTGGTGGTGGTGATGGTGATGATGATGATGGTGGTGATGGTGGTGATGATGGTGATGGTGGTGGTGATGATGGTGGTGGTGGTGGTGGTGATGGTGATGATGATGATGGTGGTGATGGTGGTGATGATGGTGATGGTGGTGGTGATGATGGTGGTGGTGGTGGTGATGATGGTGGTGGTGGTGGTAGTGATAATGGTGATGATGAAACCCCATGCCTGGGTTTCAACCTTCTCTTAGGAAAGAATAAGCTTGCCACCGTGCACCTCATGATTTGAATCAAGGATGGATCCTAGGAATCTGAGATCCTTCATTTAGGTCTAGAGGAGAAAGCTGATGTGCAAAAGAAAACTGGTTCAACCTATGTCAGGGACTAGTGTTGATATCCCTATCATGGAAGCGAGTCCACAAAGTGCCAATCCTCCCAGGAAATCTGGGATAATTTAAGTTGCTGATGCTCGAGCTGGTGAATAGGAATGGTTTCACCAGGTAGAAGGAAAGAGAAGGCAGAGACAAGGGCTATGTCATATCTGGAGACAGGACGTTAGGACAGGTCTAATAAGTTCAGGACTGTGAAAGCTTCCTTCGGTAAGTTGCCTATAGGAGCAGGGGAGAGTAAGGGATGGAAAGAAAGGCAAGGCTGTGTCATGGAGGCCCACATCCCAGAAGCAGCAAGCTTATCAGGCAGACTTGGAAAGAGCAAGCTTGCTGGCTTTCTCTCCCACAGGTGGAAGCGAGGAGGCCTCAACTGTGGCGAGGTGATAGAAGCAGACAGAGCCCAGCAACAGGAGTCCCTCTGAGTCTGCTCTGAGGAGTTTAGATTTAGTGCCCTGGAGTTTAGTTTCTGCATGACTGAAGTAGTACTCTCAGATCCCAGAATCTGCTACAGGCCCCACTACAGAAGAAGACTGACAGGGAGCACCTGAACGTTTGGAGCAATGAGAGTCCTTCTTGCTGAGCATCCCCATCTCTTGGAAAGATGCCTGGATCCCGGTTCTACAGCAAGGACTGCCTCTGTTGTTTATGGATGTGACTTATTCGTGTGTGCACATGTGATTACATGTGCATCTCACCAGGTCTTTAAAGTGCTCCAACAGCAATTTGTGTATAAAACCTCTCCAAGGACGGCAGCCCACAGGCAGAACAAAGCTCACTGATGTGGTTTGAGTGTGTCCCCCAAAATTTCACATGTGGGAAACATAATCCCTCCAACCAGAGATTGATGCTATTTGGAGATGGGGCTTTGGGGGAAGTAGTTAGGGATTGATGAGGTCATGAGGGATGAATCGCATGGCAGGACCAGCAGCTCTAAATGAAGAGAAAGAGCATCTCTCTACGTTCTGACAGAGCCCTGGGGTGACAAGTGCAGGATATTCCATGTCCTGGGATTTTAAACTCTCTAAAACCATGCGTTAAAGAAGCCTGTTGTTTGGGAGTTTGGTTTAATTTTTTTTAATCCGGCATCTCCTCGTGTAACCAATTGGCCTCTAATTCAGCATGCAGCAGAGGATGGTCTGCTTGCCTCCATCTCCCAGGTTCTAGGATGACAAGCTCATGCCACTACACCTGGCTGCCCTGTTGTTTATAAATTACTGAGCCAGTAACATGCTCTTGTATCAAGGGACACACACTAGGGCCCTGAATTTGGTATAAAAAAAAATCATAGGTGGCACTCAAAACTTCTACAGAGAGCTAGAAGTACTGAAACCCAAGACTGAAAAACCAAGTGACTACATACCCAAGGGCTGGCTATAAGTTGTTTAACGACATTGTGGCTTTCTACCGTTGTGGGACTATACCATGAGAGAGTCATTTCATTGTAAACATCAAAACAAGATAAGCACATACATTTCTCTCTTTTCTGGAGCTTGTGAAACTTGTGGAAGGGCTCAATGAAGTGAGTCGTCCAAGGCTGGTGACTAGAAGCTCAAGACAATGAAGTTGCTGCAGAAACACCCAGTTGGTCAATCTCTCTTTTTTGCTTTTTTGCCACAAGTCACATTTCAGAAGTCCACGTGTGAGGCTGTGCTCACCTTCTTAGCAGGGAGAAAAAGAAGCAGCTGGCCATTCAGAAAGCTTATTTGCAGATCATTGTTTGCAAATTGTTCAGAGCATAGTCATTGCTTTGAACACTTATTTGATTGGCTTTACTGAAAGCATAACCACCATTATATAAATCCTGTGAGCTTCTTCCATTCAGCCGCTGTCCATGAGAACATCGGTATTGGTATGCTAAATTGCTGAGGAGGAGGAGCCAGGTGTCCATGGAGGACCCCTAAGCTGTGACTCCAGGTTACATATGAGGGTCACTTTCAGATATGGTTTATATGTAGGATGTAAGATTCACACAGATACAGTCGGGGGCTCTCTGTGGTTCAGAGTTTGATCTCAGGATTCAGAAGACATCTACTGTTAGCTGGCACCAAGAACTGTCTCAGAGTAGGTATAGTGTGGTTTCCAGCTTCAGTTGAGAAAATCTGGACCGGACAGATGCTTGGTCATACTCTCATCCCCAGGAGCACATCCAAGGGCATGGTGACAACGTGAGTAGGCCCCCATCAACTCTGGAAGTTTCTCCTAGATTTTTTTCATTGCATATTTGCCACTGTCGTTAGTAGAGATTTCACTAAAGAAACAAAATCAACAGTAGGATCTATCTAGCTATTGATCTATACCACTATTTATCTATGTATATGTATATGAACACGTTTGTATAAGTTTGTATATGTATATTGCGTGAGTTGGGTCATGAGCTCGCAAAGCAAGTGTTTCTGAAATCTGTAGGGTGGGTACAGTCAGGGTCAAGTGTGGTGGAGCACCCTTACAAGCCCAGGACTCAGAATGCAATAGCAAAAATGCCGTAAGTTCAAAGCCAACTTACACTACATAGAAGAAAAAAAAAACTTAGCTCACCAAAATAAATAAATAAATAAATAAAAGTAAACAAAGAAACCCTCATTCAAGAATTAATGCTGTAGTCCTGAGTCAGAATTTTATCTTTTCCAAGAAACTTGTTTTTGTTCTTGAGACACGTCACAGATGAACTGGCCAGATAAAGCCACACAACCTCTCTCCTGTGAGGTCACCCGATCACAGATGGCCAATCACATCTACAAAACACCTTCCCGGTACACGTTGACGGATGTCTGCTTAGAGATCCGACAGCTCCACGCTGCCTTAGTTGACTCTAAACCCTGTCATCCCAAGTTTCTGCTGCTGATCGAATTCTGTGATTTCCCTGGATTTGGGACAAACTGGCAGCAAGAGGACAGTGTTTCTTCCAACTGTGTGAATGGATGAAGCTCTGCAGACCAGCCACACTCCCGGGGTTCTGTTGCTGTGTGGTCATGACCTTCTAATTTTAAGTTCGGATTGCCAGGTACGCCAATTAGGAAGCACAAACTCGGGGGTTTGGGGAGATGAATTTTCAAGTCCCTTCTAACAGGATTTTATGATCCTGCCCTCTGATTGCCCCACAATAAATCAAATCACCTTCTTCCAAATAATCCACGACCAAGAGATGATTCATGGCCCAAGAATGAAGAAAATACTCAGAATCTCAATCGCTTCCTCTACCACAACTTCAGCTGACTTAGAAAACAAAACTCCCCAGATGGATAAATAACACAGTGGAAGCAGGAACCAGCAGCCACCCCTTTGAGTGTGCGCAAACAGTTGTGGCATTTCTTCTTCTTTTTCACGGAAGGAGCACATCTGGATGGAAGGAACTGGATTTCTGCATCCAGCTTGCATGCTTGAAATGTTGGCAGGTAGACAGCCAGGCCATTTCTTTCTTGTTAGCAAATTAGATGGAATTCTCAAACATGAGAAGTCGGAGAGCAAAGTCCAGCTCTAAAAGAGTGTAGAGCTGCTGTCAATCACTGTCAATAAGAACGTAAGCAGGCATGTCACTCTAAAACCAATGAGGCAACACAGAAGTTGAAAACCCTTTATCCTCCAGCAGTCTCTCTCCTGGGTATGCATGTGTCTTGGTGACTTTTCTTCTCACTGTCAAAAAGAGCCTAAAAGAAGCAACTCAAGGGAGGAATGATCTATCTTTGCTCACAACTTCCAGGGTTATAATCCATCACGACAGGGCAAGCATGGCTGCCCAAGTGGTTCAGCTCTTGGTGGCAGAGGCTTGTGGACTGCCCTGTTCATATGTTGGCAGATCAGGAAGTAGAGAGCTTGGGTCAGAACCAGAAGTGGCTATTGGCCTCCTGTCTCCCTGTCTCTAGTGACCCGTTTCCTTCAACGAGGCTCTACTTCATAGAGATTTTGCAACCTCCCAAAGTGTCAGCACCTGCTGAAGACCAAGTGTTCCAATGCATTAGATTGGGAGGAGATTGGGAGGAAACATTCCCAGCTCGAACTATAACAGTATTGAGCAGAAATGCACACTCTGAAATGTTTGCAGCTGTGCCGTTCATAAGAGCAACTCAGCTGCCTGTCAGTCATTAAAATGGATAAATAAATAGAACCACACATTGTGACACACTGAGAAGAATGATGATCTGCTCCTACAGTTGACATCAGAGAAGACCGTCACAGACATAACACCAAGTCCGAGGAGCCAACTACACCACAAAGAACTCATGACGTCATTTTATTCAAACAATATCTATTAGTAGACAGAATGTGTCTGCAGCATAGGAAGCCACAGAATGCTTACTACTCAAAGGGATACAATGACAAGCAAGGACCACTAGGGTGCTTGAATGTTTGGTTATAGTGCTGTCTAATAAAGTACCCCAAACTTTGGGGCTTAACATAGCAGCCTTTTCATTGCCTGTCATGATTCTATGAGTCAGGAGGAGGTCAGGGCTAGGCTAAGCAATTCTTGTGCTTCATGTGGTTTTAACCGAGGCCTCTCAATGGTCCAGGAAAGGTCTCCTTACAAACTCTGTGCTTTAGCAGAAGCCAGCAGATGTCTGCCCGCCCCCAGCTACAGACTACGTGGCTGCGCATGACCCCTTCACTGGGGCAGTCTCTGGGCAGTTAGGGCTCCAGGTGTTTGCAGAAACAGTTGCTAAGAAACGCACCAAAGCTTCCCATCTTCTTATGCCCTAGCTTAGGCACCACTTCCACTTCGTTCTGTTGAGTTAGAGAAGTCAGCATAACCAGTCCAGCTTCAGGGGAGAGACGAGGAAGAGATTCTGCTTCCCTGGGGAAGGGATATGTGGGCACGGATGCCAAGAAGTGATGGCAGTCGTCTTGGAAACAAGCTATTCATCTCTCCATTGAGATGATGATTGCAGGGCTCTCTTCAGTTTGTGACAGCCCATCAAGCATCAAGCTCTACACCTATATGATATGTCCTAGTTAGATCATTTCTCTATGCATATAATTGCAACAAAAGGGTTTAAATTCGAATTGCATTATTAAGCAGAATGACTCCACTCTCCTCGAACAGGCTGGTCGTTGCGGATCTTAGCGGATGTTGCTGCTGGCCCGGAGACTCCTGGCCCATTTGGAGCTCTGTGTTCTTGAACTAGAGGTGTGAGCTTATGGGCCTCATTCCAACGAGGGAGGAAAGCATCGCCTGCCTCACAATATAACTGTGAGGAAGAACAAGACAACTTTAGGAAAACTTCCAACGGATCCTGGATGCTTCATGAATGAACTTCATTTCTGTTCAAGCCGTGGTCATTTCCACAGACTTCTGACTCCTCAGCTAGCATGGATTAGGAGTTTAGCCTTCTTAGAAGTTCTTGGCAGGATTCCAGGGAGCCCACGCCCTCCTTGCTCCCTGGGGTCCTTTCCTATAAGCAGAGAGAAGCCTCTGTTCTCTCGCACCTGCCACCCTCCTTGCAGGGCCTGGGTCGGATGGGATGAAAACACTCCACGGCTTCTAGAACAAGGCTGAAGTCCCCAAGCGAAGTGACAAAGTGAATCACCTCAGCTAGTGCTTAGTCACGATTAGGTACTTTCCACACAGACACATTGAGACGGTTACCAGAGAAAAGTCTGCCTGCCGATCTCACAGCCGCCCAGAGAAAATGTTGTTTTAACCTTTACTTTGCAGAGGGAAAAAACAGCATAGCTTTCCCTTTCCTTTCCTCTCTGCTCTGGAGTGAGATTCCTTGGCAAATGAGCTGAAGTGGTTGTTTTTGTTTACCCTGGAGGAAGTTTCCAGATAGTTCTCAATCCAGGGCTTTGAATGTGTGGCAGGCCCTTCAAGTCCTAAGCACTTAATGTCTAAGTGTATAAACAACTCCCTCGGAGCAGACTGTCACAGGCCATCCAGACTGTGGACCTTCCCAGCAAGCTCTTCGGTCATTGGGAGTGTCCTTTAGGCTTTCCAATCCCAGAGAGACAGAGATGGGGGGTCCAAACCCCTTGTGCTGATGAGGATTTGGAAGGTCATCTTTGTTATCCCAGCACTCGTGAGGATGAAACAGCAGGGGCTGCCATGAGTTCAAGACCAGCCTGGGCTACTTAGTGAGTGCCAGGCCTGCCCCGTCTACAGTGTGACATGGTTTTTTTATTTGTTTGTTTTTGACCTGGGATGCATGTGGCCACTTCCTAGGCCCCTGCTCCTGCTCCTTAATTAGTAATGAGGATGAAGAGTGCTCACCCAAAGAGGGAGGGAAAGGCACATGAAGAAATGATCGTAGCCCGGAACTCTTGCCCGCTGCCCCAGTTCTTCAATTATTTCCCGTGAGACTTTTCTCTATTTAAATTCCCTCTTCGGCTTCTTTTGCACTATCTCATTCTCTCTTCTCTCGGCTATCTGCTTATTTTTCCTGGCTCATGTGTAAGCCTCAGTTCTACCTCCACCCCATTCATAGCCATCTCTCTGGCTGGTATAGCTTTGGCGTGACGCTATTGAAAGCCAGCCAAACTCTGGTTCAAAACATTGCGATTCTTGGCCAGAGTTTCTCCCCTTGCAAAGGAGGGTGATGTTTCAGGCATGGGAAGTCCTGCTGTCCATTTAGGCCCCGGGGAAGAAAAACAGCAAGGCCTCAGTGTGTGGCCTTAGGTGGATGGTGAAGTGGGCCTCCGCGTCCTCACAGAAATAAGTCTGGGGTTTCTGAGAATTGTGAAATGTGTGCAGGCAATGTGTCATCCCAGCAACAGTGACTCAGTCCCCAGGCCCAGGGCCCAAGGCTGCCTGTCTTTGCTTTCTAAATAGAAAGTGTATTCCTGGCCTGCCTGGCATTAGTGATGGTCAGTGGGTGGACGGAGAAGCAGAGGAGACACACAAGTCCATACATCATGGGTTTCCAGGGAAACCAAGCATCCTTTTCCCTTCTTCCCTATTCTCTTGATTCTGATGTTGCTGTCAAGTTTGTCCTTCCATCACTGGTTTTATTCTTGGCTTCCAGCGTTACCTTCCAAAATAGAACCACAAAATTGCAACAGAGTGGACTGGATGGCCTGGATGTTATAATCTTCAGTGTCAATCAGAGTTCAAATTCCCATTCTACCTTCACCTAACGCTGCACACAGAGAGAGGGAGGAAGAGAGAAAGAGAGAGGGAGAAACAGAGACAGAGAGCAAGAGAGAGACAGAGAGACAGAGAGCAAGAGAGAGACGAGAGACAGAGAGAGACAGAGAGACAGAGTGACAGAGAGAGACAGAAAGACAGAGAACATTCATGTACATGTATGTGTGTCTCAGTAAATTTCTAAGCACTCTGGAGTCTTAGCATCACATCAACTAAGAAGACTTATCTGCCATGTGTACATAAGCTGTGTGTATGTGTGTGAATTCATGTATGTGTGCATGCATGAGTGTGCATACATGTGTATAAAAATCCCTTTAGTGTCTCAGTATCCCTTCAGCTAAATGGGTAACACCCTGCTTCCTCCCGCACGAAGCTTGAAGAGGGCAGCGCCACTCAAAGTGACCATGGCACCCAGACGCCTTTCTCTGCCCTGAGAATGGTTTGGAAGGAATGCCCCTAGAGACCTACATATCATGTAGATACTTGGTCCTTACCCTGTGTTGCAACTGGGAGGCAGCAAGACACTTTGGACATGGGACCTAGTGGAAAGAAAAGAGGCCACCGAAAGCTTGCTCTTAAGAGGAATTCACAGATCTTGGCCCCTTTCTGTCTCTTTTTTACCTTCCCAGCCAGTAGGAGTGAGCAGCTTTCTCTGCCTCTTTATGCCCACAGTGATGTGCCCCTCCAACAACACCAAGTACTGGGCCAACAAGACCACAGCTTGAAAGCAGGAGCCAAAATAAACCTTTTCCTTTTATAAGGTGAATACTTCAGATATTTTTGTCAGTGACGGAAAGGTGATGATCGAAAAGTATCCAGAGCCCTGACCCCTCTTCATCCTCCAGCCCCAGGGGACCCAGATGGTTGTTCTTCCAGAGAGTGAGAGCATCAGTCACTGTGAGCCATCAGTGACAGCAGTAGTTACTATGACCGCTTGGCCTCATCTACTAGGGAAACAGATTATTAAAAGATGCACAGGACCGGAGTCTTCCGTGCCAGCATCGTGGGCAGGCAGGGTTCCCTTTCATCGCTGGCAATCACAGATGCCAGAGTCATGTGGCTTCCACACCAGAGGAATGATGCAACTGTCACATAGCTTTGGGTCAGCTTGGAGAAGAGTGTCCTGTCACAGCACGGGTAGTAAACTCAGCCTGTGTCCTAAGCCCACAACAGAAGGGCAAGAAGGAGATGCTATCTCAGAGCAGCCACTGCCCCTTGCTGGCCTTGGTCTCAGAACCACTGTCCCAACCCTGCAGTGGGCTCAGCCAGACCAGTTATCCCTGACCGTGGTTCATCCTTCCCCTTCCCAGTGCTCTGGCTCTCAAGGTTGTCCTCATGACAAGCACCTGTTTCCTTTGGCAGGGACCCCACAAAGTCCAGCTACACTATTGGCTTGATATGCACAAGAAGCAATATAATTTACTTCAATTATATTAACTGCATCCATTAAAAACCTATGTCATGTTCATTCAGCAACCTAGGTAATGTGCAATTAGGGGCATTACCATATGAATTGTGCATTGGGTCACTAGTATGCAGATTATGTATAATGTTCAACATCTGTATTAATTATAGCACATGCCAGGATAACAACGCATTCAAAACTAGCAGGCCTGTGTTGGTTATAAACTCTTTTGAGTTTCACACAAACTCCCCTTTATGGGTTAGCTTCTTCTTCATTGGAATATTTGCTTCCCAGCTCTTTATGCAAAGATGACCTTTCCAGAGAAGGGCCTCTGAGAAGCTGGCTAGAGCTGGCCTTGGGTGAACCTGAGAAGCCTGCATTAGATCTCGCCCCTGGAGGAAGGCCATCACCTTGAGGGCAGAGTTCAGCTTTCTGAATTCTCTCCTAGACTCTGGTGATACTTTCCCTGCCAATCACAGCAGGTCCAGCAGGACATCCATTATCTTGGAGGTCATCATAATAGACCTTGATGATGCCTACATTACCAAAATATTAAACAGATGATCTCATTAGAGAGACCAGCATGCTTTGTAGATTCGAGACAGCAGCAGAATTGGGCTGAGCTCTCAGTGGGAAGGCTTTGATTCCTCCCCTTCTGTGGCTAACTTGGTTTTTAGCATCACAGGACTTCAATGGTTGCCTTCTAAGTGGCTCCCCACCCCCCTTCTTCTTTTGCCCTAAATAGATATTATTGACGCTATTTGGTGCCTGGAGCTGCCTCCTCTGTTCTACAGAATTCAGAAACTTAGATGCACTCACACCTTCATTCCTATGTATTGACTCTTCCATCATTTGCTTCTGTTTCCACTCTATAGAAGAAGGATGTATCTCTGTGACAGGCTCTGTGATGGGATCAGGGTGAACAGTGATTATGACTCAATCTACCTCCGCCCTGGAGGAGCTCTGTTCTCAGCCGTGTGTGTGTGTGTGTGTGCATGTGTGTGTGTGTGTGTGTGTGTGTTGGAGGGGGTTGAGAGAGTAGATGTAAAGGCAGGTCATCACAATATTCAGGAAACCATAGAAACCCGCCGTAGGGACTCTAAACATAAGATCACTCTTTGCATGGAGCTGGGATGTGGCCCTGGAGCACAGACAATAGGAATAAAAACAGAATGAACACTGGATTGTGGAGGTCTTGGGGGCTACTCTAAAAGCTCTGTTTTTTGACCCCAGCAAATAGCCCTTATAGCAAGAAATAACAAACGTGTTAGTTCTTAATCCAGATGCGATTTGATTTGCATCCCAAACGTTGTCTGTGGGTTTTAGAAATCACAGTAAGCAGGGTCCCAATGCCATAAAGTGTGCCCCTGTAAGATCTGGGCAAATCGCTTTACAGTTGTGTATCATGTAGACGGGGGGCTGCTCTCAAAAATGCACCACTGGACTCTTGTCTTGTGCATACACAAGACATCACTCACACAAACTAAGGTTGCCGCCCCGTCACTAGGCGACACCACCATAGGTCATACATGCAAGCTGTGTGGAAACCATTGCTCTGTGGTGCACAACCGTTCTGTGGTGCACAATCATACCGTGCTGCACAATCGTGATGACTGATCTTCACCATCAGCTCGACAGGCTTTGGAATAACCTAGGAGACACAACTCTGGGTATGTCTGTGAGAATGATTGCAGAGAGATGTAGCTGAGGAAGGAGGACACACTCTGAATGGAGGCAGCACGGACGGCCCCATGAGTCAGAGTCCCAGACTGAATCCAAAGGAGGGAAGAAGTGTTGTTCTCTGAATGTTACAGACATGAGGAGTCCTGTTTGCACACTCTCGGGGCCATGACCTCCGCCACAGCATCTGTGCTGTGATAGACGGTGCCCTCTGAAACCCCAATGCAAAACACTTTTCTCCTCTTCTGTTGCTCTTGCCGGGTGTTGGGTCAGGGAAGTGAGAAAAGTAATGAACTCTGTGACTGACCATCTTCAAGTCAGAATAGAAGTTAGCAGTACCTTTTATCCCTTGTCACGTCAAGCAGCTATAGTCCAACGGTTAAGCATGGCCGACTGTGTTGTTTTGTAACTAACCCCTGAGGTCTTTAGAGTTCTCATCTAGAAAATGGCCACATGTCCCTGACGGCTGTGTGAATGAAAAGGAACAATGCGTATAAAAAGATTACTGTGAAGCCAGCACACAGAAAGCACACAACACACGATGTTACTCTCATTATTACCCTCATGAATAGTCATAGGAAAGCTGCTGACATCTGAGGTTCTGTCAGAGCGACAAGCAGCCTCTTCTTCATCCTTGCCACACACTCCTAAAGTCCTCAGGCCCCACACTGAGTTCAGACCCACGTGGTTCTTCTTTCTGAGTCCCAGGGTTGAGAAATAAAGAACTGTCGATGAAAAACAAACTGTTTTTGTTTATGTTCTTTTGCGGATCTAGCCCAGGGAGGAAGCTGCTGGGCCTTATGCTAAACTGTGCTCTAACACTGAACTGCATCCTCAGCCTCCCCACCCGCAAGCACATGGTTTTTGATCAAAGAGAAATTTTCAAATGCAAAATACTTTGCAGAACATACTGGTCCTTGTCCAGGGACTTCCTAAAAATCCGAGGCTTTGCCTCTTCAAAGTTCTGGCCCTTGTCTGCCACCAGACTATTTCCCGGCAGGAACCCTGGTGCCCCAGCCAGTCACTGAGAAGCGGGCAGGGAAGGCCTGGCCAGGTATAAACGTGTCCGAGGCAGAGCCGTTAGTGTCTTTCCCACTTCACTGGCCTGCAGGGAAGGTGGAGCTGGCTTTGGCCCGCAGCCAGGGTTCTCAAGAAGCCATGATTGTTCTCAGAACGGGAGCATGGGTGGCGAGAAGCTTCCAGGTAAACTAGGTGTCAGTCTGTTCCATGCCCCCCAGTGCTATCCTGCTCGTATCCAGCAGAGGCAAGGTTTCATCTAAAGTCCTCCTCGTTGCCTGAGAAGGAGAACCATGCAGAATAAAATGCCAAGCCCCCGCTAGAAGCACCCAGGGAAGATGCCACTTGACTCCCTATGGGACCTGATAGCACTCAGTAGGTCCTCTGGTGCTTTGACAACCCATAATAAGCAGTTTATCAGGCCACCCAACCCCATCCAAAAGGCACTTGCTGGCCACTCACTTTTTCTCCTACAGTCATTGTTTGTAAGGCCCTGAATATTTAGTCCCCAACTGTTTCTTCCACCCATCTTCATCCATTTTCTGCCACGTGACAGAGTCCCTGACGCTGCAGCTTATAAAGGACATTTATCATGTTCACAGTTTCTCAAGCCTTGGAACTCCAAGCTCAGGCCATGTCATCTGTTGAAGGCTTCTCACAGCACTGAAGCTGTGGATACAGAAAGGGGCCATTGAGAAAACAGCACTGAATCGTGGGGGAGTTAACCCCTTCTCTGGAGAAAGGCCTGGGTCCCTTCTGGATAAAAGAATGTCCCCAACAGTTCCAGTACTGCCACACTGAGTAACTCGAGCTGCATCCCGGGAGTTTTGGAGAAAAGCATTCAAACTATAATATATTGCTCATGTCTATAGAGACCTACACTGGGCATGCAGACACCACCGTGAACAAGAGAACTGTGGCCCTTCTGAGACCAAACCATTGTCTAATGGCATGGGCAGAGGGAGACTTGTGGATAAAATGCAGGTAGCTCTGGCCAACTGACCTCTCTTATGCCTATCTCCTTTGGCCTATGAACACCTAATCTTATTAGCTCCATTTTCTTGAGGGGTGACTCCTGCCATGGCAGAAAACATTGAGGGGAAAACCTAGGAACTGATGAAAAAGGGAGCTATAGTTCTCTCTCTCTCTCTCTCTCTCTCTCTCTCTCTCTCTCTCTCTCTCTCTCTCTCTCTCTTTCTCTCTCTCTCTGGGGGGGGGTGTGAGTGTGTGCATGTGTGTGTGTGTTCACTGATCATGTCCAGCTCACTTACAGACCCACCTCTGAATTGGAAGCTGGCTTTGCCTTTGCAGTGACAGGCAACCCTGAACCTGCCAGGGCTCTGGGGTGGAGTACAAATACCCCCACCCCATCTCTTCAGAAAGAATAAGAGTGAACAGCTTGCCCTAGGCATCTAGCCAGGTTCCCTTCAATCCAGGGCCGGGCACATGGGGCCTAATCAGCAACCCCCTTCCTTTTGCAAACACCCCTGTGGACAGCTGCAGAACAGGCCCACAAGCTGTGTTAGTCCCTCAGTGAGCTGACACTCAGCTCCACACCTAGGGGTTGGCCCAGGGCCCCTCGCCTCAGGCCAACACCAGCCGGTCATCTGGGAAGGACTCTGGTCATCCACTGGAAGGGGTCACTAAGGTAGGGTAGGATGCTGACCTCATAGCCTGCTGGTCTCAGGGGAGCCACTTTCAACTGCTGTGACTGCACACAGATGTCCTAGCAATTTGTCTTGTCTATATATTCTATTGAGCTTTTCCTATGGGATTTTTAAAAACCAATTGAATAGCATGGTCTATTTGTGGAGCATTCCCTGGTATGAAATCCCCACAAAGATATGAAAGTTATTCTTCTATTCAGTTCCACAGCTCAGATCCCTAGCTCCCAGCATGTGTTCAGTAAACGATGAACAGAGAAGCTGAGGATGAGAAAAGGGGGGCAGGAGGGAGAAACTCGTTAGAGGGCAAGGTCTAGTTTGTCCCTCTGTAATCAGGTTGCCTTTTTCCTCCAGATCTACCTCAGACTGGTGGCCTATTAAATAGAAGAAGGAGGAGGAGGAGGAGGAGGAGGAGGAGGAGGAGGAGGAGGAGGAGGAAGAGGAGGAGGAGGAGGAGGAGAAGAAGAAGAAGAAGAAGAAGAAGAAGAAGAAGAAGAAGAAGAAGAAGAAGAAGAAGAAGAAGAAGAAGAAGAAGAAGAAGAAGAAGAAGAAGAAGAAGAAGAAGAAGAAGAGAGATGGCTTTAGTAGTCACTGTCGTAATGACCATTATCACGGGGTCCACTTCGCGTCCAGCAGACCGTACAGCTGTACGCTCTTGCTTATGCTCTCTGTCATTACTGTGACTCAGGATTTCTCAGTCTCAGCCCTGGGGACCCAAGAGCCAAGGACTGGCAGGGGCACATCATGCTCGTGTGCAATGTTCAGCGGCGGCTCTGACGGCTTCACACTCCACAGCCTTCTCAAAGTTGTGGTAACCAAACAGTCCTTCCAGACATCCCAAAATAGTCCCTGGGACCAACGTTGCTTCATTTTTGAACTTCTATGTTAATTCCACACACTACGAAACTAGAGCAAATCAGTTAAGTCAGGTGAGTTGACCAGTGCTATTCACGTGGGAATTCCTCCCAAGGCTGCCTGGTTCTCCTGATTCTGCCAGGCCACCTTCCTGGACTGGCAGCCCAGGGAGCTCTAATGGAAGGCACCACCAGCTCTCCCAGACCCTGGTACATCTCAGTCTGAACAGCCCAAGAGCCCTGGCATGCAAGAGAGCCTTCCCCAGCAGCGCGGTTGAGCGTAAGGCCAAGCAGCTTGGAAAACACTTACTCATGCTCTGTCCAGGCCTGGAAACATCACCAGTCATAAATCATATCTCTTATTATCTGCGATCCTGAGGCCAGCCAAGATTTCCCTCTGGTGACAAATATTTGCTACAAGACGCACACCCCAGTTCCCCCCAGAGGAGAAGCAGCGCAGAGAGAGGTCTGAGCTGATTTCCTGTCAGCCCTCCTGTCCACCCACCCCTCGGGAGCTAGGTCTCTGCCTGGGCATGCCTCTTTTTGCAATTCCCAGCTTTCTGTTTGGGTTTTGGTGCTGGGCATTCTCAGAACAGTTTCCGAACTAGAGATACACTCACTTATGCCAGTCAAGGAGAAAAAAAAATGGTAGGGCACAGGGGCTTGGGTTCAAGTCAGTTTGGGCCTACAACAGGAAAAGAGTCTCTTCCCCCCACCTCCGTCAGGCCTCTCCTCATTACAAAGATAGCTCTGGGATTTCTCAGTTTTCACACCTCCTAGCCTTTTAAGGGGCTCTCTCGAGTCCTGCTTCCTCCCAGAAGCTGCAGCCATGCTGAAGCTACAGACAAACTTTTAAACACGGCCACATACATTATTGCCTTTGCGATGTATGCTTTCCTCACCCCTGCCCCCACCAGAAAACTCCTATTCATGATCTGAAATCTAATGCAAATGCCCCTAGTCCCAACCCAGGTAAAGATCCTGACCCCTTTCCTCCCATCCCTCTACAGCCTGCACAGACAACAGAAGCTCAGTATCTAGAGTCTCTCAGGAACAGCTGAGTAAGAACAACATGGTGAGATTACCGTCACAGATGTGGGAGCCATCCACATCATTTCCTCACAAGGCCTTCCTTCTCATGTGGTTAAGTTTTCCCCGATCCAGCCATGTGTGGCCTGCTTGGGTGCTCCTCTCAGAAGGGCCCGCAAAGAGCTGTCCGGAACTCAGAGACCGGAGTCACACACTGTTCATGGCCATCACTTCGTAGGAGAACAATCAAGTTCCCACTACATTTGGGTGCCTCTGACACGGAGCTAGGCTAGTGGAAGACACTTAGCCATCGTCGGTCCCTTTCTTCTTGGTGTCAAAATGTTGAGGGACCTGGTGTCTACTTCTGTGGTTAAACCCACAGCTGCCCTGAGATCTTTCACAAGGCTCAGATGTACTTACAGCTGCCCAAGTCATGGCGAGAGAGGACTGAGCAGGGTTTGTTGGTTTGTTTTTTTGTTTTTAAAGTCTGCCTACCTTGGGTACTGAGGAGTCTGTTCAGGGAATAAACTGCTTGCCCTGGTGGGGCACATTTGTAATTCCAGTACTGGGAAAGCAGAGACACAAGGTCACTCGGGCTTCCTGGTCAGCCAGTCTGGCCTAACTGGTGAACCGCTGGTCCAAGGAAGAAACCTTGTCTCAAAACACAAAGGGAATAGTGTCCATGGAATGACACCAAGGTTAACTAACCTCTGCCCTTCACATTCACACACACACATACACACACACACACACAGAGAGAGAGAGAGAGAGAGAGAGAGAGAGAGAGAGAGAGAGAGAGAGACCTAGAGAGAGACCTACCTTGCATACCCCAAGCTGGCTCTCTGCCCTTCTGCCCTTCAAAAATGTCCTGAATATGGTACCTTCCCTCAGTCAGCCCCCATGTCTCCTTGAACTTGCCTGGCTAGTCAGAACAGGCATTGCTGATTCTTCCATTGTCCCCTCTGGTGGGGGCAGCACAGAAAGGTACCCCTATTCTTTTATGCCTTCGGCACCCTGAATTTATGAATAAGAAGACAATTTATGAATAAGACAATCAGTGTAGACTTGGAAGTGGTTCCAGGACACCCAGGACATCCTAGGCTCTTCTAGCATCAGCAACCTGGGACCTTTTCACTGATGGGCAGAGACAAGGAAAAGGAATGAAGGTGCTTCAGTAGCTTGGGATAGGCAGTGGGTAGGAGCTGAGCAAGCGGTTGGTAGAGATCCGTTAGATGACTTGAGGCTGAGGAAGGGCATTCTTACAGCCTGGTCTCTAGAGCTCGTACCACCTGCATGTGGGTTATTCAAGAAATAAAGGGGGAGAATCATGGAGCTGAGTGTTCTGGCTCATATGACCAGGTGGGTAGTGGCCATTAGCTACAACAAAGACTAGAACAGGAAGGAGCACTTGCTGGAACCAGGAGGTGGGGAGGGGAATGGGGATCACTACACAACTATGGAATTTTGGAGGGGAGGTACTGGATGACTCCCATGTGAACATGGATTGTGGGCCCAAAGTTCAGGGCCAATGTGGAGGCCAGAAATCCATCAAGAGACTGCTAACTCTAATAAAAAGAATACACCTGCCCAGAGAAGAGTGTGGAGAGAGAACAGAGAGGCGTGGTGCCCCTGGGAAGGGGAGGGGAGAGGGGCAGTTGTGCAGAGTATATGAGGCACTTACAGGGATGAAAAGGGGGACAGAGTTGGGCTGGGTCCTTCTGAGGCTGTGAGGAGCACCTAGTACAGCCCCTGGTACACAGTGTCCTGACTATAGAACTCCCATCCCCAGGAGAAACTATGTTCCCAGATCCCAGGGTCTGCCTAGAATGGCAGAAAGAGCCCCATCCTAATGTACTGTGATTTCCATGCATGTATTTATTATAGGGAACAGATGATTGACAGATAAACCCATGACAAAGTTTAGCTTACGAAGTAGTCATAGTAAGAGACTAACAACAAGGGTAACAAGATGAACAAATATAGCAGTATATAAAATGGAAGTTATATAAAATCGATGGATGATTTACTTCCAGAATTTTCCATTTAATATTTTTTTCAACCGTAACTGACCACAGGGAATTGAAACTGCATAAACCATGACTACTACACATTGATACTGGCAATTTTCTTTCCTTTAACTTTCTTTTTTAACTTGAACCTAGTCCCCATACATGCTAGCCAGGTGTTCTACCACTGAGCTATGTCCCCGGGTTCCCACCCTTTTCTGGGCAGAGTCTTGCTATAAAGCCTAGGCTGGCCTTGAACCCTCGGTGCTCCCACTGCGGCCCTCCAGGTGCTGAGACGGCAGGTGTGTGCCACCAAACCTAGCTCCAGAGTTGACAGGTTGTCACCTAGCTAGCAATCATAGTTACCGTATACAGTTGCAGAACTCGCCCTGGGCTGCATGTCATCTTCTCTAGGTAGCCTATCACTGGCCTCCTCGTTTTCAGGAGGAGGGAGTTGAGCACAGAAAGGCAGGTTAGAGTGAGTGATACCCCCCAGCTCATCAATGGAGACCCAGAGTCCACTCCACATAGAGGGCACTTGAGCACCAGGTCAGGTGGTCAGTGGCAGGCCCTCCCCTGCCGCACCTCCCTGCTGTATCCCTGCTGCTGCCTCTGCAGATACCAACTGGCCTTCCTGGGGTGTCCACAGGGCTGCGTTCCTCTGGTCCAGTGCAGCTTGACTTCAAGTGGAGTCAAAAGGCTCCTGGCGGCCAAGCTACGATTGCAAAATGCCTTCTGATGATGTAACTGTAAGTGAATCTGAAACATACGGACTGAATTTCTCTTGAACTGCACACCAAAATTCTCATTCGATTAAAAATTTGGAGAGTCCGTGTTGAAATATCGTAAGGGGAAAAAAAAGGAAGAATAAAAACAAAGCGGTCATTATGTGGAGGTCAAAGGAGAAAGAAAAGAGAGCAGCTGCTATAGAAAGACTTCCAGCACCACCCAGTCTGAGGCCAGTGAGAGCTTTTACAAGGGGCTGTGAACTCCTTCCACTTTTCATTGGGGGCACAGTCCTGCCGGGATTGACAGGAGCTCTAGTATCCTAAACCGCTGGAAAGTGGGTGCTAAGTAAAGAGAAAGCCTTTTTTTTTCATACAGTGTCCCTGTGGCTATAAACCAAGGGTACATTAGAACTCATGCTTTCTCTATTGGAAGTATAAATCTATATTCTAATTACAAATATAGTGATACAGAGAGACACTTAGGTGATATAAATACAAAGACATCCCTACTCCCTTGGAAAACCAATGTGTGTGTGTGTGTGTGTGTGTGTGTGTGTTATATAATTCAAATGATACAATGATAAGTTATATTCATTGTTATAGAAATAATAGAATTTACATATGTACTGTGTATTCTACATACTCATATTCTATAACTGATTGTATTACTTTTTTATTTTTTGAGATAGTATCTCAAAAATTTGGCTGGCCTCAAAATTCACTTTGTAGCCAAGGATAACTCTGAACTCCTCCTGCCTCCTGAGCCCTGGGACACCTGGCATGTGTTTCCATGCCCACTTTATGTGCTTCTGGGGACCAAACCTAGGTCTTTGTGCACACAACACACTCTACTAACTGAGCTCACACCAGCTCACGATCTGCAAATACATGTGAGATGGAGACTTTTAATGTATGTATTCTAAAACAAAACACAAAACGAATGGACATCTAGGGGAGAGCAGTGGGTGCTGAATAAAGCTGACCTAGCTCCAAGCTTAAGTCCCACCCCTAGGGAGAGGCTGAGGGCAGCTATCCAGATGTGCAGGGGCTGTCCATCAGATTCACAGTGGGGTGAGAAGTGACCGCTCTCAGCAGGTCTCAGCTGAACACACAGAGGATTTCAGTCACCATGAGCATGCATGTCCCCAGCATCCTCCCAGGGGACACCTATGACCAAATCTTCTCATGGTACACAGTGCCTACACCTTTGTGTCCCCCAGACTTCCAGTGGGGATGAAGGGAAATCCTTCAACAAAAAGAAAACAAAGGCCACTTTTGTCATCATCTCAGTAGCTGTGACAAGTAATTCCAGCATGTGGGAGGTGGGGTTGTGAGTCCAGAATTATTCTGACACAGGATGAAGTTCATGGGTAGCCTGGGCTATGAGGACCTGCCAATCAAAACAACATACCCCTTAAAAAAAAAGATAGCCTTACTGTGATCAAATGATGAAGGGCTCAGAGCCACAGCTGGCTGGGATGGTGGTGGTGGTAACAGTGGTGGCTTTATTTTGTTTTCCTCTTTCCTCCCCACTACATTCTACAATCCTGATCTGTTTGCTTTTCTTTTCTCTCCCAACCCCTTGGTGCTGTTAGGAAATAGTTTTGGGAAACACTTGCTCAAAACACAACAGCAGAAAAATGGGTGAGCAGCCAGGACTTTGAGAAGAAGCATTTGGCAGCTCTAGACCCGGTGACCACACTTGGTACAGCCTGCATCGGTCAGAGCTGTAGGTGTCCAAGCCATGAGTTCAGAAACACACACAGCTACAGCCCCCATCCCAGTGTTCCCTCCCCACCGATGCAGCCAACGCCTGGCCTGAGTGTAAACGTCATTCAGCCACCGCCTTTTTCTCTGAGCACAGGTGGGGTGACTTTCAGGAAAGATGCCATTCAGTTGTTAATAACTGGAAATCCCTTGACTGGCTCTACGTACACTGGACTCTACCCTGCATGCCACCAATGGCTGTCTTTTATAGGTAAGCCCTGCCAACAAATGGGAAGGGGAATCTTTGCCAAGCCTCCACAGGCATGGCTGTTGGTTGACTCTGCCAGGAATCTGCCAGGTCTTCTGGCTCAAGGCAAGAGTTAACCCTTAGAAGGTTCAGGCAGGCAAATCCACTGCCAGGGACAAGCACTCTGACTCAGGAGTTAGATGGCATCAACTCAAACCTCAGCCCTAAAGCACATGCAGTAGGGGCCTTGGGCAAGTGTTGAACTTCAGCCACGCTTACCCACCTGAAAGGTGGACATGATAATAATTGTAATCATATTATAAGCACAGCATCAAGACGAGGTGTGCTCAACTAGACACCGAGGGCAGTGCTTAATGCACAGTGAATTCTCAAATCCAGCTCACTACGTTAAAGAAAGCAGAGGCATTCCATTTTTTCTAAGTTGATACGGGAACAGTTTGCTAACCACACCTACACACTCATACACACATATACACTTTCATGCCCACACGCGCGTATGCACGCACATACACACACACACACCGTTTTTCTGTTAAAAACAATTCAAACATTTGTTCACGTTAGATGCTCTACCCTAGACCACCCAATACTGATTGCCATCCCTTACTCCTTCATGGACTCAGTCAGCTAGCATTTGAGTTGCAGTTTGAATAAGATGCAGACCCTATGCAAATGGGTTCCTTGCATCAGTCAGGAGAAAACAGACAGTGAATGAGGGCAGAAGCCCTAAGTACTCACTTTCTTCCTTGGTAGTTCCTCATCAGTTAAGGGGGAGAGGTTGCTGCTGATTGTCAGACTCTGGTAGGCTTCCTGGAGAAAATGGTCATTACTGAGGATAAGCTTCAAGACAGATGAGCAAAAAACAACTGGGTTTTCAGCCAAAGGATTATCAACTTTCTGGGGCGAAGTAATGTTGCCCTGGAGACTGCTTCCTGGACAACACTATCTTTCTAGACCCAAGCAGGGGTCCACAATCCAACCTGAAGTGCACAGCTATTCTGTCTTCATCCTGGAGAAATGTACCACTGAGATATGAGCCAACACTCCTGATGCTAGAGTGTGTTTGGCTATAGATCAGCTTGTACAATGTCACAGTGACAAACCTTGAGGTGATAAAAGAAAAAGAAAATTCAGAGCCTCGTGGAAACAGACCAGAATGAAGAAAGCCTCGCACAAATGGCCCAGAGAAAACAGCCCCTTGCCCTGGGTTTGAAAAACACCCCCTAACTTTTCAGCAAAAGAGGGGGACTCAAAAAGAGGGGACCCAAAACAGAGACGGAAAGGTGGATTCGAGTCCCATAATCCAGGTATTGATCTAAATTCTTTACTTACAGTCTCAGAAGATGGATATATTCTCTTTATTGTCTGACCAGGGAGGCTGGGGCTCAGAGAAGGCAAGCAACTTGCTCAAGGACACAGAGCTAGAAAAGCTATTCAGATTCAAGAACAGGAGCCACGCAGAAAAGCACCTGCTCATAACTCAGCACGTGGAGATGGAGACAGAAAGATTGCCAAAAGTTCGAGACCAGCCCAGTCTGCAAAGCAAGTTCCAGGCCAGATAGGGCTCCAGGGAGAGACTATCAAAGCAAACGAGCCAAGGGTGAGAGCTGACTGAGGTTTGCAGATGTGCAAAGCTGTGCTCTTGCTTCTTGAACCGTGCCATCTCTCTTGCATGCTATGATGCAATCACTCAATGCCCCCCCCCATTACACATCTGAAGTTCAGATGAAATCAGAAATATTTATTTCACTCTCAGTTGGCCACTGCCCACAGCACTTCAAAGACAGTGGGGCTCCCGAGGTGAAAACCTTATCCGCGGATTTTCTGGAAACATCATGCTTCCTGGAATATTGCCTCGCATAGCCAACAGCTCAGAGTGATACCCAGCCATGGTCAGAGCCCTGTTCGAGTGGACGGCTCCAAGAATCGTTGGATGAGAGTCTCCCCAGCAGCTGACACCAGCAGATGCTGCGAATGAGAGGCTGTCAAAGGCCCACAACTGTTCTAGTTTGCTTTCAGTTATTGTGATAAAGACCACAACCAAAGCAACTTGGTGAAGAAAGGGTTTATTTTATCTTATACTTCCGTGGCAGGCAGGAATCTGGACCCTGGGACCAAAGAGAAATATTGCTTTTCAGATTGTTTTCTGTGAGCTTTCTTGTACATGCAGTGCAGGCCTACCTTCCTAAAGATGGCACCACTCACAATGGAGTCGACCCTTCCACATCAATCAACAATCAAGGTAATTGCTAAAACAGAAAGCCCCTGATTCTGCTATTGGAAAGGTGAACTCAGTCCTGGTTTCTCAAGACAGATTGGGCCTCCTCGGGCATCAGGTGTGTCTACTTTACGTCTATATATATGGAGTGGGGGCAGCACCAATGTTCTCCACAGAGTTGTAGTCACAGTTCAAAAGATATTGACGCTAAGCACCCGGTGTGGCACCTGGCACCTCATAAATGCCAGGTCATCATAAATCACGCCCTGACACAGCAGTTGAATATTCAACACTTCCATTAAAAAAGTACTTGGAAGCAATTCTGAGCCAAACAGACTGTGTCCATTTGAATGAGATCTGACTCCCATGGACTCAGGAAGCTGAACCCTTGGTCCCCAGTTGGCAGCACTATGTGGGGAGGTAGGGCGGCAATGCTGAAGGAAGTGTACCACTGGGGGTGGAGCTTGAGAGATGATAGCTGTTCTCCACCTCAGGTTCAGGCTCTGCTTCGAGCTCAGAGTTGAGGGTGTTGTCATCTCTCAGTCCCCTGCTTCATTGCCATGCTTGTCTGCTGCCATGCCTCCCACCATGAGAAACTCTTCCCCATCTGAACCCATAAACCCAGATAAACTCTTTCCTCTATAAGACACCCAGCTATGGTATTTTAGCGCAACAATAGAAAAGTGTATCCATGACTATGGTTGGATATAATTTGGTCCCTCTGGCCCTGGCTTGTCCTATCCATACAGCCCCTTGGGAGATTCCAGCTGTGCCTTCACCCACAGATACTTCCAGCCTTCTGTGGGAACCAAGTAGCTGCCCTCATGGGATCCCACCTTACACTTCCTCAGGACACTTCAGAGGCAGGCTGAAGGTCATCTTGCTCAAGAATCTTCTGACATCCCATTCTCCCTATTACTTGGGTCAATGTTTCTTGAGACTCCTTCCATGTCAAAGGCACACTGCATATAGTCCTACACCCACCAAATGGGTCTTATCTAGCAACACTGACTGCAACAAGGTTTAAAGCATAAGTTGAATTCATAGAGTAACTTGGTGTGTATGTGTGTGTGTACATGTTCACATGCGTTCACATGTGTGCGTATGGAATTCAGAGTAAAATGTCGGATATCTTCTTGATCACCCTTCATCATATTTACGGGATGGAGCGTCTCTCACTGAAGCTCACCAACTAGCTAAACCAGCTTGAGAGCAAAAGTCCAGGGTTGTCCTGACACCACCGTCCCAGTTCTGAGATTACAGACAGTCTACTACATTCAACATTCTGACATAGGATCTAAGATTAGGTCCTTGTATCTGCACAGCAACCACACTACCATCTCCCAGACAGAACTGGGAAATTCTTTAGTCAGGGGAATCTCACGCAGATGTCCAGAATCTTCCTCCCTTTCAGAGAACAAAGCTCTGGCATAACCAGATGTAGAGCTGATGGTTATCATCCCGTTCCTTGCAGCTAGACTCAACCATCAACCAACATTACACTTATTTCTTCTGGTTATTTGTTTGGCTTTGTTTTCTGTAGTTTTTCTTGCTTGAACCCCTCAAGACATCATTTTCTAATTACTTCCCCAAGCCACAATCCTCCAGACATGAACCTTCTCAAGTAAGAGACCCAGAACCATACAATTCAGGAAATGGAAGATGAAGAGGAAAAGGAGATCCTGGGAGAGTCAAACAAAGGAATGCTTTAAGTTATTATGTCTCTCAGAAGCATTAGCCAGAATCAAGGGGCAGGCACAGTCAAAACCCACCCCTGAAGAGTGAGAGAGAGAAAGTGGGGCACTAATAACCCACCGATGTAGTTGTTGTTTTTTACTAGTTGACCCTTTGCTCTTTGGGAGTCCACCACCCAGCTCCCAAATAAATGCACATGGAAGTTTATTGTTACTTATAAATGCCCAGCCTTAGCTCGGCTTGTTTCTTGCCAGCTTTTCTTAACTTAAATTATCTGCCTTTAATCCCAGCACTCGGGAGACAGAGGCATATCTCTGTGACTTCAAGGTTAGCCTGGACTACAGAGTGAGTTCCAGGACAAGTCCCAAAGCTACAGAAAAACTTTGTCTCAAAAAAACTAAAAAATAAAAAAAAAATTAAAAATTTTAAAAAAGTAAACTATCCCATCTATCCTTCTCCTCTTCTGACTTCTGTATATCTTACTTTCACTCCGATTTTATGGCCAGCTATGTGGCTGGGTAACTGTAGCAGGAGGGCCTGCTTGTTGGGGTTTCTGTCCTGCCTGGTTCCCACAGTCGTTAGGTCCCAAAGAATTACATAGGTCTACATGAGTTATAAAACTGATTGGCCCATTAGCTCAGGCATCTTATTAGCTCTTGTAGCTTATATTAACCCATTATTCTAGTATATGTTAGCCACATAGCTCAGTACCTTTTTCAGCAGGTCAGGTCACATCTTGCATCTTTGGTGGTCTGGGCAGGACTGGGAGGAATGGGCTTCCTCCTTCCTAGAATTCTCCTGTTCTCATTGCCCTGCCTCTACTTCCTGTCTGGTTGACCCACCTATACTTCCTACCTGGCCAATCAGCATTTATTTAAAACATGATTGACAGATTACAGACTTCTCCCACACCACTTCCCCCTCTTTTTTTTTTAAACAAAGGAAAATATCCATAGTCCATTTTTTGGGAATGTAGGCATAGTATTCCAGGCTGTTTGGGGGCACTGATAATCTTATGGGGACCAAAAGAAAATTCAGAGTAATGATCAAGTCCTGACTGGAGTATCTTGTGAGGCTTGATCATCTCAGGCAGCAGTTTTGAATCTGTTCTGGATGTAGAACTCAGACATCTGGGTCATCTGTTCCTACCCAAGATTTCTCAGGTGCTTTTCCTTGGTCAAATCTGATTTTTCTTAACTTAGAATAAATCCACAGTCTCTCATTTCCTGTGGAAACAAAAGCAAAATCTCTTCTCCAAAGTAACATACCCTTTGACTTCAATTTTGAAGTCAAGGTATTTTCAAAATACCTATCTTGAATTAATTCAGCAGCATTTATAAGCAAATATCTTTTAGCAGCTGTTGCTCCTTCCTCAGCATTCAAATAATTCAAATAGAGCATAATAACATACAGTATCAAGATTCTCTGTGTATTTTTCATTACTTCATGGTTTTATTTTAACCTCTATTTCTTTTATTTTTACTTTTTGACTTTTTGAGACAGGGTTTCTGTGTATCTTTGTCCTGGAACTCACTCTGTAGATCAGGCTGTCCTTGAACTCACAGCGAGCTGCCTGTCAACATTATTTAAGTGTTTCTTGGCAGGACCTCTTAAAATAGCTACAAGGCTATACAGGTAAAGCTGAATCAGGAAGCCTCTCTTAGATGAGAGCACTTGCTTGCCTCTAGCAAGCAGAGCAGACCTGAGAAATTCTTCAGCTACCAAGAAGCCATGCTTTATTCTTTTCTGTCTAGAATTACCTCCCAAGCTCTCTCAGTTTTATGTGGATGTAGTTATCCACATGGGCACCATTCTGTAACAAGAGGGCCTGTTTGTTGGGGTTTCTGTCCTGCCTGGTTCCCACAGTTGTTAGGTCCCAAAGAATACAGACTTCTCCTGCACCAGGTGACAGGCCCCTAATGTCCTCCTACCCTTGTTCTCTTGCTCGTCTTCCTTGATATCCTTCCATTTATTCTCTCTGCCTGCCATTCCCTCCCCCTTTCTTTCCCCTACCTTGCTACTGGCCATTTAGCTCTTTATTAGGCCAATCAGGTATTTTAGACAGGCAAAGTAACACAGCTTCACAGAGTTAAACAAATGTAACCGAAAAGAACGCAACACACCTTTGCATCATTAAACAAATGCTGACAGCATAAACAAATGTAACACATCTTAAAATAATATTCCACAGCACAACAGCCTGCCTAATGATGAAGTTTTGATCTTCCAAGGATGTTTCAGAAGCCATTAAACATGCTGAGACCAGTACTGCACTGAGATCACAGGGGATTAGCTGTAGGGTCCCAGTTGGCCTTCAAATGCTAGAACAAGGTCTAACGCCAAGTCAACAGAGATGTATCTAAGTCAAGCCCCATGACCCTACTTAACTAGACAAGAACCCACAGTGACTAGCAGGGATAGCCTGTGCTATGGGTAGATAGTTTGAGGTTTCAGAAGTCAAAGATACGTTGTCCATGATCTCAAAGCCTGAGAGACACAGAAGACTTAGGCAAGATATTCTTTTTGTTACTCAGACTGCCATTTCTATAAGTGAAAGAGCCCATGCTTCCAGTGGGCACAGAATCCCAGACACTCTAACCGGGCTGACAGAGGCTAGGAATCCCCAGCTGCCATGCAGAGGAGATCCAAGGGGTGATACAGGAACGTGATATCCTGTGAGGTTTAAAGACAAACCTGAAGCTAGAGGCCTGGAGGTCCTCACCTTGCTACCTACCTGCGTGCTGTGGGAAAAGTTATTTAACTTCCCTCTGTCTCTGTTTTCTTTTTACAACTTCCCTATCTGTGACATGAGGATAGCCACCACACCACCTTGGCAGAATGTTGGCAAAGCATGAGGTCCTATATCTGGCAGAGGATCTGTTAGGTTTGTGACATGTGGCACTGTGTCAAGCTAGGCACCTTTGCACTCAGTCTCGTTAATCCTCCCAGTTATAGTATACTCCACAGGGGCCAAGCCTGGGTTCTTAGTGAGCCTGAGAGAGAGACTGGATCCGGAACAAGATTCCTCTCTTTTAGTAGCTGGGGCTCTCCTCTGACAACTCCCCCAATTCTAGCACATGCTCATGAGGTACCCAGCCTTGTAGGCAGATCCAAAAATGGACACACCTCATTACTATTTGCACAACATATGGTTGTGCCAATTCCTTTCCCACTGTGCAGCCCGGATCTGACTCAGCACACAGGATACAGAGTGTGTTCTGCTGTCTTCACACATGAGCGGCTGGAGGCACACACAGTAGGAGACATTGGTGACAGTGAGGGGAAGGGGCAGGGTACCCCGGGCAAGACTGACATGTGACATCCTCAAGTCATGCAGCACTAGAAGCCCACTGGGGACAGCTCAAAGCTGGTGGAAGTGATAACCGCAGCAGCATCTGAAAGACTGTGGGGACAAAGGACACTTTACAGGGGGAGGCAATAAAACCCTAGAGACCTAAGCAAGATACCGGAACCCAGGAACGGCTGAGATAGTCTGCCCATCCTCCACTGAGCCACAGTGGTTTAAATTACAGAACATGGTTTTGGATACATAGTTCACATGTTTCTAAGACAACTCTTCCATGTGCTAGCTGTGTGACCTTGAGCAGACAATCCCTGGCCTTATAGGGCTGTCAGCCAATTAATCTAAATTAAACTCTTGGCAGTAGGGAGTGAGTTAAACATAAACTATGACAGTTGTTACTCTCTGGAGAGTGCATACGAACTTAGACATGAACTGGCCTTCTGGTTTCCTGACCTCAGCCAGCAGAACTCCCTGCCTCAATTTCTTTACCTTCTGATGGCTTCTCCACCCTGTCCCTCTTACCTGATCCCAGGACTTCTCTGCCTATTGTCTCCCAGTGTTTCTAGAAGATGCTAGGTCTTGGCAAGCCTTGGAGCTCTCAAGCAGAGAACACTAGATTTCCCAAGCTCATCCTTCCAAACCACTCCCCAGTCCTTTGACTCTTCCAAACTGTCCAAAAGGTTCTTAGCAGCAGCTAGAACTAATCTGGTAACTGCTAACCCAGAGCACACCTTGGCCAAAGATGCCTCTCACAGTCTTAGCTCTTTCCAGTTGGTTTTCACTCTAGAATCTTCCAGACAGTGATGCCCTGGAGCTTTGGACCACCAAGGGCAGCATGACACCCAGAAAACAACCAATTATTCTGGAATGTCAGTTGAATGAATGAATGAATAAATGATTTCTTGTTTGTCTTCCCTCTAAACTCAGCCACATTTGTGACTCTCCAAGGACTCTGACTGGCCCTGCAGTCAGGGCACAGAGCTGGGATCTCTAAGGCCTGTTCTGAGCCAGCTCTGGTAATTAGAGTGAATTTTCTTTATTTGTGTCCATTAAAAATGACCTAGAAGAGAGAGGACTTCCAAAAAGTTTACACGTGACACTGTGTGCTTCTTTCCTTTGTAGTTAGAAAGCAGGAGGGGTTGTTTAAAGTCAGAGATAGCTTTAAAGTTCTGAAGAGTTCCTCATCCCTAAGGGCTTCATCCCCACCCCCACCTTGCAACCTCACTCCCACATGCAGTGTGGTCGCTACTGCCTTCAGCCTGGAACCCAGCACCACAGCTGCAAACCCTTCATGGTCTCTCTGAACAGCTGTATTACCATCCCAAAGGGACAGCAAAGCCACGGCTTTGTTCTTGGTGTTTCACAGATGAGAGTTTTGTAGTCTGGCCTGATAGATCGTCCCATCTCCAGCATGGAGCGGAGGTCTGTGTGCAAATACAGGTGATAGAGCCAAAGCGGAAGCCCTTGCCATGTGCTGGCCATGCTGGGCATATAATCTTACATAGAGAAAACAAACAGAGACACCACCAGTTCTCGGAAGCACTTGCCCAGAGCCTCACCAGCAGTACAGAACAGACAAGCATATGAACCCATGCCTGGCCATCCCAGTCCGGCCCTCTGCTTCTTTCTTTGCAGCCTCTAGGGAATTTGGTGAGCTCTGGATGTGAAGATTTTGGTGGCTTGAGATATTTTTCTTTATTTCTTTTTCTCCTTTTTTAGTTTGTGAGACAGGGCCTTGCTATATAGTCTAGGGCATTCTGGAACTCACAAGTCCCCTGCTTCAGCCTCCCAAGTACTGGAATTATGGACATGAGTGGCTATATTTTTTGAACTTCAAAAATCTATTAAGCATCCCATACCATCCTCAAAATGCCCCAAAGACATTGAACTACATACAAAGCTTTATTTCATTGATTAAAAAGCTCACCAGTCAAGACATAGATGATGCGTTTTAGGCAAAGGCCTTGAGCAAGCTGGAGGGTGAGGATATGAGGGATGCGGAGGGAAGAAAAAGCTCATGGATAGAAAGCCATTGTCTTCTTTTCTCTCCGGCTCTTTGTATCTGTCCACAGTACTGGAGTCTAGCTTGCAGCCTGGAGAAAGGGGGGGAAAGCCTTCTGATTGCTAGATTCGCACACACTGATAGCTCCACGCTTGCCTTCTGATTGCTAGATTCGCACACACTGATAGCTCCACGCTTACCTTCTGATTGCTAGATTCGCACACACTGATAGCTCCACGCTTACCTCTGATTGCTAGATTCGCACACATTGATAGCTCCACGCTTACCAAGAGCACACAGCCCACTCTCCCATCGTTCCAGACAGGGAAACTGGCTGAGAAGATAAGGGAGAGACCACACAGAAAGCAAAACCTGAGGCTTCAGAATGGGGCCACCCATACTCACCATCCCAGGTATAGACTTAAAGCCCTCTAGTAGAGACCCCACCTGCTGCTTGGGGACAGGACTCTGGCCCTTTTGCTTAATCGGGGTATTTGGGCCTGCTTCCCTGAAGCAGTCAAGGTGTGTGTTTTCCTTCACGGACAACTGTATTATACTTTTTTAATTGTATGGAATGTTGCAGAGCCTGGCTATGTGAAGCTTTCTCTTCCTCGAGGGGGAATGAAGATGTAAATGCTCCAAGAGTTTATTGGCAAAGGAGAACTTCAAAGTCCCAAGCCAGCCAGGCCAGTTCTTACTTTAAAGGTGATTAAGACTCAAGACTCAACCCTCTGCCTTTCGCTATCAGGATTATATCCTGGTGGACTTCATGAGCTGTCCCTCCCTGGCCCTTGAGCCTCCTCTCCCTCCACTATGTCACGTGACCAACCCAGTCCCATCAGGCACAAGACCTTGTTGAGAGGCATTGTGCTCTGGCTTGAGTCTGAAATGGTTTCCAAAGACGCACATTTTCAAAATTCAGCCCCTGGCTTGGGCTGCTACTCCCAATGCTGTGGAGCTCTCGGGAGGCGGGGCTTGGCTGGTGGAAAGTGGGTTGCTAGGGGAAAGCTGTGACTGCCTGTGGTTCTCTTCCGGCTTCTGCTTCTTGCTCTGTGTTCAGCAAGTCACCAACACAACCTCACATGCCCTGGGCAGAGCCAGGCCTTTGCTGTTGTGACAAACTGAAATCCCTCTGAAGTCAGGAGCCAAATAAGCTTGTTTGCCCAAACTTTGGTCACAGAAACACAGAAGTCCCTGCTATGCTCTCTGTTCCCTGACTGTGTTGTTCCCATCAGCAGAAATCATGGTCTTTTTACCTGGTGTAGATGTTTGTCCCAAGTGGGAGAAGAGTCTCATCTGGTGACACCATACCTAACACATCACATTGCTGTCACATTGTAACCTAAGCCACAGAATCATTTTTGGTTCCTTTGTGTGCTCTCTCTCTCTCTCTCTCTCTCTCTCTCTCTCTCTCTCTCTCTCCCTCCCTCCCTCCCTCCATCCCTCTCTCTCTCTCTCTCTCTCTCTCCTCTTTCTCTTTCACACACACACACACACACACACACACACACTACAGCATGTCATTGGCATTGTTAACCGTGTGCCTATGTCCTCAAGGACAGGGATGTGGACCAGCTATATTCCAGCACCCTCCTATCTTCACGGCTTCTAGCACTGGACTCCACTTGGGAAGACTGCTAGGCAGCTGGGAGGAAGCCTCGTCATTGTCTTATGGATAGACAGAGATCAAGAGCTATTTTCTCCTGTTTGCTACCCTGTTTGAGAACCTCTCTGTGAGCTGGACTGTGATGGCGCATGCCTTTAATCCCAGCACTTGGGGGTCAGAGATAGGCAGATCTTTGAGAGTTCCAGGCCAGCCTGGTCTACAAGAGCTATGTCTTATAACTGTATGACTCCATAATTATCTCAAAATTTTGATCAGTGTCTAGTGTTTGATTGATTTTTGTTTATGGTTTTTTTTTTTTTTTTGAGACAGGGTCTCACACTACAGCCAAGGTTAGCCAGGATTTGACTATGTAACCTAGGATATCTTTGGGCTCAAAGTAATCTTCTTACCTCTTCTTCCCAATTGCTGGGATTATAGGCGTGAGCCATAGTATTGTCTTCTAGTTTTTTATTTAATATTGATTTAAATCTAATTAATAAAAGTATCCATGCATTAAGACATTGCTGTGCTATAGAACCCTGACATGTTTCTGCTGCAAAGATGAGAGGCTCCTGCACTCGGAGTCATGAAATGACTTCTGATCTCCAGCAGAACATGAAGAAGCTCAACCCTGGTTGCTGGGATTCAATGCATCCTCATTCGATACAAAAATGCTGCCAAGTGCTGCCAGCCTGAGTCAGGCTTGCATTCTCCAGTTTCCGTGTTACTCATTGTGAGACTGGTATCCTAGGAAACCACTCTACCCTATGCAAGGCAATTCATAGAGGCTAGTGAGTTCCTTCTCCAAGCCTATCTTCTCCCTACCCTGTTTCTGCCCCAGAGCACATTATTACAGAGATTCTAGAATGCTCTGTGGCTAATGTCCAAAGGCTACCTAAACACTGTGACTTGACCTATTGGACAAGTACTGCAGGTTTAGGGGAAAATAAGCTATATTGCTCTAACTTAAGGCTGGTACAGGCTCATAAGGGGAAGACGGATCAGATTATCCAAAACTGGTTATGTATCCATTTGTTAGACGTATAAGATGCCATGGGAGGGGGAGAGGGAAGGAGACCCTAACTGTGACTAAAGATGCTCAGAAAGAGTGACTCCGGAGATTCTAAGAGCTGGGGCCTGAGAATGGGTCTGGACTAAACAAGGAGACGATACCAGGAAAGAGAACAAAGGCCTGAGTCAGCGTGGCTGCAACTGGCACCATGAGGGTGATGGTTCGATGGGGTGTGAGCTATAAAAAAATCAGGCAAGGCCCAGAGTGCCCAGAATCAGTGAATCTATTTGGTAAGCTTGGATTTCCAAGTTCATAAGGGGTGGAACTAATAGCATGGCTTTTGAAACCTTGGCTCTTAAAAGGCTGATGAGAGAGTATTGCCTTGGTTTAAGGCTAGCTTGGTCTAGTGAGTACCAGTCACAGCAAGACCCTAGTTCAAAATGTTATAATATTATAATAACAAATAATGAATAGCATTTTAAAATATTTTTTAAAGAAACTGAACTCGGGTTACATGAAGCTGAGCTGTCAATGAACCAGTCAACAGGATCCCATAACAACTGTATTTTATCTAAGTGCTGATTAGCACGGGCCACATGACTTCCCATCAATTCCAAGTGGTACTGGGAAGGCGTTTCATAACAGAATTGCTCTTCTAGATTGTAAGGACATAGGAAGGTAGGAGCCACGGTTGGATCATTATGGCTCCTTGGCTATAAATTTTCTGGAGAGCAACAGGGTGACTCATAGTGAACACATGAGATTGCCATGCTGCTTGTCTTCAGATTGCCATGACGGCCAAGAAAACCATATCCTCGTGGCACCTGGCCAGTGGATCCCGGCAACTGTTCAGCAGACGCTCCTCCCCCACACCGGACGCAATTGGCCTCTCTACTTCCTCAATCTCTCCTTCTCGTGAAAAGCCTATAGCATGGTTCCATACCTGTCTAGCTCTTTTCAACTCAGCCTCAGTTTCCTCCTCTGTCCGACAGAAATCGTCACCGCTTTTCCCTTCTAGAGTCCGCAGTGTAATACACGGGAAGTACCTGCATAGCAGGGGATCCTAAGAGAGGCAGGTGTTACTCTTGCTGAGGACCAGATCCTGTTTTCACCCAGGTTTTGTAAGGGCTGGAGAGTGAGGAACCGAGGACCTCACAGAGTCAAGCTTCCTCCCAACTGTGTAGCCTCGCATCTCTTCAGAACCGGCAAGTGGCTTAGCCAACAAGAAGTTGGCAAGTGGCTGGGCTTCTCAACACGAGCACATGACTTCCTCTGACTGCGTTGGCCCAGGGTGGAGATAACTGGTCATTCCTTGGATGACACTTTCCCCTTTCGCCATGGCCTTAGGTCGCCCTTAGGCCTGAGGATTAAAGGGCAATCCTAGAATCACAGTATTTGCAAAATCCACAAAATGTCTAAGGCTCCAGTCCAGGTACTTGAATGTAACAAACATCTCCCGGCAAATGGACTTGTTTCCAACAGGAAATGCGCAGATCTCAAGAGGTTGCTATGTATCTGCCTACACATAGTCTTGGGCAGGATCTGACTAAACAACGGTAGTCCTAAATTAATTTTAAACTCTGATGTTAAAAGGTGCTGCGTATTTGGCATGGGAAATGCAGGGATACTACGGAGCGATCCTAGCTGTGAAGTAGGACTCAAATGTTCTTCCGGGAGTTACAGTAAAGAGTGGACACTCTGGAGAAAAATAGTCTTCTAGAATGAGTCTAAACAGGGTATTTAAATTGGAAAGAGGCAGCTTACCCCACCCAGTGTCGTCAGTAAGTAGGGGAGGTAGAAAGCATTTAAAGTAGATATTAAAGAGGAAATTTGGGTACTTTAGGGTGTGTGGTCTCAGCACTTAGGAGGTAGACAAAGAAGGATCAAGAGTGAAGGTTTGCAGCAGCAATATGCTGAGTCCAAGAAGAGCCTGGACTATATAAGACTCTGTGGGGGGAAAAAGAAATAAAGAGGGTGGAGGGAAAGATGGAGTGAGCAGGGATGGGGGAGAGAGGGAGGGAGTTACATAAAGAGAGACAGATGAGGGGATAAAGGACATCCATACTCTTCTTGGAATTCATCTTTAAGCAAAGACAAAGTAGCAGCTATGCTTAGTGAGGACACGGAAACAAGAAGCGTGTGCCCCAGCAACCCAGCATCCACTTCGTGGAAGGTAAGATGGCAGAGCACACACCAGGGAACTCTGGGAAGAGGAGTCAACACAAATCACAGATAGGATCTCACACACACACACTGAGCAAGATCCAGCCCTGGGAAGGCAGAGGGAAGAATACAGCAACAGTGTTGAGAATATAGCCTTAGTCACTCATTGACTCTTCATCCATGTGAACTATCTCAATTTTGTTATGGTTATTGTTACTATTGCAAAATATGGACTTTGTTACCATGAGTCCTTTTGGCGCCTTCATAAAATTCTATATCAGAGAGTTATTCTTTATAGAAACTCTTCAAGGTAGATAATATTTTTCCATTTTCACAGCTGGAGAAACTGAGAGTCTGTATGTTTATATACTTCTGTATTTTCTAGATAGGTTATTAAAAACTATATCACAAATTTCTAGCTATACAATAGCCTTGAGATTCCATTAGCATACTCTCTCAAGAATTAAGAAGGACTACTCCTCTCTCTGACCTAAACCCCAGGCAGAAGCCTCCCACCCCATCTGCAGAGTCCAGGCCAGCATTTTGAAAACCAGCCTCCTATACCGCCAGAAGCCAGGCCCAGCATCCTGAATCCCAAAGGATCCCTAGCCAGATCAGAGGCTATGCTCGTAGCCAGAACTTCAGCCCCAAACTTGGGCAGCAACCCCCTGCTGGACCAGAGGCCATCAGGCCATCTTCTGATGTGCAGCCCCCAATGTCAGTGGAGACCCTCTACTCATCCACAGGCCCCAGAATCCAGAAGACCAGAGGGGAAAACAGAAACCAAGGAAGAAAACACCCATCCAACATACACAAATCTAGAAATTACCACCTAGACTTACAGTGACTCTAAATCCTGATGACTAAATGCAAGTATAAGAACACAAACAATAACTTACTCAACATGGCACTCCCAGAGCCCAGTCCTGTCACTACAGTGAGGCCTAAATATTTCAGCACAGTGGAAACACAAGAAAACAATCTTAAAAACAACTTTATGTCATTGATTTTAGCAGCTGAATAAGGTATCATTGTGTGAATGTACCACATCTTCTTTATCCATTCTTCAGCTGCGGACATCTAGGTTGTTTCCAGGTTCTGGCTACTATGAATAAAACTGCTATGAACATAGTTGAGCAAGAGTCCATGTGGTATGATTGAGCATCTTTGGGTATATTTGCCCAGAAGTGGTATAGCTGGGGTTTGTGGTAGACTGACTTCAATTTTCTGAGTAGGAGCCATATTGATTTCCAAAGTCATTGTCCAAGTTTTCACCCCACCAGCAGTGAAAGGGTGATTCCCTTAATCCACAACCTCTCCAACATAAGCTGTCATTAGTGCTTTTGATCTTAGCCATTCTGAAGTAAGATGGAGTCTCAGAGTAGTTTTGATTTTCATTTCCCTGATAACTAAAGATGTTGAACATTTTTTTTCTTTAAGTGTTTCTCTAATATTTGAGATTCTTCTGTTAAGAATTCTGCTTAGATCTGTACCCCATTTTTAATTGGATTATTTGATTTTCTAGTGTCTAGTTTCATGAGTTGTTTATATATTTTGGAGATCAGAAATTAGAAAAAAAATCTGTGATAACCCAGACCAACAAAGACAAACATGGTATTTACTCACTCATAAGTGGATATTATCTGCAAAGCAAAGGTCAACCATGCTACAAGTCACAGACCCAGAGAGGCTAGGTAACACAAAAGGCCCAAGGCATGACACATGGATCTTCCTGGAAAGGAAAAACAGAAGAGATCTCTTGAGTGGACTTGGGGGGATGGGGACTAGAGAGATTGGGTTGAGGGTGGTTGGAGGATGAGAGTACTGAGAGAGATGACTGGAAAGGAAGAAATGTTTTTGGGATCAGGTAGAAACTTGATGGAAGGGAAGCTCTCACAAATCTGCAAAGCTGACCCAGGTAAGAATCTTAGCAATAGTGGGTACATAGCCTGAACTGGCCATCTCCTGTAATCAGATTGGTGACTACCCCATTTGTCATAAAAAGCCTTCAGTCGGTAACTGGTGGAAACAGATGCAGAGATCCACAGTCAAACAATGGACTGACTTTGGGGAATCCTGCTGAAGAGAGGGAGGAAGGATTGTCGGAGCCAGAGGGGTCAAGGGCATTACAAAATAACCACAGAATCAACTAACGTTGTTCGTAGGAACTCACAGAGTCTGAACCAATAACCAGGAAGCTTGCCTGGGACTTATCTAGGCCCTCTCTATATATGTGGTGGTTCTGTAGCTTGGTTTACTTGTAGGACTCCTAACAATGGAAGCAAAGCCTATCCCCAATGCTTTGTCTGGATCTTGGAAACCTATTACTCATACTGGGCCCCTTTCAAAACAGAAACAGAGAAAAAGTGGACAGAGAGGAGTTGGGAAGGAATGGGAGGAGAGAAGAGAGGGAATGGGAGAAGAGAAGTGGTCAGGATGCAAAATAAATTAAAGAAAAAAGAAAACAAACTTCATGGTGATGATAAACATCCTTAAAGAGGACGTGAAAAATTCTCTTAAAGAAATTGAGGAAAAGACAACCAAAAAATTGAAGATAATCAGCAAATCCTTTGAAGAATGATAAGGAAGCCAAGGAAAACCAACAAAAAGATTAAGTAAACTATCCAAGACATAAAAATGGAAACAGAAACAATAAAGAAAACATAAACTGAAGGAATTCAGGAAATGGAAAATCTGGGTATGCTAATAGGAACCACAGATACAGGCATCACAACAGAATTCAAGAAATGGAAGAGAAAATCTCAGGTGTTGAAGATAAAATAGAAGAAATAGATTCATCAGTCAAAGAAAATGGTAGAGCTAAAGAAAATCTGGAACACCAGGAAAAGATCAAACCTGAGAACAATGGGAAAAGAAGGAGATGGATCCCATCTCAAAATCTAGAAAATATACTTAACAAAGTCATAAAAGAAAAGTTTCCTAACCTAAAGAAAGACATGCCTATAAAGGTAAGAGAAACTTACAGAACACCAAATAGACTAGATCAGAAAAGGAAGACCCTGGGTCACATAATAATCAAACACTAAATATGCAGAACAAAAAAAGAATATTAAAAACTGCAAGAGAAAAAAGGTCAAGCAACATATAAAGTCAGACTTATAAAAACTACACCTGACTTCTTAACTGAGACTCTAAAAGTCAAAAGGCCCTAACAGATAGATATCTTGCAGACTCTAAGAGACCTTGGATGCCAAGATGCAAGAAAATTGAAAGAAGCCCCTGTATCCAATCAGACCACTATGGATTAAAATTGAGTTTCAGTGACAACTGACACAATAGGAAGCCTACAAACCCATGGAAACTGAACAACTCTCAACTGGGTCAAGGAAGAAATAGAGAAAAAAATTAAAGACTTCCTAGAATTCAATGAAAATAAATGTGCAATATAATCAAACTTATGGGACACAGTGAAAGTGGTGCTAAAAGGAAAGTTTATAGCACCAAGTGCCTTCATAAAGAAATTAGAGAAGTCTCATACCAGTGATTTAACAGCACACCTGAAAGATCTAGAACAAAAAGAAGCAGACACACCCAAGAGACAGGAAATAATCAAACTCAGGGCTGAAATCAATAAAATATAAATAAAGAGAACAATGCAAAGCATCAAGAAAACAAAGAGTTGATTCTTTGAGAAAAATCAACAAGAGAGACAAACATTTATCCAAACTAAACAAAAAGCAGAGAGAGAATATCCAAATTAACAAAGTCAGAAATGAAAAGGGGAACATAACAACAGAGACCAAGAAAATCCAATGAATCATTAGGTCATACTCAAAAACCCTAGACTCCCCAAAATTGGAAAGTCTAAAAGAAATGGACAATTTCCTCAATATATACCACTTACCAAAGTTAAATCAAGATTAGATAAACAATTTAAATAGACCTATATCCTCCAAGAAAATAGAAGCAGTCATTAAAAGTCTTCCAACCAATCATCTGCCCCAGGGCCAGATGATTTCACCACAGAATTCTACCAGACCTTCAAAGAGCTAATACTGTACTTCTCAAACTGTTCCACAAAATAGAAACAGAAAGAACATTGCCAAATTCATTTTATGAGGCCACAGTCACCCTGAAAATCAAACCACACCAAGACTCAAGCACAGCAAAAAAGAGAGAATCACAGACCAATGTCCTTCATGAACATAGATGCAAAAATACTCAATAAAGTACTCATATAGCAAATCTAAGAACACATGGAAAAGATCACCCACAACAATCAAGTGGGCTTTATCCAGAGATGTGGGATGCTTCAACTTATGAAAATCTGTCAATGTAATCCACCATATAAACAATTGAAAGAAAAAAAATCACATAATTGTCTTATTAAAATGCTGAAAAAGTCTTTGACAAAATCTAATGCCCTTTCATGATAAAAGTTTTGAGAGATCAGGGATACAAGGGACATACCTAAACATAATAAAAGAAAAATATAGTAAGCCAAGAGCCAACATCAAATTAATTGGAGGGAAGCTCAAAGCAGTTACACTAAAATTAAAAACAAGACAACGCTATCCACTCTCTCCATAATCTCCATATCTATTCAGTATAGTACTTGAAGTTCTCTCTAGAGCAATGAGACAACTAAAGAAGATCAAGGGAATATGTTGTAAAATAATCTTTTTGTACATTGTGAATATGTATTTCTACCATTGGTTTAATAAAGAGCTAAATGCTCAATAGCTAGGCAGGAAGAAGTTAAGTGGGACTTGCAAACAGTGAGAGAGCACTGGGAGGAAGAAAAGTGGAGTCACCAGGAGATGCAGGGAGAAGCTAGATGAACATGCTGTGCTAAAAAGAGGTACTGAGCCATACAATAGAACTTCGATAAGAAGCTAATTTGTAAGAGATAGCTAGTAATGAGCCTAAGCTATTGGGAAATCATTTATAATTAATAAGTCTCTGTGTGGTTATTTGGAACCTGGCTAGTGGTACAGAAACTTCCACCTACAAATGCCACTTAAAGTGGGTGAAGAAACCCTTGACCCTGAAATTTAGAGTCTCATGATCTACTGACTGTATTATAAGAATACAAATTAGAAAGAAAGAAGTCAAAATATCATTATTTCAGATGATATGATAGCATACATAAATGACCTCAAAATTTCTACCAGGGAACTCCCACAATTGATAAACTTTAGTGAAGTAGCTGGATACAAGATTGACTCAAAAAATGAATATTCCTCATAGACACAAATAATGAATGGGCTGAGAAAGAAATCAGGGAAACAACACCCTTCACAATAGCCACAAATAATAGAAAATATCTTGGGGTAACTCTAATCAGCAAGTGAAAGACCCGTATGACAAGAACTTCAAGTCTTTGAAGAAAGAAATGTGAAGACAATTATTCCTATGAGCAAGAAGACCAGGTTCCCTGTGTGGAAAGGCACGATGAGACAGAACCTGAGATGAATTCTCTATAGGAACAGGTGGCAAAGGCTTTTCCGTGTGGTCTAAAATGATTTCACTGAGTTGATCTGCTTGACACAGAATAGTTTTCCACAACACAGTCTACCAAGAACAAGGTCAAAATTGGAAAGTCTAAAACAAATGGACAATTTTCTCAGTATATACCACTTACCAAAGTTAAATCAAGATTAGATAAACAATTTAAATAGACCTATATCGTCCAAGAAAATAGAAGCAGTCATTAAAAGTCTCCCAACCAAAATCAGGCCTGCTCCAGTGGAGGTCACTGTCTCAGACCTGTTTCTGTAGATGTCTTTATCCTGGACCCGCTCCCACGGAGGTCCCTGGCTTGGGACTGATATAGCAGAGGTCCTGGCTCAGGTCTCACACACCTGTGTCTTTGAAAGACTCCCCCAAGAAGTACAAACTGCACATGAACAGACTACTTGCCACGTGGAGTGTGACAAGGGTCCAGTCAACAACTGACCAGATCATGGTGATCCAAAAAGAGCTCATTGCCTGCTGGCATTGTAGCAGTCTTAGTCTAAGTACACTCTGATGGTAACAAAGGGAAACAATTTGACACATTCCTCAAAACATGTCCTATGATTAGGTGACACATAGTACTGCAATACTGGTCCAACACGACGGACTCACTCAATCAAAGTGTGTTTAGTTAAACCTCATTTAAGTGAGTCTCTACCAATTAGATTCGTCTCTATCTCTTATTTGGCCTTGGCAAACAAGGGGCAAGTTATCATTGGTCTTATTTTGCAGAAGAAAGAAAGGGAACTCTAAACAGAGCCTAGACTGAAACAGGAAGGACTTCTGGAGCTTTTTGGCAGCTGGGTTGCCCTTCCTTCACTCCAGGGCTCTGTGTCATTCCTTTCTCTCTAGCCAGGTTGAATGTGGACAGAGCTGGCGGCCGTGTTGCCGGCCTGTACAGCTCTCCTTCATCACTATGGGAGGTGAGCTGTTCTCCTATCCCCTGTGAACTCTGAAGGCCCTTTCACAGCATGCACAATAAGGTCCCAGGATAGGCCAATCCAACCCAGGCCCATGCTGCCATTTTTTGCAAGAACTGATTTCTTCATGAGTATTTAGCACATTTTCCCATCCATCTGTATAGATCCAGCAGGGGAGTAGAAGAAAAGCAAGCCTCTAAAGCCAGACTTGAGATTAAATACCAATTCTCAAAAGCTGTGTGTCCATCAGCACACTGTGCAATCACCTGGGGCCTCAGTTTTCTTCTCTGCATGGTGGGATATCTACTTGTTAGGTTTAAGAGATAAGCAAAAAAAGTATTTCTAACTGTACAGAAGAGATAGAAGATAGATAGATAGATAGATAGATAGATAGATAGATAGATAGATAGATAGATAGATAGATAGATAGATATGATATGATAGGTAGGTAGATAGACATACAGACAGACAAATAGAGAGACAGACAGACAATAGGTAGGTAGTTAGACAGACAGACAGATATAATAAATAGACAGACAGACAGATAGATAACAGCACATATATTTACTTCATAGCCTGAAGAATTAAACATTAAGAAATCAATGAAAAGAACTTATAATGTAGTCAACTGAATAGACTGTGGGTTTAATCCTCGTAAGTGGAGAGAGAGAGAGAGAGAGAGAGAGAGAGAGAGAGAGGCAATTTAAAAGAGTGTTTGGGAAAAAGAGCACCAAGATTATTATAAATAACTTTTCTTTTTCCAGACAAAAGATATGAGTATCAAACATATTAAATAACCTGCCCAAAGCCAATGCTTAAAATTTTCTTGAAATTAAAAGTATTAGAATTCTCTTGAAATCTTGTACCTTCATGCACTTAGCATGCACTTGGAAATGAGCATAAGGTGTCTTCTAACTCCAAAAGCACAGATTAGAGTCTTCTGCAGATAGTACCATTCTTGTCGCAGAACAGGACGGCTACAGAGACTAGACATCCCAGGGACTTGTCTCTACATCCTTGAGAATTAACTTAACCAACTGTTTACGCTTTCTTAGAGAGGAAAGGGCCCCAAGAACACAGAACACTGCTTTTTCAGTAAGACAGATCAAGTTTTCTTCTTGCCCCGAGACTATTACCGAATTTCACTTGGCAGTAACCAAGATGCCATCAACCCTCCCCTGCTTTAATCATACAGAATTAAAGTTGTGTAAGCAAGGAACCATGGTGGCCAATGGAGGGAGCACAGAATTAAGAGATGTGGTTGCGGATCTCAGTTTTTGTGATCATCCAGAGTGAGGCTGAGCCCTCTGAGTTTCCTCCTGTGTGAAACGGGAATAATAATACTTGTCCTCCTCTACTATAGCGGTGATAATTAGGTGGGATCCTGAGCTTCTTTTCATGCTTACTACATAGAGAGTGCTCGATGAATATGTATTTATTTGATGGGTTGCACATGTAGTATCTGGCAAATTATACATGCATCACCAGCTGCTCTCCATCCAAGTCAACTCCAGCATTATACCTGGGTCCCTGAGAGGCCTTTAGGTAGATGTTTATTCCTTCACTGGAATGCCGGCCCAATGTCCGCCATGGTCGTTGCTAAATGAATGTTCATTCATTCGATGGAATCCTAGCGTAGTGCATAGCACTTAGTCAACACTCAACAAACATTGACTGAATCCAAGCAGGGAAGATAGAACTTGATTTGCTTAATGAAATTTTGCAATTCCGTAAATATGGCCTGTCGTTGCCAGGGCTTTGGAAAGTGAATGAAGCATTGCTGGAGTGTGCTCAGCTTGTGCTTGTTAGCAGATCACTGGAAACTATTTTCCAAACATACAGCATTCCATGAATGTGTCCTGACAATATTGGCAATGCTAAACACCCCTAGGACCCTAAACAAGTGGCAAGAGAATGCAGTCTATGAATTCACTTAGCAGCCAGTGCATTTGTCTTCACACAGAGAAAGGCCGCCACACGGGTTCTCCTGTGTTTGTCCAGATCTCAGTTTGACAATCGTTCTGGCAGATTCTGGAGATCTGAGGCTCCCAGGAAAAATCCCCAAGTGTAGACAAAGACTTTTAAGAAGTAGAATTACTGCATACATACACACATACGTTTGGGTGTGTACATACCCAAAACCTTACAAAGGACTGACTGTCTTTAAAAGTTCTGCTTTATTTATGTGCTTTACAGCAACAAAGCAATTCCCCTGAAAATAAGAGACTGATGGTTTTCCCTGAAAATAAGAGACTGGTAGTTTCTCCTGAAAATAAGAGACTGATTTTTCTTAGAATAGTTTCTCCTGTCAGAAGCCACATTCTCTAAACTGACCTGCAAGCAAAGACTTTAAAAAGAGGAGAGATGCTGGTTCAGTTGGTAGAAGGCTGGATATGGTCCAGGGTACATAAGCCCTGGACATGGTCCTCAGACTCACATAGCCTTGGTATGGTGATACTGGCCTAGCATCCAAGGGTATGGTAGCAGTTGCCTATCAATCATGTAAGGGTATGGTGGCGGCACTTGTCTATCAATCATCTAAGGTATGGTGGCAGTTGCCTATCATCCAAGGGTATGGTGGCACTTGCCTATTATCTTAGCACCTGAGGGCAGAGGCAAGAGGATCATTCAGGGCTAAAGAAATGACCCAGGAGTTTAGAGAGCTGGTTTGTCTTGAAGAGTACTGGGGTTTTCATTCCCAGCCCCCATGTGGTGGCTCATAACCATCCATAACTACAGTTCTGTGGTATCTGATACCCTTTTCTGACCTCTTTGGTCTACAGATATGTGCATGGGGCACAGACATATATGCAGGCAAAGCATTCATACACATAAAATAAGATAAATAGAAAAATAAAAAATAAGGTCAACCTTGGCTACTTAGTTTGGGTTTGAGTCCAGCCTGGGTTACATAATAGCCTGTCTCAGGCAAAAAAGATGGGGGAGGGGAGAAAGGGAGGAGCACACTTTGATAAGCATTTGTTTTCTGAAGTTAATCAGAAACTCAGGACAGACAGACCCTCTGCAATTCTTCTACAAAGCACATGGCACTGTACTTGGACCAGAATTGAATGTGAGTCTTCCTGGCAGAAAAGGCTGGGGAAGAACATTCCAGAGCTAGAGACAAAGGTGAGATTTAAGATATGCTGACATGGAAAAGTCCAGTCTGACTAGACAGCACGTATGACCAACCAAAAGGAAAGTGGCACCAAGAGAAGCCGAGATGGTGAGGTCAGCAGGGAGACCTTTGTCGACCTGTTATAAGGCTTTGACTTTACCCCTTGACCTATGAGGAATGTTCTACTTATATCTCTGATAACACGTATCTCCGTTTGCTGTATTTTAGACTTGGTTATTTATCATTCTCATTTGTGTTATTATTTTCTCTACTTTCTTCTCCCACTCTGTAAGTCCTCTGGAACCCTGATATGTGTGCTTGTTTCTTCATTATTATCTGTAATCATAGTTTAATGTGTTTCCCAGAACAAATGCAAATGGACTCCAACCTAAACAAGAGGTGGTGACATCCTTCCAGAAACTAATCTCATTACTTACCGAATTCTCTTTGCAGACAGTCAGTGTGTGCATTGGGAGTTAGTGTAGGAAACACAGGTCTTCTAGGTGTTTACATCTAGGGAATAAGGGTTTTCTGTGGTCCTTGGGAGGCTGAAGGAGCCAATCTGGACATGCTTGGCTCAGTATTCCAGTGTGAGGATAAAGAGATTGAATGCTGCCCGTGCTGCCGCTGCCGCTGCTGACTGAAACCACCAAGACCTCTCCTCTTCAACAATGCAACGATCATGTGTCATCCCGCACATCTGAGTCAGTGCACAGGCACGTGTGTCTCTGTTACTTTAGTTGCCAACAGCAGTGAGATCAGGACTCTGACCTTCAACTCAAGTCCAAAACCCACATCTCCTGGGAGCTCAGCTCATCAAGAGAACCTAATTTGCTTCCAAACCGCCAATGTCAAGGGAGTCCAGGAAATGTAGTTTTTAGCCTTCTTAGTCATATGGTAAAGAAAGGCCCATGTTTATGAGGTCCCCAACCTCCCTGAGACGGAGTAGCCGTTGGCTGTCAGTGGTTGCTTGACAGGGTGTTATCTTCTGCAATGTCGTATTCACTCTCCAATGACATCTGTGCTCCAGTAAACACACCCTCATCCCTGCTCACGCAAGCAACCTGAATCAACCTTGGAAAGGAATTTTAAAAAAAGGACATTGAAAGAGAGGTGGCTCAAGGGGAGGAAGAGGGACTTCCCTGGTATAGAAGGGAGAAGAGGGAGGAGGTGATCTGATACTATATATACAGATAAAAATTTGTCAAAGGACAAAAGACAAATTTAAAAGTGGGAAGAAATCGCCATACTGATATCCAAACATGGGAAGGAGAAAAAGACAAGATCTCCTGAGTAAATTGGGAGCTTGAGGACCTTGGAAGAGGGTTGAAGGGGAGGGGAGCAGAGAAAAACATATAGCTCAATAAAAATCAATATTTTAAAAAGATAGGAAGAAAAGCCCATAGAAACAGGTGGCAAAGTCTGTCTATCTGGTCTGGTCCTGACATAGGTGCTCCAGGTAGTCAGGAATAATTCTAATTATAGACTGCAAAATGAAGAAGTCACACAGTGCAGAATCAGGGAACCGGACAAGGCGAGAAGGATGCCGCGGTCGGGAGGCTGTCTGCACCAGGGCATGAAGCTAAAGCTCATGTTCACATGCGGGGGCAGGAAAAACCTGGGTGGGAGCAAGGAAGACAGACATTCCATGGAGGAAGGAGACAGTGGCATGGGATATCGAGGACCCTCTGGGGGATTAGTCAGTTAGTGAATGTGTTTAAGAGAAGGGGGGCAGGTTTTTCACTTGGCGAGTCATGAATTAGTAATGAATCCTGTGGTGATATTATTGTGGAATGGAAACTATTGTGCAAACTATTCTATATAACAGTTTCCATATATATATATATATATGTGTGTGTGTGTGTGTGTATATATATATATATATATTACAGTGGTGTGTAAACTATTATATATATATGCATATGGAAGATTGTAAATGAAAAGCATGCACATATGCATATTTACTGGCTCTGTTCACACAAAGGAACTGAGAATAGTGACCCCTCCAGCAAGGGACCCATCTAGCCCCCCTAACGTTTTTGTTTTAAAACAGAATCTCATGTCATTTTAATCTTGCATTCTTAATCCTCCTGCCTCCACCTCACAAGTGCTGAGATTACAAACTTGTACCGCCACACCCCCGCTAGCACCTTAATCTTGGCTTCCAAGTGACATTCCATACTAAAAAGAACCAGAGCTCCTAGGAACCATGGCTGATTCCAGAGCTGGGTGGGGCAAGGATAGGACAAGATGAGCCTGAAGCATCTCACTGTGCCAAGAAGACTCAAAGAACAGTGGAGGCATGTCAGAAGGGCACAGAAACTAGGTTGCTGCAAGAACTCCCATTGGCTAAATCTGAACACCATAAACACCATAAGGAACAATGAAAGAAATGGGCTATAATTCATTAATGAGGTAGAACACACAAACCTATACTAATAAATGATCGTGAGGTCGAATGGATTGCAGAGTGCTTACATAGATAGAGTTTAAAAGTGTCTCCCTCTGAAACGACACCAGAGTGGAACTTTCCAGCAGATGCTGCTGAGGAGGCAATCCTGGTGAACCTCATCACCAGTGGTACAAACTGGAGCGCCACACCCTCTGAGGGGACACAAAGAGAGGACCAGCATCGCCTCTCGGACATCCCTGTCACGTTGCACAAGCCTCGTAAAGAAACATCAGACAGGCAGATTCAAGCTGAGAGCTGTTCTGTGGGATAACTCACTTGCAATCTTCAAAAGTGGCCAGATCACATTCAAATCAAAGATTGGGAAACTGGTTCATGTTACAGACACCAAAGAGATATGACAGCTAGGTACAATGATTCCAAACTGGGAATTTTCAGAAGGACTTTAAAAGAGCATTGTAGGGACAAGTTACTACACCTTCTGTGTATGGATGTTCATTTCCCAGTTTTGATGATTCCACTGTGGTTATATAGAATGTGGCTATGTAGAATTTGTGCAGAGGAAATACTCATTTAGCCATGCAGAAGCCATAGGATGTGAATGCTGTAACTTGTTTCCAAAGAGTTCAGAAGGGAACACAGCAAAGTCCTTTGCAGGAAACTTACAGCTCTTCTGCAAGCCTCTGAATATTGCAGTTTTTAAAATGTCATTAATATTACTGTGGAGTAATATGCAGTTTTATAAAAGGTGTGTGTGTGTGTGAATGTTTTGCTTGCATGGTTATATGTGACCACCTCCATGCCTGGTGCCCAAGGAAGCTAGAAGAGGGCTTCAGAACCCCTGGAGTTACAGATGTGGGTGCTGGGAACTGAACCTAGGTCCTCTGGAAGAACACGTGCTCTAACCACTGAGCAATCCCTCCGATCCTCAAAGTAATTGTTTTTTGAGACAAAGTCTTGCCCAGGTTTATCTGGCACTTACTATGTAGCCTTGGAAAGTCTTGAATTTGAGAGCCTGCTGTCTCAGCCTCCCCAAAACTGATATCGGATATCAGCTACCATATTTGGTTTTAAACGTATTTATGAGGTAGAGTAAGTACCCATGTAAACCCAGGGAATCCATATATCTAAAATCAGTAGCCAAAACCTCAGCTGCCTCTGAGTTTCCAGACAAATTCCACTTAAACAACACAAAGGTCATAATTCTGAAACTCTACTGGGGTTTGCCAAGCACATTCTCAGAGGCCCCGCTAAACTCATGTATCCAACCTCCCAGTGTCCCCCACAATGCCAGGAAAGGGAAGAGATGGTTCCATGAACATTCGGCTCTGAACATCAGTTTGTCTACTTCTTAAATATGCTACTCTGAGTAATTGCTTAATCTTCGTCAGCTTTGGTTTCCTCGACTAAGAAATGGAGAGAATGGTGCTTACTTCACACTGCTGCTGAGAGAATTAAACACAATGATGGGTGTGAACCTGCCCACCTGCTGACTGGCACAGGAGGACAGTGCTTTCCACTTGGGTATTTTAATTGCTCAGCAATTTCATCTTATATAACCCAACAAGTTCCATTGACCTTGACATAATTTCCCCTGCTTATAGCTGGACACATTTGCAACTCGCTCGCTTGTTTCCATCTGTGTACTTCATGCACTGGGAGCTGATCATGGGAAGCGACAGTTCAAATGAACTCTGGGTCACTTCTTTTATCCTACCAAAAGGAAGATGCGCTACGAATTTAAATCAGCTCAGTAATGCAACGAGGGTGTGTTTGCCTCTCATTCCCTGTCTCTTGCTGTAGCTGTTGAATCCACCCACTCCTCCGACACATGCATATTTATTTTCCAATGAGCTCTGAAAGATTTCCAAGGTAGAGCAAGGACCGGGGAATGCAGCTGACGTCTGTCTCCCCTGGGGATTATGTCACCCCTTGATTTAATTTGTCTTGACATTTCCTTCATTGTACTTTGTGCTCCTCATCAGAAGTCATCCTTCTCGGAAAACAAACGTGCTCGTGGACTACTCGGGGCCGCCTTGAAGATGGTTGTGGATGCCCGTGTGTAAAGTTCAGCACACGCACACAAAGCCCTGTCCCCTAAGCCACGTGCCGCGTGACGGTAAAAGATTGCCGCACCTCCAGTGTTCCGGCCGAGTCTCTGCAAACCCCTCTCAGCGCGAGGTGGAGAAGGATTTATTTTCCATTTTTAAGCCATTGACAATTTTGTTTGCTTAAGCTTAATTGTTCCCGGATACTGGGAGGGCACAGAAGGTAACTCTATGTTTGATTTCGGTGACATTTTGGCATTGATTTGACATCCTAGATTTAAAAAAAAAAAAAAAAAAAACCTTACTAAATCACATACATGCAAAATGGGCAGTATTGGACCATTTTTTTTCATATTTTACTGAAAAGATAAAAAATTCTGTCATGGATAAGAAATGCAGATAAAACCCAGCTGTGCTGCCCTGGCCTTTCCTGGGGGGACTGGACATCATAAGAAAGCACGCCGGAGTGGAGTGGACTTTCATTTGAGAAACAGCAGTTATGCCCTCAGCCTGGCAACCAGCCCAGGGGAGAATCATCCACTCCTTTCCCTGGTCTCTCTCCCTCTGGCTCCTCAGCCCTCTGCCATATCCCTTCTGCCCCCACTGATTGAAGGAAAGACCTCTGGAGAAGTGGAATGTTCCTCGGGAGCCTGTGCCCCACCATTTCCCAACCCAGGACAGCTTTAAACAGCAGAAAGAGAAAGAAGCTTCATACATTCAGAGGACAGTGACACACAGTGTTAAGTAACTCTTGCGTGACAGCATCAGATCGGGTCCCCTTGAGGTTAGGAAGCCATCCCTTCCCTCACCCAGCCAACTCCCGTAGATGCTTAGTCAGGCCTGTATGTGCCTGGGGTGCCCACAACCTGCCCATGCCAGAAACACGTACTCCACCTCATACCTCACTACAGAGCCCAGGAAATGTTCTCCTTCCTAGGGCCCCTTAGCCCACCTTAGTCCTGCTCCCTCCGAAGCTTCTTCTCCAAGCTCTGATTTCAACATTTAAATGTTGGTGCTTCCCGGGACTCCATTCCTGAACTCGTCTACATTCGTCTATCTTCTCCCCCAAATGAGTGACTCTTCAAAGAAAATGAAAAGAAATAGGGAAACAAACTCTGAACCTTGTCAGGATCTCAGGGAAAGGCTGGAGGTGCAACCCAGTTGGTAGAATACTCATCTAACCTGCGCGAAGCCCTGGGACCCAATCCCCAGCACTGTATAAACCAGGCATGAAATCCCAGCTCTAGGGAAGCAGGGGCAGGAGAGTCAGGAGTTCAAAGTCAGCTGCTATTACTTAGTGATCTTGAGACTAGCCTGAGCTGCATGAAGGGAGGGAGGGAAAAAAGGAGGGAGGGAGGGAGGAAAAGAGGGAGGGAAAAGAAGGAAAGGTAAGGAAGGAATGAAGAGAAAGAGAAAAGATAGAATCAATACATTTTGAAGCATGTTCAATTTTATAACTTAATAGCTGAGAAAAGAAAAAAATGGTTTTTATTTACAAAGCAAGTCACTGTTTACAAAGCAAGTCAGGAAAACTTGACACAGTCTCCTTGGTGATAGGGACACAGCGAACCTTCACTGGGCCATGGCCATGTTCACCAGACAGTGTGTGATTGGCACTCTGAGGCTGAACAACTCCTGTTTCCAGTATCTTCCTTTACACCCTCACTTCAGCAATGCCTCACATTGGCCACTCCTAGGGCTCTGTCCACAGCACTGACGTCCCCATGAGCCTGCTGTCCACACACACAAGCCTCGGGGCTATTTCCACTTGGAAGTCTCATGCCTCACAACCTGAGACTGTCACCACCTCCACACCCTGTTCCTTTTTTCGTGTGGCACCTAACACCCAGGCCAGGGGCATGGGTGCATCCTTCTTTCTTGCTCTTGCCACATAATGGCCACCGTTGATACAGCCCCTCTATCCATTTTCTCTTCTCAACCACGGCCTACGCTGACCCAGTTCAGGCCCTAGCTCCAGGTGATCTTAGAACCTGGATTTCTGGCTTCAAATCCACCCCCCCCCCCTTACTTCTTTCTCAACCCTATTGGAAAGTGGATCATCTAAATGGGTGTCCAGGTAACTCACGCAGCCCTTAGAGTATAATGCTCTTGTGATTCTGATTCTGCCTCTTATACAATGAGACTTCACATTTGGGACCAGCAGGATGTATCAGTGGGGAAAGATTCTTCCTGCACCAGCCTTGATCACCCAAGTTCGATCCCCAAAATCCACATAAAGATGTAAGGAAAGAACCGACTCCATCAAGTTGTCTGCCGACCGACCCACACAGGCTGTAGCATGGATGCCCACACACAGCAAACACACATACACAGGTGAAAACAAATTAAAGAAAGAAAACAACTGTTGAAAGACTCACGTTCTTAGAAGAACCATGAACCTTGTATCACAGCCTGGTCCTATCAATCACTGCTTCTTCTTCTCCAAATTCTACTTTGAAGCCACACTAATCAGCCTGCCTCCCATGCTTCTTCCCACCTGTAGCCATTTATGGCATAGTTTCCTCTGCCTGGAGGTCTTGCTCCTCACCTGGCTGCCCAGTGAGCTCCTGCATTCCTGCAGAACCCAGCCGAAGTCGCCTTCTGCATAGAGCCTTTCCAACTTTCTCCATGTATTTTAGAGTTACTCTTCTTCCCTCTGCTTCCCTGTTACACTTCCAACAGACCTCATTAAGCCCTTACTGGTTTGTAAATGTAATAATTTGGTTAATGGCTGCCTTCCCTCCCGTACTGTGTCCACCTTGGATGCCAAAGCTGAAGAGTATATAAATCCATTTGCTCGGGGTCTGATGGAGACAGCTACAGAGGACAGAACAAAGGGGGAAGGGCTGGGAGAGTCTGCCGTTTGGTCCTCTGAGTTTCCCTAGGATGACATAAGGTTACCAAGGGCAGCAGAGACTTACAGTATTTCTTTTTAATTAGCTCTGTAGTGCCACAAAAACAAATTAGCAAAATTCAATACTCTAAAAGAAATGCTAATTTGTGATTTCACTGTAGATCGGGAACTCAGACAAGGTGCTGAGAGATCACTTGACTCTTGCTCATCTTGCCTAGGACCTTGACTGAAAGCCAAGTCCGAGAGCTGGAAGTAGCTGGAGGCTCCATCGCTTATACGTTGAGATTGACTGTTATCTAGGGCTTAGCTGGACCAGTCAATTGAACTGTTTCCAGAAGGTTCTCACAACACTGTACAGAGCATTTCAAAGGCAAACGACGTCCCCAAAATTAGTAAAAAGATAGAGGGGGGCAGCCATGTGCCCTTTAGTGCCCAAGTCTTAGGAAACACTACACATCCTTTTGAATTTTCAATTTTCTTGTTTATTTTGAATTAGCACACAAAGAATTAGGTTTCATTAGGATATTTTTCAAACAAAGCTGTTGTTTCTCTCCCCTACTTCCTCTCCAACCCAGTGTGCCTCCCACTCGGGGTGATCCCCCTTTCTACTTTCAGGTTACAAGTGTCCTTTGCCCTTCCTCCATCCCCTTTCCCAGCACTTCTTATCTCCTATCTACTTTTACAGCCTGCATCACCTTCACACCCCTTCTTACCTGTATACCTACATCAACAGCTAGGACCTGCATAAGAGAGAGAGCGTGGGACTTTCTTCTTCTTCTTCCTTTTCCTCCTCCTCTTCCTCCTCTTCCTCCTCTTCCTCCTCCTCCTCCTCCTCCTCCTCCTCCTCCTCCTCCTCCTCCTCCTCCTCCTCCTCTTCTTCTTCTTCTTCTTCTTCTTCTTCTTCTTCTTCTTCTTCTTCTTCTTCATTTTTTTGTCATTGCTGTTGTTGGTGATGTATTTTGTTTTTATTCAAGACAGGGTTTCCTCTTCTAATAGCCCAAGCTGTCCTGGAACTCACTTTGTAGACCAGGACGGCCACGAGCTCACAGAGATTCTCCTGCCTGCGCCTCTCGAGTGCTGGGATTAAAGGCGTGCGCTGCCATACCTGGCTGACTTTTGTCTTCTTGAGCCTGGCTTACCTCACTCAGTATTCTTTCCAAACCCATTTGTTTTTCCTAAGACTGTCATAATTTCATTTTTCTTTGTTGCTGGTGCAAATTCTTTTATATGCGCCACAATCCCATTACCCTTTCTCCTGTTGATGGACAGAGAAACTGGTTCCCTTTCCTTGCTACTAGGAGCACAAAACAATAAACATGGATGTGCAGGTTTCTCTGTGGTGGTATAGAGTCCTTTGGGTATAAAACAAGGAGTGATGCAACTGGGCCACAGTATAGTTCTGTCTAACACTTTCGAGAAGCATCCCACCTGATTTCCGGAAGGGAGCAATTCTAGCATATTCTATTGGTCACCTTAGCCAACAAAGTCCACACAGATCTAAGGACAGCGAGTGCTCTAGGAGACAGTGTATCGTATTGTGATTAACATACATCAAGTGCCATTTTCTAGTCGATATCATATTTAGAAAACAATTGCCAGTCTTCTTCAGGAGGGCACTGTCTTGATTTCATGAGACCTTGGGAATAATATCCCAGCTTCATTATGAACATCTGTGTTTAGAGACTTGGGTGGGGGTGGGGGTATGTTCTGTCTAGACAGGATCCTAAAATCCCCAAAACACACTGAAGGAAATTGTATAGGATTTGAACTCCTGTTTACTCTGACTTCTGCGTTGTAGACAAGCCAGGTCGGCATATCCCCAGGTCCCCAGAAACAAGCAGCCCTAAAGCCACTTTTCTCCATCTGCCATCTTGAATCTGAGCCAAGGAACCTTCCTTTCTTCTCCCTTTTACGTGAATCTTTATCGCACAGGCGAAACAGCTCCTGTAGATGTGTCCAGTCAAGACTGAGTCCAGGGACAAAGGCAACTTCCAAGTTGTGGCTCAATATCCAGCGTAAAGACAAACAGAAAAGGGACTCTCAGTTAGAGCCTGTGGACATTGTGAAAGAGACACTTCCTTTGTGTGGGAGAACAATGACCCAGGGGACAAATCCTACCAACAGCCTGGCTTTATAAATAACATCTTACTGGGGCGTACCCATGCCTCATTCATTTAAGTATGATCTACGTACACTTTCATGTGGCCGAGCTGAATCACAGGTAACCACCTAGGCCCACAAAATCTAAACTGCTCTCAACAAGGCCCCTTATAGGAAACATTTGCTGACTAGACTAAAACTGTTTACTTGTTTGCACAAATGCCAGCACCTGCCGCTCACTGTGCAATTCCCTGTGGTAGACTCTTGACTAGAAATCCGTGCATGTTACCTTTCAGCTTCGTATACAACAGGTAACTGCTGCTATTCCTGTCTAGAAAGTGACAAGATCCACGTGTCTAAAGAAGTCAACAAAGATTGGCACAAAGCCACCATGGTGGACTCCAAGTCTTGATCAGAATGATCAGGATCAGCTTAGGATCAGAAGGATCCTAAATCCCATGTTTTCTTACTTCAGTGACTTCCAATAAATAAACTCATTCTACTTTCTGTTTCGTGGTTAAAAGCCACTGTTACTTTCACTGGAATCTTGAAGCTGATGGGTGTGTTTATTAGCCTTGGATATCGGCACTGAGGCGGAACCACTTTCCTCAGATAGGTTCTTGCGATGGTGATGGATCCATGTCCGGTCCGATGAAGTGGGAATCGCACAGATTGCCTCTGAAGCCCTTGGAATTACGGAGACAGACAGGGCCACTACCACCCACTATGTATGCCTCCTGCCTGATGACACAAGGAACCCCAAAGCTTCAGGCACACAACTGTGAGAGCAGCTACTTCCTCCCTGGGAGCGCTAACAAAGAAGGGCTGCCCAGGCAATGGGGATATCAGAAAGACTTGATTCTCACAAACAGACATCCCCTGTCATTGAGCTACTGCTTGGTAGACCTCCACTAGCACTAGGCAAGTGCTGTGACCCCCGTTCAGCAGGAGCTGGACTTCTGAGCATGCATCTGCTTTCTACAGACACCTCTGCTTTCCCCGCCCACAAAGGGCTGACCTTACAGGGTGGTAGAGAGAAAGGTGTGGGCCACAGGGTACCCCAGATCAGAAAGAGTCTGCCCCAAAATGTCACATGAATCACCAGCTGCATATTTATTGGGACCTGGACCCAAGTCTGACGAAGGCCTGGCCTCCAATGTTTGCTAGGTTCATTTAATATTTTTAAATTCTGTTAGTTCCTGGAAGCATATTTACCTAGCACCCACTGTGCCCAGGTTCAGATTTGGTGGAAACGCAACAAATAAAAAAGAAAATCCCCCTTTCTTAACAATAATGATCAACAACTAACTTATTCCATGCCAGATATTTTTCATCTGGCATGAAAACATCATGGTAACCATTTAAAACTCATAGGAATACTCTGAAGCAGGTATTAGCATCGTCTCATTGCACAATAGAAATGAAGCCATTTGCATGCTCACTCATCCAGCATATATACACACTTGTGCATATGTACTCCAGGCCCTATGGTAATAGTCACTGAGCCCAAGAAATTGTAAACAAACTCCTTTATCACTGGATGCCTGTACCTTTCTGCTTGACATAGCGTTCCTCTAAGGCAACAGTTCTCAGCCTGTGGCTCAAGACCTCTTTGGGGTCAAGCAACCCTTTCACAGGGGTAGCCCAAGACCATCAGAAAACACAGACATTTACATTATGCTCCATAACAGTAGCAATATGTCAGTTATGAAGTAGAGACAAAATAATTTTATGGTTGGAGGGAGTCACCACAACACGAGGTACTATATTAAAGGGTCACAGCGTTGGGAAGGTTGAGAACCACTGGTTTAAGACCATTTTATAGATTTGGAAGTCCCAGAAAGGTTCGGTAATTACCCAAGGACACACAGCCAGGTGGGATCTGCTAGCTCAGGGCTACTGCTCCGTAAGGATCTGGACTAAGCGATCCTAGAGATCTTCAGAACCCCATGTCTCCCCTTCCCTTCCTGCCCTGGAGTGCTGCATTAAGAGCCATGATACAATATTCAGGAGCCTTCCAGAAGCAAGGAAGGAAGGAAGGAAGGAAGGAAGGAAAGAAGGAAGGAAGGAAGGAAGGAAGGAAGGAAGGAAGGAAGGAAGGAAGGAAGGAAAAGCAAGAGTTTGGCTCAACCCAGGAGAAGCAACCCGCCATAGCTGACCACCTAGAGGTGAGAGACATGCACCAGCAGCCTGGCCTCAGAGCAGCTTGACTTTAGCTTCTGCTTCAGATATATGACCCAGATCAGCCCACAAGAAGACCGGGTGCTCCCCTGAGAGGGTCACAACAGGGAGCTACATCTGCAGGGTAGATAGATAGATAGATAGATAGATAGATAGATAGATAGATAGATAGATAGCGACATGACCTCAGAAATGTCAAGCATTTAGATAACCCTGGCATCTAACCCGTAGGCAATGGAGGCTTTCTCTCCATACTGTCACATCTAGTCCCTTCTACCCCTTCACCACCCACCTCAAAACCCTCCTTGACACTCATTTTCCTTAAGGGAGATCAGTAGTTATTGCCCCTCGCCTCTCTTCGTTAGTGAAGAACGTACTCACTGCTTCTGTGTTCTCCTCTGGGATCTCCACCACCATGGCCTTTCCAGGGTCCCTTTCCTGTTTCTACCTAAACACTGGCGTGGGCACGCATGCTAACACTTGTCATCTTCTCTGTCCCTCTGTGTACTCTCCCCGGGAACCCGCACTTCTGCATGATGAGTCTCAGATCTGCATATCCTAATCACACCATTAAGCTCCTGACCCACATCCCCATCTTGCTCCTCCAGTTGAACATCCTTCCAGTCCCTGTCCAAACTGGAGCCATCTCTTTCATACTAAAACCTGCTCTTCCTCCTAGCCTCCCAATCACAGACATTGGGACCATCACCAGCCCAGATGCCAAGCTAGAGGTGGAAGTTGTCCTCTCTCCAGTCACCTCCTCAGAGCCTGATTGGTTCCTACTCCTCCGAAGCATCCCCCTCGCTTCTGAGCCACATCCCGGCTCACTTTAGCCTCCTGTAGTAGCTGCTATGGCTTTGGAGCTGCTTCTCATCATAGCTTCCTTTCTCTATCCCAGGATTCCTCTAATCTAGCTTCTACACCAGCTTTGGCAAACCGTCTGCAAAGAGCCAGATGGTAAATATTTTAGGCTTTGTGGCCAAGAGTCTCTGTTACAACTACACAAATCTGCTATTGTAGTGCAAAAAAAAGCCATAGATGGTGTGTAATTGAATAAACGTGGCTGTAATCTAATACAATTTATTTAGAAAAACAGGAGCCATTGCTTGCCAACCTCTGCGCAGTATTAATGCCAAACGGGTCTTTCTAATATAATTAAAGGCCTATGTCATTCCCTTGCTTGGAATCCTTCAATAACCTCCTGGTGCTGGTAAGATAGATTCAGAAACCCCTAGGAAGGCCATGAGGCCCCGAGATCTGGCCTTTGCTTCTGCCCATCTATACGCTTATTAAGTTTCCTCCTCCCACTACCATTGCAGAGCCAACTCTTCTGAGATCTTTCGCCTCTATACTTATAAATTTTTTTTTATTGTTCATTTATCAAACTGGCACTGGAACCTCACAATTTATTTCTCATTTCCAGTTAGAAGCCTTCCGTCTCAGAACTAGGTAGTAATTGAATAAGGAACTTGTCAGCGTCTGTATTTCATAGATAAATTGGGGAATCTTTGATGTTAAGACATTGTCTCACTCATCTTACCTTTTCCCGTAGCCAAGGAGCACCCCCACCCCTCACTGACACAGGAGGAAGCAAAGGACCAGGATCAGGGATTCCACCCTGCAAACTTCCTATTGTTACACAGCAGAAGGGATCTGTCAGGGAACTGAAATCTGAACGCATGGATCTTGAATCTAAAACTTCTCCCAACTTCACTTTGAAAGTCAGGAAAGGCTGCTATTTGTCTGCCCAACGGCACAGCGTGGAAACAGACCTGCTAGTTTTACATGGCACACGCTTTTAATCCCAGCACTGGGGAGACCAAGACAGGTAGCCCCATGAGTCTGAGGCCAGCCTGGGCCTCACAGTGAGTTTCAGGCCAGCCAGGACTTCATAATAAGACCCTGTCTCAAGAATACATATTGCAAGTTTTCTCCTACATTTATACAAACCTTCAGTGGTGGAAGAAAGGACACGAAGCTATGTCCTTTGCAGAATCTCCTGGAAAAACTGATGATTTTTCTCTTTCCTCTTCTTTTCAAGTCTCTTGAAAATGCTGTGGATGCAGGCATGGGTACTCAGGTGTCACAACGGCCTCAACACTGAAGAAAAGTGAAGAGTGTTTGGAATTCCCCAAGGAACAGAGGGGTCTTCCTTAGCAGGTGGCTCACTTTTCGGGATCAGCCTAGCATTATCCTTCCCAAAGTAGCTCGGTCACTCTGCAGATATGCAAACTTTCCTGCCTGATTGGGTGTTCTCCCGATATCATCAACAAAGCTCCTGGTCTCCATGGTGATCCACTTTCCACGTTACACACTGTTCTGTGCACGGAGTGCACACTACCCCTTGGGCTTTTGGTTGATGAAAATAAGACTCAAAAGAGAAAGCATAAAAATCTAAAGAAACAATCTAATATTGCCACGATTCCAGTTCGGTAAAAGACTAAATGTTAAAAGTAAAAAGTTCTTTCAAGAGTTGATGGGATCTCAGGAATGAAGACACCATCCCATTGTCAAGCACTTTAAGTTTAAAACTGAAGCCTTCAAGGATGTATGAAAACTAGCACAGGCTGCTCAGCCTGTGGTTCACTGCAGAATTCTTGGCTTTGGAGCTCCACAAACTTGTGGAACTCCCCCGAGCCCTGCAGCTCTGTAAACGGATATCCATCCTCCACTAATTGTGGAGTTTGGGCTGCATCCTCTTTTCTATACTGAGCTCCAGATAGGGTTTTTGTTTTTTAAAACATAGTTCTGCTGCTAATATGGCAAAGAGAGAACAAGAAAGAGAAAAGCATTCCACTCAAGCTGGTGTTAAGTTAGTGGAGCTGGAGCACACCTGAAGCCCGGCTGGCAGCAGACCTGTGGGGAGGGAGTTCTATAAAGAAATTATGTGGGAAGTAGACAAGCCGGGAGAGAATAGCAAGCTAACTGAACAAGCCTCGTTTTAGCTTCCCATGCCATTCAACAGTGCCACATGCTAGCCACCTTACTGCTGCCCCCTTGGACACCTCTTTCGTCTTGAACCATTTGGATCCACTAGATGGACATATGAGACCACACCCACCCTGCCATCTCTTCCATCCACGTCTGTGTCCTTGCTCCATGTCTTACCATTTCAGAGGTCTCCCTAGTGATTGACATCTTCCAGCCAAGTCCTTCCTTCTAATATCCATCCTTCAAAGCAGTTCCACAGGCTGGGGACTGAGTGCTTGATCTCAACGCTCAGCCCTGTCTCCCCAGAGACACCACCTTGCTTTGGCCCGGACGCAGCATAGGCTCTCTTGCATCAAGCTGCTTCTTGCATTAGAAGCATCTAGCGCCTCTGCTTCAGGCTGTTCTGGGGACATGTATTCTAAGTTCTCTTAGCCCCAGAAACTCTGCTCTGCATTTAGGACTGGAAAAGTCAATGTACTAGTCAATGAGAGCAAGTAAGAAAACATCAATCTCAAAACACGTGACACCATGCTCCCAGGATGTAGACAGGAGAATGACATTATGGTTGCTATGTCACTGATGATTCCATACTCACTGCATACCATGGAACATCCTAGGGCTTGAAGATTAGGCAAGTAGTCCTTCCATTCACAAGATGCTCATAGTATAGGGAGAGAACAGTAAAATAAACATAGCATCCTAGAAAATGCACTGCCGTTTGATAGAATGGAGCCCTGCAGGGACATGGCCCCGACTGGGGGCTGTAAAGGGCCATCTGACATGTGAACTCTTATGTGTGTTTGTATGTATTTGTCACAGTGACAAAATGCCTGGAGCAATATAAGAGGCAAAGGTTTCTTTTGGCTCCTGATGCCAGTCTGTCATTGTGAAGAAGGCAGAGCAGCTGGATGAACTCAGTATATTCCCATCAGGAGGACCGTGAGTGGCCACTCCCATCAAGGTGAATGGTCAGGAAGCAGAGACCAGGGAGAGCCAGCAGGCATAATCTTCAAAGGCCTGCTCTTACTTACTGACTCCCACCAGCCAAATTCCATCTCCTCACGTCTCTACGTCCTTCAAAGCAGTGCCATCGGTTGGGGACCTAGGGCTGGATAGGAGACATTTCATATTCAAGCCATAATAGGACTAAAGTCTCAGGGTGGTGCCTCCTCTTCTATCCTTACAACTTCTTCATTCCCCCTTGCCGCTTGAGTTCCAGGGTCCTAAAATCCTCCCTCCTCCATGATCTTGCCCACATTCATGTGATCACTCATGTTCCCCTTTTTCTGGAGCTGCTTTCTCTACAGTCTCCTCTTCTGTGGTCTTTTAACTCATCAGACATTATCCACATTTGATTTGTCCATGAATATCCTTGGACATTCAAAAGTGCCACTCAGTTGACTTTCTGTTGATAGTTCTCAACTGCAATGATTCTGCTGCCTTTCCTAGAACTCTTTAGACCTTTATACACACCTCCATCAAAATACACATTATATATAGTATATATGACACATATAAAAAAGTTGCTATTTATTTATCCCAATCTGAACTTTCAGACACTTAAGATGAGCAAAGGATTAGCCGGTAACCCCATCAATCGGGAGGTAGAGGCCACAGAATCAGGAGTTCAATGTCAGTTTCAGCAGCACAGTGTCCGCCTGGGCTATATGACAACCTTGTTTCAAACAACAACAAAAAGAAAAAAGGAGAAGCCATATATGTTCTGGACATCACTCATTTCTCTAATGTCTGTAGCATTCTCCAGGAATTAGTACTATTTGATATATATGCTTACGTATTTTATACTAAAAGTAATTTATATATGAATAGTGATAAGAATGAATGAGAGGTGAATATTAAAAAATATATATGCAGGAAGGCAGGTGGTGGTGGTGCATGACTTTACTCCCAACAGTCAGAAGGCGGAGGCAGAGGCAGGTGGATCTCTGTGAGTTCGAGGCCAGTCTGGTCTACAAGAGCGAGTTCCAGGACAGGCTCTCTAGTGTCTGGCAGAGCATCTACTCCAGTAAAGGTTTTGCTTCTAGCCCTGCTCTAAAGCCTCCTTGTCCAGATTTTAGTCTACATTGTCATATTCTCTGCTCCACTTTACCAGTAAAGAAGAAGAAGCCATGAAGGCCAGGGACAAAGCTGGAGCTAAAAGTCAAGTCTCCCTGGTCATGGAATGGGACCCATCCATCCTCTCCATCACGCCATACAAACTTGAACAGCAGAATCACATTTCTTCTCTGAATGGCAAGCAAGGGAATTAATTTTCATCATTGCAGCTCACCCTAGAACAAGACAAAGGATGGCGTTCCCTGAGCGTGGTGAGGCCAGAGCTGCCTGGTGAGATGCAGGCATTGTGTAAGGGACACTGCAGCCAGGGCAGAGGTGTCCACAGCTAAACACCACAGAAGTTGCATTTCCAGAGTTGACAAAGCATCCTCAGTAGAGACTTGTGGGGAAGCAGAGAGGGTTGGGGCTCCTTGGCAAACTCCCTGAGCTAATAAGGAACGGCAATGGTGTTAAAGGACCCCTGTCCAGACTTTTCTGCCTAAAGACAACTATGTAGAAAACTCTTTAACACCGAAGAGAGGCAGAGTCAGTATCTGGACCCAGGAATGTTCTGGACCCCTGAGGAAGTGAGGAGAAATGATTAGACTTAAGAAGGTATTAATCTGAAGGAAAAGCATTGCCCTCAAACTCATAAAGGACCCCTGCCTCCTATCAGGGTGTGTTTATAAAGCATTCCCACCTGGAAAGTACTGGCTAAGTAAAGCCCTGGAACCAATTAAAATCAGAAATATCAGAAAACTTGGAGAATGGCTTAAACATTAGGGTAGGTCTCTGGCTCTCCTCAAAAATTGGATCTTATCATAAGATTAGTTATCTGATCATATAGCATCTCCCAGTTAGGGTCTGAGAATCCCGAAGGAAAAAGAAAAAAACCAAACAACAACAACAAAAACCCATCTATTCATAGCAGGTGGGAGGGGGCAATCTCTGGGTGCTTACTGTAAGGAAGCAATTGAAACTCTCTGACTTGGGTTTCCTCTCCCCTAGAATGGAGCTCTATCCTTGGCTTACAATACCACTACGGAACACATTTAAGTATATGTAAAATACACCATTATTATAGAGATTTCAAGAACAACCATCAGCCCTAGAGAATCAACGGCCAGACTGAAAGCAATTAGTTTTTAAACGACCTGAAAAACAAGCCATCTAAGCTTTCCTGCATGAAAATCCACTACAAAAGGGAGAGAAGAATGTTTTCAGGGTTTCCCTAAGGCTCGGAGATGGTACTGGGTCTTTTTGCTGCGTTGATTCTTTCTCTGTCACCTGGGATGAGTTGCATTAACCTCATTTTACCAACAATGGCACAGATCACTGGCAGAAGTCGAAGTAGGGGTGAGGAGAGGGTGAAGGAGCTGGGGCTAAGGAGCCTTGCCCACACTGCTTTCAGATACACCATTCATTTTTTTTCTCCAAAAGGGAAAAAGCCCTACATGAAAAAAATGAAAGCCAGTATTTATTGGTGTCTCAAAGTCACAGTAGCCTTGATCAGGGCTACTAGGAAAAGCTATTTCTCTGCCCGGAGCCTACCATTGCAAGCTATCCAAAATGTGTGAGTGAATCTAGCTGAGCAGGTCAACTGCCTGATCAAGGGACCACTCCTAGGAAGGTCAATCTACCTTAAGTCATGCTAAATAAAAAGGAGGAATAATCATCCCTTTAATGAGATAATGTACTTCTTCTTCCCAGAAGTCCTGCCCCCCCCCACCACCACCCCCCCCCCATGCAGTTGCTTACAGAGTCACAGGCCTAAGCTTTATCCTTCAGCCTGCTTGTCTGAATTACTTGGAAGAGTAACTTTCCCTGACCTGGTGAGCTTCACCCTTTCCCTAAAGCTCCCCACTGTGCTGTATGACAGTCACGTGGCTGGCCTCCATGCTGGTTTAATACCAGGGCTTTCTCTCTTCCTCTTTTGCCTTCTTCCTGCAGGCATATGCTGAAATCCACAGCTTGTCTGCTTTGGAGTGGGTCTTTTAAACGCTAATAAAGTTGCTCTTGAGCTTCCTTTTGAGTCTGTTCTTAAATTCTTTTATGAACAATACAAAGAGGGAACCCTGATGTCCCTTCTCAGAGCACCACTCTGAGCCTCGGTTTGTTTTTAATTTTACTAATCCATCATAAACTGAGACATCTGTAGAATATAATAGCAATACATTTTAAAGGGCATGCAATGTATAAGCAAACACAAATTGAAGGACTCCCTCCTGCAAAGGCCATTTAAAACTTGGGCACAACAGGTATAGATAGCTTCACACTGCCAAAACGTTCTATCATTCCCCAAGCCTTGACTCTCAGTGTTTGGGCTCTTCTCTTACTAGGCTTGTAGAATCTTTGAGTAGCCCTGCAGGAAGAGTGGAAGTCATTGGTTTGTCCTGGAAAAAGTCCGCAGAAAGTTCCTTTGCTTTGTCTCTTTCCTCCAGGGAAGGACAGTGGGAAACCCTGCACTGCTCAGCTACTCCCTTTAGCTTCTTGCCAGAGCTACCAGCTGTAGCTCACTGTAGGGCCACTCACCTCCCAGAGGTCTCGGTCCCATCTGGCTCGCAACTGGATCAGAGCCTTGGATCTGGGTTTATCTGAAGCTCTTCAACGTTCCTTCCCTACTGATAAGCTTCCTGTTATCATTGCCATTATTAAACCGGGTCAGGGCCCCGGGTGGATCTGGGATGAGTCAGGCAGAGGAGTGAGCGAGATGAACATGGTCAAACTACATTATATGCATATATGAAATTCTCAAGAGATTAATAAAACTATTCTACTTTTTCAAGGGGCCGTTATCAAAGTCCCCCCCTGAGCTAAGCAGAAGAAGGGGTGTCTAGTTACAAAGCCCAGGTGAAGCAGATCCTGCCGTCATCACCTACTGAGAGAATTTCAGGTGTCTACCTAGGTAGCTTCGCACACAGTATCATCCACTATGCCTATGACAGCCCTCTAAGGTTGTAATCCTCTACCAGTTTTTTTTTTTACACGAGAGGGAACTAGAGATCAGAGATGTAGCAAAGCAAACACTGAGAGTTACATGTGTCTGAGAGTTCCCAATCTAAACTTTACATGGAAAGCCCAGCATAGAGACCTCAGAGGCCCCAGATGCATTTTCAGCACCAGCCTTGAGCTATGTACCCAGTCAAAACATCTGTCTTTATATCCTGCCAGGAAATCTGTCAACAGCACCTCTGTCCCAACTACTAGCCAGAAGCCTACAGTCCTAAACACAACTGACTCCTAGTTACAAGGTCAAAGCAGAAATCCGTCGTTGCCTACTGTCCCCAAACGAATCCGACAAGGACATCCCAGACTCCCAGTCCCATCTCTGACCACTTTTCCTAAGGCTAAAAGGGCATTCCATGCCGTGTCCATTGTAGTCACCTCTGCTGTGCATCAACGCTGGACCAGATTCCGTGTTTTCACAAGGCTCCTTAATGGGTATCATTAATTCGTATTTTTCACTGTAGGAAACTGTGATCCAAACACTAGATTACTGTGATAGAGTGACTGGCACATCAATGAGCTAAGAAGGAACAGACTTGGGCTTTGAACTGAAATGTCTTCATCATGAGACAGTGTCTCCCATGTTTGTAAAGTGTTCAGATGGGAAACAATAAACCCGAGAACAACCAAAATCACACATAGTAGGAAATAGAAATTGGGCTTAAAATGTTATATTGCAATAGTAGAATACGTTCACAGCCTGCAGAAGGGCATTGTGAAAGTGGGTGTTGAAGTGGGAGGAGGGTCTTGATGTTGACTACAGTAGAGGGCACAGTACTAGAGAGAGAAGTGTGCACAAATAAACACGTGGATGTTGGTATTGTTCTTTGATATAATAGCTCACTAGGCAGTCCAGACTGTCCTTAAATTCGTGACTGTGTCCCCTTGAGATTACAGGTCTATCCAACCACAACTGATTCTCACATACATTTGAAATATACCTGCGTCAAAAATGAGCTTCTTTGGGATCAGAAGGATGGTGTTCTTGGCATTATTCCTTCTGTGTATCTGCTGTTTGTATGGTTTTCATACTAATGATGGCATGACGGTCCCTGGAAGGTCATGCCTGACCACTGGAGGGACCTCCAGGGGAGTATGCGCCTGACAAGAGTGTCTGACCACTGGAGGGACCTTCAGGGGAGTATGTGCCTGATAAGAGTGTAGCAGGCTGGTTCATCTTGCCTTTTGTTGTTGTTGTTGTTCATGCCCTGTGATTCAAGTGTATCTGTCATGGTTATTCTTGGTTGTCAACTTCACTACTTCTGGAATTAACTAAAATATAAAAATGGAAGGAAGGCACACAGTGAGGGATTTTGTTTATTTATTTATTTGCTTAATTTGAAGTAGGGAGATCCACTTCCAATCTGGACCTTGAGATGGGAAGGGACATGCCTTTAATCTGGGCCACACCTTCTTCTACTAGAAGCCTATGTAAGGATCTGGAAGAAGGAAGCTTTGGCTCTTTGACAGCTTGCATTAGCAAGGCCATTCTTTAACTGACCTTAGAACCTACTTGTTCAGGAGTCCAGTGTATACTGAAAACCAGCTGAGATATCCAGTCTTTAGGACTACATAACTATTGGACCGGCCATTGTTGGATTAGCTGGAATACAGTCTATAAGTCATTCTAATCAATTTTCTTTATATATAGGGATTCATTCTGTAAGTTCTGTTACTCTAGGGACCCCTGACCATCATCTTTCTGCCACCAGTTTGGAAGAAAGATTGTGTGTGTGTGTGTGTGTGTGTGTGTGTGTGTGTGTGTGTGTGTGTGTGTGTTTGGTTTTGTTTTTCTTTTGTTTTGCTTCCAAAAGAATCCAGTGGCTCAAATGTTGAAGGAGTTAAGTCATCTTCAAGCCAAGACTGACTTGTTCAATGTCATTCATGGTTTGAGTCTTCTGGATCATCCCAGAGTAATCTCTTTCTGGTAACTTTCTATGATCAGCTACCAATGTGAAAGAAGCAGAAAAATCTGTCACTAAAGCTCTGTGCAGCCTGAGCATCCTGATGCCGCCCCTGTGAAAGACTCTGAGATGCAAAGGTACACCCTTGTCATAGGACACGGCATCCCTGCCAGCTGGTCTGAAAGGGCTATCCGTGTAAAGGGGTCCCCCTGATGCCACACAGCTCACCTCAGTGACCTTCCTGCCTCCTTGTACCTCCTTGCTCATTATCAGCCACAGGCTTAGGACTCTTCCTAAGCCTGCTAAACAGTTCACCCAGTAACTTTTCCTGAACCCCAGATGGACCCTCAGAGAAATAAGACATTCAAAAGAATGCAGCGCCAGCATCTGAAAGGCCAGGCCTCAGTTTCCATTCTCGCACCTGCATGGCTACGGGTTAGCTTCTTACCAACTGGCTCCACACCTCCTGTGACTTGCACGTCCTCCCTGTAAATGGGACAGGAACTCTTGTTCCAGTAACTGAGCCTGCCTTTCATGGGGCTCCGCTGTTCCTAGGCTTCTGCTCAATATCAGGGGTTCTCACGCTGGATCTTAGCCAAAAGGTGGGGAAGCAATGGAAGGGATTGTAATATCGGGTAGCTATCGCTGAGGATTCTTTAAACACACATGCTCCAAGAATGCATCTTTAAACAGAAGTCAGTGAGTAACCTGTGGGAGTCTGTTCTCTCCTCCAGCGATGTGGATCTCTAGGGCTGGAGCACAGGGCATCTGGCTCGGTGACAAGCACCTTTACTGGAAGAACAATCTCAATGGCCCCTTGCCTGGATTTTTAATGAGTTGCCCATTGCAATCAGAGATAGAGGTGCCCTGGTTTATTCGAGGTTAAAGGGAAAACCCACAAAACGAAAGGCAGCTTGAAATGTAAATAATTCTGCTTCTTGTTTATTCACACAAAGCATAGTCACTCTCAAAATGAAATGGCGAGAAAACAGACTCTCAGTTTTGTGGCTTATCTTATTGGGTCGACATTAAGAACATCACTGGTACTTTCTCTTACATGTTTTTTGTGTTTATTCATTTGGGGGTTTGGGTTTTTTTAATGAGATATTATTTGGTCACTCAAGGCAGTAAAGAAATTTTTAAAAGGACATATTTTCATCTCATCCTCTGTCCATTCATCTCCTCTGATCATCTTCAAGCCTCCCCTCCCAAGGTGGGATGAACCAGAAAAGGGAGAGACACCACCACTCCTGTGGTCGCCTTCCACCCTCAGAGTGTCCTGGGTAACCCTGGCCAATGGCTGGCTGAGAGTGTTCACAGGGCCCACTGCAGGAGACTGCAGGATGGAGTGAAATCAAGGTTTAAAATCTAGACGGTCTTTAAGGAACCGCCAGGCCTGGAGGGACAGGGGAATGCTGGGAGATGGGCTGGTCAGGAAATGTCAGTTTAAAGTTAGCGCTGACCTATTAATCAGCAGCAGGGACAATGATGCAGGAGGGTGGGAAGGCCGGACATGTGCTCTGGCCAGATCTGCGGACCCAGAACAAAGGGTGGCCTGCTCATTTAGAGAGTCTCTTTCCCTTTTCCTCTGGCAAGATGGGGACATTGTTTGAAAACACAAAAAGAACAAATTCTTGGAGCTGAGGTCATTTCTAAAGCCACAACAGGCCTTAGTGTGGAATCACATACCCAGGCATGAGGGCTATAATGTCAAACAGACTAAAGATCTTTCAGAAGACTGGCCCAAGGCAACCAAGGAGCTCCCTGGGCCCCACGAGATAAATCCCAAATTCCCTAGAGGGGACTGCTAATGTGATTTCATCATGTTTTTCTAGAACGGTCTGCCTGAAGGCAGGCTGCCTAGGAGGCTATGAATGTGTGGGCCTTTCCTCCGCGTCCAGAAGAGTGTTGTCTCAATGGTCCCTCTCCTTTCATCAGACTAGGGGAGATGGGGGAGGTACAAGGGGCAGGAAAAGCAGAGAAAGTGCCTATCCAGGCGGAAGGTAGCTAAGAAGGCTGCCCCCAGGGTGAGAAAAGAGAAGTCCACTCCAGTCCTTAGGACCTTTAGAGCTTTGGGGACCCCCAACTGAGACTTCATGTTCCTGCCCAGCTCCCGTTGACCTCATGAGTCAGGTGCTTGTCACCTCATGGGCCCCTGTACCTGTCTTCCTTTTCTCTAACCCAGCATCCTCCGGGGTTCAGACATGATGTTTCCATCTGCATATCTGACCCATCTGCTCTGACTCAAACACCCCTTGCTTCTCCATTGCCTTGAGAAACGATGTGCAGAGGTGGACTTGGTGGCTCACGTCTTTAATTCCAGCACAGAAGTGGCTAAGGCAGGAAGACTGATCCAAGTTCAAGGCTGGCCAGACAAGCCTGAAGCACAAAGTAAGCCGCTGTCTCAAAACAACAAAAGATGTCTGAAAACCTCAACCTAGCCACAAAGTCTTTCATCTTAGGGCTCTCTCTACTTTTCTAGTCCCTGTCATCACGCACTCTAATTCTATAAAAATTATTTTCTGTACGCTGAACATGGCATGTCCCTTATAGGAAAATTCTAAGCATCCTAGAAGTTCTAAGCTCAATTGTTTATCACCGCTATTCAAAGTCTCTTCCCTTGTGCTGGTACCCAACCAGCAGAGCCAGTTCTCTGCTGGAGGTCCTATGCAGGCCGTCACCATGGTAACAATAAGCTAAGTGGGCACAGAATTTGTCATAGACCATGCACTATTTAGGCATTTTCCCCTGAATGAATGGCTTCTGGAGTAACAAGAAAATGATCTGCCTAGACAGCATTCCCTTAAGGATGTGTGAAAGCGTGTGCAAATAGTCTCTGGAAGGTCTCTCTCTGCGTATCAACATAAATAATCTAAATCACCCAAAGCCAAGGTTTCAGCACCATTCTGACAGCCTGTTTTCAGGTAACACTACAAAAGAAACATTGGCAGGCTAGCAGGACCGGCAGCCCTTCTGGAATTTGAGTCTGGTCCCTAAACAAGTTCCCCTTCGGGTCTAGTCGTTCCTATGAACCAGATTGCACTGGAGAGCCTGTCAAAGGAGGGAATGAGGACCAGGGTTGACACAGTTCAAGCCACTGCACCTGGGTAGATAGCACGGAAGGCCTAGCCTTCTTGATAGGTAGAGGGACCTGGGAAACAGTGAGGAGGGCTTTTGAAAGTGCCCAGGAACATATGCTATGGTAAACTCACCCCTTGTCCAAGTGGCATTGCGCTAAGGCAGCCACATGATCAGATTTGGTCATTTGACTATCGCCTATCACGTTCCTGCTGCCCTGTTAGAGGCTAGAGTTCACATTCTCCTCGCTATTTATTACTATGACTTAGCACATTATTTTCCACCACGCACCAGACTTGATAATAATGTCCAAGACTGGCAGAGTACACTGCGTGGCTATCATTAGCTGATCAGGAAACCAAGCCCAACAGGACCATCAGATATTCCATGAGGGGCCGGTCACGTGCTCCGCGACTAGGTGTGGTTAGAAGTGCAGCTCAGAGGTTCCTGAAAGAAAGCAAAGTACATCCCATTGATCTCACTTCCAAAAATAAACTCAAACGTGAGAAGAGAAAAAAGTAGGAAGGCTTCAGACTATTCTGAGGCTCAGTGGACGATGGAAATGATGATTAATACCCCGAGTTGCTTCCAGAAGTGATAACTACCATGCCAGCTCCGTGAGCCTCTCAGAACGGAACAATAAAGAATACATGGACCTGGACAACCAGGAGCAGGCTGTGACTTTATCTCTCCCCACTTAGAGACTGAGATCAGGACCCTTGTGCGCTGTTTAAGATTTAAGAGACATTCAAGGTCCTGAAAGATTTAAAGTTGGTTACTTGTTATCTCTCAAGAGGCAGAGGGGTTATTCTGTGGCTTTTTCATCTTCTTGAAGACACAAGTACTACGATGTAGGTTAGTCAAAGGAAGAAGCATCCACCCTTAGACTAACCAGGAAGGCCTTTAGCACTTGACTCCATGTTCCTCTGCTCAGAGCCAAGTGCTGGGTGCAAGCGTACGTACATCCCCACATCTATGCAGCTAAACAGCCTCAATGTCCCAAGTCAAGCCCGGTTTATGAGCCCAAGATTCTCTCTCTGGTGCAGAGTTGACGCTGACCCCTTATCACGCACAAGTGTTGGTGATGATAATTCCCTAAACAGACTAATCCACTTCCTCCTGTCTCACGTTATTGATTTGCTTTTTCTTAAAGAATATTCCAAGGGAAAGTGGGAATTTTAATTTTGTTTGGGTTGTTACTTTTGTTATGTTTTAGACTGGTTTGGTTTGGTTTGGTTTATATCTCAGGATATCTGTGCATTAGTTTTTTGGTTTTCTTCATTTTAGTGTAAGTTTTTGTCATATTTTATTTCTTTTATTATTTCCATTGTTTTAATAGTTTGCTAAGGCTATACACTGTCTGTAATGACCGCTGTTTTGAAGCGCCCATAGAATACAATGAATGTTTTATGAATAAAAAAACAGTTTTCAACTTTAAAAAAAAAAGAATCCTCTTGTCCATGTGTCCACAATGCAGTAATGTTCATGTTCTACCATTGTTTAAACTTTTCTCGCCTATGAGAAGTTTCCTTTTTCCTGCCTCTTCTCACTTAAGTCCTACGCCTCCAGAGAGGAGAGCATCTTACTCGCTGTGGAGGCTTCAGTCAGCAGGTAACAGCTGTCAGCACACACATGGAAGAAGCAGATTCGATGCTCACAAGGAGTCCTAAATTTCAGGGTGCTTCCAATGCCCTCCCTGTGATATGACCAGAAGAACACCACTAAACTCTTCAGAAGGGAGCAGCAACTTCCAATCAAGGTTTTCTTCAAAGCAATTCTCACAGCCATTAAAAGGAGTGGGGTTGTTTAAAGGGGAGGGTCATAAGAACTTACAGGGGGAAAAAATAGGTAATTCTTAGGGTGACCTTACATGCTGCATTGGGGCAGGGTAGTGAAAGAATCTCTGTGAATATAACCGTGTGGATCTATGAAAAACCTATTACGGGTATGAAAGTGCCAACAGTGGCTACCTTTAAAGGGAAGGACTCTGCATAGTTAGATATGTGCCGTGTTTACCACCTGTTGGTTCTGCCCTACATTCTCAGACATTCTTGGTTCTGAATTTAGCTAGCATCTGCTGGGCACACACACAAGCATTTGGGACTCTCATGGGAAATACCAATCTGCAGCATGGCTGCAACTTTCCTCGCCCTGCAGGAGCCCACGGACTGCATGGGTGGAGACAGGCATGGCTTTAGACTAACCTCGTCTTCAAGGGAATGCCAGTGTGGATAGCCGTCCCACACTTTCCATGGTCTCCCCACACCTGCATCTGCGCCTGCAGAGTGACCACTCAGCCAACTCAACCGTTGGTGTGTGACCAGAGACAGCAAGGTCGGGCTATGCAAAAGAAATAGACTTGCCCATCTACCCTTTCAAGAAGAAGCATCAGATACTCAAACCTTGTCTGTGCTGATTAATATATCCCTTTCTCACAACAGCCAGTGATGCTGGTCCATATCTTCTTTTGACCGATGAAATTTAGGTAGACTAAGTCACTAACTAAAGTCATATTGTCAGAGTGGCAAAGTTAGGAGCCAACTCCCGATCCCTTCATTTCAATTTTTGTTCTTAGCACCAATGCCCCGTACACCAGAAACAACCGTGTGTTTCTAAGTTTCTCCCAGGCTTTGGTCATTAGCACATGTTTTTCCATCCTCTGAAACATTTATGTGGCCACCACCTTTTAAAATGTTTGCTTTCAGTTTAGTCTTTCCAGAAAGTCTTTATTGACATTAAGTTTTGATGTTACAACCATTAATAACCCAGTGTGTCCTGTAGCTCTTTCACAAACTAAGACTTCATCACTAATTTAAAGTCCATATCCCCACGAGGCTGTAAGCTGTGATCTATGGATTTCTCCATGCAAGGGAAATGTACAGAATATACCAAGGAATGAATAAATGAAGCAATCTTCCAGGTCAAAATTTGACCTTAATTATCTTTCCTAATCCCGTCTATCAAATGGCAGTAGACATGACCATACAATGAATTGTCAAACTGACCTTAATCTAGGCACAAATTCTCAGTGACATAAGTGTGAGGCTCATTTGTAGTTCCCTCCCTTCCTATCAGTTCAGCCTCACCAACTGTCCAATAGTGGCCTCATTCCTACAGATTGCTTCTCTGACACCACCCAACACAGCTCTGCTGCTTGTCCTAATGGCTCTGTTACCGTCATGAAAATTGCACCGGGAAGGTTGCTATGCTAGAGCCCATGTACAACCCCAGTATTTGGAAGACCAAGGCTGCAGGTCCAAAATAGTGGAAGCTGTACAATGCAACTCTGTCTCAAAAAGGATGAAAAAAATGGCTAGGATAACACATGGCCGGTGCCGGGCAGTCAGCTCTGTTTAAATCTGTCCATATCCCTAACGCCAGCTCTCGTGTTCTAGGGTCTAGCAGAAATGCCCATGACTGAAAGCTGATGTAGGGTAGTGAAAATCAAACCCATGGATGACAAGCACAGGACCGAGAATATTCTCTTGGTATGCTCTCTTAAAGAAAGAGGTTCAGAACTATTTTCATCTAACACTGCCAGCTCGGCCACATCAGCCTCCATCTAGTTACTCTTGGAAATGCCAAAGTTTAGAGGAAGTTGAAGTTTGGGGTAGGGGTGGGGAGTTCTCCAGAAAAAAATAAATGCAATTAAGTTACTGATGTCCAACTACACTTGTGTCTGGTCTGTCAGACATGGTGTCCTACATATGCAATCCCAATACTCAGGAGGTGGGTGCAGAAAGAAAGACTGGAAGGTCAAGGTCACCCTCATCAACATGGCAACTCTGAGCCTGTTCTGGGCTACATGAGACACATTTATAAACAAAACTAAAATAGTCTTGGGGGGACAAATAAGGGGGTGGTAAATAAGAAGGCCAGAGATCATCTTGCCTCATCTGGGTACTGTCACTGCCGAGTACCATGTTCCTCTTGTAGGAAAGCCCATACATAAGAGGATCTCCCTACCTGTGGTATCACACATTTCATATGTGATGGTTCTAATTAGAAAAAAATGTTTATTATATTTAACTGAAATCTATTACATTGCAACCCCTCCCCCATTGGACTGTCTCTGTCTTCTTCATAAACTGAGTGCATATTGATCTTCTTTGATAAACAGCCATGAGAATAACTGGAGGATAAAGTAATATATAGAATTGCTACACAGACGTTGAAAACCCTAGGGGTGAAGCGATGGTTTAGTGGCTAAGAGAACTTGCTTCTCTTTCAGAGAACCCAGGCTTTGTCCCCCAGTACCCACATCAAGCAGCTCACAATCAATTGTAACTCCAGTTCCAGGAGACTGGACACCTTCTTCTGGCCTTCAAGGGTACCTTCTATGCGTGGTGCACACACTCAGAAACACAGATAAACAAAAATGTATCTTTCTTTGCAAAGCTTAAAATATTAATAATCCAAATGGTTAACCAGAACAACCTGCCATAAAGCATTTGAACTGGTACACAGGGAAGAAGGGGAACATGTGCAATGTGTGTAAGAGAGAAAATGTTATCAAACTGATAAAGAACACATATCAATATCCATCCAGAAGAAAAATAAGTAAAGAATATTGTGGATGCTTCTGTCCTCTGCAAAGCTCATCCTGACTCTTACTCTCCAATGCCAGGGAGCTGTGGGGTGGAGCCTGATGGAACTCCATCTGCAGGGTGTAGTTAGGATGCTGCCACAGAGAGGACCTATGGAGGTGGAGATACTCTCTTCTGTTCTTCTACCACACCGGAAAGGGGTTTCTTCTCTGTGGAGATCACAGCATTCAAGAGACCATTCTAGAAGTAGACATGAGGTCCTCACCAGGCACAGAATCTGCCAGGGCCTTGCCCTGAGGCTTCCTGGCCTCCAGAACCAGGAAAAGCAGTGCTCTGCTCTTTACCAATGAGTCAGGCTGCTGTCTTCTGTTACCATGGTAACAAATGAACAGGACGTGCATTCATAGCAGTTCAAGATAGACAATTTAATTGTCAATAAACTGACAAGAGCAGTGGTATAAGCATTTGAGAAATACTCAAATGTACAAAAGTAATCTTGAAAATGTAAATAAAGGAAAGATCTTTGTAGAGTCTAAATTGATTCCATATTTCTCAAAGTCAGTTTAATAATATCAATTTTCTGATTTTGCAATATCTGCTCCAGAAGCTTTCTTCTACTGATTTATCCTTAAAAAATGCATAAGACAAGGGTATCAATAAATATGTTGGCTTATAATATAAAAATATCCAAGAGCTAGATTTCTACCAATAGGCATTTTTATAAATTATGAAAAAAAATTGTATAACAAAATTATAAATTACCATTAAGTATGATGACCTCGCTGATACAGAGAATACATTCATTTCATGTCGGTTGAGGAAAAAAAGGGGGTTAAGGGTGTGGCTTAGAGGGTAAAGTGCTTGCCAAAAAAGCATGAGGACCCAACTTCAGGCTCCCAACAGCCACAGTAAAAGCTGGGTGCGGCGGTGTGTGCTTGTAGCCCTAGCGCCGGGGAAGGGAAGCAGGTGGACCCCTCATCTTAGTGGGAGCCAGTCTAACTGATCCTGAGCTCCAGGTTCAGGATGAGACCCAAAAGCAAGATGGAGAGTAATTAAAGAAGATGCTCATTGCCATCCTCGGGCCCCTACATACACCCACCCACAGGAACAGATATATACATAGACCACATTTGTATTCGATTTACACTTCTGGTGTGTGTGTGTGTGTGTGTGTGTGTGCGCGCGCGCGCATTCCTTTTGGATAATTCAGGATGGTTTTTCTTTATTTCTTTTGTGTTGTTGTTATTTACATTCACTTTTTTGTATTGAACCATAATTTTTTTTCTTAATGTGTAGCCCAGGCTGGCCTTGAACTTGTGATCCTCCTGCCTCTGCCTCCTTCAGCAAATCCTACTGGCATGCACCACCATAAATGGCATTTTTTTTTAATTTTAAAGATAATACAGGTAAGTTTACAGTGAAGCCCAAAGACTGAAAAAATGCTTGTAGTATCTCCTTCCTGGCTTTTCTCCTTCCTTTTTGGTGGTGCTGGAGTGTTGGTGGTGATGAGCAGGAAACAAGTTCTCACTGTAGCCCAGACTGACCTGGATCTTATGTTAGCCCTATTCCTTCCGCTCTTGACCTGGATCTTATGTTAGCCCTATTCCTTCCGCTCTTGACCTGGATCTTATGTTAGCCCCATTCCTTCCGCTCTTGAATACTGGGATGACAGGCATGCTTCACCAGACCTGGATTTCTTTTCTGAGCTAAATCTTCCCAGTGATTTCAGAGCTTTAAGTGAACAAACTAAACACAGCTCTCTTAAGAAGCTTCTGCCATCACCCAGGTTCCACTGATCCCCATTACAGACCAATAGCGGGAATGAAGACCAGCAATATGGATGCAGCCTAGTGATGTGGATGCAGCCTCACCAGTCCCGAGCAGACAGGATGCTCAGCAGGCAGCTGGAGACTCACACGCAACAGAAGATCACACTGAGCTCGCTGGGCTCTTTCCCACGCGCATAATTGTAAAACCACAGCTTATTAAACTACCCGGAATCAGCAGCTCACTCTCTCTCTTATCACAATCTATCCCCTTAGATTGAGCTTATCTTTCTAGCCCAATAGAGTCTGAGTCATCTGCCCTCACTGTCCCTAATTCCACCAGAATCTCTGCAGCAACCTGGCCAGTTTCTCCCGTGGGCATTCTAATTCCTGCTTGTTGGATAGAGTCTCCTAGAAGCTTCTGAGTCAAAAGAGCATGTTTTCTCTAGCCCATTATAGGACGGACATAGGATAGATCCATACAGAACTTCCAGGAGGCAACTGGAAATGCTTATAAAAACATTAAGTATGAATAAACTTAGACGCAGAACTACCCTTCCAGTGAGGGAGTCTCCAAGCCCGAGTGAGCTCCGGTGATGCTCCAGAAGATGAGTGGGAGCACAAAGAGGAGGAGGAAGGGGAGGAAGAGGACGAGGGGAGAGAGTGAGCAGTTTGCTTTGGTCAAGAATTCCTGATTCAAATTTTCTCTCAAACTGGGAGAGTAAATGCAAGATCCAGGACACTGGTGCTAGGCAGCCCATTCCATAAGCGGGCAGCTCTGTCTTCCTGGGGAACATGAAGTTGCTTTTGGAACCTGTGCTTTGTTTGACGAAACGTCGAACATGACACTGGAGAAGAAACGCCATATGATGACACCCAGCAAGATAGCAAGCCTTCAGTCAGAAATGAAGGAAGAAGAAAATGGAAATGGGGTAGAGGGGTTTGCACAGGAAACTTATCCTACAGACCCAATTTACTACCTGAAATAAAGTACAGGAGCAGTTCCTCTGGACCTCTGGTGTTGGAAGACCAAGAGATGCAAACAAAATGAGCTCAAAGGTGGTCCATGAACAGGAGAAACCTCTGCGTGTGGAGGCAGAGGATCTCGTCCTTTCCATCTTCCCTCTTCTGGCCCTGTCTCCTTCCAGAAGCTTCAGGCGTCATCCCACACTCAGGAAAGTGGCTGTCCCACAGAGAAGATTCCTACACTACTCCATCATCAAGGCCAGCCCCAAAGTGTCGTAGCTAAGAAATATCAATCTTCCTTTCTCTTTTACTTTGATTTTGAGTTTCAGCACTGTCTCATGGAGGTCTGGCTGTCCTCAAATCCAGCATGTAGCCAACGATGCCCCGAACCGATGCTCTTGCCTCTATCTCCTGAGCCAGAGTCGGAACACTGTGCATCACCATGCCCAGTGCTTAGGGTCAAACATGGGGCGTGGTCCATGGGGATCTAGTGCTCTATCAACTGGGCTATACTGAGCCGGGAAGCACCCATGTCGATCCATTTTTCCACATATTTCATCCTTTACATAGTTCATATATTTCGCTGTAATGCGCTCTCTCGCCTGCAGCCAGTCATAACTCACCATGGAGAACCAAGTAGGCCAGTATTTTTGCATCTGTTCGAAATAGTCCCACACTCTGATTTCCCTCTTTAAGACGGATATTTAAATGATGAGCCCTCGTCACTTCCCAGTCACTGAATGCCCCTGCTCTCCATGTGCTTATTCTCAAACCTTTGAAAAACGAAGGCCATAAAACTGGGACGGTTCCCATGGTGACACATTGGTCTCTTTGATCCTCTCTACTCTCACATGGCAAGTGAACCGTCCAGACAGCTGAAGCTCATTATAGTCCTGTGAAGAGAGATCATGCCTGCTTCATTCACCCGCCCTCCCCCTGTGGAGATGACACTGTTGGCAGCCTTTAAAAGAGGATCCATCTTGTTCGCCAGCCAGGCCCCGTGGAGATACTGAGAGATAGCAAAGGTGTGGAGTCAAGCCTGTGCGACAAGAGCTCAAAGGTCCAGCCACTTGGATCCAGCCCTGGCACTGCACCCAGGGCCAACACAGACAGACACTGGCTTTTCCTTTCTATTGCGTGAAACAGTCTAGTGTCAGAAAGCAAACATGGTGCTCTAGACTGTCCGTTCCTTCGTTCGCATCTGACCACCATTGGGAGAAAAGACCTGTCTATGGGAAGGAGCGCAAGGTGTCCAGAGACCAATGAACCTAGCAGGAAGCTCACAATATGGTAAGTTTTAAAGAGAAGCTTTCAGCCCAAATCTGACAGTTTTTTTAATTCTCAATAAAAGGGGAGGCTGAGGAAGGAGATCCATGGGCAGCTGGGCTGGATAACAAGGTCCTGTCCACAAAAAACAAAGTGAGACAAGAGAATGACATGGGAAGAAAAGGTTCTTTGACCTTCATCGAATCCTAGATTCTAAGGGAAATGTGCACACTAATGACAATGGCAAGCCTTGCCCTGCTCTTTAGACCAAGCAGTCTTCAGACCCAGCCAAGCTCGGATTTGGTCCCAGCCGAGTAAATGCTCCAGTCCAGGGCCACTGCATCCCAACCTTCAGGAAAACCTCAAAAGAGTGTAGAAAGCTCAGTCCTCTTTGGATCAGTAAGAACTGGATACAGAGCTACAAGTGACAGCTGCCTTGCCTAGAGGAGCCCCAAGGGGAAATTAGTACAGAGAGTGAAGAGCGTCATGTGTTCAAAGCCAAGGAGAGTTTTGGGCCAACCTGGGCTACATGAGACACAAGAAAGAAAGAAAGAAAGAAAGAAAGAAAGAAAGAAAGAAAGAAAGAAAGAAAGAAAGAAAGAAAGAAAGAAAGGGAGGGAGAGGAGAGAAGGGAGGAGAGAAAAGGGAAGGGAGAGAAGAGAAGAGGAGAGGAAAGCAGAGGAGAAGGGAGGGAGGAGAGAAGAAGGAAGGAGAGGAGTGGGGAGGGAAGGAGAGGGGAGGGAAGGAGAGGAGAGGGGAGGGGAGGAGAAAGGAGCAGAGAAGAAGGGAGAGGAATGAAAGGGAGGGAAGAAGAGAAGAAGGGATGAGAAGGGAGGGGGAGAGGAGATAGAGATTGGAAGTGAGGACGGAGAGGAGAGAAGGGAGAGCAGAGACAGAAGGGGAAGGGGAGGAAAGTTGGTTGCAAACCTAACTTTGGGTGACAATAAATGGATTAGCTTAAACTCTCTGAACCTTGGCATATTCGTCTATGTAATGACAACTGTTTTTATTTCTTCTGATAGCAGATTGATGTCTAGCAGAGAACACTCCAGAAAGAAGTACATGAATGACAAGGACACACAACTTGGTCCTTGGATCTCCCAAGCAGCTTTACACAGAGAGAGGGAGACTACTCCACCTCAGCAGTGCTGGGCCATTTCTATGCTGGTCTAACCTTGGCTCTGTTTATCTTCAGTTTCACCAATGGAGACGCTGAGCCTTTTCCTGACTCAAGACAATCCTGTTGTCAGTGCCCAGATAATGCTAACAAAATCACAGACACAACCATAATAGGGCTTTTAGGCTTCATGGGAGATGTTCTTCCTTCAGTGACACCTGGGTTACAACTTAATTTGGGATCCTCAGACAAGGAGATGTGGCCTGGCCGGTGGAAGTGTCCAGAAAACACCCTCGGGCACTGTTCTCAGACTGACTGATGAGCAAAGGAAGGGCCATAATGAAGTTCACAGATGTTTGGGGATGTATTGTAAACACCAGTGGGTGTAAGTGACTAGGTGTGGAGAAGTGACAAGGAGGCTGGGCTAGCAGTTCAGAGCCAGTAAAAGTACAGCAAAGGTAAGGAAGGAAACCCCACCCACCGGGGCTGGTGCAGAAACATAGCAAGCCAGACACTCTCAAACAAGAGGCAAGGGTCCCTGGAGACAAGTGTGATTCTGAATCCAAAGGGCAATCTCACAGAAAAGAGGATACTGTAACCTTGTCACCTTGGGTCTCTGTCTACCACTGGCACACAGTCTACAGCAGGCGTCTGTGTCTAAGACCTTGTCCCTGTCCATCAAGTCACAGGATTGCTAATGCTAGCAATTAGTATCCTGATCCCCCACCTACCCGTTGGGTGACTTGGCTAGTCATGAACTACGTCAAGCTCTCCTTTTCTCGGCTGCAAAATGCATACAATAATTAGTAGCTTCCATGCAGAGTCATTGGGAGGATTGAATAATAGAATACATCTAAGAAAAGGAGAAAGCCCTTGGCCCAATGCCCAGCCCAGCTAAGCCATTAATATAGGTCCATAACACTGTCATTCTCAGGTCTTTCTGAGATGCTGAGACTCCATTCCTGATGTTGTCTAGATACCAATAGGAAGTCAATGTCATGCTCACCCAAGGCATCTAGAAGAGGTGTAACGAAGGTCTATAGATGGGGACCTGGGAATGATGAAGCAGAATGACAACGGACTTTGGAACATCTAGAACTAACACTGAGGAACTTATTCCGCCCTGATTCTACCCCTGGCTGAGATTAGAGTAGAAGGGGATTGGCCACTCCCACCTGTGGGAGCTAGAACAGAATCGTGGAAGGAGGGATTGAGTCATTGACCAAGTTGAAACAAGGAGACAGGAAGGGGAAGCTTCCTCCTCTCATACCCCAAACAACCACTACCTGCCACAGGCAGAATTCCAAGGGGAAGTCGGGGCAAGGGTTCTATTATGGTCACTTTCATAATAGAAGTCAGCTCTGTAGTGCGGAGGAGGATAGAGAGCTTTGATGTTTCCTATGCTCAGGATACCTCGCAGTGCTCGGTCAACTTCCTGTTGCCTGCAGGATGTAGGACTCTCAGCACTCCAGCACCATGTCTGCCTGTAGGCCACTATGATCCCCATCATGATGATAATAGACTGAACCTCTGAACATATAAGCCAACCACCTAAATGTTTTCTTTGTAAGAGCTGCTGTGATCATGGTATCTCTTCACAGCAATAAAAGCTCTAAGCCACTATCACAGAAGACGTTCTCACTCGTGTATGTCCCCCGGAAGCCCAGGACCCAGTGCCAGCAGGATCACCATGGGCCATCCTTGCCGCCTCTAGCTTTGGTTTCCTAGGCTGCCAGTCGGGGGAGTGGGGGAATATGGGTTGCTGTGTCTACTCCACAGACTTATGGAAAGGAAGCAAGATGGTTCTGGGCCACACAGGAGAGGTGGGTACAACAAATACATGAACTGCTGTGTGCCAAGCTGGAAGCAAGTTCTGAGAACATGAAAACCAACCTTCTCGGCTTCCAAAGGGGAAAACCCAGGCGCTTGTGGCAGGCGGATTCCTTGGCTGGGTGACTAAGGACAGTGGAAAACATGATCCCCTAGATGTCCCAGAAGACCTCTCTTGTTTGCCCACCACGGACCTGTGGGCACCACTAGGACAGACCTCCCAGAGGCTGGGACCTGGGTAGAAGCAACAACTGCCCACAACTTTCTCAGCTGTGGTTCAGCAGGGAAGGGTGCATCTGAGAGAGAAGAGATTTGTGAGATGTTGCTGGGGCTGCTGCCTCTACTGCTGCTGCTGTCTCTGCTGCTGCTGCCTCTGCTGCTGCCTTTGCTGCTGCTGCTGCCTCTGCTGCTGCCTCTGCTGCTGCCTTTGCTGCTGCTGCTGCTGCTGCTGCTGCTGTCTCTGCTGCTGCCTCTGTTGCTGCTGCCGTTGCTTTTGCTGCCTCTACTACTGCTGCTGCTGCTGCTGCCTTTGTTGCTGTTGCCTCTGCTTCCACTGCTGCCTCTGCTGCTGCCGCCTCTGCTGCTGCTTCTGCTTCTGCTGCTGCTGCCTCTGCTGCTGCCTCTGTTGCTGCTGCCTCTGCTTCTGCTGCCTCTACTGCTGCTGCTGCCTCTGCTGCTGCTGCCTCTACTGCTGCTGCTGCCATTGCTTCTGCTGCCTCTACTGCTGCTGCTGCTGCTGCCTCTGCTGCCACCATCACTGTTCCCGTTGGTACACAGAGACCCTGTGGTGGTACCTTGTGTGGTCATGAGCACAGGCTGACTCACCCCACATCCCTGTCACTCCCTACCCCAGCTGGAGAGAGGAAGGACAGGGGAATGGGGCTTATACAGAACTGAAAGATCTGGTGGGAAAGAAGAGTTGGGACATGAACTGAGCTCTTGAGGCAGCTGTGCTTGGGTTCCAGGAAAGGGACAACCACAGTCTCACAATCCTTCTGAAGGAGAGAGAGGGTCAAGACTGGGTAAAATATTACAGAGCAGGCAGCATCAGTGAGAGCCCAGAACAAGAGCAAGGGGCTAAGACTGGGGCTCACCACTGAAGTTTGGGGGGTGGGGGGAGTTAGGGGGAAGTATGGAAGACAGGGGCTTGCAGCCCTCAGCTGTGTCCTTCTAGCTCAGAGAGAGGATTTGACTATGTTTTCAATCATTTTTTTAATTACACAGCAACGCATCAATACATCCTCAATGCTAACAGTGCAGACACTGTAGACAGAGCTGAAACCTCCCTTGGAGCACTCTGCTTTCCAAGGTGAGACTCTCCTAAGAAAAGTGGGAATCTCAACCTAAAATGTGGCCCCTGATCTAAAATCCATCTGGCTTTAACTATTGCAGGCATGTTGTCAGGAATGATGATAGCCGGAAACCAAGGTGGGACCAAAATACTTGATGAGTCACTTCTGCCTCCACGTGCAAGGGTTTCGTATGCTTTGTGCCCCTTCGTCATCATTTGGGTGAGTTCTACATATTTATGCTTGCTCTTTATTGATTTATACTTTTATATGCCATCATAAATCTGTCCTTGCAGACTTCTATTCAAAGCTGGCTTTTCCAATGAGACTGTGGCTGGTGTTTCACTGCCTAACTACTGCTCTTCCCCTAGTACCTGAGAAGAAGGATCAGATGCTGCCATGACAATTATCCCCAAGAACCACAGGCTACCGCTGCACAGTGTGGGGTTGTCCTGCACTCTGTGCTTCTGCCTTCCCACTGCTGGTGTCAAGAACACAGAAGGGCTAAGAATGCAGCTCAGTTGGTAGAATGCTTGCCTAGCAGGCACAAAGTCTGGGTTCAGTCCCCACTACCTCACAACCTCAGAACCATGGAATAACCCAGCAACACATACCACAGAATAACCCAGCAACACATAAACCAGACAGAGAGACCCATACCTGAAATTCTAGAATTCAGGAGGTAGAAGAGGGAGAATCAGAAGTTCAAGGTCATCCTTGCTCACATAGCAAGTTCAAGGTCAGCTTGGGGTACAAGAAACACTCAAGAAAAAGAGGAAAGATGGGAGGGAAAGAGGGAGGAAGAAAGGGAGGGAGGGAAGGAGGGAGGGAAGGAAGAAGGGAAAGAAGGAGGGAAGGAAGGAGGGAGGGAAGGAAGGCAAACAAAGTATGAAGAGGACCTCCCTTCAAATGTGGCATTAAGAATATCTTGGATTCTTCTTCCCTAGGACCTATCAAACATAAATCTTTAGCTGTTTTGAGAGAAAACTAGACAGATGCATCTCCTAAGATTCTCCAGCCCGACCTCCCAGGGCTGGGCTGCTTGAATGTCCTCAGAAGGAGCAAAAAACTGAGTTCATTTTCCCCAGAAACCTTACCTTGACCCCTGTGCTCAGTTGCTCAATCATCCAGTCACTTGTCAAATGGTAGTGACTCTCAAAACATGCTCCCAGATGACAACATTAGTGGGTTATGGAAGGGGAGAATAAGAGAAGAGCAGAGAGAGGCAGAACTTCAGTTTTGTCAAAGGTTTCCCACATTTGACAGATGAAGAAACTGGGGCCCAAAGACCATAAGCAGTTGTGTTCAAGACAGTAACTGGTGACTCTGGTTTGATCCCAGGTGTGGGGACCCCTAAACGTTCCATATCATTGCTCTCTGTGTGCCCCCTGCCTGGTGTTTTCAGCTCATTGTAATGGGCTCCTACTGTCCGAGATAACCCTTCCGGCACGTAGAGAAGATTCCCGTAACCCACCCAAGACTGTACTCTCCAGCTCCTCTCATAGACCCGCTGCCTCCAAGGAGCCCCAGCTGCCAGTGCTAGTGCCACAGCTGGCTGGGGAAGGAGGAGGCCATGGTCTCCTCTCATTGGCTGCCTCTGTTTTTCCTCTTTCCTGTTTCCATGGCAGGCCCCCACCTTTGCATCCAGAATGATGACAGGACATGCTTTCTCAAAGATCTCATTTTCTACAGGCATTTCCTATTGATTTCCTTCCTGATGGCGGTCCCTCCCAGGCTGCCCTGTGTCAACAAAAGTGGGGGAAGGGGGGCAGATAGAATGGCAACAGAACAGAAAAGCAAAGAGAGATGAGAGTAAGGGGGAAAGAAGAAGGAGTTTAGAAAAAACCAGAAAAGAGATCTGTGGTTGTCATACTGGCACAATGTAGCTGGCAGAGTCACAGGAGACGCCAGGTGGATGACAACAAACGCCCTAATTAAACCCCACATCACTACCTTTGTGGCATCATAGAAAGAGAAGCTTCTCCTAAAGGAATTGTCTCCATCAAAACTGCACCTCTGTGTCTGTGCCTTCTTCCTTCCCATGCCAAGTCCGGATTCCCTCACCATGAAGAACCTCTGGTCATTCCTTCAGTTTCTCCTACTTCTTCCTGGCGCTCTACAGTTTGAGTGACCACTAGGGAGTTGGATGGGCCTGAAGTTCATCCACAGTTCCTTGTGAGCTGGGTGGCCTCTCCAGTACAGCTACTCACTTTTAGAGGGGAGGTAAGGCTATACCGTGTGGCTAGAATGGCCACAACAAATAAGAACAGATGTCATGGTTTAAACTTGGTCCAGGACCAGAGTGGTACATCTCTATAATTTCAGCACTTGGAAGGCAGAGACAGGAGGATCACCATAAACTTCAGGTCAGCCTAGTCTACATAGTGAGTTCTAGGTTACCATAACTGTTATAGCTAGACACTGTCACAGAGAAACAAAACAAAGGTGTATTTACCCCCAGGCCTGGTGGCACAAAGTTCGAGATCAGTAACTGTACACAGAGATACACTTACATATCCTGAAATATGAAAAGCCATGTGCTAATAAATCCACTATAAATTGGAAGTCTAACTGTATTTACTGTACCTGTTTAAAGAACCTAACCTAGTACAGGTCCTAGTTTAGCCTGGCTAGTGTTTTAGCCGCTCAGAACCATATGTTAGCCAAGGTTATACCAAAACAAAAAAAACGGCCTAACACAAAGCCTGTTTTGTACAAAGAACTGAATGTCTCATTTTATTCAGTGGAAGCACAAAACAGAATGGCAATTTTAAGTGAAACCAGGCTGAGTACGGTAGAGCAGGCTGTGATCTTAGCACTTAGGGAGTAGATGTAGGAAAACCAGGATTTCACTGACATCCTAGACTGCATAAAGAGTTGAGGCCAGCATGGGCTACAGGGATCTTGTTTCAAATAAGAAAGGAGGGAAGAGAGAGAGGGAAGGAAGAGGAGAGAGAGAGAGAGAGAGAGAGAGAGAGAGAGAGAGGAAGAAGAAGAAGAAGAAGAAGAAGAAGAAGAAGAAGAAGAAGAAGAAGAAGAAGAAGAAGAAGAAGAAGAAGAAGAAGAGAGAAAGGAAGAAAGAGAGAGGGAGGGAAGGAAGGGAGGGAAAGAGGGAGGGAGGGAGGGAGGGAGGGAAGGAGGGAAGGAAGGAAGGAAGGAAGGAAGGAAGGAAGGAAGGAAGGAAGGAAGGAAGGAAGGAAGGAGAAAGAGCACAAGTCAGACTCCATATACACAGAAGAGACCTTGCCTTGCCCTTTCTGGCCCGAGGGTTCCAAGTGCTCCATCCCATCTGACTCCACCCCAACATAACTACCTCCTCTTCTGCTTCTGCGTCTCTTCTGAGGATTTCTTGTCAGAACACATGTCACTAGATGTCAGATCCACTGGCTAACTCAGGATAATTTTATCCCAAAATCCTTAACTTGGGGCAAGAAAAATGGCTTTGCAGTCAAAGGGTACAGACTGCTCTGGCAGGGGACCCAAGCTTCCATTTCCAGCCCCCACCCTTAGGAAGTTCACAGATGTCTGTACCATCTGCCCCGGGGCATCTGACACCCTCTTCTGTCCTCCGTGGACTCCGGCATGCCTTTTCACATAGTCATACACAGCCTCGCATCTACACATAACTAAAACATAAAATAAGCCTACATTTTAATGATCCTTAATTTCATGGCACCTATAAAGACAGAGACAGAGACCCAAATTGGAGCACAGGACTGAAATCTCAAGGTCCAAATCAGGAGCAGAAAGAGAGAGAGCACGAGCATGGAACTCAGGACCGCGAGGGGTGCACCCACACATTGAGACAATGGGGATGTTCTATTGGGAACTCACCAAGGCCAGCTGGCCTGGGTCTGGAAAAGCCTGGGATAAAACCGGACTCTCTGAACATAGCGGACAATGAGGACTACTGAGAACTCAAGAACAATGGCAATGGGTTTCTGATCCTACTGCACGCACTGGCTTTGTGGGAGCCTAGGCAGTTTGGATGCTCAACTTACTAGACCTGGATGGAGGTGGGGGTTCCTTGGACTTCCCACAGGACAGGGAACCCTGATTGCTTTTCGGGCTGGGGGGGAGACTTAATTGGGGGAGGGGGAGGGAAATGGGAGGCGGTGGCAGGGAAGAGACAGAAATCTTTAATAAATAAATAAATTTAAAAAAAAAAGACCTTTTTATAAATAAAGCCATGGGCCCCAATTCGGGGCTTAGGGCTTTTGCTGGAGGCTACCATTTGAGACACAAGCACCTCCTTCGTAGAATCGTGGTTTTGTTGATATGAAAGAATGAACAAAGCGGGCAGGTCAAGGGCTTGGCATAGAGGCTACTCAGCAAATATTCAGATAGAGTTCTTCTCGATTCTCTACCCCACCCTGCCCTACTTCCTCCTAAACTGGCCCCTGGAGCTAGTTGTGTGTAGCCTGCCCAAGGCCAGAAGGTCATGATAATGAAATCTATATGGTTATGATAGCATAACCATATCGCCCCCCCCCATTTACACTCAAAGACCCCTCTGATTTACCAGCCCAGAGAAGGAGACAGGAAAGACTCTTCCTCTATCCCATTTTGCAAATGAATACATGGAGACCCCCAGTGTTCTGCCTCTCCTTAGGCCAGCTTAGCTCAGAGCGAAATGTATTCCCCTAATGTATCAAGGGGAAGCTAATGCTTTCCCAGGGTGCTACTATGTGGACAGAAAGCAACAGCAATAATATTTTCAGGGAAGGCTGATCCAGAAATAGTAACACTGTGGGAGACAGCTGCACAAGAAATGTTATCACTGCAAAGATCAGAACTGTCACCCGTTTGTCATGAGCCAGACCTGAGTGCAGACCAGACAGCATTCAATCTCCCTGGGCTGGTCTTAGAGCACCTGTGCACCTCCTCCTCCCCCAATGGTGCCAGAGAAAGATAATCTCATCGTGGAGCAAAAGGAAGGGGAGAAGAAAATGAGCCCTGCCTGGCTCCAGCTGGGATGCTCATTCCCACGCTGTGTGCTGTCAGATATGTGTCCAGCCTTTCTGTGCCCTAATTGTAGACAAAGTAGGTTTAAAAGGTTACCGGCCAGCCTCTCCTCCCCACCTCCCCCTTCCCCCACCGAATCCTGAAAGTCCTGACTTCAGCATCCCTGGACCAGCAAGCTTGCCTGGAATCATAAATGGTGACATTATTCTAAATTATGTGTGCGTTGTTGGAATCTCACACTTTTCATTTCTAATGTCCAAACGCTGGGTTGACCTGCTGGCTTTCCTAAGGAGATGACAAATGAGATATTTTCCCTACTTATCTGTGTGATCTTGAGCAACCACCTAACCTCTCCGGCCTCAAACTTCCTCATCTACACAATGGAAAGGGGGGAAGAGAGGGAAGGGAGAGGAAGGGATGGGGAGGGGGAGGAGACTCTTTTCAGGCGATTTGTCAATAGGGCCAAGTGTGCAAAGTACTTGTTGAGACCATCACAATGAACAGCACCATCTAGGATTAGTGACAGAAGCTGGGCTGTCAAATGCTGTACATGCCTTGCTTGTCCTACGTGGTGTTCACAGCACCCTTGGGCATGCTCTGACTTGGCCCCATTTCACAGATGAGAAAGCTGAGACTTGGCCCCATTTCACAGATGGGGAAGCTGAGACTCAGAGGGGGAAGTAACTTGCCTGAGGGAGGGCAAAAAGCTAAGTAAGAAGGCTAAGACCAGGACTCAGTCTCTGGGAGCTGGGGGTGGCCACCATCAGAGGACAGCTGCCCTGAGGAAGAGTTACTGGTTTCTCATGCCATAGATCAACAGAGAACCTGAGCTAGTTCTGTCTTTGTCCCCTTCCAAGCCACAGGGCATGTGCACAAAAACAATCAGTCAGGACCCTGAGATTCCGTTATGAAGAAATGGAGACACCAACATGTAACCTAGGGCACCAGGGGTGGAGAGGACACGGGCTTCCCTGTGGAATAGGCAGAGCACACAAGCATATCAAAGACCAAAACATGTCCACGGAAGCTAGACAAACAGCTGTTATCTCCCACCTGGTGGGTGGTATAACCGAAGGCAAGATTGTCTGCAGTGACTGAGTGTCAGCCTTGAGAGGGGACAATCCCAAGATTCAACAGTGTGCAGAGAAGAGGGTTCCCATTGGCGACACATCTGTCAAAACAAGCAGCCTTGAACTGTGCCTTTGGAATTAGCCCCGTTCTTCTAAGGTTGTACAATCCTGGCCTGGCTGTGACCTTTTCCTGGGTCCCTGGAAGGCAGAACAAACTTGCCCTAGAGGTAAAGAGGTGACACAGGGGACTTAATAAGGTGAAATCTGAGGTTTCCCAAATGTCCCAAAGCTAGGAACCAGGTGTGGAGCTCACCTGCGGCAAAGACGAGATCTGTACACTTAGGGCTCCTATCTGAGAAAAGCTAAACATAAATCTTTTTTTTTTAAATGTGCCTTGGGTGCCTCTCCTCATCAGGGACTCGAGCCCTTTCCAAACAGCCCCTACTCCTTTTAATCCAGGCAAACATGGACAGAGAAGAGCCTGGGAGAGAGGCACTGTTTCGGGTGCCTTTAGCCAATGAACAAATGCCGCTCAGTCTCTACCTAAAAGACAGAGGAGATTCCCTGGGCGGAGGAGCATGTCAGGACACCATGCCTGTCTCTGGCTGTTCACTACACTGCCCTCTGGTTTGGAGAGTGAGAGGCAGCTAGGGACTTCTTGTGTGTGCTAAGCATTGCAACCTGCAGGTCTAAGCAAACCTCCCCCTACCCCGTCTGGGTGGGGGGAGGTGGGAAGATGAAAATGTTAGAAGAGACTGAAGAAACTCAAACAACAGACGTTATTTATCTTTTTATTTATCCCACTTATACTCCTTGACTTGAGTAGGATTTGTTGATCCAAAAGTAACAAGATACACAAGGTGGGGCGGGGAGTAAAGATGCTTTAGATGTGGAAATTGACGTCTTTTCCATTCTTTTTAGTTTAAAAACAAAAAGGGAATTCAAAGAAAAGAGACTAGAGGAGGAGAGAGAAAGAGAGATGAAGAGAGTAGCCCGGAGTACGCTATCCGCGAGTTTCCTACCGGGAGAGCCAGAGCCCGAGCGCGCTTTTCCGCAGCCGCCGCGGGCTTGGAGCTTTTAAGGGTTTCTAATCCTGGAAGGCTGTCTGACATCACCCCGTTTCTTGTCGGCTGATGTTTCGTACAAGCCTCTCATTTCCTCAGCGATCTCGGAGCCGCCAATTACTGCACCGATCTGGTGTTTATGTTTGCCCCGTCCTGAGCCTGGCCCCGCGCCCGCCTGCGAGCCTGCGCTTCCCCGGCCGCGCGGCCCGAGGGGGTGGGTGGGGGGCCCTGGCCCGCGCACCCCAGCGCAAGGGAGGGGTCCCCCTTCATTTTTTTTCATTGACTTCAGCATCATGTGATCAGGAAGTCTGGCCTCCCTCCATTTCCCCTCCCGACTGAAGGGAAACATTGTGTAGCAGCCCGCCGCGGCCACTGGTGGGATGGCCTTCGCTGGCCTGACGTAGGGAGATAAAAATAACCGGCATATTTAAGGCCGGAGCAGGAATCCCGGCGCTCACACGCGGCCTGGTCAGTTCCCGACGCCGCCAGCAGCGCTCCGCGCAGCATCCTAGCTGTAGCTGCGCCAGCCGGCTCTGGACTGCCTGCTCTGCAGATCTTGCCCTTGGCCTTGACCTGGAGACCCTGGCACCTCTCAGAGTCCTCCCCTCCCCATCCTCAGAGGTCTCTGGTTCTATGTGCTGCCTCCTTGGAGTTACGAAAAGAGAAAGCAGAACAGGATGGTCCTTGAGAAGGTAGCCAAGAAGCCTGATGCCCCCAGGGGGTTGTTAGGACAGCCTTTGACTCAGAGGAAGGTGACAACAAGCTGCCATTCCAAAAGCTGCCCTTCTCCTGTCGGGCTCCCTGGAGTCAGTCACATCACTGGGTGCCTGCGCTGGCTCTCAAATCAAGTCCCTTCTCTACCTCCTTTTAGGGCTCTAAATTCCAGCTGCGTGCTGCAAAGATTTTGTAAACATGTGGCAGAGGTAGAAACAAAGCAGCATTTGTTTAAAAAAAAAAAGGAAAAGATCCATTATCATCACCACCCCTGACCCGCTAAACACCTAGTAGTTGGAGATAATGTAGATTTCCCAGTCTGGCCATCCAGCAGATTCCACACACCCCAAAACCAGTTCCCTACAGTCCTTCTCCTGTGCAGGGACCCAGACAACAGAAAAAGAGGGCACATTCCTCCTGCCCAGATGTGCAAGTCTTCTATGCACATTATGAACCATATTAACCTGTCTGCACTGGCATTCCCGTGGCCAAGCCCTTATGTCAAACCAAGTGTCCTGTCCAAGAGGTGCAGATGTCTTGTTTTACACAAAGGGAAACTGAGGCTGGGGGAAAGGAATCACTGTGTCAACAGGCACCGCCTCCACTCAACAGCATCAACAGTGCCGTGGGGATTTCTCATTTTGGAAGCCTTATGTTGTCCCTCCTCCCCAAACCCAATCCAGGGATGGTGACCTGTGGAATCTCAGCTCTGCCCTCACTCTGAGCCATAAACAAGTTTTTACTTCCAATTAAAAATGAGAAGTCTCCCTATCTTCCGTTGCCTAAAGTAACAAGATATTCCAATAGTTCTGGCAGAGTTTCTCACCTAAAAAGCCAGATGTGCTGATGAAAAAGGACTAGACACCCCCCTCCCCCCTCCCCCCACCCCTCCCCCTTTTCATTACAAACATGAAAAATAGCTAGTTCTCTGGGTGGAAGAGGCAAAGAAATTTTGCTCAAAATAAAAAGGACTGGGAATTTAACCCCCTCTGAGGAGGGAGACTCCAAGGATCAGCGTGGTTTGACTGATTCCTGTTCTCTACTCCTGGTTGTGAGACTGAATGGATAGAGGGATTGGGGAAGAGAGGTACAGCAGGCCACGATGCATCCGAACTACATGTGCCGGTCAATGTTTTAGTGACTGGTGATGGTCACATTACTGTATCCCTGGAAGGTGGGTGTCACTGTCCCTGCCGTGACTTCCACAAGTAAGGACGTCTGACCATGGCATTTGAACCCAGGCAGCTGACTCCCAGAAGCCCAGGTTCTTCACTGCTAGTCTAAATTCCAAAAGATGAGATGTCAGAGAAGTAACCACTATTCTCTTAACTCCTCCTTGGTCCCAGCCAGGCTTGTTGCTGAAGGGAAGGCTTGTTCCCTCGGGTCCTCAGATCTCAAAGGGATGAGCTGAAAACACAACCGAGTCACAAGCGCCCTAACGGCAGTTCTGGTCCATCCTCTGCTCTAGTTTGCCACATGTCACTGACACAAACGTCTATTGAACTGGTAACCCATCAAAGAAGACACCCGGGATAGTCAGCATCTCCTCTACTTGCCTTGGATGTGACTAATGACTATAACATCAATAAGGCTTATTTCCTCTACCCGGAAAACACCTGAAGGCAGAAATGGTGACTGGGCAGTATGGAAATGGTGGCAGCTCTCTAAATATTTTCTGGATAATAAATGAATATAATGCATTAGCCCTTCATTACCCTCCTTATCAATCAATATAGGTGCCAGGCTAGATTTTTCTCTACCTCAGCACCTCGTCTGTGGTCCCCCAAGAATATGCCACAGTTGTTTTCTGCTTCCTTCTCCCCCATAAACTCCTGACTGCAGGGACCCCCCTCTATTTGCCTACCCTAGTGCTCCTCACTTGGATTAAAGTGCCACGCTCACTGCGGCAGTCAACAAACCCTCATGAAACCAATGAGCGAATGAATGAGCGTGAGAGTAAATGGATGGATGGATGGATGATGAAGGGGCGTGTGGATCAACTAACTCTCCTTGAAAGAAGTCTTACCTTTCCGTGTACGATACGTTCATTCCGAAGTCAGTCGTCAAGTGTAGAAAGCTACTGAAATAATGTCATGGCGCACATCATATTCATAAAGTAAGTGCTTTTTGTTTGTGACCACTCCAAATCCAAGACTCATCCATATTGATGACAAAAAAGACATGAAAGGGGGGGCTATTGAATGAGGCCCTTCTTCTCATACAATGTGGGCTCCAGTGGCCACTATCGCTCGAGCTCCACACAGACTCCCTTTATGCCGCTCTGTTTGCATTAGCTCGGGTAACTTGCCAACGAGTGATCCTTTGGGGCTGAAATTTTCCATGCTGGGTCTTGGCAAAAGGTGAATTTTGGGGAAAAGTTTGAATAAAATCCCTTCAGCCATTTTTCAGTTTGATGAGGATTTTTTTTAAAAAAAATACATTTTCCCCTCGCCTTTAATTGAAGACATTTTTAGGCCACAGGAAACGCCAATTCAGTCGAACTTTTATAAAAATGGAACTCAGATCTAAACCCACCTAAGGAAATAGGAGAGATCATTCGGGGCTGAAGAAAAAAATAACTAAAAAAATAAGCTTAAAATGTAGTTTAAAACCCCACTACAGCCTTCACGCTCATGGTATCTGCTCTCCCAGCTTGAGCTATGTAGCCATTCCATTATTTTAGCAGATCACAACAGCTCCGAACTGTTCAGAAGGCTTATAAAACTTAGATTTCGGCTCCTCTGCCATGACATACGATAGCATTTCCCACTTGCTTTTGTCTCAAGAATGTTTCTTCAGCATTCAACCAGGAATATACAATCGCTTCTAAAGACAGCAAAGCTGGGGTTTCTGGCACAAACGGATCAATCCTTCAAGGCCAATCATAAAATTTGCTTTCGGGAGTTTTCTCAGACAAATGCTGACCAGAGTATTTTATCTAGTATTGGATTTTCTCAATATTCCCGTCGATATCAAATTCTTGCTTTCTTATTCATGGGAAACTACCGTGAACTGGTCACATCAGCATTCTGGCCACAAAATTCTTACTGGAAAGCAGTGGGGAGTCAGAAAAACCTGGGTTTGATTCTCAGCAAATTCCATAAACTCTCTAAGACTCAGTTTATTTGCCAGGGAAATGGGGATAATGAGGTTGAATCAATAGACACCGTGACGATTAACTTAGGCCAAATGCCCCCCCTCCCGCTTGCCTGCTACAGTACCTGGTAATGAAATCAGTGCTTATATAAAGAGCAGGGTCCCTTTCCCCCACCCGTCTGTTTTTTCGTTCACATTTGTCATCTTTGTGCGGTCTCTGGGGCACCTTATGTACCTCTCTGTCTTAGGAGTCTCTCAAGGTGACTCAGGTGATCTGAAGGCCCTGAGAAACTGCAGAATCAAGAATACTGACCGCGCATGTGTATCCGTGCCGCCTTCTTGCAGGGATGCCAGCCAGTGAGCCCTCTTCAGCAGTTCGTGGTTCCTTTCCTACCAGAGAGCTCTTTCCCACCTGTGTAACTTAAGGGTGTAGCTGGGTAATCAGACACATGGATGAATGACAGAATTTAGAACTATCTGCTCCTTACAGACCCTGACTTCAGAAGCAAGCCTTGAATTTCGAAGCAAACTTTCCTTAACCCAGGCCTTGTGAGAGCCAGGATTTGTTAAGGGTGCACACTCCCCAAGTGGTTCTATTTAGCAATAAGCAGGCAGGGGCCTCCAATCAGTCCCTTGTCCGGCCCCAGCTTCCCCTTTTCAAGTTTGTCCCTGCTTAGACACAGAAAGGCTTAAACAGAAGAAAACATTAGAGGAATAAAAAGACAAAGGGAGGGAGGGAGGGAGGGAGGGAGGGAGGGAGGGAGGGAGGGAGGGAGGGAGGGAGGGAGGGAGGGAGGGAGGGGCCAGCTAAGGCAGCACACCTCCACTTCCTCTGGCTCAGCTACATCTGAGTTACTGGGTTTCCCGTCATAAGCCTGACTGGGTTTCTTGCCTCCTCTTTAATAGTTACATTTACGAAATTTCAAGATGGTTGAGTTCCAACTATGAGCCATTGCTTTTGCCCATCTTCTATCATCCGGTCCACATCCATCTCACAGATGAGAAACAGGCCCAGAAAGGGTAGGAAGTTACCAGTGGAGACACAGCTAGAAGATGCCGCCTCACTTTAAGTGAGCTTTCCATTCACAGAGGTTCTCAGACCTTCCCACCCTCTTGTAACCACGGAACATCTGTGTAAGTGTGTGTGTGTGTGTGTGTGTGTGTGTGTGTGTGTGTGTACCCATAAGCTTAATGTCTATTTATGGAAATGGAAATGTGTTTTATGGATTCGAAGCTGAAAGACGTCTATCTGTGAATCAAACAGGGTGTGAGCATCATCTAGGAATAATAAATACTAATTTCACAGCAGGAACAGCTCTGGAGGAGAGCAGAGAATCCATCAAGATAATGAAGAGAAACTTTCTATTGCATTTGGCCAAGTTTTCATCTCATACGCTGGTTGTATTCATCTGATGTTTTTTTACTGGGTTTTGTAAGTCTTCTTTTTTTTGTTTTTTGTTTTGTTTTGTTTTTCAAGACAGGGTTTCTTTGTGGGGCCTGTCCTGGAACTAGCCAATCAGGCTGGCTTTTGAACTCACAGAGATCCGCCTGCATCTGCCTCCCAAGTGCTGGGTTTAAAGGCGTGCACGCCACCACCACTCAGCGTAAATCTTCATTTTTATAATCTTTTTTTTTTTTTAGATAGCAGCATTTCCTGGTATTCCTACTTCTTTCCATGTACACTCTTGCATCATTACATAGACACACCACACACGCGCACACACACACACAACCAAAGGCACATTCAATCTCTGGCAAGTACATGCTCAGCTATACCCTCTCCCAAATACTCCATACACTCGCTTATGTTGACGGGCACACATTTAAACAAACACAGACACCCTGCCTGGTAGTCCCAGCCTCTGACCACCATCTCTCCTTCAGTCAAGAACAACTGAGCCAGACAAAGGGACCTTAAATCCTTGGGCATTGGAATAAAACCCGCTGGGCAATGGGGTCACCTGGAGTTGGGCAGAGTGAGGAAGTTTGAGGACCTTCTCTCAGGAGCAGTCTTAGCTTCGCAGGGAAGCTAGCAATGGTCAGAGTGAGGAAGAAGCGCTCTTCTACTGGCTCATCTGGGAAGGGACAGAGTTAAGGAGCAGAGGGAAGTCTCCCGGTTTTCACAGCTTGGGTGGGAAGCAGTAAATGTGTGGGAAACAACCTCCTAAGAAACCATAGCAACACCCACTTGGCGGCTCTGGATTGGACCTTGACCAGACATTTATTAAGCAGGCCCATGAGCTGTGGTCTCCAGAAGAACAATACCAAACTGATCAAATGTTAATAGCTTCAATCTGTTCCTGCACGAGGAGCCCCTCCCCCTCCCCCTGCCTCTCAGCACATTGCAGTGGCTGCCTCCAGCCTAGGCTGCAAACAGCTCAGCCCCTGTTTCAGAGCGAGTGCAGGGCCAGGACCAGGAGGTGCCTGCAGGTGAGTCAGGGTGTGGGAATGGAAGGCCCTTGGGGCCTCAGCAAGGCAGCTCTTCGGATGGACTGTGCAAGGGGAGATATCCAAGAGCAGCTCCCGGGGCCGTTCTCAGAAGGCTGTGTTTCAGAATTACCTGGTGATCTCTCAACGCAGTACCAGTGTCTGGATTCCACAATACCCAGCCCAATCAGCTCTGAACCTCTGAGGGTGGAGCTTTGACTGTTTATCACGTTTAAAGCTCCCCAGACAACTCTAGCTAAGAACCACAGAATAATTTCTTCCCTCTGTTAGATGGCTGAGAGCAGAGAGGACCAGGGACTTGTCTAATGTCACAGAGTCGGTGAGTCAGTGCTTCTGATAGAACCCTGCCGTCCTCGCTCCTAGCTCCTAGCAGTGTTCATTTGTCTGGGCTCCAACACTCTAGATAAGTATGCAATGATCTCTGTCTCTCTTTCTTCCATTGATTCATCTTGAGTCCTACTTGAAAGAAAATGGATCCAAGGAGAGTCTGAGAAATAGCAGCCCTCACACTGATTCCCAGCATCCACAAGGGTTGTCAGATTGACTCTGTCTCACTACACGCATCCCTTAGCCATCTTCCCAAGTTCCCCTCTCCTCATGGTAAAACCTGGGCGATTTCTCCACCTCTTTAGGCCTCATCACTGCTCCTATGTGATATGCCCAAGCCAGAGGAGTTTGCTTCCTAAGGATAGAGTAGCGTTCTGGGAAAACAAAAAACAAAACCCGCCTAGTCCTCAGTTTTTATTCTCATCTTGTGGGAGTCAGGGATGGTCATAGACAGCTATAGTCCCGGCACTCAGGAAGTAAACCAGGAGGATTAGTTCAAGGCAAGCCTTGGTTACATATGAGTTTTCGGCCAGCCTGAGCTATGCCTCAAAGACAAATAACAACGTAAAAGCCTCAACAGTGCCTCTTAACCATCTTCAGAATAGGCAAAGGCTCTTCAACCTTCCGTATGGAGTCACCCCATCCTTTCTAGGATACACAACTCCTACATTGTCCCCTCAGCACACACACACACACACACACACACACACACACACACACACAATGGTGTGGGAGCCAGAGAGAGGTACTGGGGCTGGGGGACAGGTTCTAATGTCACAGATCTGAGCACAGTTCATCACAATGATACAGGAGAAGAGCCATTCTCCACTCCCACAATACACTGCAGTGTGGGCACACATGCCACCCAAACACTCTGTACGTTCTGTGTCATAGGTGCTTTCCCTCTGACCACAATGGGGATGGCTCGTGGCTGTGAGCAAAGAGTGACCTTGAGAAGCTTTTCCTTTCTGTCTTCACACAGCCCAACACAAACATCTCACCATGGCATCTAAACAAACTGATTTCCATGTTACCTCTCCCACGAAAAGAGGTAAGAAGAAGCAAACTTACACCAAATTACACATACACACACACGCACGCACACACACACAAGCACACACACACACACTCACTAATGAATAACAATGAACTTGGAGATGCCTGTGAGCATCAGGAGTCCCTGGGTTGGCTTGAGATAATGCTCTCTGTTCTCCAACTGGCAGGGCCCACAAAGCTCTCCACAACGTCTGCCATCCCTGGAAGGGAGCAGGCAGCAGGAGGTGGGGTGGGGCGGTCTACTGATGGAGATCCCATTCTCCCTTCCCATTGTTCCTACAGGCTGCGAAAGAAAAATAGAACATCCACTAAGTCCTGCTTGTTCACCTTCTCTTCTCCCCCAGCAGGGAGAGAACAGATGGGCGTAATTTATGCCCACACCCTTCCTCAGCAGCCCTGGCACTGAGCAGAGGGGTGTAAGGGCAGAGTCCCACCCAGGCTCCGCAAACTTCTCTCAGCATCTAGGCAAGAGAGCCACAGCAGGGCAGCAGGGTAGGGCTGGGAGCAGGAGAGGACAGAAAAGAGGGAGGAGGAGAAAGAAGGGAACTGCCACTGGGAAATGTCCTTGGCATGGCAGTCCGTGTGCCAGCTCAGGGCATACCTTATTATCTCTGTGTAATTTGTGACTACACAAGGAACAGAGGTTTTCTGTTGTTTGTTTGTGAGAGGGTCACCTACACCCCAGGCTGGCTCAAATTCCCTATAGAAGCAAGGGTGACGTTGAATTCTTGATCCTCCTGCCTGTGCCTCTCAAGTGGTGGCGTGTACAACTTCACCTGGCCCTAGAAGCAGTCCCAGGCACCTGCTGCCAAGTTGAGGATCCTAAGGTCCAAGGAGGCGAAGAATCTTCTCTTCTATTACCCAGCTATGAGTGGCTGCAGAGCCAGAGTCCCAATCCATGTCTGTGTGGTTCCAAAACTCATGCCCAGTCCATCAGATCCCCCCCCTATAAAATGAGGTTACATCTCCACTTGGCCCCTCGCCCTCCCTCCCACCCATCCTCTGGTGTGAGCAATGGAAGGAAACTTGTGGTCCAGGAGCCTCTGCTGAGAGGCTGGACAGTAATAAAAAAATGGGCACAGGAAAGCAGAAGACAGTCCTGCAGAGGAATAAGACAGGGTGCCTTGGAAACAGACCAGGGGCAGCATCCTGTCAGATGAAGGTTTCTAGAACTTTCTTTTGGTATCAGCCCTCTGCAGGTGGCACGAGCCAAACCTAAGTGCTGGGAGAAAAGCTAGAGGGGATATTCTGAAGAAGGCTGTGCTCTAGGTAACCAAAATGCGTGCCCAGCAGCCACTTGCCCCTTCAGCCATTGAGGTGATTGCTCCAGAGTCAGGGTTAGTGTGATGGAAGTCAGACGGGCCCCCACATGTTCTAACATCCCTCCATTTCCTCCCTGCCTCTTTATTGATGTCACTTGCCTATGGGATGTGATATTTTTCTTACCCATGCTGGAAAGACTATTTTGACCAGGGCCTTGAAACTGACAACATTTGAGAGCCGTGATCACTCCCATGTCACCAGGGCCCATTACAGGGCAGGACACCCAGCTGTGACTTAGTCGAACCTACTTTTAATAGCCATCCATATTGAATTCATAACCTCTGCAGGTCCCAGATGGGAAGAAGCCAGACATATTTATATGCTGGTAGTAATCGACAAAACTAACGCTATTGGTGTCTATGTTTTACAGGTGAGCTGGGAAAACCTAGGGAGGCCCAGAGAAGGGGACTCTCAGAAGGAGAAACAGGCAGGATTCAGACATCGGTATTAGGATCCAGAACAAACCAAGACTGAACCAGGGCTATGCAAGGTGTAGTCTATGGGCTAGCGCCTGTCTGCCATCTATTTTATGAGTAGTTTTCCTGAAACATGGCTACCACTGTTCATTTTCCTTGTATGCGACACAATGGCACTATACTGCACAGTGGCATAGTTGAGTGCTTACAACAGAAACAATGGAGTCTCACAGAATAGTTATTGCTAGCCCTTCACAGAAAGTGCCCACGGCCTGGAAGGGTAGGTCGTGCCTTCAATCAGGCAGAGCAGACTGAGTTCAAGGACAGCTGCTCGGGTTACAGAGTAAGGCACTGTCAAAACTGAAAGGAAAAGGCAGGAAAGATGGCTCAGAAGGTAAAAGTGCCTGCCAAGAGACTATTCGTTTGATCTCTTAGCCCCATGCTGCTGAAAGAGAGAATGGATGCCTGAAATTTTGAAAGTTGACCTCTGACCTCCAAAGGGGCATCATGGCACATGCATATACTTACATATAAAGAAAATAGGTAAGCAATGTGCTCTTTAAAGCTTTTTAAAGAAGAGAGGGATGGGAAGGAATTGAGGAAGGAAGAGAGGGAGGAAGTGAGGGAGGAAGGAAGGGAGGGAGGAATGGAGGGAGAGAGGGACAGGAGGAAGGTAAAACATTGTTCGCACTTGCTCTTAGCCTTACTTCTAAGCTCCCTCCCTCCATAAATTCACTGTTTTCAATAGTACAGGAAACACCATTTTTAAAAATATGCAGAAGACCCGTGGTGTGCTGGAGAAGAACTTAGTGGCTTTATCACTAAGTGACCAGAGAAGTAATTTGAAAGGACAATAAGCTGAGGTCTGAAGGACAAGAAGCAGTCATGGAAAAGCACCTGAAGCCAAGGACTTGGGTGGCACCACGACCCAGAGCTGCACAGGAAGCCAGCATGATCAGGCCTGAGCATGGAGCATAGGCAGAAAAGAGTCTGGCTTGGAGGAGTTCCAGAAAACGTGTGATTAGATATATGTGGGCCCAGAGAAGACCTGGAGCCCCCTCCCTTCCGTCGCGCGTCTCGTCCCTCTGAGCTGTGAAGTTTGCCGTCACTGTGCGCCATCCGCCTGGGACTAGCATAATCAGCAAAAGACGTAACAGAAAAGCTCTTGGCAACCTGAAGGGCAGTCCCAAGGCAGATGGTGGCTGGTGACGCTCATACTGAAGTAAGCTGGAAGCTTCATGGCACTAGAGAGCTGTGGGGCCCGGGAGCCAGCAGCACAGTGGCTTGGGCCAGAGAACCGTGGCAATCCGTCCCAGCCAGGCTGAGTCATCACTCAGCCTTTCTGGGCCCAAGAGCCTCCTCTTTACATGGCCCATAGAAAAGGTGGCTGGGGATGGGAGGCCCTGAGGACCCGGAATAAAACACCAAGAACGTCATATGGATGGTGACCTAGTTTATGAGGGAAACCTGAACAGGAGGCAAGGAGCAGAGCAGAAGACCTAGGGGGACAGTAGGAACATGGGTCCGCTGGTCGTGGGGGTCAGGAAGCAAAGAGGAAATGCCTGGGTAACAAGTGACGACCAGGTTTCTAACTGTCCTTCACCCAGCTCCTGACTCTTTTCCTGAATGCTAAGCAGCTGTTCCTGTGGCTGGCTTGTCCCCTCTGGAAGGGTTGAAAAAAATAGGTAAATAGTACCCAGATAAAAGACGTGTAGTCCAGTAGGCCAGGCTGGCTGTGTGGTACCATCACTTATTAACCGGGCCAATCTCCCCTCTCTAAAACAGAATACCACCACCCACAAAATTTGCTTCAAAGGACCAAGAACCATTATGTGAAGCAGAGGGACAGGCACTTTAAAAATATGTCAGAGTCTTCCTCTCTTGGACTCCCCGGGGTCCAGTAAGTTGCCCAAACAAGACTGCAGACAGCACAGGAGGGACTGCTTGCTGCAGTGTCTCGTACAGACAAGTCTTCCCCGGACACAGAGAAGACTCTTAAGAAGGCCCAGGGTGCCAAATGGCCTTGGTTTAAGGCCATTCACTCATCAGTTCATTCACAGGATGTGATGTAGGGAGTACTCGCTCTGTGTGGACCCTGTAGGAATGGAGGGAATATAGAGAGGAGGAAGAGGAGGGCTGAGAGGCAGAGGGATGATCGGCCTCGGTGTGCACACAATTGTCCAGCGGCCAAGTGGACCTATATATGAGTGCCATCACCTCGTGTTCTTGCACACCAGAAGAGGCAGGAAAATCCACTTCAGTCAAAGGCAAGTCGTCATGAGGTAGAAGGGGCTATTTGGTAACAGGAAGTAGACCAGAGGAAGGAAGCAGGGAGAGAAGAGGAAGTTAATAGGATGGATGAATATTATCAAAGTACCTTATGTGCATGTATAAAGCCTATCTTTCATTACAGTTATTTGGGGGGTATCTCAGTGAATATGTGGGGGTCAGAAGACAGCTTACAAGACTCAGTTCTCTCCTTTTACATGTGGGTCCCAAGAATGACACCCCATGCTCAGATTTGGTGGTAAGTGCTTCTGCCTGCTGAACCATTTCATTGGCCCAAAGCCTATTGTTTTATATAATCAATACAAGCTAGCAATTGTTTAAAGCACAGAGTATGGACCCCTCAAGTTTTATATGGCAGACAAATGGGGGTTCAAACGCAAAGCATTCACCTTCACAGTTCTTTGTATTGGGGGCTGGGCATACAGCTCAGGGGCAGAATACTTACCTGATGTGTGTGAGGCTCTGAGAGCCATTTTCAGCACTGAAAGAAGAACACAAAACATGCAAACTTGAGTTGAGGCTGATAATACTAGTATGTAAGAGGCTGAGGCAGGGGGGTTATGAGTTTGAGGCCAGCCTGGACTATATAGCAAAATGTTGTCTCAAAATAATAATAATAATAATTTTAAAAAGCAAGCTGGGTAGTGGTGGTGCCTGCCTTTAATCTCAGCACTCAGGAGGCAGAGGCAGGCGGATCTCTGAGTTTGAGGCCAGCCTGGTCTACAAGAACTAGTTCCAGGGCAGGCTACAAAGCTACAGAGAAACCCTGTCTCGAAAAACCAAAAAAAAAAAAAAAGCAGAAGACAAAGGCAAAATTAAATTATTCAAACCACCCTCCAGTCTGGAGCTTTCCTTCTCTTAGGAAACTTTTTATACTTACTGAGTATAGCATCAGCCAGAGTAGATTACTGTCTTTCCTGCTGCCATATCCAGCCACAAGTTCTAAGTGATGAGATACAATTAGGAAAGGTATGTAGAACACGTGGGAAGTGGGGTGTGCTTCATTGTGCTCTTCATTATTCTTGAGGTGACCTTGCGAATAGCAGCACAGTCCGAGAAACCTGAATGCTTGGTGCTGCATCACCCACCAATGCCAGAACAGACTGCTTCTGGCCAGAAGACAGGATGGGGTGAAGATGAGGAGGAGAGCTTCTTCATCTAAGTAACACTGCTTAAGAATTTGGATGGTGTGACTTTCCAATATTACTGAGTTAAATCTGATTTTTAATAGCCAGATTTCAGGCCTAGCGATCGCTGTGTGCTGTGCCCTCTTTTGGGTTTCCTACCCCTTCGAGACCTGTCACTCTGACACTGCCTCCCACAGCTGTAGTCCCTCATCAGTGAGGTCCCATGTCCTACAGAATGCTCTCAGGGTTCACTCAAGGTTAACAATGCAAGTGACTGGAAGGTCACCATGCAGAAACAGTTTGATTCACGCAAGAGAGTGAAGAGGTTTCCAAGGACAGGCCCAAGTTATCTGTGGACTCAGTCTAGCTGGGCAATTGGACACCAGTAGCCTCACAAAAAAATCCATGCTTGCTTGTCCAATGTGGCTGACAGGATGTTGCCCCTAGTGGATACTATGTCCTGGCCTGGAGGCCTGAGATAAGGAGAGGCTCATTCTGGATATATTCAAATGAGAGCAGAAAAAGGATTCACTCACTTAGCAGATGCTTACTGAGATTTACTGTGTAGCATGCATGGAAGAACAGTTAATAGATAAGAGAGGACTGGGAACTGATCCTGGGTCTGCCTACATAGCAGGCAAATGTGTACCCTTGTTCCAGTGGTCCCTAAGGAGTTCAGCATCCCCCCCCCCCAAATTCATCTAAATACTTTAATCCTATCAAGGGCAGGGTCACCAGACTCACGAGTGGACTTGAATGTTGTGAAGCTGGCCACAGGCAGGCAGTGATCAGCAATAGTTGACAACCACCCATGATTTCCTGTGGAGTCATCAAGGGCGGGTCCTGGTTATGGGGCTGCTCTTCTCCTGAACCCAGTATGGTTATCATTAACAAAGCACAAGGCCAGGAGAGGAGCCCAGAGGCAAAGCACTTGCTCCAGAAGTCAGAGGCCATGAGCGTGGTTTCCAGCACTGGCTCTAAGAAGAAACACTGATCGGCTCTCCTCACAGCGGCACTACTTCCAACTGATGTTTCATGTTGTGCCTTTCTTAACATGGGAATTATTACCATATTCATTGGTATTGGAAAGATACATGTTCCCTAAATGGATAAAGAAAGAAAAGAATAAAGACTAGGAAAGATAGATACTCTCATCCAGATAAAACCCTGGAACTCTATCCTAACTACCTCTGAAAGAAATTGCCTATTCTTGCATATTTTCTTGGTTCTATCTTTTTTTTTCTTTTGAGATGGGGTCTCATGTACCCCAGGCTGATCTCAAACTAACTATGCAGCTTAAGATGATCTTGAACTCCTGGTCCTCTTGCCTTTGCCTCCCAAGTGTGAGATTACAGGTATGTAATGATGTACCCAGTTTATGGGTGTGGGGATCGAACTCAGGACCTCACTCACACTAGATTAGTCACTGACTCACTGCCTACATCTTGGCCTGTTTTTATCCTTTTAAAACTGTGAGAAATTTTTCCAACATTTATAATTATTTTTTTCACTTTTAGGAAACCTTTGTTATGTATTTTCTGTTAATAATACTAAAATTGCAACTTCTAAACACAAATAAACTATTTATAGGAGGAAACGAAAAAAAAATAAAACTGTGAGGAAACATGTAGATCATGCCCCTACTCACTCTGGACCTGGGCTCTGTATTCAGCAAGTACAGGGTGAGCCACGTAGATCCAGCAGTTCTGTCTCTAGCCAGAGGTCCAGCCAGTGCCAGACTGGAGGGCACCTGGCACTTCCATTCCAGGGATGCAACAGCCTGTTTTTACACACAGTGCATTTAGCCGCCAATGATCTCCAGTGACCTGCCCGTCGACATTATCAGTGAGACAGAGCACAGCCCCCACCAGGCCAGAACAGGTGTGGAGCAGAGGCAGCAGAAAGGGCAGGAGTGACCAAGGCCTGAATTCCAGCCTTACTCACCCGCTGCAGCCGATCCCTGGGCCAACTGTGTCTGGGAGCCTTGTTAAGTCTGTTTTATGACTTGCTTTTGACAAGTGAGGCCTTTAAAACATGCTTCCTCATTGTATGAGGGTGAAGTTCAGTCCAAACATTTGTCTACAGAAGACACCACCGGGTGGACAATAGCCAGGAGACCTTCATAAACTCCTCCCACACCCTTGGGCCTCTGGCAGGATGGGCACCTTAGAATGGTGCTGCTAAGAATAAGAACATAATACAAAGAGTGGCTATAGCCCACTGTCCCTGAAACCCCTGGCTGTCTCCACCTCCTGTAGCTTTAACCTCAAAAATCCAGGGTTAGCTTCCAAGCTTCCTGAAAGGAAGCCTAGATTTTTATGCACTACCCAGCTACATGGGATTAGCCAGTATTCAGATTCTGACCTGCCTGATACCAAGACTGCACTCATTGTATTCCACAAGCTGTCTGAAAACAAAGTGTGTGTGTGTGTGTGCGCGCGCGCGCAGGCACATGCTCACATGTTCATGTGTAGGAGTAGATGTAGAGGCCAGATGGCAACTCTGGGTACCATTCCTCAGGTGCTACCCACCTTATTTTTCAAAACAAGGTCTCTCATTGGCCTGAAACTCAACAGTTTGGCTAGCTGGCTTACAGTTTCAGGGGTTCAGTTCATTATCACCATGACAGGGAACACGGTGTCAGACAGGCAGCCATGATTCTGGAGCGGAGAGTTTTACATCTTGCCGGCAACAGGAAGTTGACTGAGACATTGGGCAGTATTCCCAGCACAGGAAACCTCAAAGCCCGCCCCCATAATGACATACTTCCTCCAACAAGGCCATACCCACTCCAGCAAAGCCACACATCCTAAAAGGGCCACTTCTATGAGAATATGGGGGCCAACTACATTCAAACTACCACACCAGCTCAAAAGCATAACTCCAGGAACAGGGTGCTCACTCCCTGCCAAAATAACCCACACATACCTTATCAGACTTCTGACTGCTGTAGGGTTTCTCTTGCGTTGACCCACAGCATCTACCATTATGCATGCTTGTGTCCTGAAGACCCACAGAATCCATCTGCTTTCTCCTCCCAAGGCAGAAATTAAGCAAGGTTCCTAGTCCTCCTGTCCCTTTTTTCCTCTAGAACAGTGGTTCTCGTCCTTCCTAATCCTTCCAAATCCTTCCTAAATCTTTAATACAGATCCTCATGTTGTAGTTGACTCAAAACATAAAATTATTCTCGTTGCTACTGCTTAACTGTGATTTTGCCACTGTTATGAACCATAATGCAAATATCTGTGTTTTCTGATGGGCTTAGGTGACATTGTGAAAAGGTCGCTCAGGGGTCATGCCTACAGGTTGAGGACCACTGCTCTAGCTGCAATTCCAGTTTCTTCTGAGCCCAAGGTTCCCAGGTCCTTTCTAACTTGATCATCTGTTCCCATTTCTGTCACCTCCACACTTTCACCGCCATTCATGGGTCAGGACCCAAGGCACTGGGCAGAATCTCTGATTGTCTCCAACAAGAATAAATTACAAGTTAGACTTTCAGAACTCAAGGTCCTCAGAGACCATATAGGGATGCCTACCTTCCAGATGAGACATGAAGTCATCTATGCGAGGGCTCTGAAGCCCAGGAGAACACAACCACGTTTGTTCACAACAATAAACAATACCATCCTTGTTGCTCTGTTTTCACAGGATGAACTCATGGTAGACTCTGGTCGAGGAATTCTGATCTCTTCATCAATGATGTCAATATTAATCTTGGAAGTCCTCCTGGTAAACAAGTAATTTAAAAAAATTAAATAATAAATAAATAAAGGAAATCCTTAGAAACAGCAAGTGCAGTGGTGGTTGCCAGAGCCTGGGAAGAGGGGAGAAGGCCGAATGATTGGTAGGGGGTACAAGGCTTCCTTGGGGGCTGCTCAAATGTTCTGAAACTTGATCTTGGTGGTGATTGTGCAACCCTGGGAATGAGCTAAAGACCACTCAAGCGTGAATTTGCTAAGGATGAACTTATGGTGTGTGAATTCTACATCAATAAATCTACAGTTTTTGAAAAGTCAGGGGATCCAGTGAAGTCTCCCCAGCTTTCTTCAGCTCCATTGCCTCCTCTCAGTCCCTGGCTCAACAGAGAGTGGCAGCTACTGCTAGTTAAAGAATCCTTGAGGAATCTGTCTCAGCTGCCTCTCAACGTGTTATTCCAAGAAGTATATTTTTTAGCATTCTACAAACAAAACAGACAGACACACACACACAAACAAACAAAAGTAAACACCACCACAGCTTGTTTTGGTTAAAGATGTAAACCCTCAGGCTGACAGTTAGAAACACTTAGAGTCGGCCTCATAAGTAATTACCTTCCTGAGCCTTCCAAGGTCTCTAGGGTAGTGGTTCTCTCTCAGGCTTCAGCACTCATCAGCATCATCTTGAAAGCCTGTTAAGACAGCCTGCTGGGCTCCACCTTCCGAGCTTCTGATTCAAAGGGTCAAGCTTCCAGGTGAATGCCCGCAGAGGGGTATGGGAACCACTCTCCACACTTGGCCAACCATTGCTAGAAGGAAGTAGTTATCTGTCTTACAAATTGGGAAACTGATTCTTAGAATGATTCAACATCAACATGATGTTGCAGGCACTACTGAGAGAGGACCCAGCTTCATTTTTTAGATCTCTTTCCTCTTGCTGCTCTCAGACCCAGAAACACCCATCACCCTTTTGCAACATTGCTTTTCTTTTTCTTTTCTTTATTTCTTTTTGGGTTTTTTTTCCTTTTCTTTTTTGCATCTTGGGGTGACTGGACGAGGGATTCCAGTCGGTAGGCTGTTTTACTCCAGATGCAGACTGGTTGCTAAATGTGTTCCCTCTCCCCCAGCTGGCAACATGTTAGAGGTCCGTTCTTGTTGTCAGCGTGGCTGGATTCAGAACCCTTAGAAAACATATCTCTGGGCATGGGTGTTTCCGCAGAGGTTTAACTGAAGAGGGCAGAGCCATCCGCATGTGGGCATTTTCTCAAAGAATACAATCTCAGACAATGAAAAGGAAGAGGAGGAAGCCACCAGGGTTCCCAAACTGTGATTGACTCTACACCCTCCAACCTGAAGCCAAGATGAATTCTTTCTTTCTTTCTTTCTTTCTTTCTTTCTTTCTTTCTTTCTTTCTTTCTTTCTTATTTATTTATTTATTTATTTGTTGGGGTGGGAAAGGTTGTCAGTCCTTAAAAAGAACTTCTTGCTATACATGAAAGATCAAGCCCTATTGGTTAACAAGTCAATCATGTTGCTCTGAGATGGGTAGATGGAAGATGTGTATGAGAACCAGGTTTTATGCCTAAGTTTATCTAACCTCAAACTTATTTTTTACAAAGTATAGTGTGTATATCTACAAAGTTTTCTGCACCCAATTTCTTTTTAACTATATAGTCACTAGAAATGGAATTTTGGGCTATGAAGCAGTTAGGACTTCCTAGCAAATCTCTTAACTTCCCTCTAATTGTGCCCCCCCAAATAACCCCACCCCAAAGGGAAGTGGCTTGAAAGTAATTAGCCTCACTCTCAAGCACAGGAATTGGGTGTGGTTGAATAACCCGTGTCCTATGAGTGACCCAGGCAAACATATGCTTTTAGCCAAAAACTTTTCTACTCTAAGCATGGTGTGTCACCATCACCACCAGCAATGACAGCACCTGGGAGCTGGGTAGAGGTACAGAATCTTCATTCATCACATCCATCCTGGTCTGCATGAAGCCAAAATCTGCCCACTAACTAGATCCCCGGGGGCTTGATGTGCTCAGAACAGTTGGGAAGGAGAATTCTAGTTCATGGTTCCTAGGGCTGAGTGAGCGCTAAAATCACCTGGAAATCCATAAAGAGCAAAAACACAGAGATCTGGTTCTCACCCCAGACTTAATGAAGCAAAACATTGCCTGGAAAGAGCCAGAAACCACATCACTACCTTGTTATTTGTTTTACATTGCTTTTCTCGGGGATCGCTTTGAGAAACTGCTTAAAAGAAAGGTGGAGGAGCCCTTCCCCCAGAGGGCTGCACGTCTATCCACAAAGCATTCTACGTTAAACTTCATGGTCACGGGTCACTGACATCCACCCAGGTACCTCCTAGGACCTGTGGGCTCCAAAATAGGAGATCTCTACATGTCTGGGCAGTCATAAAAATGCACTCCAGACCCTAATAAAAAGAGGCAGCCCAGCTCCTGTGAGCCGGGTGAGCCCCACATAGTTCTCGCCTGCAGATGATTTATATAAGTTGCTAGAGTCCAGGCGCATGACTCAGCAGCTTCCATGGGGAGCACAGCTCCCTGTTCGCTGGACCTCCTATCAACCCAGATGACACAACTGCTCATTTCATTTTCACCAAATTAGCCTAATTCACACGGAAGATGACTTCCTGTTTAGCCACTACCTACAAGGATGCCACCGAGGCAGGTGCCTCGTTGCATTAGGAGGAGATGTTGAAAATTGCACGCAGGACACATCAAAACAAATTATTATCAGGAAGGGACAAGGGTCACGGCTCCCCCAACCAACTGAACAGGCTGAATTTACTTCTACCTACATATTTCTTCCATGACACTCATTCAGCATCTTATATTATGTCACCGATGAACTGCTCTATCAATAAGCCACAGGATCCGGGAAACAAATGACATTTTTTTTTCATCCTTATATTACTTTACCTAGACCTAGCTACCATAAAATCTGCTACAAAGAAGGCATTGAAGAGATAATTTGAAGACTAAAGACGGTAGGTGCATAAATGGATTGGTGGGTTCATGGTGGGGGGGGGTCCATTGGGTCCTTAGATGGATGGAAGGATGTTGGATAGATGAACGGGTGATGAGTTGGTGAAGGATGGATGGATAGATGAATGGGTGGATGAGTTGGGTCTATAGGTAGGAAACTGGCAGATAAGTAGACAGATAAATGTAAAAGTGAAGGAATGGATGGATTTGGAGGACTAGCGGGAGGATGGATGCATAGATTGGTAGGTGGATGGATTGGTGAATGTGTTTGTGGGTAGATGGATGAATGGATAGATATGTGTGTGGGTGAATGGATGAGTAGATGACTCATGAATAGAGGGAGAAATGGCTGAATGGGTTGGTGGTTAGATGGAAATGCCCAAGTTTTCTCTTTAAAAATAATAATAAAAAAAATAAAAATAATAGAAGGTGGAACCATAAGTTCAAATCTAGAAAATTCAGATCAAGTACTGCCATACACTAGAAACCTATGGTGTCTTAGGCAAGGCATTTAACTTCCTTATAAAACACTCCTACATAAAATAGACTACCAGGCCTATAGCCGGAGGCAGCAAAAAAGAGCAAAATATGATGATATTTATCTACAAAAAGTCATAATAAAACCCATTACTTTGTATGCTAACTTTTAAAAAAACGAGTAAATAAAACTTATCAACCTAGCAAAGGGGTAAGAGTCATGTGATTGCTGGGACTTAGAGTACAATAAAATATATTCATAGTTTTTAAAAAAAATAATGAAATAATGGGGGATTGGGCTACACACCTGCAATCCCAGCACTGTGAGGCAGAGGCAGGAGCAAGTTCTAGGCCAGCCAGGGCTACACAGTTAGACCTTGGTTCAAAAAGCCATCCAACCACGCAGTCAACACAGCCCCTGAGTTTCTAAGATGATTGTGGGGATTAACTTTGGGAACATTTTCTCAGAAAGCAGGACTATGGCAAGAGAGGGATGCTGGGACCCAGGAAGTGGCTCTGCTTCTGGCATCAGCAGCAGCTATTGGACCTTGGCTATATTGTGCTTACTTGAATAAGGGAAATAGTGCGCTTTCTCTCTTTCTCTCTCTCTCTCTCTCTCTCTCTCTCTCTCTCTCTCTCTCTCTCTCTCTCAGCTATTGGACCTTGGGTATATTGTACTTGCTTGAATAAGGAAAATGGTTCTCTCTTTTTCTCTCCCCGCCCCCTCTCCCTCTCTTGAGTTCTGAAGGAGGTGCCTATATAATGGTCTTTTATTACCAGGCAGAACATGTAAGTTTACAGAACTGCCAATAGAGGTTGTTAATTAAGAAAAATGTGTATTGCTATCAATCTGATCAAGTGGGGTGGGAAATCATGCTGCTGCTGTCAGATCTCTCATTGGAGGCTGGGGAGAAGGAGAGTTGCATTGAGAGAACCATCACCACAGAGGCTCTATGAGCTACCAAACACTCAGCCTCCCAGGGCAAGTTTCATTTCTGTCCACACCATAAGCAAAGCCCATACACCTTAATAAAGCAAGAGCCATGTGCATTCCTTCCTCTATTTCCCTTTTTCTACCCCTACCACTCTCCTCACCAATTAACATCCTCATCACCGCCCCTACTTTGTCTTCCTCCCTCTTAGCCTTTCAGGCAGCAAAGTTATTCTGGGCTTTGGGGCCAGACTCCCAGGTTCAGAATCCAGCATCTGCTTTCTGGATGAAAGGCCTAGATAAGCCTCAACTCCATGGGCCTCAGCGCCCCTTACTTGACGCCTTGGGTCAGTCATTCCAGTCTGCAGCTAGAATGCTGGATGCTGGGAGGATTCAGGGAAATATGGCCAATAAGACAACAAGCGCTAGTTTCTCTCCCCTGTAAAGGGACAGGAGTTCTAACTAGAAGAAACTGACATAGATCTTGTTCTTGTTGCTATTGCTCAGGAGAAACGAGACACTCCCAGATCCAAACCAGTCTTAGATTGAAGTCAGGAAAAGCCCTTTACTGCAAATGTCTACAGAAACATCCTGGTATTTTATGAGACTCTGGCGCCTTCCATGAGGGCTATATGGCTGAGTGGACTGGGAGGGCAATCAGCACTCAGGACAGTGGATGATCTCCATCCTTTCTCCCTACAGGCAGAACAGGAAGTAGCAATCTTGCCCAGAATCCTCAACTCATACCATTCCAAGCTATAGGAACACCACAGCTGAAATGAACTCTCTGAGAGTTAATGTCAACTCAACAGAACCTCAGCTCATGCCTCTGGCATGGGTGCAATGATTTTCTCGACTAAGGTCACTGGAATAGGGAAACCTTTCTTAAATGTGAGCAACACAGCCCAGTGGGCTAGGGTCCCTGACCTCATGAGCAGAGAAAAGAAACTAATCGCCAGGAACTGTCTCGCTCTCCTTCCTCCTAGTGGACACGGTGGGACCAGTTTTTTTACACACCTGCCACCCTGCTTCCCATACCACAACAGAATGTACCCCTGAACAATTCTCCAAAATAAAGCCATATTCCCTTAAACCGCTTTGTTCGGGTATTTATTCACAACCATGAGGGAAGTAACTAACTCAGGGTCCTTGTATCAGTAAAGTAGAAGAGACACGATACATCTCCGTTAAGCCACTGGAGACCCTGCTCTGTGGGTCGACCAACCCAGTGCCCGTTCACATGAATACGCATGTCCTAAGTCAGTCATACGCCAGACTAGCTCATGTGGAAACAAGGCCCATTAGCCTTTGGATGTCTCTCTTCCAGTTCTTCTGGGGATGAGGAGAGGAGGAGAAGCTGTTGTGGGACCCTGCTGAGCCCCCACCATGTAGTCCACAAGGCCCAACACGCCACACAGAACTCATGTGGTCCTCTCAGGGGCAGTCTTATCCCACCTCTCTCCCACAGGGAGACTCTGAATAGACTGAGGCCTGAGGAGACAGCAAAGCACCCGAGGGGACACAGCTCCTGGACTAGCCCTGAGGATCTAGCCTGTGTCGTCTAGCTACCTCCCTCTCCACTGGCCTTTTCTCATACATTACCAGCCACTACCAGACATCCATGCCCCCAGTCTATAATGTTTCAACCCTTCTCTGTCCCATTTCCAATGCACTGGGCCAACATTCAGGGGCAGACACCTGGCTGCATGCATGCAGAAAAAGAACAGGGCTCTCAAAGGTCAGAATTCTGACAAATGGCAAAAAAAAAAAATGCTAAATGACAGGTGAGTAAGAGGGAAAAACGACAATTAATCATCAGGAGAATGGTAGGAAGTCCCATGGGTAAAAACCAGGGTTTCATTTTCTCACCATGCAAAGTAGGTACATAATTTTCCCCTCCCCCAATTCCTTTGTAAATAAGGGGCTAGTGCTATCTGTGAAATAATTTATGGCCCAGTGTGCTCCACTGTAAATGGCTGCTGTGTTTGCTGGCTGTAAAAACACCCCTGAGCACACTGACCTTCACAGGTGAGCTCTGGGTTTACAGCACAGAATATTGTTTTACTGCTTCAGCCCAGGCAGCTCATGTACTGGACACCTGTCGGTAAGGAGTGGGGGGATCAAGCCCTCTGTGCTTGCAGGAAGAGGAATCCCACAGAGGAACAAGATGCCCCTCGTGTGACCCAGCCAGGTCAAACAGACTACCAAGCACCCGGTGAAGTGTTGACATCCAGGTCTAAGGTGAGCCAGCTCAATAGTATCTGAGGACTGAGGACCGGAAGGGAGTCTGGGGTCAGGAGAATCCTATCAGTCTTGTCAGAGACCAACAAGTCCAAAGCAAGCATGCGGAAAATTCCAAGGGCTGAGCTGGGATCATCTAAATATGCTGGGTAATACAACAGGCAGAAACAAGAGAAAGATCAAGACAGGAGTGAAATGTCCCAACTGCACAGTCCTCTCAAGGCAAAGTGACAGGTGTCTATGATATGCTCAAGAAGCAAACTATGCAATCAAGAATTGATCAGGGCAACAAGTGCAGGGCTGAGGGCAACGCAAGCATCCTTTGCTCCTCGTTGTTAAGCTCAGTCTGAGGAGGCATCAGTAGCATCAGCAGCATTAGCAGCATCAGCATCACCCCCACCTGTATCTCAATATATAGATCTCAGAGAGTCGTGGAGATAGAACAAACACCCCTAAAAAATAATTACAGAGCTGGGGCTAGGGATTGAGTTCTTTCCTCACATCTATCAAGCTCTATGTGTGACCTAATACTTCTTATAATAATAATAATAAGACTAGGCAGTGGTACACACCTTTAATCCCAGCTCTTGAGAGGCAAAGGCAGGTGGATCTCTGTGAGTTCGAGGCCAGCCTGATCTACAGAGTGAAACTAGAACAGGCTCCAAAGCTACACAGAGAAACCCTGTCACAAAACAAAAACAAACAACCAAAAAACAGAAAACAAAATGTCAGGATTAAGGGAGGAAGGTGGCTTAATAGGTAAGAACACTTGTCATCAGAGACTGACGGCCTGAGTTTGATCCCCAGAACCCACAGCAAAAGGAAAGTTGTCCTCTGACCTCTCCATGAACCCTGGCGCATGCACACATCCATACCCAGAGGTGTGAACACACACACACACAACAGCAGCAGCAATAGAAAGTTTTAGAAGATTTTATAAAGCAAAGAAAACCAGCCTACCACAATGCCAGAGAACTTAGACAACAATGAGGACCCTAAGAGAGACTTACATAGATCTAATCTACATGGGAAGTAGAAAAAGACAAGATCTCCTGAGTAAATTGGGAGCATGGGGACCTTGGGGGAGGGCTGAAGAGGGGAGGGGAGAGGCAGGGAGGGGAGCAGAGAAAAATGTAGAGCTCAATAAAAATCAATAAAAAAGAATGAAAAGAGAATTATATATAAAAAAGAAACATTTTAGAAGAGAGATTTATTGTGAATCCATGAGGGTCCACGTACTGGCCTTTGCTAAGCAGACAGTCAAGTCTCCACCAGAGAGTTACAGGGCCCTTCATAAAAACCACAAGGGGAGACCTATGCCAATTGAGAACAGAAGAGGTACACAAAAGGATGAAAACATAGGCTAGGGATGTTGTTTAGTGATAGAGCACGTGCCCGTCCTGCACGACACCTAAGGCTCAACTCTTTCCACTATAAAAAGAAGAAAAAGAAACAACAGCAATGTATCCCCACTGAGAATCACACTGGGAGGACTCTTCGCCTTTACACAGTGATGAAATCAAGGACAGGACATAGTTTCTTCACATGGAGGCCCTGGAAAAAGGCTTCTGCCTCGGCCCTTGTCCTGGCCGAATGAGGAAGAGTCAAATGGGCTGGCCTGCAGTTGCCCAACACCCTGGGCCTCTGGGGAGAAAGAAAGAGGAAGCTAGCCATTGTGTCCAGACCAAGTGAGAAACTTAGTGATTTCCATGCCTGGTGTTTTCAATTCTGGGCCTTTGAAGGTCATTTTAATTTTTTAATTGAAAAAATAAATAAACATTACAGTTGATGACCTGCCAGTTCCTCACACACACACAACTGTCACCAAAGGCCAGAGCTCCTCCACCTTGTAAATAAGCAAACAGAACCATCTTGAGAGGACCCAAAATCAGTAAGGTAGAGGTTTCCTCATACGAGTCCCTGCTACTCTCACGATGCACACTACCCCAACACCAGTGAAGCCTCAGACTAGACTTCTTGACATCACAACCCAGAGCCCAACCCTGAGGCTGGGACAGTCCTGACACTCAGCGGGAATTGGCACATAGCTTTGCCTACTAAACAAGGATGTAGAGCTGATGAGACTGTTCGGTAGTACCTAGAGCCCTGGTCTAGAGTGTGCAAGCTCTGGAAACCACCCCCAGCACTGCAGTGTGTGTGTCCATATGCACACACACCTTCATCTCTGTAAGGATGTAAGTGGGGAAAGAGTTCCCTGCAGATGTGGCTCAGAATCCCAGCCAGCAGAGAGCTAAGTGATCTCCTGGCAACAGCGAGGCAAGGCGACATTGGCAAATTACCCTGAAGATCACAGAGCCAAACCACATGCCATTCACTATGGAGTCTCGCGGTTCTTAGATCCCCAGGCACGGAAGGGTGCTATAAAAGAAACAAAACGGGGAAAGAGCCTTGACCAAGATAGATGGAAACAACCCGAGTTTGAGCTCTGGAGACTCCAGGTCTACGGATTATGAACCCATGGTCTAAATCTACTGTGTCTGCTCAGTACTGAGCTGGGACACAGCAGTTTCTTAATGAATATTTGCCAAATAAATTTGATTAATAAATAAGCTGTGTGGGGCCTTGGATGTAACGTAGTGAGTCATTACAACCCCCAAAGAAGGGGAACACTAACATGACCCATTCATTCTTTACACCATGCGTATTTGATGATCATCTGTCATGTCGCAAACCGTGTGTGACACACTAGGAAAAAAAAATGCAGAACAGGATAGACACAGTCCCCAACCCTCCCCAGGTTCACAAACAAGTAAGAGAGGATGAAGGTAAATAGGGAGAGGCACAAGACAATTATAGATTATTATAATGCTATGGAGAAATAGACAGGGGGTGGAATACAAATTATTGGCAAAGGCCACTGGTTGGATAGCCAGGAACGCTGCTGAAAAGGGGTCTTTCAGGAGCTGAAGAGTAGAAATGAAAAGTGCCATCTAGGCAGAGAAAAGAAAGACACGCCCGGTGTGGGAGGCCTATCAGGATTGTATCTGGGATGAGAAAGGAGTGTGTGAGAGAGAAGATGCTCACTGCAAACGTAAAGTATAAACAGATAAACATCATTTCATTCTTTGCCGGTACAGTATTCTCCCTTCTTTAGCAGCAGAATGTCATTTTCATTTTACACAAGGCTTGATTAATATTGACTCCACTTCCCAGCACAGAGATGAGACTATTATGCTTGGTTAATTGATCTCCACTTCCTTCCACCTATCCCCACAACCCCAACCATTCACGTTATGAAGTTCTGTTGTTTCTGTGCCACCAGGACACTCAGTCAGGTCAAGAAACAAGACCTCACCCAGAGCTGTTAGCGAGGGTATAGGCTACAAGGAGAAACTGTGCACAAGATCAAAGCCAGCCCCTGGCCACGCAGAGCTGAGGCAGCCCTCGCGCTCTTGTGTGAACCCTTCTTCCTGCTGTACCTGGATTTCTCATCTGTCCTGCTTCTTCCTTTTCTCAACTGAACTGGAGACAGGGTTTGTATGACTTAGAACTCAGACATGCTGGTGGCTGGGAGACAAGAAGAGGGTTAAAAATGGAAGGAGAGAAACCCACTGGGGAGCTAAATCAGGGGGTAGGAGAGAAGAGCCAGACCACCACCAAACAGAACCCAGAGCTATGAAGTCAGAGCTTGCCCTAGCATCACGGCCTTCTCTGTGTGGTCTCTACGCATCTCAAGCTGGCTTGGGATAGGAGCTGCCCATGCTTTGTGTTCGAGTCTTTATTGGCAGAGCTTCCTCTAAAGGCCTGAATTACTCTCTCTCTCTGTCCTTCAACTCATAAATCCTTGTGTACACGTGGCTTCCAGGGAATAGACCAGTGAGTTTCCCATTTATTTTCCACCCCCATTTTATCTTTGTATGGCATGATCATAACTCATGGCTTTTTTTAAGATCATTTGTCCCTTTGGATTCTTCCAGAGGAATGTATACTTGAGGAAGCCAGAGGCTGTGCCTGTCTCCATCTGACCCACAGGTCGGTGCATACAGGTCCTTGGCAAATATATGCTGAATAAAAGCTTTCCCCGCAAAGAACTGATCCATCATTTGGAGAAATAGATATGTTCACCCTATGCGCATGACACGATGCATACGTATTCTAAAACATCCCATAGAGCCCAGGGTGGGCCTATAATCCCAGCACTATGGGATCTGAGGCAAAGGGATCACAAGTGTGAGACTAGCTGAGACTACATAAAGACGTCACGTCACAAAAACAAACAACTGCCAAACACGGTGGTCCCTGCCTGTAATTCCATCACTTGGGAAGTAGAGGATCAGGAGTTCAAGGACGACCTGAAGTACCTGTGATCTAGGAAGGGAGGAAGGAGTAAAAGATGGAGGGAGGGAAGGAGGAAGAAAGGAAAAATCATGTTATTCCAGAAATCTGAGTAACTTGCTTGTTTCCACTAAAGCTTAAGTAATTATAATAATATAGATAGAACCAGTCACTGCAAGGTAGAACTGGGTAAAAATAGAGACCCATAAGCCAGCAAACAATGGTGTCTCTAGTAGGGCATTTATAGTCTAAGAAAAATATGATTATCAAGTTTTGGGAAAGTGTCTGAAATAACGTCAGTTGATAAAAAGATGAATAAACCATTGCATAGATTGTACCAATATTTAGAAATGAATGCATACCTACAATCAAAACCTAAGTACACACGGATAACTACAGGAAGGGAGGTGCAAAAATAAACAAGGGATGTGGAAAGCAGGTAGTTCCGGGGATTTTTTTATAGCACTTTTTATTTCCTTACCAGTTGAATTAACAGAAGTAGGTAACTTGGAATTGGGCAACGTGCTGACTCAGAATAGAACACTCTAGACTGCTGAGGCTGTGGAAGTCATGCCAATCTTTTGGAGCAGCTTGAAGGTCAAATGGGTTCCTCAACCTAGAAGCTCCCAGTTCAGTAGCTGGGTGTGGTGCTGGGTGCCTTTAACCTCAACACTCAGGAGGCTGGTGTGGGAGAGTCATGAGTTCAAGACCTACCTGGGCTACAGAATAAGATTCTGTCTCAATACTTCCCCTGAAAGAGAAGTGCCTTGAGATCAGCACACACAATGCATAACAGCTTCAATGGAAATGAATAGGTGCCCCTGTCTAAAGAAAAGAGAGCAAAGAACTGGAGAGGTGGAGAAGTGGTGGAGAGCATCCTCGGCTCTTCTGGAGGACCTGAGACATGTTCCCAGCACTCACATAAGGGCTGAGATCTGTTCCCAACACCCAAAAAGAGGCAGCTCACAAGTGTCTGTAACTCCTGCTCTGGAGGATACTACGCCTCTGGCTTCCTTGGGCGCCTGCTCTCACGTGCACATGCCCACACGCAGACACATATCTCCACATGGCTAAAAGTAATGGCAATTAACATGGAGAGAGAGGAGGGAGGGGAAATGAATACAGTTCCAGGCAGCCTATATAACCTATATAACTATAAATAGTTAGTCTCTTATTTTTTAATGTTTTGAAACAGGATCTAGTATAACCCAGACTAACCTTGAACTTACCTGTAGCTGAGGGCAGTTTTGAACCTCTGATCTACCTGCCTGCATCTCCTGAGTGCTGAATCACAGATAGTGCCACCATGCCCAGTGTATGTGGTTCATGCTAGGCACCAAGGGCCTTGTGCATCATGGGCTAGCACTACCCATCGAAGCGCCATTCCCATCTTATATTCTCTTCTGAGCCGTAGTTTCCCTGTGTGCAAAAGGAGCTGACTATGGCTTGGGTCTTCCGGAGAGCTCTTAGGTAGCTGCCTGGCCCGAGTGAGACCTCCTAAGATCTCATCAGCAGCACAATCATCAATGCTAAGAGAGAGAGGCAAGAAAACAAAAGCTTCAATCAAGCCTCGTATTTTTCCACTCCTTGATCTGGTTGGTGCTGACGATTCCTTTATTGTGCTTAACTGAGTGCAGGGGGGAAGGCCTTTTAATGGGCAAAGAAGGGAAGAAAGAATGAATCACTGGGTCCTTCAAGAGAGGGGACTTTTAAAAAATTATTATTCCTATGCAACATCAAAAGGGCACTTAATAGTTGCAAAAGGGTTTACAATCACTTACTGGCTGCTTCTGGGGTGCTGTGTCACTGAAGCTACCTCTTGCTCTCGTCTGAAGGTCGCCGTGCGCTTGGGGCTCTGGATAAATGATAAGTCAGGTGCCATCTTTGCTGCCTCTTGTGTCAGAGAAGAATCAGGAGCTGACGGAGCTGCAGGACCAAATATAAATGCTGAACAGTGGAGAGTGGAGCCCTCCCATTGTCACTCAGGTCAGTCAGTTTTGTTCCCTCCCCCTCACCCCAGGGAACATCCTGGCCACCCCACTTCCCATCAGGGAAACAGGTCTGTAGCGGAGCTGTGATTCATGCCTTTCATGTGACCCATAGTCTGACATTCTGGCTCTGTACAATCAGTCAAAACTCTCTGTGGAACAGCCTGATTCTGTCCTGGCTTCCCCCTTGCTGCTCTCACCAGTGAAGGGCAACTGGACAATGACTGCTTATAGCCCCCTCCAAGGTAATACGCTGACATCCCAACCTGGAAGGTGATGATGGTGGCTGGTGGGGCTATGGGGGGCAACTAGTGCCCTTATAAATGAGGCCCAGCAAACGAGCTCACCTCTTCCACTATGTGGGACCCAGCAGTATGACATCATCAAGTCATCAGAAAGCAAGCCCCCAGCAATCCCTCTGTCTTGCCAGAGCTTTCATTTTGGACTTTCCAGGCTAGACAACTGAGAGAAACAACTTTCTCTTGTTTATAACCATCTCCCAGGTGAAGAAAATAAGACTCAAAGAAAGAGTGAGTCACTTGCCCAAGTTCAACACCACTAACAAGAGGCTAATCAGGAAATCCTCTAGTTCAATCGCAGATGCAGAGAATCAGGAAAGCTCGCAGCCACTGATGCCCAAAGAGCACTGGCTGGAGATAGATACAAATAGTGCATGCACATTCAAAAGGGAGAGAAAAAGCATATCTGTAAAGACACACACATGCACACACACACACATACACACGCACGCACGCACGCACACTGAAGAGGATGGGCCCCTCCTGACAAAGGTGGGTTCTGCACAGCCAGAACCTCTGGGAAGACTTACTTCTCACATACTTCCCGCAACAGTCCCACCTCTGGAACTACATCTTGATGTGAGATTCCCCTCTGCATGCTGTGAATATGTTTTATTTCCATTGGTTAATAAAGAATCTGCTTTGGCCTATAACAGGTTAGAATAGAGCTAGGCGGGAAAACTAAACTGAATGCAGGGAGAAAGAAGGCAGAGTCGGAGAGACGCCAGGTAGCTACCAAAGGAGAAAGATATTTTAATCTTACTAGTAGATAGGACACAGCCTTGTGGCAATATACAAATTAACAGAAATGGGCTATTTTAAGACATAAAAGCTAGCTAGAAATGATGCCTAAGCCATCGCTCCAACTGTGTTGTAATTAATATACTTTCTGTGTGATTATTTGGGTCTGGGAGACCAGGAAACTAAAGTACAGTCTCCTATTACATCCACTAGGACCAAGTCTCTTTCTTCTCAGAGCTCTTCCAGAATGTTCTTGAATAACCTCTTCATCTTATGCAACTGAAAAGGCTCTGTCTGCCTGAAAAGTTTTGGAACAGAGAATTGGTGTAGTCAAGACTGAGTTTCAAAGATTAATACTTTATTTTATTTGGTTTTTCAAGACAGGGTTTCTCTGAGAGGCCATGGCTATCCTGGAACTTGCTCTGTAGACTAGTCTGGCCTCAGACTCAGAGATCTGCCTGCCTCTGCCTCCTGAGTGCTAGGATTAAAGGCTTGCACCACCACCACCGGGTTGTTTCAAGGACTAACAATCGTGTTTATTTTGTTGGTAATGCTATTGTTTTGTTTGTAACCCCATCGAGGCGTGAACTATCTGTATCCGAGGGTAATCTTGAACACCTGGTCCTCCTGCTTCCATCTCCCCAGTGCTGGGATTACAGACACACATGACCACTCCAATTCTATGTGGCCCTGGAATCTAACTCTCAGGGCTTTGTATGTGCTAGACTGCCCTATATCTCCAACCCAACCAGGCTCATTTTTCCAGGGAGGGATGTGGCTGTTCTCAGACTCGCTCAGACACACCAAGAAGGTAAGCAGGAGCCACGTGGAGATTGGAAAAGCTATGTCCTTTGCTCCCAATGTTGGCTGTAACCATTCTCCCTCTCCATCTTCTCCCCCTCATCCCTCACCCCCCACTTTCTGTCTTTGGGAGTCTCTTCCAGTCTTATAGACATCATGCGTGCACACGCATGCATGTGCGCACACACACACACACAGAATCTGAGTATTTACTGTTTACTTGTTTCACCCACACCCAGGTGCTGTGGCCTCCCAACCTCAATTCCATCTGGCACCCGAGCACATGGAACAAAGTACCCACTAGGTCCATTTCTCTGGTCCCAAATCTAACTTCCAGAAAACGGAATCCAATTGGCCGAGCTCATCTTTACAAGCCATAGTTGCAATCAGTGGTCTCTACCTTCCCTAGACATCAGATCTTCTAGGGTCCAAGGTCAATCTCGAGTCTACAGAGCCATTGCCAAGAAAAGCCAGGTACAGGTATAAGCCATGTCTGCTTAGATGCCAACACTGCTAACGCTGTGGCCCAGGAACTAGTGAGAAACGAACTCCTATTCACGCCTCGGTCCTCCATCCTAGTGACACCTTATCTGGTACTCTAGTCACACAATGGGAACGCTCACCATGTTAGTCTGCTGTCCTCACTAGACAGGACCTGGACCTGGACACCACAGTCACCTTTGTAGCAGGGATCCTGGTGCCAGGCACAGAGGAGATCAAAAACCAGCTGGGCCCAATAAACATCCAAGTGAATCATCTCCTAAATAAAATGATGAGTTGTGTTGTGTCTGCGCTAGATAAATTAAAGCAAATGTCAAGAAGAGGGGAGGGAGCTAAGGTTCAGTTAAGAGGTGGAGGTCTTGGCAGGGCATGGTGGCAATGCCCCTATAACCACAGCACTTTTGAGGTGTAAACTGGAGGATCAGGAGTTCAAGTTTAGCCTTGGCTAGCTAGAAAATTTGAGATCAGCCTCAGCTACATAGGACCCTGCTTCGAAAAGTAAAAAAGGTAGGAGATTCTACAAAGAAAAATTAAAAGGAAAAAAGCGCTCCAAAGGAAGAGATGAGGAAGTGTTCGATGTGCTGGGACATTTTGCTCGGTTGGCAGAGTGCCTGCCTAACATGCATGAGGCGCTGGGTTCAGTCACCATCACTGTGTAAAACGGGACATGGTAGCACACACCCGTATTCCCAGCACTCTCAAAGCAGAGGCACAAGGATCAGAAGTTCGAAGTCATAGACCTGTGAGATGACTCAGTGTGTAAAGTTGCTTACTAGCAAGCTTAATGGCCTAAGTTTCACCCCTCACCCGTACACAGTGGAAGGAGAGAACTGACTCCCAAAAACTTTTATGCACACGTGCACACACACACACGAGAGAGAGAGAGAGAGAGAGAGACAGAGAGAGAGACAGAGAGAGAGACAGAGAGAGAGACTAAATAAATAATAAACAAGGTCATTATCTGCACAGCAATTTCACGATGAGCCTGAGATAGCTCCATCCCACTGCCTTCTACTTCTAGATGAATTTTTTTTGTTTGATTTTGTTTTGGATTCTACAATATAGCAGGTGGGATAACAGATTCCAGCTTGAAGTCACCATCCATGTCTGTAAAACGAAGCTAGTGGCAGCAGCTCTGCTGCCTGGCTGAAAGCCGAGGACGATGGCATAGAAAGCTTGTCTGGCAGAGCGTGGGGGACACACCAAAGGGAGCAGGCCCAAAGTGTCCGTGCCCTCTGAGTTCAAGGGACCCACTCCGGGTGAACCCTGGTGGCAAAAGGCAGTGATCAGGGGACTTTGGCAGGTACACACTGGCTTTATTCAAGTGTCCTCCAACTGAGAGCCTAGAGCCTGGGGCAGCAGAGCTGTCTGCGTGCTGCTGACTGGCAGCAGGAGGCCCGTACAGGCCAATAACAAAGTTATGATGTTAATCATTACAGTGCCGTGTCTGTTTCTGTCTGGGAACAAGGCACGGTGATCTTTGTTCCCCTCTATAAAGATGAAAGGTGAGGTGCTACTGAAAGTGATGAGTCCTGGAAGGGAGGATGGCAAGCCCGCCCTGCCACCTGCCTGAAAAGACTTCAACTCCCAGCTCCCCACATCTTCCTGGGTGTCCTTGGGAAGTGGGGTGAAGCCCAAGTCTTTGCAAGTAGATTAGGAAGGCAGATTTGCTCCTCCAGGGAAGCCAGTTGTCTTACTCAGGGTTACTATTGCTGCGATGAAACACCATGGCCAAAATGCCACTTGGGGAGAAAAGGGTTTACTCAGCTTCCACTTTCACATCAGAGTTTATCCCTGAAGAAAGTCAGGAATGGAACTCAAACAGGGCAAGAACCTGGAAACAGGAACTTAGGCAGAGGCCATGGATGGGTGCTGCTTTCTGACTTGCTCTTCATGGCTTACTAGGCTTTCTCCCCTACAGCACCCAGGACCACCATTTAGGGGTAGTTCTTCCCACAATGAGCTGGACTCTCCCCCATCAATCATTAATAAACAAAATGTCCTACAGGCTTGCCTAGAACCCTATCTTAAGGAAGCATTTTCTCAGTTGAGGTTCCCTCCTCTCCAACTCACAACAGCTTGTGTCAAGATGACATAAAACTAGCCAGAACACCTGACCAATCATTCAAAGGAAAATTTCATATAGCTTATTGGCAAGAGAGTTAAAAGATATGGTAAAGATATATATGCCCAAGAGGTGTATATGTGTGTCCCCATAAAATCTCAAACACAGATGTTCATGAGACATTACTCACAAGAGCCAAAAAGAGGAAATAGACCAAGGAGATGGGTCGCATGTGAAAAGACTTGCCACCGTAGTCTAATGACTTGAGCTTGATACCTGGAGGTCACCATAAAAAGCTGGATTGAGAGGTGTGCCTCATAACCCCAGAACTCCCACAATGAGTTAGGAAGTGGAGACGAGAGAATCAGCCAGAAGTTCACGGCCCAGATCTCATGGAGTACACCGTACAGAGGCAGACACCAGGGAACCCCCATCTCAACAAGCGTAAAGAGAACAGACTCCCAAAGGTTTCTTCTGACCTTCACACGCAGGCCATGATATGCACATACACACAACTATACAAAATAAACACATTTTTTTCAATGTTGAAACAGTTATAATTCCAGCTATGTCCAGGGATGAAGCATAAGAATCACAATTCCAAAGCCGGACTAGGCCGCCAAGTGAGTTCAAGGCCAGCCTGAACAGCTTAGTGAGACCATGTATTAACATTATAGCTGAAGGACTAGGGGTGCAGCTCAGTGGTTGATGCACAGCACCTCTTGAGCATGTGTGAGACCCTAGATCCTGTGCCCAGTACTAAAACAACCAGAAGAGAGGGGGCGAGGAGAGAGGGAGAGGTGCAAACACCTCAAATGCCCCAAATGTCCATCTATTAACAGATGTAGGACACGGTTCATTCTTGCCCAATAGACAGATGGGAGGTGAGGCTCTCCAGGAGTACGGGCGGAGGGCCGAGGACCCCATTGCTAATAGTTGTTGGGGTGCAAAAATGTGCAAGTCTGTGAATATATTAAAAGCTGGCATAACAGTTTAAAGTCAACCACGTGGTATGGAAATGGTATCTCCAACAAAGCAGGACAGTTCACACCTAGAGTCAGGGAGCATATCGCAGCTCCCCCACCTTTGGCAAAAAAAACAGAGCGCCGATTGTGGTTCTAGGTGGTGGGTCGACAGTCTTAACAAGGCAGACAACACTCTGCCCTTGGTTCCTAAGGAACTCTGCAAAATTAAAATAAAAAAGGAATACAAGCACAATGAGATTCTAAAGCAAACACAGTTTCAAGAGACTCCTTGAGAATGTAGAAGCATGCTCAGAATGGGAGGCTTAAAAATAAATAAACACAGCTTTTTGAGGCTGAAACAATTCTAATTCCAGTTACATTCAGGGATGAGGCAAAAAAAAATCACAAGTTCAAAGCCAAACTGGGCTACAAAGTGAGTTCAAGGCCAGCCTGATTAATATAGTGAGACCTTGCAAGAAAATTAAAAGCCAGTGAAGACTGGCATGTGCAAAGGGCATGGGGTAGGGAGATCTTGGTTTGTAAAAGGCACAGAAATAAGATCAGGAGGACGGGAGCATTTCTTTGCGGATTACCCCGGACAAGTTCAGGTTCTCTGAATCCTCTCATCGAGGAGAGAGCACCAACCATTCAATAATTCGCAGTACCCCATTCTTCTGGATATGGACACCCAAATATGACTTTTCTTTCCACCACCTACATTTCCTCCTACCATGCAGATGAAGTCTACACCTCTAGCGTGGGATACATGCTCTACAAAGGGACCAAACTTGTGCCTGACGTTCTCCTATCAATAGTGTGAGCCAGGAAGTTGCTTGGCCCTGGGTGCTGCATGGCACTGGCCACAGAATTAATCTGTGATGGCTCGGGACCTGTCTCGCTTGAACAAATGGGACTTGCCCAGTCCTCGTCAGATCTTTGTTGACCAGTGTGTCTATTGTGGTGGCCAGTCTCCAAAGACTGCGTCTCAGCAGGCACCAGGCTTATCTGCCAACTGGGCTGAGTCAGACAGCTCTGTTAAAGAAAAGGTGATACTGCTGTGTATTTTGTTGTAATTTGAGGTTTTGTTTGTATCTGGTGTATGTGTGTGTGTGTGTGTGTGTGTGTATGTGCGTGTGTGTGTGTGTGTGTGAGAGAGAGAGAGAGAGAGAGAGAGAGAGAGAGAGAGAGAGAGAGCATGAGTGTGTGTATATGTGTGTATGTATGTGTGTGTATGTATGAGTGTGTGTGTGAGTGTGTGTGTGAGTGTGTGCATGTGGTATGTACATGAGTATGTGTGCATGAATGTGTAGTATGTATATGAGTGTGTGTATGTGTGTGTGCATGCATGCATGTATTTATTGATTGTGTGTGTGTGAGAGAGAGAAACAGAGACAGAAACAGAGAGAGACAGAGTCTTATAAAGCTCAGAGAGAGAGAGAGAGAGAGAGAGAGAGAGAGAGAGAGAGAGAGAGAGAGAGAGAGTCTTGTAAAGCCCAGGCTGGCCTTAAACTGTGTAGCTGAAGGTGACCTTGAAGTCCTGTTCCTCTGGTGCCACCTCCCAGATGCCTGGCTCCAGATGTGTCATAAGGGCAGAAGCGTGGGACTAAAGTCCATCTGGATGCAGATTTGCTCCTTTCTGCCTGATTGCCAGAAGTGCGGGACTGTATCCTCTGGTCGTTTTCCTCTGCCAGCATCAGGCTTCTGCTACCGTTCACAGAGCGTCGTATGTGGATATTAGAGCCCTCACACCATGGGTTGTGGCCATGTTTATGCAGTCCGTTGATAGAAGAGCCTGGGACAGGAACTGCAGAAGTCTGCCTTCGGACTCCTGGTCTTTCTTAAAGATTTGGTTATCTTTTTTTTAATCTACAAGTGTTTGCCTGTGCAGATGTATGTGCAGCACACGATTGCTTAGTATCCAAGAAGGCCAGAGAACATCTAATGCCCTGTCTCTGAGGCAGAAGGCAATTCATTCTCACAGATTTTCAAAAGCGCCAAGAATCCCAGCTTGGCAATGCGTGAGGGCTCACTCTGTGTCTCTGTCACAGGAGAGTTAGGCTGCCCCTATGGGTCAGGAAAATGCTAGAGGGCTGGCTTGGAGACATGCTGGCCTCCCACTCACCTCCTCCACCTCCACTGCTTCCCCAGCTACCTCGTGACAAATAACCTTTATCTCACCGGGGGTCATCAGCGCTAACACACTCTTAGTGTCTAGTACAAGGGCTGGTGCGTGTTTTTATTTAAAACAATAGTAATCAGAGTTCTCATTTACTGTACAATTCTGTAATTGTGTTATGGTTTGGGAAACCTATGTGTTTGAGACATAGTCTCACTATTTGCCCAGATGGGCCTTGAAGACCTGAGGTCAATCCTTGAAGTCCCTGAGTAGCGGGGACGATTGGCCTACACCACCATGTCCAGCACTGTGGATCAATCGTATATGCCTTGTGTTATTCTCACGGAATCTCCCCGAGTACCTTCTCAGGTCAGTACCATCATTTGTCTCATTTTCCAGTTGAATAAAAAGAGACTAACAGAGCTGTGAGGTCTCACGTTCAAGGGAAGGCAGCTATTGGTTTACCCGGCAGGACCTGAGCCTGCAGCGAGGTCTCAGAGCCTCGTGAGACTGGTTCCATTCTCCAGAACTTTCCTCAGCCCTTCCCAGGAGATCAGACGCCAGTTCAACACAAGTTCACGTCTAGGTGGCCATGCCTGATGACAGGGACAGTGGGGAGGATGACTAAGGGCATTCCGTAGCTCTAGACGAATCGGGCATGGTGTTCACAGAGGTGACCCAGCAATATCCCACTTCACCCCTCCGGTAGACTCGTAACACATAGCTTCCCCGTGTGCTGTGAGTCCCTCCACGCTATACCACCTGCACTCAGAACTAGGCCCACTTCAGCCCTGGGCCGAGTTCCAGAGAAATAGAGGCCAGATAATAAGCTATCTTGCTTCTGGGAGGCCAGGCAGCCCTGTGTCCACACAGGAAAACCAAGGTAGATAAATGCAGGAATTCACAGCCCTATAAAAAATGAATTAAGATAAAGCACATACCCTTACTACTTAATGAGGGAGCTTTATGAACAGCAATGCATGACAATGACTCAGAGGAACACAATTATCTTATCATGAGTTAAAGGCAATCAATTTTCATTTCTAAGCAAATACCATATTTCCTCAATCCTAACACACCTATGAGGTTTTGGGGGAGAGGGTGTTATTTTTGTTTTTTTCCCCCACATCTGGCTGTTTCTGAAGTCTGGGTACAACTTACCATAGATAAGTATATTAACTGTGCATCTTTCTTCTCCATAAAGCCAGAGTGTTGAACCTCGAATATGACTTTCAACCAATGCTGCTTGAGACTTGATATCTTCCTTCCTCTCTTACCTCTGTCCTAGGCAAAACAGCCCTCCCCTCCTCCTCCACCTCCCTCTCTTTAGTTCAAGTGCCAGGAAGAAAGCCATGTCCCCCTGTGAAGTTTGGGAGATGCCTGGCTTGATTTGTCCTTGTCCTGGATCATGCAGGGGCAGACTCAAGCAAGAATGAAGTATTTAGGACCACCGGAAAAAGAACGCCTCTTCCCCAGCCGAAGACCATCTCAAACCCCGATTCCTAATGTGAAGAATGCCATGGTTAACTGAGCCTGGATCCGGGGAGCTGGGACATGCTGCAGTTCCACTGGAGCCCAGCTCTAGATTCCAGGCATGAGGGCAGCTCTCGTCCATGCTCCCAGACCTCTGCCCAGAGGTCCTTGACTTGTTCAATGGTATAAGATGCTGCCTTCTGGGAGCCAACAAGGCTGTATGTAATATGTGGGTCACATCCCCTTTCTCCTGAGCCCAAAGCTCCTCTGCTTCATAACATGCCACCCACAATTCTCAGGACAAACACTAATCTCTTTGCAGGCTCCTATCTAGATGGGGGCCTTACGGCCATCATGGACTCAAGACTCCTCCATCCATCCTACAGTTGGGGAAATAGGGGTAAAAGGTGAAAGGAGGCCACAGGGGTTGGCATCAATACTTGAGAGGCTGGGGCAGGGGAAACATCCCTGGTTCAAAAGCAAGCTGGGCTGTAGAGTGAGAACCAATTAAAAATAAATAAAACTAAAAAGCAGGACTAAGGACGTAGCTCAGTTGGTAGCATGCTTACCTCTGTTCAGTAGCATGAGGCCCTCGGTTCCTCCCCAGGACCCCATAAACAAGGTGCGGTGGTGCCTATCTTAGGAAGTGGAGGGTATGAAGATCAGAAAGTTGGGGCATCCTCAACTGTGCCTTGAGTCTGAGACCAGCCTCATTGGATGGAATACATAATACCTCACCTTTTTTAAAAAAAAATGTAAGAAAGAAAGGAATCAAAGAATCCCCCAGTCCCGGGCCAATCAGTCCAGAATGAGAAGTAGTAGGTTTGCCTTGCCCCTCACCCTTTGTGTGTGCTATGGACATAACTCCTGTCCTCTCCGATGGTTTCCCAGCTCCCTACCAGCCTCCCCTGCAGATATAACAGCAACTTGACCTTAAAACCCTTCTATGTCTCAGAAGCCACAGGCTCCTTTGCAAGAGCCCTCAAACAGACAGTTACAATTTTTGTTTGTATCCCTTACCAAGATGTTGCTCTGTCCCTACCCTTGGGTGCAGAACTGTAAAATAAGACCAGGGCCCCAGGCTAAGATGTGTATTGGGTGTAGGAGGAAGGTGTGCACTGCCTACAAGGACTTCAGGCTGAGTTTCATGGAGTCAGGTAGCTAGCCAGCAAGGGGCTCTGTTGAGAAGAAGTGACCCGAAGGAACACAGTCAACCAGCAGGGCATCTCTGCAGGGTGGATATGGACTTACCATCCTGGTTCTGCCACCCACAAGCTATCTGACCCTGGTCATGACTTCCTTGCCTGTAAAATGGGAATACTAAACAGTGCTTGACACACAGTGCCCAAGAATGCCTGGGACAGTGCCCATCACCTACCTAATTCTATAGTTTTGTCCACGACTGCCCAGAGCTTTAAGTACGTTGTTATCTCATAGGGTCTTCACGAGCCTGGGAAGAAATAATCATTCCATCGATGAAAAACCTGAGGCCCAAGTCCCACACTGCTGGGTTGCAGCATGCCTGGGGAATGCAGGCTCCCTGTTCTTAATGACGTCACACTGTGCTGCATCAGGTTTCCTCCCAGAGAGTCAGGATAGAAAAGGCTAAGGTTGAGAGGAGGTGGGGGCAAAGAAAAGGATGCCACTGGGAACAACTTGGGGCAGGAGAGCTGGCAGTGGGATATGCTGAGGGAGGGTGTTTACATCTTGAATTTCACAAGGCCTCCTCCTAAGAAGGACAGGAGCTGTGGGCAGGGCATCCGCAAAGACCTGCACGTCTTTCCCAGCAATGCTGTATTCCCTGAGCCTCTACCTGCTGCAGGTCACCGGCTGGTCAGCAGTCGCAGGAGGGGACAGAGAAGAGTGGAGCAGCAGATGTAGCCAGGATACAGCTCCAGGGTTGACTACCTAGAACACCCTGTCATTCCCAGACTCCTGGGGTTCCAGATATCTCATCATGACAGAGCAAATGGGAACGCTAGCCTGGAAGGGACAGAGCCACCATCCGTCCTGACAATCAGCAGAGCATGGCTCTCCTCTGTGTGCCGGCCATCTTCCTCATCACAGGGGTGAGCAATACAGCCTCGACAGAAGCAATACAGCCCAATGGGAAGAGGAATCCCTTCCACATAAAAAAGTTATCTCCTCGGATTCATTGCCCATTCCCAGACTCAACAAATATTAAGCAGGAAAGGAGCTACCTGAGGCCTGTACGGTTGGCCACAGAGGATGGCAAGGTCATTTGAAACTGGAAAACACTATTAGCAAGATCATAATTTGAGTGTCCCAACAGCTAATCCCTGGTCTCTAGGGCTCCTGCATACAAGACCCAGAGCTTTGGGTCAGTCCCAGCTAGCAGTTTTCAGTGTTCTGGAAGCTTCCTTTTACCTCTTGATTAATAGTTCCGAGATACATACTGGCACAATGTATGTGTGTGTGTTTGTGTGTTCATTTCACAGAAAACATGCACCTAGTGTCTTGAGCCATGCTGTCCCTCAGGACCAGGAGATAAAGCTACTTGCTAAACAGATAAAAGTCTTTAGGGGTGTGTGTACCATTCTGCTCGGGGGCCCTGCTGTCTTATGGGAACATTGCAGGGGCATCCTAGGTAAGTCTGCCTGTGGACGCAGGTAAACAGTTATCTCCCTGAGATGGCACTGAGAGCTACAGCCCTTTCCTGATCCTCAAGGGCTTTGGAGCAAACCTTGCCAAACCCTTTCCTCAGTATGCTCTGTCCAGCACTCTATGCCCCTACAGCGCACACAGACCCCCTTTGCAAGCTCTTCCTGAGTGCGAGTAGATTTCCTTCCAATCACTGACTTCCTGGTCCACCCAAAAAGGGACGACACCTATGTCGTCATCACTTGCTCCCCAACCTGTGATGACTCTTGAATCGCAGAGGAAATGCTCAAGGAAAGCATCGATTGTGATGCCGACAGTTCCTCTGAACACCTAGGCGATAACCATCTAGACGACTCCTGACTGTCCTCTGCATCAGATGAGACGTGGGAGATGAAAGGACCTTGGAACCAACATGCCAGCAATGATATCAGTCTTATTATCCCCTATAAAAATGGCACCAGTTAAGTGTCTCTCTGGGAAAGGACTTGGCTGGGGAGGTCCTCGTTTTAGCTAGAGTATGTGTGTGTGTGTAAGTGGGAGGCCAGGAAAGCCATCTGGACCCTGAAAGAATCCCCTTAGCTTCAAGCAGTCTTCAAGAGCACCTGCCTGGCTGGCCTCACTCCCAGAGACACGCGGCTATCCAGAACCGCGGGGCCCTGCCTGAGTCAGTGCTGAACAGAGAGAAAAAGGGGGGGGGGCACCCTTAGCACCCTGTCCTCTAGTGGTCCAGTTGTCCATCTGTTTGTTAGCTACAGCCAGTGGATCTCCAGGCAGGACGGAAGCACTGTCCAGCCGTGAATGACCACTGGCTCCAGGCTGGCCGCCCGCCCTGGCCGCCCGCACGGAAGGGCCGGACTTTACCCTGCAAATCGGGAAGGAACTGGAGCCTCTGAACTTGGAACTTGGGCTCCATCGATAAGGCCAGTGGACAAACAGAGGGCAGGGGCCAGAGCTCCCCTTTATACACACAGAAGCTTGGCTCCAGGCTGATACATAGAGATCTTTGCCCTTTAGTTCAAACAGGAAATCTTAAAATGGAAAATGAGCTGCGTAAGGAAGGGGCGCGGCCACCAGCCTGCAGGGAAAGACAGCAGGTTGTTGGCAAAGCGCACCCGGGCTTCATCCAGTGAAGGGAGCTGTGCTGTGTGGTATGTTTAAAAGAATTCACCTGCTGTAAAGGCCAGAAAACACGCGGGCAGGTGAGGATGCCCTGTGGGCAGCATAGGGCAAAGCAGAGTCAGGAAACGAGCCCGAGCTACAGCTTGCACTTCTTCCTTGAGGAACCTGTGGAGAATGCATCACCCCATGGAGCCTCAGTTTCTCCATCCATAAACGGGACTGGCAATAGCATCTCCCTCCGTCTATACGTGGAGGTATCCAGATAAAGCCGTGACATGAAGTGCCACACGGGACGGGCAGAGTGCGGATGGGCAGCCCTGCATCCTCACGAGGTCCCTCCTCGAGCGATATTTCACAATCGAGAGGGGAAACCCAAACTAAGATCTCTGGCTCCCCGTGCCACCCTCGTACACCCCCATGTAACACAGTTCAAAGAGGAGAAAATTGGGGGAAGGCAAGTCATTAGAGAAGCTGACGGTCTCCATGCTGGGGGATCCGAGTAATTATTCACCTGTAAATTACTCCTCCTGCGTTAACTCCTTCTCCAGATCCTTCAGACAAGAGAAGTTCATTTATTTACATCTCTAACCCGACTGCTTTGGTAAACATCTCAACAAGCTTGCACGGCCCATTAAAGGAAGTGGGGGGGGATGGAAGAAGGGAGACAGGCAGGAGAGAGCCAAATTAACCTATGGTCATTACTAGCATTTAGAAGATTACCTCCAAGGGTAATTAATGGGGAATCAAAGCCAAGGCAGGCCTCAGACTCAGCCAAAGGGGAGGCCATGGCAGCCAGGAGGGGGCCTACAAGAAGCCTTGGCTGCAGATGTGCCGACTTCCCACCTGCAGGATGGAACCTTCCAGCAATCCTCCCTCCCCCTTTGCCCTAAAGCAGTGGCGTAGGCTGCACTAACTACAGAAAGACCTTTTCTTCGGCAGTGAGGTCATTCTTGAGTCTTCCCTCTCCCAACACCCAGTTCTTTCCAGCACATACCCAAGTCAACCTGGCTGTTTCTGGGCCTGGCACAGGGACACTCATTAAGTAGTTACTGAATGAATGAATCCACACAGCTGTTCGTGCTAGTGCCGTAAAGTCTCTCAAATTTGCCAAAGCTCATACAGAGTCAGTCCCACCCCCACCCCACCCGTGAAACCAACAAATCAAACGAGGCAATCATCTTCCAGCAACCAATGAGAGAGGAGCATGTTGTCATTTAGATAGCTTCCCTGGGAGTCAGACAACCTGGCTTTGAGGTCTAGGTTAACCTGTATGACCTTGGCGAAGTTGATTGACATCTCTCAACCTTCTTTTCCTCGTCTATAAAATGAGACTAGAAATAGCATCTATGTGCTCCTTACAGTCGGGTGTGTTTTTCGTTAATGGAGAAATGCCTGCCGTTTAATAGGCACGCACTGTTAGCTTCAGCAACACTGTTCTCCTCACCCTGTCACTCTTCCTGGTGCCCTCAAAGGAAAGCCAAAGAGGCCTCTCGGCGTGTCTCGTGAATCCTGGGCCCTATTTGTCTTTCAGACGCGCCTCACCTCTTCCCAGCCCTCTTCACTCTAGTCACAGAGCCCTTCTGGTTTCTCAAATGTGTTTTGCGACCTCAGCCCTAGCATAGGCTACACCACCGATCCTGGCAGTCCAGTGAGAGGCAGCAGTGGAGTGACGTCACAGGAACCCAGCCTGCAGAGCACTGGTGAGGCTGGAGGCTGGCCTCCTGGGCTGGCCTCTTTGGAGCACACTTTCTTCTCAACTTCTTTGAGTCACTCAAGAGTGCTGTGACCTGGGAAGGTAACTGAGCTAGACCTGTTTGAAGATGAAGAAGCTGTGACTTGTCTGTGGTCACCTCTACGAAACCGTGGGACATGATCTGAAGTTTCTCAAGCTGGGATGCGGCACAGTTGGTAGAGTACTTGCCTAACAGGCACGGAGGCCCTGGGCTCAGTCCTCAGCACTATATAACAATAGGCATGGTAGCTCATGCCTGTAATCCCAGGCAGGGGATCTAAGATCATTCTGGGCCATACAGCAAGGCAGAAGGGACCCGAGAATCCAGGTCAGTTCAGCTGGCCCTAGCAGTACAAGCTCATAATTGCAGTAAATCTGGAGACTGAGTTAGATAAGAGTATGTCAAGCTCAAGGCCAGCCTGAGTTCCAGGATGAGTTCGAGACCAGCTTAGGCACCCTCGTGAGACCCTGTCTGGAGTACAAAAACAGAAGAGAGTGGAGATAACTCAGTGGCAGAGCACTTGTCCTGCGTGTGTGGGATCCAGTGTTTAATCTCCAACACCAAAAGGGGGGAGAGGGAAGGAAGAAGGAAGGGTTCGAAGAGGAGTAAAGGAGAAGGGAAGAGATAAAAGAACAAAACCAGTTAAGGCAGATGGAGAGACCAAGTGAGGCCTGGAAACAGCTCCAGAGAAGCTATTATAATGGCATAAGATAAAAAAAAAAATCCTCCCAGGAAATGACCTAGAAGTGGGAACATAGGGGATTCAGAGCAGGAGCTAAGGAAAGAGATGTGAAAGGGCAGGGACCGAAAACGCACAGTGACCACCAACAACAGCAACACTGTCACCCCAGCAATCAGCCCCGGAATAGCAATGCGCATGTAGTCAACATCTTCCTCCAAGTACATTCTTTGAGACTCGTTTTTATATTTCGTTAAAAGAGGAGATGATCTCACAATGCTGGCAGGCATGCCAGTGAACGAGAACTTCACAAGGGCAAGGCCAGATCTAGAGCCCAGCCCAGGGCCTGGCCTGGTGCCCTCAACAGATAGCAGGAGTGGAGAAGGAAAGAAATGACAGTCTTGCATGGATGTTACGGGGAATCCCCAGCATGTCCTTAAACTCATATTTACGAATAAATTCAAATATTATTATTGTCCCCTGATTAGTATCTTATTTTCCAAATGACTGTCTAAGCAATTATATAAGTTAAAAATAGTGTTTGAGGGAAGTTGACCTCTTAGACCCTCATGCTTCTTAAATAGTAGTTTCTGTTTAATATCTTTATTGGGAGGAGTCAAAAGCATATATATAAAATAACATCTGGAGTGTATCTCAGTTGATTGATTGCTGGCCTAGTTACCCACAAAGCCTTGGGTTGAATCCCCAACACCATATAATCTTGGGCTGGTGGCACATGCCTGAGATCCCAACACAGTGGAGATAGTAGGAACAGGAGGATCAGAAGTTCAAAGTCATTCTCAGTTACATAGGAATTTCTAGACCAACCTGAGCCAATGAGACATGTCCCGCCCAAAGAAAATCCATATGGTTTTCACTTCTTACAAGGCACCCTTCTACCAGGCTATAAAGACCAAAACCATCTAGAAACAGAATCTCTAGGCTGTATTCTCCGACCACAGAACAATTCATCTAGAAATAAAAAACAGAAATATGACCAAAAGAGTATGGTTTTGACAGTGTATGAGCGTAAGTCCAAAGAAGGCCGAGATCAAAGAAGTTAAACTGACTTTGAACAAACTTAGAACTGGCGATGCCAATGCCAACACCGGAAGGTATAGATAGCCAAAGGATCAGCAGAGTGGAGTTATCAATTGTAGGGCTAGGTAGGGGCTTGAAAAATAAACACAAAATGAACCCAAGGAAAGAAAACATAAAAATATATGTGTGTGTGTGTGTGTGTGTGTGTGTAGTGTGTGTATGTATATATGTATATATACATATACATATACATATATATATATATATTGCTCCCATTTATATGATGTGAGCACAGATGCACAGCTGTATGCATACACAAATCAGATGCAGATGTAAAGAACAATTACACACATTGCCAGTGTTCATCTAAGCAGTGTCGTATCAACTTAAACCATATATATATTGTATATATGCATATTTTTGCTACTCATCATTATAATATATTTTTATAATATTTATTTTTATTCATGTGTATATGTGAGTTCTCTAGAACTGGATTTACATGGAGTTGTGAACCACCTGACAAGGGTTCTGGAACCCAAACTTGGGTCCCCTGGAAGAGCAAGACAGGCTCTTAACAGCTGAGCTAGCCCTCCCACACCACCACGGTAACATATTGAGGGAAATAAACCACAAGACTGTGTGAGCAGTCACACAAAAATGTCTTTGAGAATGTAACAGTAACACATGATTGGGAGGCGAGAAACTAGAAATAGAAATTTCTTAATTTGAAAAATTACAAAAATCCAAAGCAAACAATCATTCTTAATGGTAAAGGGCTAGAAGAATTTCCTCACTGTCAACAAAGCAGCAACCATCTTGACTTTAGTCTGACATTTCTGAGAAAGCATAAACTCTCTATCTATCTATCTATCTATCTATCTATCTATCTATCTATATGGCTAGGTAGAGGCTTATACATAGATATATAGATATATAAAGAGTTTAGTTCATATATATAAACTACATATAGAAAGAAAGAGTTATATATATATATATATAATTTCTTAATCCATAAGTAATGACATCTATAAAAACACTACTAGAAACTAGGAGTCACTGAGAAGAAAAAACTTAGCAAGATCTTTATCAGTAAGCATTACTCTTTAGAATGCAACAAGTTAATGTGAATTGAAAAGCACAAACTGAGTGTGCAGGGAGCATGCACCTGTCATTTCCCCAAGATCTGTTTGATTTTGCTTGGGTTACTGTATGATTTTCTTCTGTGGTACTGAGACTTGGCCCATTATCTCATGCATAACTATACCACCATGCCTGCCGTCTTGATTCTTAATCATTTTTGTTTTAAAAAAACACAAGAGCTGGAGAGATGACTCAGTAGTTAAGAGCGCCGTCGGCTCTTCCAGAATACCTGGGTTTGATTCCCAGACCAAACGAAGGCTCAGGCCAAGTGTAACATCAGTTCTAAGGGATCCCATGCCCTGTTTCTTTAGGTACTGCTTGTGCATGGTGCAGGCAAAAACCCCACACACATAAAATGAGAAGAAATAAATCTAAAAATAAAGTATAACTTACTAAATAATAAAATATTTTTTTTAAAAAATAGGTCTCTATAAGTGGCTCCAGTTGGCCTGAAATTCGAAGGGATCCTCCACCTCGCAAGTTCTGGGATTACAGGTGTGTGATATCTTGTCCAGCTTTAAAAAGATAGCTAATAAGCAATGGTCAGGACCTTGATGAAGAAATTCATAAAATGTGGGTTCCGTTGGTGTTTATAGGTTTTGTTTTGGGGGAGGGGAGGAAGGGAAGGAAAGGAGGCCAAGGGAGAGGAAAACTAAACACCAGCAGCTTTTCCACAGCAACTTGAACACCTACCTACTTTGAAACATTTGAGAAAGTACAAAAGTCCAGAACTGGACTTGGTGTGATCTCAATGCTCACAAGGGGGAGGCAGATCACTCAAGGCCATATAACAAACTCAAAGCCAACCTAGGTCACATGAGACCCTGTCTCAAGAAGAAAACCCCAAGTGACAAAGAAAATGGTGCTATTTGCTCAGTGTCTACTGCTCACCAGAACCAGCGACACAGCCTCCTGGGGATTCCCCAGAGTTTCCAGGTGACCAGCGGGCCTTTACGATTTCCTGACACCATGAGTTTCAACATACACGGTGTTGACAATGATAAAAACTTCAAATCATGCAAAGCTGAGCAGTGTTTTGATAAGCAACGTCTCAATGTGTGAAAAACAAGAAATAGCACACCAGAAAGAAATGCTTAACAGGTTTGGAGCAGCCGGGCACACTCTGCCAAGCACCGGAGACATTTCACAAGTGTGGACCCAAGGCCATGCGTGTCTTCTGGGTTTAACTATTCAAAAGAAACATAGAGACCATTGTTCTGTTTCATGCAATGGTACATGATTCTGGGCTGAGAAGCTCAATGCTAGAGTCCTTTCTGCACATGGACAATGCCCCCATACTATAAGAAAAAGAAAACAGACATTTAAATATTAATCAAATTTGAAGGGCCTAGAGAGAAGGCTCAGGGGTTAAGAGCACTGGCTGCTCTTCCAGAGGACCCAGGTTCAATTCCCAGCAACCAATTGGCAGCTCACAACTGTCTGTACTCCAATTCCAGGGGATGGGATTCCCTCACACAGACATTTGTGCAGGCAAAACACTAATGCACACAAAACAAATTATTACAAAAATATTTTAAAAAATTGAAGTGTAGCTGAGAGAATGATATCTACCCCAGTGGTAGTTCTTGCCTGGCCTGTACCAGGCCCTACGCTCAATCGTTAGTACTGTAGGAAAGAAAAATAAAGAAAATAAATATGTCAAAACAAGGCTGCTGGAGATGTATTGAAGTGTTAGCCATGGCTCTCTTCAAATGACAAGATGTCATCTTTTTTTCCCCCTTTCTCCTGTAGTTTCTAATTTTCTACAATGAACATGTCTATCTTTTATAATCAAGATGGGAAAAAAGTACTTTGTTTAACAACCCAAACCCCTAATTTCAAAGGTAAACACCAGGCAGTTGAAAGAAGAAGAGGGAAAAAAAAAACCCACTAGGTATAAAAATAACTTTCCCTGGGTTTGATCTTCAAGCAACGAGTTACAATCTCAGGAACTCTTTCTCCCCTGAGCTTTTCTGGGTCCTGCGTAATAAAATTGGGCCAAATGTGCCGGTTGGATTATATTGTTCCCTAGGCAAGGAGACACCAGAAAGCTTTTGTGCATTTAAGGAGGAAGCAAACCAGGCCTTATTTTTAGATTTACTGTAATTCGGTCTCCTAAAGGGCTTAGCAGCCAAGTGAACTTGGTAGCTTGTTCTTCCTCGTCGGGTATCGTAATGTTGCTTTTGTTATTGTTATTGGTAGTGGTGTGTGTGTGTGTGTGTGTGTGTGTGTGTGTGTGTGTGTGTCGTATAAACCAGCCTCACTCAGGCAGGAACTTCCCTTCGGTTGTCTGCTCATTGTCTGCACATCTCTGATTTGGTCCTGGCCCTTTGGTTGGCCTCGCTGGTTACACAATTCTTTGGCAGGAGATTAGCATCTTAAACAGCGATGCTAACAGCAACAGGGATGGTCAGCTGAGCTCCTAGCCCCAGGATGCAGATACAGAAACTGAGAAGCCACAAGGTGACCCATCTGTGCTTTGTCAGAGACAGGACAGAAGGACAGACACATGGGACTGAATGTCACAGGTTGTCCTTGCTTTCACTGTCCCTGGCCGTGCTATACCAGGCCTTCAGCCCCTCTGTGATGTCCAACCCAACAAGCCACCAACCCAAAAGCCAGGTCCAGCAGAGTTCCATTCAGAACTGCTTTATAGTCTTCGGTACAGGGTGGCACCTTCCTGTAATCCAGTTCACGGGAAGTAGAGGCAGGAAGAGAAGGAATTCAAGGCCAGCCAGCATCAGCAACAGAGTGAGTTCTAGGCTGGCTTCAGTTACAGAAAGAGACCTGGTCTCAAACGAACAACTTCATTTTGGGTTATATACTGAAATGGCAATGTTTTAATTCATTGGCTTATACAAACATAATAAATATAGCATTAGGGAGGTGTGTGTGTGTGTGTGTGTGTGTGTGTGTGTGTGTGTATGTATGTATGTATTAATTTTACCTGTTTAAGTTTTCTGTTGCCACCCCAAATAATTCAGGTATTTAAGTATGCCAATGAGACTTATATTATTTCTGCTGGGCAATGGACTCTCTAGTCAGTCAGAGCTCTGACATATTAGACCCAGGCTGGAAGAGGACTCACCTCAAAACTCAACGCCATTGCTCACCCCCTTTCTTGCATGTAATAGGTATTCAAGAAATGGATGCAGGAAAGTCAAAGAATTCACCAATTCCTTGGAGCCTGCAAAAAGTGAGTTCTTCAATCCTCAACAAACAGATATCAACCTCTCAGAGAGACTTGTGTTGTTTCAACTCAAAAGGCGAACTGGCAAACGCAGAGACTGCCTGGTTCTGATGTTCGAACCCTGATAGCCAGACAATTCCGCCCAGCTCCACCTCGGGCCGGACCGCAGCAGCAGCTACCACAGCTGAGCCGTGGACTCCGCTGGGAACTGAGTTTTGAGGAACTGCAGCAGACTGAGCGTGGAGGAGTGCGAAGAATTACCCTGCGTCCTCCACTCCCCCACCACAGTTGTCTGGCCTAGATTTTTCTGGACAGCTACAGGGTGTGCAGACACTGTGTTCCCTGGATTTACAACTCCTTTTATAATGTTTTGGGTGAGGCCTGAGGCTTTACATGCCCTGATGCTTCCCTTGCTTGTCTTTAAGCAGAATGAGTCTTCTTGTAAGGACCTGGAGGACACAGGAGACAGGCAGGCTCCAGAAAACCATCGGAAAGCTCTAGTTCCCTTCCTTTACGTTTGGCATCTTGCCGGGGTCTAAGGAATTGGAGGGAAGGCCAGCTCCCCTCTTAGAGTTGAAAGTTTGTCTTGTGACTAGCTTTACATGTCCCCAAATGGCCACCAAATGGCCAGTTGAGCTGTTCTCACCGATGTGGTTACCTATCTCAGTTGCCATTCTTGTCACTATGCTAAGATAAGCTGATGAATGAAAGCAACATAAGGGAAAAGGAGTTTGTTCGATCTCACGGTTGGACGGCACAGTCTGTATGGATGGCCAAGAAGCCATGACTGCAGGGGCCTGAGACGGCCGCTCATGAGGCCACGGACGGCTAGCTTTCTCCTTAGATGCAGTCCAGGCCCCCAGCCCAGGGAATGGTGTACCCAGCTAGGATGGCTCTTCCTACGGCAATTAAGCAACTTTTAGATAGATGATAGATAGATAGATAGATAGATAGATAGATAGATAGATAGATAGATGATAGATAAAATTGAATTTTTTAAAAAAAACAACCCTCACAGGCACACCCTCAGGCTTGTTTCTTTGGTGTTCTAGATCCTCTCAAGTTGATTCTATTAATCCATCACACTATCAATCCCCAGAATTCAAATGTTCTCACAAACTCTGTTCCTCATCAAAGTTCTTTTCCAACTCCCACGCCAACACACTTCCGATGCCTGTCTTATTCTCTCATTTTTTGTTTGTTTATATTTTAGTTATTTATTTTGTGGGAGGGAGGGCATAAGTGTCTTGGAATATATGTGGGGGTCAGAGGACAGCTTTCAAAGCTTTGTTCTCTTCCAACACATGGGTCCCTAGCATTGAGCTCAGATCGTCAGGCTTAGCACCAAATGCTTTTGCTCACTTAGCCGCCTCATAAACCCTGCCCTTGTTTTCTCGATACAGAGTCTCCCTGTAGCCCAGACTGACCCCGAACTCACTACACAGCTTAGGCTGCCCCACTCAAGGCAATCCTGCCTCAGCCACTTGGCAAGAGCATTACATCTGTGAGCCACCACAGCTGGTTGTTCATGGCGCTTTTGTGGGCATTCACAGATATGTGAGACTTCACAGCACTGAGACACGTTCCCAGCTGAGACTCTTCTCTCTGCTCCTACCATCTCAGCACTGGGAGAGGGAAGCAGGAGGATTGCCACAAGTTCAAGGCCGGACAGGGATGCCTAACAAGCCTCTATGTCAACAAAAAGCAAAAGCAAACGACACAAAAACAGCAACCCTCACAGAACGCAGTCAGGTATAGATTGATAGGGGGTTGTGGGGAAGACTCAGAAGGCTCTGACTGAAGATCCTCTGCAGCTGTGCGTGGGTTTTTTGGTAACTCAACTATACAGGACAATCACTCCAGGGGACTTAAAGTGATTTGGGGTTAGCTGTAAACTATGTTCTCTTCTGAAACACCCCCATTTCTTTCATTTTCCTGCCTTGTAAACCCTCAGCTGGGAACACTCCAAGATGACTTGAAATTTCTGTATATCTGTCAGTGACCATAAAGGTACCATAAGGAGCTGAGTGTGTGGTGACTCACACCTGAAATCCTAACACTTAGAGGCAGGGCAGGAGGATTGCCTCAAAATGGAGGGAAGCCTGGGCTACAGACCCCATATGACCCGGAACTTTTGATGCCCTCGTGACTACCTTGGAAGTGCTAGGGTTGCAGGCACGTGCTACCACATCCGGTTTACTCATCGCTGGGGATGTAACCCAGGGATTCACACATACTAGGTTAGCTGGGCTAATGCCCAGTTTCATGCCCCCATTCTCCATGAACCTCTCTGGCTTGCGCATCTTCATTTTGCATAGGCACCTGGTGCCTAGTAACCCTCAGCAGAAGTGATCAGAAATCCCTGAGAAAGAAAAGCCCTCCGTGGTCAGCTGTCTTCACCGGGAAAACACCTTGATTGTTTTATAGTGTTCAGGGGAGGGGCAACACTGGCCGAGGCTAGCACTAAAGGAGAGAAGTTAAATTCTAACTGGGGAGAAAATTGCTGATGGCCTGTTATTTGAAAGAGAGGGGCAGGAAAGAGGACAATGACCAGGAGGGAGGGAGGGAGGGAAGGAAGGAAGGAAGGAAGGAAGGAAGGAAGGAAGGAAGGAAGGAAGGAAGGAAGGAAGGAAGGAAGGAAGAGTGAGCCTTTCTCTTAACCACTTTACAGGCACATGGAACCTAGAACAGAAAATCCCCAAATAAAAAATAAATGCCATATACATCTGTCTCAGCAACTGGCATGAAAGAACATTTACCCAAGGAGACCTCTAGCCTTCTACCCTGAGTCACCAGTCTGGCGCCTCTCACGTCCATTGAAAGGTCAGAGATTGTGGGGTCAAATGGGCATGGATTAAAAGCCCTACCTGCCTTTCTTTCTGGCTGTGCAAACTTAAGCCTCAGCTTCTCTATCTGCGGGGGGGGGGGGGGGCTGATAACAGTTTTTAAAGACCAGGAAAGGATTGGGGGGGGGGAAATCCAGTCCCTACTGAAATCCCTGATCCATCTGGATTATTCAAGAAGGTTCTACCGTGTTGCTTGCCTTTCTCTCCACAGCACATTTATGTGTGAGTATTGTCTCTTTATTAACCCTTCACCCTGGAGAAGAAAGGCTCCAGCCAATTTGGTTAAACACCTACTGCTACTTTGGGGCCCAGCCCCCGCTCTAATAATGATGTCTTTGTACCTTGTATAACCATACCCTACATAGCCCTAAGGCTCCAAAGAGCGACAGGAGAGTTTGGGGATCAGGGCTAGGGCTGGATGCTATTTACGCTGAGGTGGGAGCAGGAGGCTTCCTGGAGGAAGCGCTTCTCCTTCTTAATACATTCCCGGTAGGCAGAGCAGGGGGTGGGGCAATAGACATGGAGGGGATAAAACTTGAGCTGAGCCTTGGGGCAGAAGGGTGAACTGGCACAAGCCTATGAACTCAGTACCTTAAGAGTCCCTGTAAATTCAAAGTCAGGGGCTGGGGAGATGGTTCACCATGAAAAGGGACATGCAAATATGAAGGTCTCAGCTGAACCCCAGAACTAGTGAGTCAGCATACCCATAACCCTGTGGCTGCAGGATGGGGGATGGATACGGGCAGACCCGGGGATTCCTGAAGATCAGAACGAGATTCTGTCTCAACAAAATGTGGTGGAGAGGGATAAAAGAAGATAGTGAAAGTTGACCTATGGCTCTCTCTTACACACACACACATGCGCACACACACACACACACACGTGCGTGCGCGCAGGGGACAGCACCTGCATGCGCCCATGCTTGCTCACTCCCAAGTATGTTTGTGCAGGGAGAGGTGAGGGAGGCGAGAGCAGGGAGGAGAAAAAGAAAGAGAAGAAAGGAAAAAAGCCAAAGCAAGTTCATAGCCAGGCTGGGGTAACTCCATAGTGTGTTTCAGACCAGCCTAGACTAACAGTGAGACTCTATCTCAAGAAAAAAAAAATTAAAAAGTCTGGTTTAGATGGATTTAGATGGATCCATTAAAACACAGATTAAAACTCTGGGGGGCCTTAATTTAATCTTCGTACTCCAGAGGCAGAGGCAGGAGGATAGCCACTAAGTTTAAGGCCAGACTGAGATACATAGTGAGGTCCAGGCAAGTCCTGGTTACATGAGACCCTGTCTCTGAATGAGAAAGAAAGACTCGAGAAACTTTCAGCGGCTTCTCGTCTCTCGCGCAGAAGCCACGCTCACGTCTTCCCTTTGCTTTTATTAAATGAAGATGCGGGGTTTATTTATTTATTTTTTTTAAAGATAATGAACTTTCAATCAGAAAAATTTAAAACTTCACTCAAAATAAAATTACAGGGGCGAGCAAGATGGTTCAGTGAGTAAAGGGCTGTGCAAGCCATTCTGGAGGTGCAAGTTTGATCTGCAGAGTAAGCCTGCAATGCATGCATGCACGTGCACACACACACACACACACACACACACACACACGCGTGCGCACACATACACTCTCACAGACATGTACATACACAAATAAATAAAATAACCTTTCTGCCTTAATGATAATTTCTACCCTATTTTGGCAAATGTTTTTCTAGATTATGCAAGCATTATGTGAGGGTTTTATTTGTTCATCCAGTTTTCTTGAAGCAGGGTCTTGCTGTGTATCCCTGACTGGCCTAAAACCTTACCATATAAACCAGGCTGCTTTGAACTTGTGGCAATCCTCCTGCCTCAGCTTCCTGAGTGTAAGGATTCCTCTTTTCTGGTTTGCCTATCACTTAACTGGCATATTAGCATGTTGTTTATATCCACAAATAGGAGGCCATGTCCTGTGCCATTGGGCAGGACACTAGAATTTATTAAACCTCTCCCTTGAGGAACCTGTGATCTGTCTTTGGATTTTAGCCTTTTTCATATTTTGTTGTTTGGTTGAGACAGGGTCTTATATAGCCCAGGCCTCAAATTTGCTATGCAGCCAAGGATGATGTCAAACTTTTGGTCCTCCTGCCCTGATGAGCGTTGGAGTCACAAGCTTGCACCACCAGGCATGGTTTAGTTGGTAGAGGAGATGGAGCTCCGGGCTTTGTGCATGCTGGGCAAGCACTCTACCAGCTGACCCACGTCCTTGACTTGTCCCTGCATTCTAGAGATAGTTCCCAGAGAACACGGTGGTGGCACACGCCTGTAATCCCAGTACTAGAAAGGTGGAGGCGTAAGGACTACAAGAGACCTTGTCTCAAAAGACAAATAAATGAATAAATAAAGTTCTCATTACTAGGAAGTAAATAATTGGTTACATAGAGCATTTGAGAAAAACAAAGAATTTTCTATTTTAACTTCCCTTTGGAGATAGTTTTTGAATAAGAACTGGCGAGGCTCACAGGGCCCTCCCTTGCTAACAGCTGATGTGACTCCACATACGGGAAGCTCCAAGCCTGACAGGAATGTCTGCTGCTGAGCCTGGCCAGACCCGGTTTCCTGAAGCTGACCTCCTCCTCCCCTTCTTCCATGTAAAAAAATAATCCAGAGATGATAATGGCAAAATTGCATTTCATGAAACTTAAGTTGCTGCAGGGTCTCCCAGCGATCATGACATGGCATTCTTTCCCTAAATCAATTCTAGAAATACATTGTAGATAAACAATAAAAAAGATCAACAAATAGGGGGTTACTTTTATGTATTATAGGGTGCCTGAAATGCTTGCAATTTTGTTCAACAAATGTTAAGTTCTTAATCAGAACAAAATAGAAACTTCAGCAGGTACAGTGGATTAGTAAGGCTAAGGTTTCCAGGCCAGCCTGGGCTATGTAACAACTACCAGCCCCGCTCAGGATACATGTCAACTACCAGGGCAACCTGGGTTTCATTAGATCCTGTTAATTAATTCATTAAAGGCTTTTAGGGTTTTTTAAGTAATAAAATATTGAAAGAAAAATACAATCATTCACTTTTTACACCTCCTGTTGATATTTTGCTATGTTTCCCTATGCAGTTAGATGCCAAGTTTTTTTAAAATTGATTGATATGTGTACATAGGTGCATGTGTGCATGCTTGCATGTTTGCATGTTTGTGTGTGTGCATGTGTGCATGCTTGCATGTGTGCATGTTTGCATGTGTGCATGTTTGCATGTGTGCATGCTTGCATGTGTGCAGCATGGGGAGGGTGGGTTGTGGATGCCACTGTAGGTATGCAACAATCAAAGAACTACTAACAGGCAAAGAACTACTATTCTTTGCACTATATAGGCCCTGGGGATTGAACTTGAATCATCAGGCTTGGCTGCAAGCACGTGCTAAATCACATAGCCAGCCCAGCAGCCCAGGTTTTAGTTTTAAATAGCTGGGATTATAGCATAAATACAATCCTACATTGGTTCATTTCAATCATAATCATTCTCCATTCACAAACTTCAAATGCGCATTTTTAATAGTTACGTAATATTCTGTTTCTCCTTGTAACCGTTTACACCATGTTTCTCCATGTTCACACGGTTCAGGGTGTTCTGAGTGTTCGTACTAAACACGGATTTTTTTTATCTCGGAGCAGGAATCCAGCTCTTCACTTTGAATTATTTCCTGGCGAGAGGTTCCCAGAAGTGGAATGACTAGCTCAGAGGCCATGAACATTTTTCAGGCCTGGAATACATATTGCCAAATTCCTTTCCCCCAAAGGGCTGTGCCATTTCTCACTCCCACTAACTCTGCTGCTCATTCCATTTTTAATGGCATCACTGGCTGAACCAGCCAATAGGAAGCTCCACATGAGCTATAATACATCCAGTCAGTGAATTACACAGCCCACGGACTTGATCGCTGGCCTGTGGGACAGCACAGAAAAACAGTGAGGACGGATGAAGCCAAAAAGGCAGACGATAGCAGAGAATGCAACCACTGCGTGGAGAATGTACAAATAGACAGGACTATACAGTGATGAAGTCTGGTGGGGACATAGCGGACAGGAAACAATGACATGAAAGGCAAGTGTGGTGCACCAGACGTATAGCTCAACTGGTTGAGTGCTTGCCTAAAATGCACAAAGCCGCGGGTTCAATTCCAGCACTACACAGTGGTGCAGGCCTGAGGTCCCCAATCCTTGGGAGAAGGAGGAAAAAAAACCATTCGAAGTACAAGGTCACCCTTGGCCACATGGCATATTTGAGGGCAGCCTGCATTATAAGACGTTGGCTCAAATTTTTAAATTGAGAACAAGAAATCGTGCCAAGCCCCGTCTAGTTTCAATTATGTTCATCTGGGCTAACTTCACCCTACACAGCTAAAGAAAACTAGCTCGTTATTTTTGTTTTGGGGGGGGTTTTTTTGTGTTGTTGTTTTGTTTTGTTTTATGAGACAGGGTCAAGACCAGGGTGACAAGTATCTGAGGATGACCTTGAACTTTTGATCCTCCCACCCCTACCTCCTAAGCTCTGGGGTTGCACTTGTGTAAGACCACACCTAGTGGATGGAACCCCGAACCTAGTGCCTGCTGGAGGAGGGGAGCACTTTGTCAGAAGAGCTTCCTTTGAAGCCCCTCAACTATCCAGTACCATCAGGCTATTTAAAGTCTCCGAAATTTCATGTACAAAAGAAAGCTGCTCAGGCTAAAAGCTTGCACAGTTCAGGGTTTCTCAAAAGCTGTTGCTGCAAGATCCCGGCATTTTCAAGGCCAGCCCTAACGTTTTTTCATGGCTGGAGGATCATGGTGGTCTTTTCTGGATTCCCAGAAATAATTAAGTCAATGAATGGAATTTTCTCAAATGTAAATTCTCCCATGATCCCCCTCACCCCACCCCCAACCTCTGGCAACTGCCACCATGCTTCTGCTCGCAGATGACGAGAATGACGACTTCACCAACAGTAACAGAAAACCGCTGGAGCAGCTGGTCACAGTCTAGGAGACTGCGCTCTGTGGTTTTCGCCTTTTACCACGGCATGGGAGGCAGTCGCATTTTCTGCTCTCGGAGCCATCCCGAGTCCTGTGCCGGAGCAAACAGCAATAGGTTCCAATCATTTCCCGTGGGCATCATGATGTCAGTCTGCCCCTGTTTCTGTCAGAAACGTGACCTAAGCTGAGTCTGCTCCGACCTGTCTTGGGTTTTCTTGAGGGTGGGAGGAACCCAAAGGATGATGTACCCTGGGCTGACTGGGGTCTGCTCCCAAAGCTAGCAGAAGGTACAGTCTTAAACAGCCAACACCTAAACCTGGGTCTTGTCTGGTGGTTTTCCGCTCCCAGCAACCCCCAACCCCAATCAGGCCAGTTTCCACACTGGCTTGAAGAAGAGCTACTTAAAACCTTCATGGGCTGAGAAGATGGCTCAGTCCTCACCTTTGCAAGTGTAGGGACCTAGGTTCGATCTTCAGAGCCCACCAAAAGCTGCTAGGCATGCTGGTACTTGTAGTTCAGGGAATGGGACGGTAGACACAGGTGGGTCCCTGGAGCTAGGTGGCTAGTCAGTCCAACCTAATTGATGAGTTCTAAGCCAGAGGGAGGCACTGTGTCAAAAAGAAGGTAAAAGTACCTGAGGATGAGACTCAAGGTTATCCTCCTGCCTCTACACATGTACTTATATGCATATACTAATTTTTAAAAGTTTTTCATTAAAAAATAATTTCCTACTTCAAGTATAATTCGGGGATCCATAGTCTCAGCAAATTCTCCTCACCCCAACATGTTGGGAATGCAGAGTGCCAACGTCATCCCACCCCCAAGGGAATTAGAGCTTGCTCTTTTACAAGCTGCACAGCCAGTGTACAGTACTCTTGCATTGCGAAGCCATAGACTGAGCCACCTGGCTGATGTCATCTTCTTTAGCCTTCCCTGTGTGCACAGAGCCATCAAGGCACGGCATCTGGTCCCAGCCTACCTACCTAGCCTCCTGTGGATGAATCCTCACATCCTCGCCATTCCCTGAAGAGACTGGTCCACAGAGCCCAGCTGTGTCTGTGCTCAGTTCTGCAGGGTGTGTGTGTGTGTGTGTGTGTGTGTGTGTGTGTGTGTGTGTGTGTGTGTGTGTGTGAATTCCCTGCTAGGGATTGGTGATGAAATTTCCTGCACCCTTACCTTCTATAGACTTTCGTAGAATTCAAATGTTTCCGTGTGTATCAGCTTGAGTCGGGAGTTCTGGAAATTGAACCTAGGGCTCATACTTCTTTTTCACTTTTCATTTTGATTTATTTTGATGTCCAAGGACTGTTTGCTTAATTGTCCGGAGACAGCGTCTCATTGTATAGTCCTGGCTACCCTAGAACTTGCTATGTCGGCATACCCATGCACTCGTACAGAGTGCTAGAATTATGGCCTTCAGCCCTCACCCCCAACCTCACTATTTATTTTGAGACAGGGTCAGGAGAAACCGCTCAGGCTGGCTTTGAACTTGTTCTGCAGCCCAGATGGGACTTGAACTTGTGATCTTCCCATGTAGTGGGATCAGAAACCCAGAATAGCAGGCCTAGCACTCTTCCTGAATTTAGACAAACCTCTGTCCCTGAATCTACTTGGGGTGGGCCTTTTGATCATGACGAGAAGAGAAACTGGCTCATAAAGACTACAAGACTGCCCACAGACACGAAAATTCTGGAGGGAGTCAATAGATTTATGAACTTCTCGGATGCTATAAAAATGAGAGTAAATCTGGTAGCTGCTTCCTTGGGCCCATTTCCTCCTGAGCCCATAGCAGAGCTGGTATGAGGTAGGAGAAGCAGCTGGTCTAGCATTTAAAGAATGTCCTCTCTCTCCAGCTTGTGCAGAGCAGGGCAGGCTTTCTGAGAGGAAAGGCCTTCCTTAAGAAACAACAGACAGCTGAGTTCCCCTTATAACCTCCTACCACATAGCAGGCCACTGTGTGCACTGCCCAGCCGATGTGACCAATGTCCTAGGGGGCCCACCACGCTCACCCCCAAATGAACCCAGCATGGACCACTGCTATGTAAGGAGTTCCAGGGCTGGCCCAGGTGAGCCGAGGACAAGGTACCCACAGGACCTTGGAATTTCAAACCAGACCAGAACGGCCTAGTAAGCGCCTCTTTTCTCTCAGTGGGGAAGAGGCAGACGGATGCTAGCCTCATGCCCCCTGGAAGTCTGACCACCTCAGGGCCCCAGGAGCCTCTGAAGAGCCCAGGACTTGGCATCGAAATGAGCGAGACTCAGTTCCTTAGAGCCTGGTTGCCAGCCCTCCACTCTCCAGCCCTAGAGTCATAACCATCTCCGTGGCTCACGGTAGCTGCGCCAGATGCCCGGCGGGAGTGTGGGGAGGTAGCGCTCCACAGTTGCTACCCCCAGACGACCCTGCTGCCCACTCTGCTGCCCACTCTGGTCACAGGCTCCCCTTGGCTGTGATGGCACCCTGTAAGGCCAGTTCAGCAGCCACGGGCTCACCCAGTTCTTTCTCATCTCCATGAAGCCCCTGGGGTCCTATTACCACAGGGTAAGGAAAGAGCTGGAAATTCAACCCCAATGCTTCTTCCTGGCCCTTGGATTACCTTTTAAATACTAAATGCTTTTAGTTATATCATCATTATTATTAGTGCATATATACATATATATACTATTTACATACATACATACATACACACTATGTGTGTCTTAGGGTTTTCTATTGCTATGATAAAACACCGTGACCAAAAGCAACTTGGGGAAGAAAGAAATTATTTGGCTTACGTATCCCAGGTCACAGTCGGTTGAGAAAAGCCACAACAGGATGGCAGAGGCAGGAACTGAAGCAGAAATCGTGGAGGAATGCTGCTTGTTGGCTTTCTTCCCTTAGCTTGCTCCGTTTACATTCTTACACACTGCAGGACCATCTGCGAAGGGGTGGCATCCCTCCAAGAGAGCTAGGCCCTCTGACGTCAACCATTGATCAAGAAAGTGGCCCATGGACTTGCCTACGGGACAATCCGATGATGGCACTTCCTCTGTTAAGATATTCTCTTCCCTTATATCTCTAAGTTTGTTTTGAGTTGACACAAAACTAGCACAGCTTTCTGCCTGCCACAGCATGCTGCGTGCTGCGTGCCACAGCGGGCTGCGTGCCACTGCGTGCTGCGAGCCACAGCGTGCTGCGTGCCACAGCGTGCAGCGTGCATAGCTGCTGCGAGCCACAGCGTGCTGCGTGCCACAGCGTTCTGCGAGCCACAGCGTGCTGCGTGCCACAGCGTGCAGCATACCTCAGCGTGCAGCGTGCACAGCGTGCTGTGAGCCACAGCGTGCTGCGTGCCAAAGCGTGCAGCATACCTCAGCGTGCAGTGTGCACAGCGTGCTGTGAGCCACAGCGTGCTGCGTGCCAAAGCGTGCAGCGTCCACAGAGTGCTGCGTGCCACAGCGTGCTGCATACCTCAGCGTGCAGCGTGCACAGCTGCTGCGAGCCACAGCGTGCTGCGTGCCAAAGCGTGCAGCGTCCACAGAGTGCTGCGAGCCACAGCGTGCTGCGTGCCACAGCCTGCAGTGTGCACAGCGTGCTGTGAGCCACAGCGTGCTGCGTGCCAAAGCGTGCAGCGTCCACAGAGTGCTGCGAGCCACAGCGTGCTGCTGCATACCAAGGTGTGCTGCGTGCCACAGCGTGCAGCGTCCACAGAGTGCTGCGAGCCACCGCATGCTGCTGCATACCAAGGTGTGCTGCGTGCCAAAGCGTGCAGCGTCCACAGCGTGCTGCGTGCCACAGCGTGCTGCTGCATACCAAGGTGTGCTGCATACCCCAGTGTTCACATGGGTGTCAGAGAACAAGAAGTGTTCCTCTCCTTCAATGGTTTACTGAGGTTTATTACCACAGTACCAGGCTTATATAGCAAGTACCTTTACGTGCTGAGCAGTCTTGCCGATATGGAATATCTTGTCTTTGGATTTCTTTTTTCTGATAGAGATACAGTCAACTTTCTACCTCTGCCTGCCCTGAAACTTATTATGTAGCCCAGGCTGGCTTCAGACTCCCTTCAGTCCTTCTGCCTCAGTCTCCCAAGTGCTGGAATTACAGCTGCAAGCCGCCCTACCTGGCAATGTTTCTAAGTCTATGATTGCCTCCTCTGCTCTGGTTGGTGGTGATAAGTTTGCGCACTTGGTCGTTTGGTTGGGAGTCTAGCTTGATGTCTATTCCTGCAGAAGTCTTTCGGTCTATTATCATTGACCAAAAGCAACGTGGAGAAGTCTGATGGTTTAAATGGTATGTCCCCTATAAGTCTGAATGTTTGAGTTATTGGTCCCCAATTGGTGGCTGTTTGGGAAAGATTAGAAAGTGTCACCTTGCTGGAGGAAGAGTGTCGCTAGGGACTGGCTTCGAGGTTTCAAAGGACTCACACCGTTCTGGGTGCACTCTCTACCTCCTGCTTGCACTTCAGTATGTGAGCTATCAGCTGTTTCTGCCCCCAAAGCCTTCATTCTACCATCGTGACTCTGACCCTGCAGAACCATATGCCCAACTAAATGCTCTCTTTTATAAGTTGACTTGGCCATGGTATTTTATCCCAGCGATAGCAAAGGACTTTGGGAACATGGTTCAAGAGGTTTCATAGGGAAAGAATACTAACATGAGGCTAGAGACCACTCTTGTAATATTTTGATAAGGAATGTGGCTGTTTTCCGCCCTTAGGCGAAGAAATTGCCAGAGGCTAAATTTAAAGGTAGAGGGCTAACTTCCTTGGTGGAGATTTTAAAGCAGCTTGATATTGATTATATCACGTGGTTATTGGTAATCAGTCTCACGCAGGTCAGCAATGAGAAAGAATATAAGTGGGCCAAACAAATACAAAATGTACAGTTTAAAAGGAAAACCAGCTCCAGGAAATGTGATGTTGGAATAAAGTTTGTGTTGGAAAAACAAACAAACAGAAAAACAGAGATTAAGAAGAGACCTAACCTGCAGGGAAACCAACCCAGCTATAAATGTGATTGAAGCGTTCATGGTCACCTTTGTCAGTGCCATCCCTGTGGGCTGGCTTCAGAGGCATGGAGGATAAAGGGGCTGTGGACTCTCCCTCTGAAGTTAAGGAGAGCCACCCAGGCCAAGTCTGTGGCAGGAGAGTCCCTGCATTGAGACCCTGAGAGGCCATCACATGAAGCTGTGAAAGCGAAACCTGAATTGTGCTGGGAGATGCTGATGCCAGAGCAGAGAGACACCTGCTAAGGCGACCTGCAGTCAGGAAGCGGAGCAAGCCCAGGGGAGAGAGATGTGTTACAGCCGGAAAAGATGGAAGAGTGGAATCGTTTAAACTCTCTACGACATGGAGAGCAAGGATTTGGAATCTGTCCTGCTGGATTTTAGTCTTTCTTTGGTCCCGTAGCTTCTCACTGTACCCCAATTCCTCCCTTTGGGAATGGTAATGCATATTCTATGCCATTGTATGTTGAAAGGATATAATTTGCTGTTGGGTTTTAGATGGGGTTACAATTAAGAGATGGCTGGGAGTCTCAGAAGAGACTTTGAACTTTAAAACAGTGTGGAGACTGACTGAAGGACTTATGGAGACTTTTGAAGTGGGATTAAATACATTTCATGTTATGATATGGCCGTACTCCTGGGGCTAAGGGTTGAAATGGAGGTGGTATGCATGAGATTTGCCCCGACGTCTCAGGCCTGTGCTTACTTGATCCCCAGTAGGTGGGTGTTTGGAGCGGATGAGGAGGTGTGGCTTTGATGGAGGAAGTGTGTCACTGGAGGTGGGCTTTGAGGTTTTCAAAAGGCTCACACCATTCCTAGCGTGTTCTCTGCCTCCTGCCTGCAATTCAATATGCAAGATCTCACTTATTCCTGCCGTCATGCCTCCACTCTGCCATCATGGACTCCGTGGAGCCATAATCCCAATTACATGCCTCTTTTATAAGTTACCTTGGTCACAGTGTTTTATGGATTTTACATGGGGTAACAATTAAGAGATTGCCTTGAGTCTTACAGGAGACTTTGGACTTCAAACACTGTGGAGACTGTGAAAGGCTATAGGGACTTTTGAAGTTGGACTGCAGGCATGTTGTGTTGTGGTATGGTCACGATACTATTGGGGGTATGCTTAACTGCTCAGTAACAGAAACGTAACTACTACAGGAGGAAAGAGTTTTATTTTAGCTTACAAGTTACAGTCCATCTTCCAGGGACTCCAAGACAAGAACCTGAGCTGAAACCATGGTGGAATCCCCCTTACTGGCTTGCTCAGCTACCTTTGTGATAGAGCTCAGGGCCACCTGCCTAGGGATGGCACCTCCCACAATGGTGGGCTCTCCTCTATGTACAGAATGCTGAGCTCACCCTGCTTATTTTCATACCCTTTTATACCCCAATACAAAAAGGGGAAGAAGACGAAAGACTGCTTTAACATGATACAAAGGACAACTAGAACAGTTATTTGGTTTAATAATACTTCGAGACATCAAGTCATTAGCATTCTGTTGTCTAGGCAGTGAACCCACCCCACCCTAAGCCAAATGTCCTGAAGGCAGCCATTCCCTAGGTCGAACCTCCTATTTCAAAAGAAGGAGAAGTGTGCTTGAATATCCTGACCACTGGCAATTAGCAATTAGCAATCAAGAAAATTTTCTGACAAACATCCCACAGGCCAATCTAATGGAGAGGGATTCCTCAGCTGAGCCCCCTCTTGCCAGGTGACTCTAGTTTGGGTCAAGTGGGCAAAAACCAACCAATGCAGTTGTCTTTGGTTTGTGGTTTTATTTTCCTAACGTGAGGAGTTTGAACCCTAGGCCCGGCTCTTGCTGGGTAAGCACTCTCCCATGGATACACATTCTCAGCTCTATTGCCCCTGCATCTAGGAGTCGTAAAACTTTTCCTATTTTCGTGAAGCATTCACAGATAACAATTTAGCAGTGTGGGTTCCAGCGGTATCCCCTGAGGCTGAATGCTAAAGGGGTTTGAAGAAGTCTGTGGAATGGGTGTGTGTGTGTGTGTGTGTGTGTGTGTGTGTGTGCAAAATACATGCACATACTATGAACCAAATTTTAAAATAATGTGCTTACCTGTGTTTCATAAAAGGTATAAAGTGGAACACACACGCACGCGCACACACACACACACAATTGTGGATAGTATCTGGTGTCCCTAATCTACCCTCTATCAGTTGTCCCTGTCTATGTAGTGGTTCTCATTGCTCTAAATAGCCTTGCCGTCTCTAGCCCTTTCTTGAGCTCATCGCTGACCGTCATTCATCCCTTCTTTCAGGGCTTCCTCCTCCTGCAGCCTTGCTCAAGTCCCTTTCTGTCCCTGCACCAGATACACTAGACTGTAGAGGTAGCATGGGCCGTGGCTTCTGATCAGAGTCAGCTTGTAGGAGACATTAGCAGGAGGGACCCAGGAAGAGAAGTTGTATACTGAGCTGTCCTCTCGCCCCACCCTCCTCCTGATCTTTCCGATCTGGGAAGCACGTCTCTGCTGTTTTCTGGTTTCTTCAGACCCCACTGAGCCTTTGTAAAAGTCACTTCACTAATACCTTCCAAGAGGACAGAGGCTTAGATCAGTTGGTAGAGGGCATGCCTAGCATACAACACAGCCCTAGGTTTGGTCCCCAACACCACATAAGTCAGATGTAAGGGTGCATACATATAATCTCAATACTCTGAAGGTGCAGCAAAGGGATCAGAAATTCAAGGTCAACCTCAGGTACACAGAGCCTGAGAACAGCTTGGGTTACATGAGACCCCCCGTCTCAAAAAGTAGATGAATAGATAGATAGATAGATAGATAGATAGATAGATAGATAGATAGATAGATAGATAGGGCAAACAAACACTCAAAGAACAACAAGATGGATCAATGGATAGAATTTTTTGCCACACAGAACTGGCAACCCTAGTTCAATCGCTGTAACCCATGGTTAAAGGAGAGAACCGACTCTCAAAACTGTCCTCTGGTCTCCTTTGTACCTGCATGTGGAGGGCCAAAAATGTAAGCCTATTTCCACTTTGTCTGAAGGTCAGAGTTTGAGGTTGCTCAAAATTGTTGACAACAGCTAGGGCTACACATCTTGACCTAGGATTGACATTAAGGTGGCCCATACAGGTAGATCCACTCCCCACTGACCAATGGTCAGGATATTCAAGCACACTTCTTCTCCTTCTTTTGAAATAGGTTTGACCTAGGGAATGGCTGCCTTCAGGATACTTGGTCTAGGGTGGGTTCACTGCCTAGACAACAGAATGCTAACGACTTGATGTCTCAAAGTATTAAACCAAGTAACTGTTCTAATTGTCATTTGTATCATGTTAAAGCAGTCTTTTGTCTTCTTCCCCTTTTTGTATTGGGTTATAAAAAAAATGTGTGGAAAATAAATGAAGGTGAATTCAGCTTTCAGTATTCACTGAGTTGCCCTCCCATTACTATCCTAGGTCTTAGTGATTCTTTCTTATTGCTGTTCCTCCTACTTAACATTTTTCTAATCCTCATGCCCCTACACTAGCAAGTAGTATACTTGTCAATCCTGGTCCCGAACACCTGCAGATACGCATGAGCAAGCTCCCACACACATAATAACCAAATTTTTAAGTCAGGCATGATGGTACATGCCTGAAATCCTGGTACTTGAGAGGTAAAGGCAGGAGAATTAAGAATTCAAGACCATCCCTGGCTACACACTGAATTCAAGGTCAGCCCAACATATATAAGACTCTGTCTCAAAATACTATAATAGGAATAGTTAAAATTTAAAAATAAATGTTCCAAACGTATACCCTGTGCCCCAATATACTTACTAGGCATGGGAGTATTCCATCAACCAAGTACAACATAAAAATTACCTAAGTTGGGGAAGGAATAGGACTACTGCCCCATGAATGCATGGTATTCCACAGTGAGCAAATCCTTTCCCCAGAAAAGGAATTATTGTTTTAACATCATGCTACAGGTCCTGGCTGTCCTCTCAAGCCCTCCTAGACAAACCTCCATTTGCTTTTGGAGTCACTAATATGGATTTGAAAGTGCAGTGGATGGCTTCTATTGTGCCCAATGCCTACAGGGTAGCTGTGAGCTATGAATAATTCCATGTCTGGGAAAAGGATTTGCTAATACAGTCCAATTCCACCAATACAATGGACACAGGCCTGGGACTGTGAAAAAAAACCTAGAGGGCTTTCAGGTACACTCACACCTTTGATAGGCGTGTGATTCACTCGACAAACATTTATTGAGCTCTGACTGGGTTTACAGACGTATACATTAGAAACTTAATGATGGGAAAGATTAGATAGAGGGAGAAGGAGAATGAGTCAGAAGTAAAGCTGGCAGTGTAGGGTAGTGGGCAGGCCGCCTCTGGCCTCATGGTCATTGGACCTGACTCTCATCTGCCATCAACTCAACTCAGAAAGTCTTGGAGAAGTCAATAGCTTCATGGTTTACACAAAAGTGTCAAACTGATTTCTATCGGTGTCCTTTCGACTTCTCTAGGCTTCTCCACATGAACCCAAGACATACATGACCCAGACTTTATTCATCTCTAGTCCTCAGTGCCAGAGACCCTGTACCTTCCACCCAGCTACTTTGACCTGAAGATCCCCGTAGTCACACTTCTTACCACTAACATTGCACAATGGTTCTCATATCCAGATCCATTCCTTTCTCTTCTCACCTACAAAATGCTTTCTGAACTGTCAAGTTTGAACATAAGGGCTGGAGATATGGGTCAGTTGGTAGAGCATTTGCTTAGCAAGCTCAAAGCCCTGGGTTTGATCTCCAGTACCACATTAAAGCTGTGGTGGTGGTACACACCTACAATTCCAGTACTTTGAGAGGTAGAAGCTGGAGAATTACAAGTTCAAGGTCATATTTGGCAGCACAGCAAGTTCAAGGTCAGTCTTGGCTACCACCTGCCTTAAAAAAAATATTCAGTGCACATTAGTTACTATACCCTCGGTATTAACTAGCAGAAGAACATCACCCACAGAGGTAGGTCCAAACTCTATGGGCGTACGCACACCACGGTGGACAAGAGGAGGTCAGAGGACAATTTGCAGGAGTTGGTTCTCTTCTTCCGCTGTGTGGGCCCCAGGGATGGAACCCATGTGATTGGTCTTGAAAGCAAGCATCTTCATCCACAGATCCATTTTACCAACCCCAAAGTTAGGTCTGAAATGTGCTCAAAGAGATAGGTAGGCAGATGAATGGATGGGTTGCTGCGGTCCTGCCACAGCCTGGGTTTAGGTTCTGAGTGAGATGGGGAAAGGGGCATCTGTGCAAAGAAATGAACTGTCTGACCACCAGGCAAGTTTCATGTGTAGCCAGCCCTAAATAGCTCCAGCTATTTTTATTTATACATCAAAAACAAGCATGTTTTTCCATACTAACAATAAGTTTTTCCCATCCTCCAATAACTTCCAGCAAAAACAAGTATGTCAAATACGTTTTTCCCCCAGCTTTTACATCTAACATCTTGAAACCAAAAACAACACTTTCTGTTTTGCTAACTTGGCCAAATATCAAGCCAGGTACATCTTGTCTTTACAAAACTAAAAGGCAATTGACATAGGTACACATTTCTAGGAACAACGATCCTGATCAAAACATATTTACAGAAATAGGGGCGATCTACTTCTGATCCTGTCAGCACTGAGTCAGAACAGTTCCCAGGTCTAGAGTGACAGCTGGCATCCCCAGACCAGAAAGAAAGAAAGGAAGGAAGGAAGGAAGGAAGGAAGGAAGGAAGGAAGGAAGGAAGGAAGGAAGGGGAAAGGAGAGAGGGAGGGAGGGAGAGAGAGAAACAAAAACACTTAAGAATCATCAGCTCCCAAAGAATTTTAAGGGAAATATTGAAGAAAAATGGGGTTTCCAGGAATGGTCACATCTGTACCATGCATCATTGACAAAAACAGCACTAAAATCACGAAGAGAATCATCAATATTATGAGAGAGAACAGAGCTCACAGGCCATGTGGTCTCAGCAGTATTCTGTGCTGTCATGAAGTCCACTGGTCCTTGTTGACTGTCCCCTCGGTTTCTTTTCTCATCCAGAGACCCGTGGACAAGTACACAGGTACTGGTTCAAACTAGGCCTCATGACTTCCAACAGTGCGTAGATGGAGAGATAGGTTAATAAAGAGTGGGCGAGTGATAGTCAGTAGATGGATGGAGAACTAAATAAATGGGTGATTTCCTGAATAGATGGGATAATTTGCCTCAATCAAACAGTTATGAGGGACATGCTGACACATGCCTGTAATCCTAGAACTCAAACAGAAGATGCACAAGTATCCTGATTTTTTTTAATTGACTTGGGCTATCCAACAAAACCTTGTCACAAAAGGTAGGGGTGGGCTCAGGGGAAAGGAGTTAGTAGACCAATCTTGTGGCGGTGACTGGGACAAGGCTGTGAAGGGACACTGGGAATCTCACTAGTAAATGCCTTTAGGCTGAGATAGCAGTTTAGGGGGAGAGCAGTTGCCCTACCATGCATGCAGAATGCATGTGGCTCAAGTTCTACCCCAACGTGGAAGATTTAGATAAATGGGATGGATGGATAGGTAGGTAGATAGATAGGTATGTAGGTAGATGGATGGATGGATGGATGGATGGATGGATAGTTAGATAGGTAGGTAGATGGATGGATGGATGGATGGATGGATAAGTAGGTAGATAGGTAGGTGGATGGATGGATGGATGGATGGATGGATGGATGGATGGATGGATGGATATGTAGGTAGATGGATGGCTAGATTGTTGTAATAGGAGTAGCGGGCTGCTTCCCGCCACCCAGCTAGCTTTATACCCGAAATAATTACATGGAAACTGTATTCTTTTAAACATTGCCTGGCCCATTAGTTTTAGCCTTTTATTGGCTAGCTCTTACATATTGATCTAACCCATTTTTAATAATCTACTCCTATTACAACAGATAGATAGATAGATAGATAGATAGATAGATAGATAGATAGATAGATAGACAGACAGACAGATAGATATTATGTGGGTAAATGATCAGCAGGTACTTGTGGATAAGGATTTCTGCCTAATTTGTGTTGCTGTCTCCCACCCCACTAAAGAAAAGAAATGAATTGATACATGTTTTTAGAAGGTGTGAAATCCAGGACCGAGAGGCCAGCATCTAGGGAAGGCCTTTCTAAATTGTTTGAAAGCAGAAGAGCAAACAGAGAGTAAGAAAGAGGGCGAGAAGGAGCCAATCCACCCTATCATACAGAGCCCACTACAGAGCCACAGAATCTATTCCCTCCCTAACTCAGCCTTGAATTAAACCCCACACGCAGCCCCATCTCCCAGCACTGCTGTATTGGGACTCTGCTCCAGCAGTTGAACTTTGGGGAACACCTCCAACCACAGTAACAAGTAACCATTAATGCACACAAAGCTTTCAGCAAACTCCACTCTGCTGTTCCAGGTGAGTCTCTGAGGATGAGGCCAGCCATGGATGCTTCCGACTTAGCAGCTCAACCTGTCCTAATGAAGTTCCCTGGAGTTAAGCTGAAAGATGACCCACTAGGCCTGTGTGGACCAAAGCAAACAGGTTTTGCTTCTGATTCCTTTCTCAACAGAGAAAAAGTCGATGAGACAAGAGAGAGGTCAAGTACCGCTGTTAAAACAAAGAGAAACTTGAAATGCCAGAGATGGTGGTGCCTGCCTATGCTCCCAGCACTTAGGAAGCTAAAGCAGGATGGATATTGAAAATGAAAGGCTAGCCTGGGCTACAAAGTGCGTTCAAGGCAGCCTGGGCTACTTTATGAGCCCTTGTCTCAAAAGAGGAAAGAAAGAAAGAAAGAAAGAAAGAAAGAAAGAAAGGAAGGAAGGAAGGAAGGAAGGAAGGAAGGAAGGAAGGAAGGAAGGAAGGAAGGAAGGAAGGAAAGAAGAAAAGAAAAGAGTTTTTTTTACTCTATACTAGGTCCTTGTACTTTAGCTAAAGGGAGTTAAATGCTGAACTTAAGGAGATGTAGGAAAAGAAAAGTAATCTAATGTTTTCATGTTTAGATTTAAGAAAATGGACCATTGGGGGTCTGGGTTTTGTTTTTTATTATATTCTATGATTTTTATATTTTACATTTTTATTCAACTGTCTTTCTATGTAGCCTAAGCCTGGAACTCACTGTGTAGCCTCAACTGTTACCAAATTTGCAGAAATCCTCCTGCTTCAGCCCTCCCCCCAGCACTGAGATTAGAGTAACACGCCGAAGTACCAGAACTAAGAACTTCATTTTAATCTCAAGCAGCATCCCAAAAGAAGTGACTTATCTAAATGACTCCCATTCTCCATGCCTAGAAGGTTCCTGGAATTGCCTTTGTGGATGTTAAAATCCTAATTTAAACATTCTGGGAATCCAGCCCTTGGGAGACAGGGGTGATAATTTGAGGCCAGCCTATACTACAACGTAAACTCTAGGCTAGCCTGAGCTATGTGGTAAAACCATCTAAGTTGGCATTGTGCTTGCCTGACGTGCCAGGATTTAGTAAACTGGGTGTGATGGATGCCTGTAATCCCCAAACGTGAAAGGTAGAGGCAGAAGGATCAGTTCTATGCCCATTGGTACATCGGGAGTTGGAGGCCAGCCTGAAGTATGTAGTCTATAAGACGCAGTGGTGGTGGTGATGGAAGTGGCAAGCCATACCCACCAGCTCCTACTTCCAAGCCTAGAATGGTTAGACGTGCATTTCTGAACTCCCCAGTGTCTACCGTTGCTCTCATGTCTGCATCTTTTCCCCCTTTTCTCCCTGCACTGAAGATGAGTTCCAGCTTCTGAGTAGAAGTAGGACCCGGATCCTAAGGTGCCTCGGAGTAAAATTAAGGCAAGAGGCCAGCAAAGCCATGCACTAGAAGTAAACAAAAAAGGAAGAGGTGGGGCTGGAGAGATGGCTCAGAGGTTAGGAGCATTGCCTGCTCTTCCAAAGGTCCTGAGTTCAATACCCAGCAACCACATGGTGGCTCACAACCATCTGTAATGAGATCTGTGCCCTCTTCTGGCCTGCGGGCATATACACTGACAGAATATTGTATGCATAATAAATAAATAAATAATCCTTTAAAAAAAAAAGGAAGAGGTGTCTGGACCACGTAATGATTCTCTCTAACATCAGTGTCATTGACATTTCTGCCAGGGTTCCATTGACTCTTGTGGTTCCATCACTGAGGACAGGGAGCATGTTCCTCAGAGGCTGACTCTCACAGATGCATTGAAGATTGGGGATTTTGAGTTGTCCTGGACATGAAGGTTCTCCCAGGAGCCTTCTGATCTACCCCAGCTGTGGGAGCACCTCCCTTACTTTCCTCAGCAGCTGGTAGCACCTCTTCCTAAAACCAACAGGGAGTACCCACCCCAAACTGTTCCATTAAATCTCAATAAAGGCATCAAGTCCCCCCTCTCTACCCAACACTCCCTGTCCTGCCTTGTCCTATGCCTCTAGCACCCATCTACTTCATTCTCACCCTTCCTCTGCTCAGAGGTACCTCCCTGTCAGTCACTACTCTCCTGATTTTCTTCAGCTCTGTGTCTCATGTGTAGTCCTCCAGTCACAGATAGACAAACAGACACACATACAAACACACACAAATATATAATAAATTAATACATACATAAATAGCCCTTTTATCTCAATTCCCTCAGGCTATGGCCTCTTCTGTTATTGCCATTGCCTTAGCTCTCTCTTGCCCCTCCTGCATCAGTCTAACCAAAACAGTTCTACCAAAGTTACTCTGATCTGCCCTTGGCTAAACCCAGCTGTCGGGTTGAACTGCCACCTTCGTTACGGCTGGAGGACATTGACCACTTACTACTCTCAGGATTCCCAGCCCCAACAGTACACCCAGGCCCTTGCAGACGACCAGCTGATGCCTTCCATACAGACATGCCTGCCCATGAGAACCACATGCTAAAGCACTCCCTGCACACTTAACAGAGAAGAACTCCAAGGATGGCGCCATTTTCCAAGCTTACAGGAAAAACTTCTTCCTTCAGAAAAGCTCAAACTCTTGAAGGCCCTAATCTACTCAGTTTTCTATCTCTTTTCAGTCTTGCACATGACTGGCCTCATCCGCAGTGCGCAAGTCTACAGAAGACAGCTTCATTGGCAAGGGGCTATACTATGCCCTAGCCTCTGGGTTCCCTCAATAAGGGGTCCTCTGACTGACTTAAGAGTTCACAATCCTTCTACCCACTCTATTACCCTCACTCATCCTCCAGTCCCCTCCTTCATTTCCTCCACCCAAGACCTTCTGAACTGCCTACCCCCGCCCCCCGTCTCCATAACATTTAGGTAGAACCCATAGGCCCCCTCTGGATTACCTCCCATAGCTATAAACCTATCATGACTATGTATTGATCATTCTTGACATTCTATTAGGGTCATTTGGGGCTTACTGTCACATTTATTTTCATTTCAAAACAGTGTTTGAGGGCAATCTACAACTACCTGATACCTAAACAAACACCCAGACCCATTATGTCAATAACCTGGTAAATGTTTTACTTCCTGGTCTCCCAGCTGCCGCAGGGAGACAGCGGACCATTTGCCAGATGTTCCGATGAAGCCCGAAGAGCAATCAAAAGGGGAATTATCCTGAGATAGAGTGATACACTGACAATTTTATCCTGACATTTGTTCCATGTTTCATACCTATCGGGGGGGCCATGGTGTCAGGATAAAAAGCATAGACTAAATTTGGATTCATCTCGAGCAACATTGACTCTGGTTCTGATCCTGGGTCAATGCACCAGCTCTACTTAGGCTCTAGAACTTGGTTTCCTGACATGCATCACGATCATGCCTAGGAGTCCAGCTGGTGGCTGGTGCTGTGGGATAGTAAATGTGAACACCTTTTCCATGCTTCAGACCTTGAAAGCCCCTTGTGAGTTCTGCTGCCAGTGTTGACTCGGGCAAAAGAATTCTGTGGGGCCAGTATTGCTGATGTTATGTGGTTGGAAAACAAGCAAACCAACTCTAGAAGTCCAGTCCAGCAACCTCGCTTCCGTTGGCCCAGTGGGCTCACTCCTGTTGGATGGCACTTCTGTTATTTTACAGGATTCTTCAGAAGACAGTGATACTGAGATCGGGAAATGACTTCCAAAGATCAACAATGAGGTCCAAATCCTAGAATACTCAACAGCAAAAATGTCTAAGATGTCTTTTGTGTGTGTGTGTGTCTATGTGAGTGTGTGCATGCACACACACATGCGCCGATGTGCACATTTGGTTTGTTCTGTTTTTCTTGAGATAAGGTCTCATTTATCCTAGGCTACCCTCCTTTGTAGACAGTATAACCTTGAACTTCTGAGCCTCCCACTGGGTTTTCAGAGCTACCAAGCCTGTTTCATGCAATACTGGGAATGAAACCTGGAGGGTTGCTTATGCTAGGTAGGCCCTCCACCACCTTAGCTGCATTCCCCAGAATTGATTGGTTTTACTGGGACAGGGTCCCACTCTGTAGCACAGGCTAATCTCAAGCCTGTGGCAAACCCCCTGCCTCAGGCAATCCTTCTGCCTTGGGATTATGGGTAGGTGACAACACACCCAGGAACAGCACGTGCTCTTTACACTCTTTACGTAGGAGCACATTGGAAACATTTCCTCCTCTGCTACTATCAGCCACAGCTGGATCCCCTGATAGGAAGAAGTTCAGAACCTGCTGACAATGCTCTCCTTCTGGCCAGCAAACCCCACTCTACCTAACTGCTCTGACAGCCGCAGAATCCTTAAACAGAGATGGCTTTGGGCTGGTGACTGACGTTCCCCTTCTCCCCTCTTTCGCTGACACTGGGGACACTACACAAGCCTCCCTACCTAGTTTTTAAGTAAGCATCAGGTTGAGGTCATATATTTGAGAGCTTTTGGTAAACAGTCCCTGTTTGCAAGGCTGTCTGCATACGAACAATCCTTAAATTACTTATGGTACATCTATAAGATAAATAAGGGAAAATCAAGGCTAGCCCGTCTCTCTGCCTGACCAGGAGCAGAAGTTTCGGTTTAAAACCATCCAGAGTCTCAGCACCTTCTAAGAATGGATGGAGCCAGAGGAGGGGTTCTAGATCTCAGACTAGCTTTGGGGTATTGAGTAACAGCTTTGCAATTTTAGATTTGAAGCTCGCTTGCCTCACTTGATGGTGACAGCTTGTCTAATCTTAGGCAATTTATTCAGTCTTTCTATGTTTCCCAGCTGACTGAGTTGTTGCCTGGCATGAAGCCCTAGGTCTGATCTCCAGTACTGCATTAAAATATACATGGTAAATAGATGTAGTAAGGGCTCAAGTGTGCTCAAGCTCACAGCGAGAATCACAGGAGGTCCAGGCGAGCCTGGGCCACCTGAGATGCTCTCAATAATAGTAATAATAATAACAGCAACAACAACCATACCTGCCTCACTAAAGTTATGTTAATGTTAATATACTTGAAACGGTTTATCCAAAGCCTGGCTCAGTGCATGGCTTGTTATATAATATTGTTATATGAGCTGTGCTTTCAGAAGGGAGTCAACCGGAGGACAGAAACGAGTGAGTGTAAGAACCAGGAGATGACTTCTGCTTTGCCATGGCTCTTTCTCACCATAGGAACTGCAGAAAACGTATCCATCTGGCCAAGAACTGGAGCGCTGAAAGGAAGCTGGGTATGCTAGTTCTGGTGGGGGGATCCAGAAAGATTGTTTCTCTCTCGCCTCTGAGCAGATCATGTTCTCACATGTGCATCAGTTTTATTTTCTTATTAGAAGAAGCAAAGGCCTGGCAGACACGATGGCTCATCAGGTAAAGGCACTTGCTGCCAAGCCTGACAACCCGCATTTAATCCTCCACTTCCACATGGTAGGGAGAGAGAAAGACTCCTGCAGGCTCCCCTCTGACTGCCACTCGGGAATCAGGGCAAGCACACATTCCTATGCATGCACACAAATAAGTAAACAAATTGCAGTTTAAAAATAATAAAGGAGCGCCCCGGCGGTGCAGCTTCTCAGCACCTGGGAGACTGAGGCAAGAGGATCTCTCTTGTGAGTTCAAGGCCAGCCTGAGCTACATAGAAAGTCCTTGTCGCCAACAAAAGATTGAAGTTGAGGAGGAGGAGGAGAAGTGAGCAAGATGTGGCGGCTCATACCTGAAAAACTGTTGTTCTAGCGTTTTTGAGTCCTAGGCAAGAAGAATATAGCAGATTTTAGGTCAGCCTAGACTACAGATGACACAGAAATTCCAGGCTAGCCTGAGATACACTGTGAGACCTGTATCAAAAAAAAAAAAGGCAAGAAACTGGGCACTGGAGAGATAGTCCAGCAGTTAAGAGCACTGGTTGCTCTTCCCAGAACCCATATGGCAGCTCACAAATGTCTATAACTCCAGTTCCAGGGGACCTAACACCCTCACACAGACATACATGAAGGCAAAACACACACACAAAAAAAAATCTTAAGATTTATTTTTTTATAAAAAGAAAAACAAAACAAACAAACAAAAACCAAGCCTTGGTCTAAAATGAAGCATCAATTGATCTTAAAGGCCTAGCAATCTTAGGCAGGTAGATGGAAACAGACATCCATAATTTGCAGAGGAATGACCAAAAAGATGTTCAAGAGATGGGTTCCTATTGCATCTAAGAAGAAACAAAAACAACCAAACCTTTCTAGACCTGAAAACACCCCCACGAGTATAGCTGCTCCAGGTAGCAGGACTTTCGACCTCTCCAGAAGCCACCTCTACTGCCACTGCCACCTGGACAGGACTTTGCTGGCTGGGGGCCTTTGGGTTCTTAGCACCCTGGCTTCCAACACTCTGTCAATTACTTCCTCAGTCTCTTCTCGCACGGGCTCCAGAGCCCTTATCAACCTATCACTTTTTCCTTTCCATTTCTTCCAGCATCTACATGCCGCCTCCAACAGCCACTCTGCCTCCAGCCACTGCGGGAGACACAGTGATGGAGCATTCAAAAGGACCTGAGTAAGATGGGAACATGAAGAGATGCCTACAGGCCACACTTGCCCCAGCTCCCAGCTGATGGAAGCAGGCACACTCCCGAGCCTCACGGGACAAACTTGACTAGAATGGGAACTACAAACACAAAGCAGGATGAAGTCTAGAGAAAGAGCTGACTTGCCTCAGCACCGCATGGGCAGCTCAGAGACAGCCTGGCCAGACTGGAGACTTCTGTGCGCAGCTGGCAAGCTCGAACCCTGGGGAAAGGGTAACAGCCCCTCTGCTTAGCAATGGACCTGCTGTTAAAATAACTGCCATTTGAGAGCCTGTCTTAGGGGTAACACTTTACCCAGGAGAGCATAGAACAGTGGTCTCTAGAAAGAGCAATAGCTGTGAGACTCACATAACTGGGTTCATCCTTTGCCACCATCCCTTCGCTTTCAGGACCGCACGCACACACACACACACACACACACACACACACACACACACACACACACACACATTTGGCTGCCATTCAGCTCAATTTCCTCATTTGCAACCTGGGGAACTTGATAGAAGCCAGCCTTTCACTGTGCAAATTCTAATCCATTGAATGGTCAAAAGCTAGGTGTGGTGTCCACTCCTGTTATCTCAGCCCTTGAGAAGCTGAGGTTAGAAGAGTTCCACAATTTCAAAGTCAGCTTGGTCTTCATAGTGAGTGCAAGGCCAACCAGGTCTACAAAGGAAAGCTCTGTCTCAAAATTAATAATAATAATAATAATAATAAAATAGTGGGTTCCAGCCAATGTTCCTGAAAGTAAAATAAGGTAGTGTAGAATATAAAATTTCAGGGTATTTGCCACTGTATTGTGAAACTTCCTTTGTCTGCAGGACAATCCCAAAACTTACTAATTGCATAGGTTTTCCCAGGTTCCTAAGCCAGATAGATCAATCAATAGGCTACTAGTGCTCCTGGCCCAAAGGCTTCACTCCCATTCTTTGCCTGAGGCCAAATCCCGGTTCCAAGAGAACTGCAGTTTGGCTCAGCTCACTAACTGTGGACACAGTGACCTAGAAAAATGAGCCACTCAGTGCTGCATTTATGGTCCAGCATGACATCAGTCAGAAAGCATTGCAAAAATAATACTATGATCATTGAGGGGAGGCCTGTTACATGCCAGATTCTGTGCTCGGTGTCTTAGGTGCTCTAGGACCCATTCTCAGAACGAAGTGTGGGTTATCTGCGGGGCATGCCGTCATTTTGATTTGAACAGGGAAAGGAGACCCAGAGTAGGGGAAGGGGTCAAGGTGACACTGGAGTTCCTCTTAGTCCATCTTTGGAGTCCTTTCTGTGACATGCTTTTTCCATCAGACAGGGACACTTTATAACAAAGTGGCTTTGAACTAGCGGCTCATCCCTTCTGCTGGGAACCCAGTGGGAGCTGTTAGCCAGCCAGCCAGCCAGCTCTCTCTGACTCTGGCCCACACTGGGTAAAACCCAGTTGGTTTATATTTCTAAGAAAGCGATCAAACTCCCCTTCTCAAAGCCAGTGGAGGAGGGGAGGTTCCAGAAGGCCCAAATTAAGCTGAGACGTCTAATTTGGGGACATTCTTAATACACAAAATTTCTTCCAGAACATTCAGTCCTTGGAGATTTCCCCCAAATTGCCAACGATTAGACAGAAAATTCCATCTCGCTGGTTGCCTCACAGCACCCACCACTCATTCCCCCAATACGTTCGATCTGAGTTTATTTCTTTAGACAACTTGAGTACTTCCTCATTTGCATATGTGATTGACTGTCATTGGTTCACTGGGGGAAGTCACATCTGGGCAATTGCCTTGGTCAGGAACCTGTTCCTGGGAATAGAAGAGAAAGAGGCCCAGGAACCAGCCCTCCTCCTCTTAGAGGATTCTGCCTTCTTAAAGTCGCCATCCAGATTACAACATCCCCACTTCCCCACAGTTCCGAGGAAATTAGTCAGGGCTTAAATTAAACTTTAACCTTGTTTCAAATTAAAAATACAATTTAGCACATTGGTTTCATATGTTCTTCCTTCCTAGCCTAAAAAAACAAAAAACTCTAACAACTCCTTGACCCGGGAGCTTGAAATCTCTCTAATAAGAGAATGGAATAGACTCTTTTCTACCTCCACTCCCTTACCCAACACAGGCCCTCCTGCATTTACCTTCTTAGTGATAGTGTTACCTGCCTGGACCATCCCACCTAAACTTTTGATTTTAAATGTGTGTGTTTGTTTATCTGAGACACATGTCATGTAGCTCAATCTGGCCTCAAACTCATTGTGTAGCTAAGGGCTTTGAACTTCTGATTCTTTTGTCTTGAGTCCTGGGACCACAAGGCTATGCCACCAAGTGCAGCTTCCTAGGTCCTGGGTACTAAACCCCGGGCTTCATGCCTATGAGGCAAGGATGCTACCGACTGACCTACAGCACTGACCCTGAATGACTTAACAGATTTTTTTTTCCAATTCTGGAACTATGACTCAGGGCTACCACATGCTAGACGGGTGTCCTACCACTGAGCTGCATTTAGTGATGCTGTTTACTGAAATATAGCACTCATGCACACATCTGTACATGTATGTCTGAGTATCCACATCAAAGGTCCTGGTTTGGTCTCAAACTCAGAATAACCTTCCTACCTCAGTATATTAATGCTGGGCTTACATCCTTGCAAAAACTGTACTAGCTGTTTTTCTAGGGTTTTTTTTAAATTATCTGTATATGGGGGTTGGATACATGCGCTTGAGTGCAGTGCCTGCCTGCGTGAGTGGCCTAGTGTGGGTCCGACCTGGGAACCAAGCTCAGCTCCTCTGCAAGAGGAACTTGTGTTCTTAATCAGCTCCAACCAAGCAGTTCTGGAGGTATTTGTAGGCAGTAACAAGCTGATTTTATATTTCATATGAAAGCATGAAAGAGCAAAAGAACCAAGCTGGAGCTCCTGCAAGACTCTGCATCCCAGAGCGGCAGAACTACAGCAATGTGGGTTCACAAGCACACCCCACTGATTTGTGATGGAGGTGACATGCCAGCCAGGAGGAGAGGTGGCTGCTTTCAGGAAATGGGGCCAGGCCAAATGGACAAATACCCCTTAAAAAATTAAGAGAACACCTTCAAACTAATTCCAGATGAATTTATGTTAAAAGATTTGAAGCAAAGCAATAAGCCATTTTTATAATATGCACGTGCATATATATATGCATATATATACATAGATATATATAGTATGTGTGCATATCCATGATATATACATAGTAGAATATGACTTAGTATAAGCAACGTTTCTTAATGAGGATAAGAATGGCTAGTCACTAAATGCAACGAACTGGTAAACTGGACACCTTCAAACCCAAGAACAGGCAGGCCAGCCAGATGCCTCAGTTCCTAAAGTCACTTGCCGTCAAGTCTGATGACCTGAGTTCTATCCTCAGGACTCATGTGATACAAGCAGAGAAATGACTCCAAGAGCTGTTGTCTGGCCTCCTTTTGCACACCACGGCGTGTGCACACATGCATACACACACATTAAATAAGTATAATTTAAAAACAAAAGCTGCTTATCAGCCAAGCATGGTAGCACAAGTCTGTAATCCCAGCATTTAGGAGGTAGAGGCGGAAGAATTAGTTCAAGGTCAGCCTTGGCTGCCTAAGAGCCTGTCTCAAAACAAAATCAAAAAAACAGTGTTCATCAAAAGACCCTATTGGGGGACAGGCACAGGGCTCAGACTGAGAAAATATATTTGCAGAAGTATATCTGAAAAAAATGACCATCAGATAATAAAATATAACAAGCAAAGAGCTGAAGGGCATACATCTCTACAGCGTTGGGGAAGCCAGTAGGAAAACTACTAGTAAAGGGCCTAATCTGAGTCTCTCTCTCTCTCTCTCTCTCTCTCTCTCTCTCTCTCTCTCTCTCTCTCTCTCTCTCCTTCTCTCCCTCTCTCTCTCTCTCTCTCACACACACACACACACACACACACACACACACACACACACACAGTTGGCCACTGTATCAACAAGTTTCCCATATGTGGACCATGGATTAAAAAGAGGCCAGCAATTTGTCTGTTAAGACAACCTCTCAAAAAATAAATAAATAAATAAAGACAACCTCTCAAGTAATTCCAGGTGGCCTTGAACTCCTGCTCCTCCTCCGGAATTAAAAAAAAAAAATATTATGTTGGTGTGTATGAAAGAGAGGGGAGAGATGGGAGAGAGGGGAGGGGTGAGCCTATGTTGGGGCATGTCTGAGCCACAGCCTGTCTGTGGAGGTGCCACCTTTACATGGGTTTCAGGGACTGAACTCACGTCTCCAGCTTTGCCCTGCACGAGCCATCTTATGGGCCAAGTGGGTTTTTTTTAAGGATGTCTCTAATTAAATACAGACTTTTCCTCACTGCTGCTTCCCAAGTTATCCAGTGCAATAATTATTTATCTAACATTTACCCTGCACAGATTTTTTGTAGGTAAACTAGGGGGTGGTAACAGAAAGCACAGAGGAAGCTGTGCTAAAATATGCAAACTCGGCAACTTTTCTGCAAGGGACTGGAGCATCCACAGATTTTTTTTTTTTGTATTGAGTGATTTTGAGTCCAATCCCCTATAGACATATACCTAGGCACAGCAGTATACCCGAATGACCAATAAACATCAGAAAAGGGGACAAGGGAAATTCGAATTAAGCCCACCCTCAGACCTTGCACCCTAAAGGGCTGAAATAGAAGCATCTGGAAGCCTCAGTGGTGAAAAGATTATCCAGTGAGCCGAGCCCTGATTCCTGCTGGGAGAGTGAGTGTTTGTTCGTCTGCTGGAATTTTTGTTGGTGGTGGTTTTGTTTGGGTTTTTTGTTATTGTTGTTTGAAACAAGGTCTCTCTACATAGTCCTGGCTGTCCTGGAACTCTCTTTGTAGACCAGACTGGCCTCAAACTCACAGAGATCTGCCTGCCTCTGCCTCCCAAGTGCTAGGATTAAAGGCATGTGCCTCCATACCCAATTTATCTAGTTTTGTTTTTTGGTTTTCTTGGTTTGTGTGTGGGGGGGGGGGTGTTGTTTGCTTGTTTTGAGTTTTTGTTTTTGTTTTTTATTTTGGAGACAGGGTCTCCTATAGCCCAAGCTAGAATTCACTGGTGTGGTCAATAATGACTTTGAACTTCTGATCTTCCTGCCTCCACTTCCCAAGTGAGTGTTGGGATCGCAAGCACATGGCATAACACCAGGTTTATGTGGGGCTGGGAACTGAACCCAGGGCTTCTTCATGCCTGCTACCCATGAGCTACATCCACAGCCCATGGTTTTCCTCGTAACGTTGGGTTTATTGAAGCTCAGAAAGTAATCTGCTCACATTTTTCTTTTTGCCCAGGTCCAAGGAAGTGTGGGGTGCTGGCCCGGAAGCCTCCATGGCTGTCACCACCCTGCTTGTGTGTTTGGAGCTGAAGGCAGTATCGGCTTTCTCCATCAGTGACAGAAATCCCTATTTCTTTGTCTTCTGTCTGTTCCTTTACCCAGACATGAAACACTCCCATTTCTCTGCTTGGCATTTTGCTAAAGTCTGAATACACCCCTGGGAATTAAGCTGAGCTCCGACCAGGCTGGAGAAACAAACAGCCGCACACAGCAAACAACATGTGTTTCCAATCGCATCTGAAGACCCAACGCTTTCTGCCTGTTCTAAAATGTGTCCCCAGAGTGCCTCCCTAACAGTCAAGGTTAAGGCCGTTTTCATTTCTCTACAGGTTCACATTGCAAAATCACCCTCCTGTAGGACTGGACCAGAACACACGGGAAACGTGTGTTTGCCTTCTTCTCTCCCCCTTCTCCTCTTGTCAGTCTCACTTGAGAAACAGACTACGGCTTTCCGTATCTCTTCACACTGATCCGGGGCTCACTCTGCAGTCTGGACTGGCCTTCAACTAGCAGCGGTCCCCATGCCTCTGTCTACCAAGTGCCAGAATCACGAGGATGTGCCACACTCCCAGCTGTTTGGGATTTTTGTTTTTTATTTTGTTTTGCTTTTTTAATTTCCTGAGATAGAGTCTTTCTCTGCAGCCCAGCTCTGGCCTGGCCCTCGCAGGATAGTTGAGGCTGGCCTCAAGCTCATACGAGTCCTGTCTCAGTGCCTGCCACTGGGAGTGTCGATATGAGCCTTCTCGTCTACTCTTTCTATTGCTGGGATAAACACACTGCAGACTAAAGCATTTTGGGATTTAAAAGACTTTGTTAGAGCTTACAATCGCAGGACACAGTTCACATTAGGGACCGCCAAGCTTGCTGTTCCACAGGGCATTACCTCTGACCAAAGAAGGAATTCACCTCACAGACAATAAGTACAGCAGAAACCATGGTGGAAGTTGCTTGCTAGCTGGCTTTTTCACCTCCTTACACTCAGCTAGCAATGCCTAGGTATGGTGCTGCCCACAGTGGGCTGAATCTGTATACGGTAATTGGCCATCAAGATAGTCACCCACCTGAGAAAGACTCAGGCTGATCCTGTGGTAATCCTCAGTCAGTGTTCTCCTCTCAAATAACTTTAGGCTGTCAAGTTGACAATTAAAGCTCACCAGGACAGCCACCATGTCTGGTGTAAAGAACTCACTTTACAAATACTGTTAACCATTCTCCTTCCTTCCTTCCTTCCTTCCTCCCTCCCTCCCTCCATCCCTTCTTTCCTTCCTTCTTTTTTTTATTTCTGCAATTCATATATTCTGTGGTTTTTATAATTCACATTCTGTAGTTCACATTTTCTTACAATTCTGACATCAAAATTTTATGGGCACTCTGAAGCAACAAAGTTTTCATCTATTATACTACAAATACTATCTCTGTGTTTGGTTTCTTCCCTTCCATCTGTAATAGATTTTTCCTTACATATATCAACTTTAACCATGTCATAGAAAATCTGTTTATTAAAACTGTATTTTACAAATTATTCAAGAGAAAACTTTCTATCTCTAAACTATAAAGTGGTTATATAGTTATTCCTAATATGCTTTCATTTGCTGCATTTAAATACCTCTGTGTGTGTGTGAGAGAGAGAGAGAGACTCACTATATATTTCTGGCTGATATCATCCTTCTGTTTAGGCTTCAGGCTAGTTTGGAATTCGTAGAAAGACCTGGTCTCAAAAACGCAGAAAGGAAAGAAAATAAAGGAAAAGAGATAGAAAAAAGAAAGGAGAGGAAAGAGTAGGAAAGTCAACGAAAAATAGCCATGTTATATAAAGAATCAAATACTTAAATCCAGGAAAGAGAGCCTTAGAGCAAGGAAGCAGTTCTGTGAGACTGTCAGTTCGGGGTGGGGGGAGGGGTGGCAGTACCATTTACTGAATGATGGCAACATCTTCCACTGAGCGGTCCTCAGCCTTCCCAATGCTGAGACCCTTTAACACAGTTCCTCATGTAATATGAGGACTAAAATTAGTTCTTTGCTACTTTATAACTGCAACCTTGTTTCTATTATGAATTAAAACATAAATCTCTGAAACAGAGGATATTTGGTATATGACCCCTGTGAAAGGGTCCTATAACCCCCAAAGGGGTCTTGACCCACAGGTTGAGAACCACTGTTCTACTCCTAGTTTCTGCACTCGATGGTGTTGGGAGAGTTTGCTACCAGAAGTTCTGCCTCACAGAGGGCATAGCGGGTTGTCCCTCTGGTACCCAGAGTGGAGATACAGGCTTCAGGGAGACCCAGTATAAATGATGGATGTACAACTATCTATACAAAGGAAAGGAGAACTGAGAGAGAGCCCAGCCCTGCCCTCTGCTTCCCTACAGGCACATGCCCTGCTCGCCACCAGCCTGGCCTTCACCCTGTTAGCCTTGGGGAGCCCGCCCAAGTTACTGCCTTTAGATTTTGACTTCAACTTTTTCTTTCCTGTCTTTTCTTTCCTCTCCCCACCCCTCCCGTCTCTGGACGCACGTCACTCACGTCAGGTAGGCTTTGAGCTTGAGGTGTAGCCTTGAGCTTCTGATCCTCTTGCCTTCCCTTCCTGAATGCTGGGATTACGTGCCCACACCATTCCCAGTTCTGTCTTGTGCCTGTGGATCAAGATGAGATCTCTTAGCTTCTGTTCCAATGCCATGCTTGCCTGTCTGTTGTCAGGGTCCCTGCCCGGTGATGATGGCATATTCTAACCCTCTGAAACTGTAAGCCCCCAATTAAACACTTCATTAGTTACTTCACTCACGGTGTTTTATCACAGCATCATAAAAATTACTAAGACATTCGCTTTCTTCTTTCTTTTTTTCCTTTTTCCTTTCCATCTTTTCTTCTTCCCTTTCTTTCTTTCTTTCTTTCTTCCTTCCTTTCTTTCTTTCCTTCCCTTCCTTCCTTCCTTCCTTCCTTCCTTCCTTTCTTTCTTTCTTTCTTTCTTTCTTTCTTTCTTTCTATCTGTCTTTTTTCACAGGATTTCATTTACTACAGACTGGCCTAAAACTCACTCTCTAACAAGGGATGACCTTGATCTCCCTCTCCTCCTACCTAAAATTACAAGAATGCTATAGAATAGCATGTTTCACTGTGCTGGGGATTAAGCCCTCCAGCTTCCTGAATGTTAGGAAAGGACTCAACCAACCGTGTTACATTCTATTTTTCATAACTTACTTAGTGATTTTATCTTGTAACTGTATTTTTTTTTTTTTGAAACAGGTTTCACTATGTAGCCAGGCTGGCCTTTGATCTCATTGTAATCCTCCTGCTTCAGCATTTCTGACAAGACCACAACAATTCTTATTTTAGTTGACAAATAATTGTACATTTTCATCCAGGTGCAATGGTGCATACTGGTAATCCTAGCACTCAAGAAGCTGAGGGAGGAGGATTACTACATGTCTAAGGCCAGCCTGGGCTACACGGTGAGTTCTAGGTCTAATCTGGTTATATAGTTAAGACTCTTCTCAAAAATGAAATTGGACATGAAATATGCAGATATGGGGAAATAGTTCACGTGAGCTAATTAACATATGCATTACCTCATATACTTAATCATTTTTGTGGTATGAGTATCTACTCTCTTGGCAATTTCAGAACACAATGCAATGCCATTAACTGCGGTCACTCTATTGTAAAACATCAGAAAGTTTTTAGCCATTATTTTATCTAAGAAAGAAAGAGTAAGTCCTATTTCACCATGACACTGTGCCTTCCTCACCCTTAAGAGGTTTCCCTTTTTATTCAATTAAGGGATTCTTCAAGCTGGGTGGGATGGCCTTAGGCCTGTGTCCAGATTCTTAGAAGGCTGGGTGAGAAGGTGAACTGAGCCCAGGAGGTCCAGATCAGCCTGGGTGACTCAGAGGAACATCCCTCCCTTACCAAAACAGAACAAGACGGTTCTCCCAGTGGTAAATCTGCTGTCATTCACCCTTCCTGTGTGCTTTACATGGGTCTATTTACACATGAAATCAAATGATCAAGGCAGTAGCACTCTGAGAGGCCTTGTCTGTCTCCAACTGGAAGAGCCATTGCTTATAATACCTACTTCGATTTTGTCTATTTTTCTTTTGCTTTTATTCATTTTTAATTTTGCTTGAGTTTTTTTCTTTTTCTGAGATGTGGAGGAAGTTGACACAGGGTCTTATGTAGGCCAGGCTATCCGGAACTCACAATGTATCTGAGGATGATCTTGGTCTCCGGGTCACCCTGTCTCTGCCCTCCAAAGTTCTGGGATTACATGTGTGGGTCATCATACCCTACTACTCTAACTTTAAGGATGTTAAAGGGGCATGAGACTGTAGCTTGGCGGCATATAACTCATCCAACATAAGTAAGACCCTGTTGACTCCTAGAACAATCAACCAGTAGTCATTCAATCAATTGATATCAGGGTAAATACATACTAAACTTGAAATACAGACAACCCCTCCCTCCTGGATTAGCGTCTGGCACACAGTAAAAACTCAATAATGTTTGTGGGTCTGCTATTAGTCTGTGGCATCTCACAGGCCAATCAAAAAGAGTAAGCTAGGTCTGCTGGTATTGATCTCAGCACCTGGGAGGTAGAGGCAAGAGAATCAGGAGTTCAAGACCAGCCTCTTCCACATAGCAAGTTTGAGGCCAATCTGGGCTATAGAAACCCTGTGTTCACAAAACAAAAATGAGAGCTACTATTTCCATATGGCCCTAGACATAAATATTCAAAACTTCCAGGATGGCAGCTTAGCAGCAAGGCTGAGTAAAAGAAGCCGGAGGTGGGGGGACAACTCCCAGCCCAGAGAACACCCTGGTTTTCTGGTGGAAGAGAAGACTGGTAATGTCTCCAGGCAGATGCAGTTTGGCAGATGCAGAGTCAGGAGGAGACAGTGGGCTTTCGAGTATGAGATGTTGGCCCTTGGAAATGTGGTTTTATTTGTAAGTACATTTTTTGGAGCTCCTGTACAGAAACAGCACTAAATATCATGTTCTACACTCTGCCTGTATCACCCCCACTCCCCTTCAGTGAGATGCAAGCAGAAAAAGGATTCCATTAGTGAGGAAGGGGAGCAGTTACAACTGCAAGAAAGTAATTATGTGTTTGGGACAATAACAACACCCCACCATGCTTATGCTTTTTTTTTGAACAAGCTGAATTTTCAACACACATACACACATCTACTTTTATCAGGGGAAGAAGAAAGACCACATTGCTTGGTATTGTATTTTAAACATGGGTAAATAGGACACCATCCTCAAGCCTGACATTTGGCTATGCTAAGTCTCACCTTGAGCACAGAGGAATCTGTCAAAACAGGTTGTAGTCAACCAAGATGTTTGGCAGAACAGGTAACAGATGAGGTAGGCAGAGGCCTGACCAAGTCCTAGGAGGAGCCCTGGTTTCTCAGGCAGAGAAACCATGAACCTGCAGAGTGATCTTGGAAACTTGTTTAATCTAAGATACTTGTATAGAATGAAGCCTGTGACCCACGAGCACACACATATGGGCAATGATGACAGTGAACACACTTAGTATTCCATGTGGCAGGGCTTCCTCCATGTCCAAAGACAACCCTTTCATTGTTGGGCCATAAAGGAGGACCACAGGTGCACAATCTGTGAGGACTGAAGCAGAAGAATACCCAAGAGTTCAAGGTCTGCCTGAGCTACACAGCAAGATACTATCTCAAAATAAATAAATAAAATAAAGCCTGGTGTGGTTGCATACACCCACAATTCCAGACTTGGGAGGTAGAAGCAGGAGAATCATGAGTTCGAGGTCATCGTCCAGCCTGAGCTACTTAAATGCCTGATGGCCTGGGTTCAATGCCTTAGAACCCACGTGCGTGTGAAAGGAGAGAAGGGACTCCATCAGGTTGTCCTCTGGCATCTATGTGTGTGTTGGACACGCACCCTACAAATAAACTTTTTAAAAAAGTGTAAAACCCCAAATAAAAAATAAAGGAGGACTAAGGCTTTTGGGGTAAGGAACTGTTCTTGGGAAAGAGTCACGGTGGTCCAGGGGCCGTGGCTATTATTTACCAACTACAACAATGATGATGGCACATGCCATCGGCAGCACACCTGTATCCACATGTCCCATGTGCCAGGCAGCATGCCCATGGGCCTCCTGACAGGGAATGAGATTGTGCAGCTCAAAGAACAAGGAGTGAGAGAATGGCCTCCTGTACTGTGCTCACCCGTCAATAACGCTCCCACCATATATATATGGAGATACACACACACATACATATAGGCACACCTATAATTCCAGCATGGGGGAGGCAGCCCCAGGAAAACCTGGAGCTTACAGCCAATAGCCTACAAACAACCAAAGCAATGCTCTCATTTGGCGACTGTGTTGGTGGCCCTGTGGCTGCTACCACCATCACCTGTCCCTGCTCCCTGTGTCTCTCCTCCTCCCATTTCCCCAGGTTTGTTTGGTTTACCCGTGCTCTGCAGCCCTGATACAAGCCAGGCCAGTGCTCTACCGCTGAGCCGCAACCCCAGCTCCCATTCTCTCGGTATCATGTGGAACACCTGCAGTGTGCTTGTTTGTGGGCCAGATGCTTAGGATGGAAACATCTAGAAGAACGTGTGTCATAAAGTTGTCCCAGGCCTGGAGGTCGAACGAGCAAACCAGAGCTGGAAACAGCTACAGCAAAGGCACAGAGACCAAATAAAAGAACGTGGAGAAACCACACACACATACACACAGCTTGCTCAGAAAGCTAAAAGCTATGGGGTGCAGAATCAAGTCTGGCCCTGGAGACAGGCACAGGGGGTAGACTTCAATAGCTCTGTCAGTAGAGAACTATGCCAAGTACACTCTTAGAAAGCGTGAGGCCCTGGGTTCAATCCCCAGCACTGCAGAGTTTCTCAGCAGAGGTGTATACCTCTGATCCCAGCACTCATGAGCAGAGATGGAAAGTTTTATACTCAGTTATAGCACAAGTTTGAGACTGGGCCGGATGCATAATACCTTGCCCCCCCCCAAAAAAATGAATAAATAAAAATAAATAGTTTTCTGTGGTTGTTTTTTGTTTTTAAAGAAGGGGAAATCTTGTTAAAAATCAGATGCTCCTCTGGCCTACCCAGGGGGCCAAGCAGGACCACCTATTTGCATACTCAAAGAACTACAATAAAGCAAGATCAAGGTCAGTTTTCAGCCCAAGCTGGATACAAGAGGCTATTATTGAGACTGTGGTAATAATCTAGGTCTATCCTAAGGAAACATAAATTAGAAGTGTGAAGAGAAAGATGTGTGGGAACAAAATGGGGTGGTAAACATGAAGCCGGAGGGAAAATAACGTTAAAGAAATACAACCGGGTGTGGCGGTGCACGCCAGTCCCGCCAGCATTCGGATGTGGAGGCGGAGAGGCAAGAGCTAGGTTGGTCTGGGGTGTAGCTCAGCTGATAGAACATTTGCCTAGCATTCCAGAAGAACCACGGTTATGCCCCCCAACACTCCATGAACTGGACATAGCGGTATCCACTTGTGATTCTAGTGTTCCTGGTTGTTAGTGTCTGGACCTGGTGTTTCCAGGTTCCTGGTTGCTCATCAAAATTTATAATGAAGGACCACAGAGACAGCAAAGGAGCAAGGGAGCTCTGTTCAAAACCAGAGAGCTAATACAATTCAGAACCGTGCTGTGGAGAGGGCTAGCAGGAGCAACGGGTTGGGTGCGGTGGCACAAGCCTGTGATCCCAGCACCTGGGAGGGGGAGGATGGAGAATTGGATGTCCAAGGTCATCCTGGGTTACACAACAGACTCAAAACCAAAAGAGCTGCACAACTTTTTCTCAAATAAAGGAAAAGAATGACAGCGGGCCACAGGCCTAAGAGTATCCCAGGGGTTCCCAATTATTGGTTGGGGCTTCCTTTCACAGGGTTCCAGGGAAACAGAAATTTGGTTGCTAAGAGTCTGAGCTTCTCTGTTTTGGCTAACAGGTTTGAGGGACATAACCTTTTTTCTACTGAGCAGGTCCCTTCCCACAATGCACTTGATTTTAACCACAGGTATGGCTAATTTTGCATAAGCAAAAGACAGAAAACAGGGAATTCTCCCTAAATGTCTACTCAGAGGACATAATAGGCCTTATTTTGCATGTATTCAAAACCGGTTTGGGCCAGGTTGTTCCCCTTGCTCTCATACCCAGATTTAAATGAGAATACTTCTGACTAGAAAATGTCCATGAAAAAGGAGCTTTTGATGGTTGTCAGGGGCAGAGAGGCTTGCTTCCTTGTATGGTGAGGAGTATAATTGAGATCCTCGGTTGTTAAAAGAGGGACATGTTCATAGTACGTGTGACATCCTAGGGTGCCAAGTGCATCCTTAAAAGAGGAGTGTAAATGGAATATTACTGTTATTTAAAAATTGAAATATTTCCAGGTAAATGAATAGGACTAAAAAGAATCATTCTGAATGAGGTCATCCAGACCCATAAAAATAGATGTGATATGTACTCTTATAAGTGGGTATTAGCTGTTAAGTCAATGGTAAGCAGGCTACAATGTGTAGAATCACAGAGGTTAAATACAGAATAAGGGACCAGGGAGGGACAGATAGAGCTGCCTAGGAAAAGGAGATAGATAGCTATGGATGGAAGCAGGTAGAGCATGCTTGAAATGAGAGAATCAAGATGGTGGAGGAAGGGAAGAGGGGGATGAGGGAGAGAATACGGGGAGAGGCAGGTAAAATTAAGAACCTTTTGTGGGGTGGTATGAAAACCAAACACATTAGAAGCTTCCTAAAATAGATACATATATGAATGCAGTCTAAATGAAATCACCAAGTAACAGGGAGAGAGAGCCACAACTGCTGCAGAATATTTGCCTAACTATGCAAAGATGCATTGCATTTATTTAACTACACAAAGACGTGTTGCATTTGTTTAACTATGTAAAGATGTGGTGCTGTTTTACCTAGCCTGTCTGAGGCACCTTATTGGTCTAATAAAATGCTGAAAGGCCAATAGCAAGGGAAGAAGTGTAGATGAGATTTCTGGTCAGGAAGAATAAGTAGAAAGAGGAATTTAGGTTTAGGAGAAGAAGGAGAGAGAGAGAGAGAGAGAGAGAGAGAGAGAGAGAGAGAGAGAGAGAGAGAGAGAGAGAGAGAGAGAGAGACACCAGGGAGATGCAAAGGACCAGACAGCCAGACATGGAGGAAGCAGAAAAGTAGGAGTTACAGAATGAAGGAAAGATAAAAAGCTCCAAGGCAAACTGTAGATGAATAGAAACAGGTTAAACTAAATTAAAAGAGCTAGAGGGACAAGCCTAAGCTAAAACCAAGCATTCATAATTAATAATAAGTCTCTCTGTCTTTATTTGGGAGCTGGTTGGTGGGCTACAGAAAATTCCAACTGGACATTTCTTGTCACCAAATGAAGCTTCCAGTACCAGGAATGAGTGACATCTAAATAAGCTGTCATCTAAAGAAGTCCCATGGGAACCCCCAGCCCAGGCTGTGACAACACTATAGGTTGCTCTCTACAAACTGATAGCAAGGGCCTATTGCTGAAGACAACACCCACACAACTCACAGACCATGGAAAAGTAGAGCTGGTGTCTCCATACAGCCTTCACTGCTATGGGCGAGTGTTCTTGGTGCTGGAAGGCAACTCTGCACACTACCCAAGGAGAAGACCAGTTCCAAACCTTTCTATCCGCAATGGTGTCCTGCCTACCAGACATGCTAGCGCAGTGGTAGCACAAAGCTTCCGGGAGTAACCAATCAATAATTCATCTAACTTGAGGCCAGCTTATGAGATGGAACCTGTACCTGACTGCCTGAGTGACCAAGGACCCAAAATCAGAAAGCCCAGGGACCTAGGGGCAAAACAAATGTCATTCTACTAAAGGCGAGCAGCAACAAAATGACTCCTAATGGTATTCTGCTATACTCGAAGATCAGCCATCATCAGAGAAGCTTCCTCCTGCAGCGGATGGGAACAAACACAGAGACCCACAGCCAGACAATATGCAGAGAGTGAGAGAGCTCTGAACACTCAGCCCTAAACAGCCTATCTCTATTAAATACCTCCCTTGCGGCTCAGGGATCACCTCAGAAGAGAAGGCAGGAAGACTGTAAGAGCCAGAAGGGGTGGAGGATACCAAGGAAACAAAGATCTCTAAACACTGGCACAGGACTGGCATGCAGAAGAACTCACGGAAACTGGGGCAGAATGCATTGGGGCTTGCCTGGGTCTGCCACAGAGGGGAACCTAGAGCTGAAGGGAGAAGCAGACACCTGTCCCCATCCCTAACCCAGAAGCCTTCTTCACTTGATAGCCTCTTGCAATAAAAATGTAGCTGTCTTCAAGGGAGTCTTACCAGGGAAACTAATCTTAGGGGTAGACTACATGCCCAGCTGTAGTGAACTCAGGGGCATCTTTGCCATCCCCCTGTCTCATAATGTTTTGTCAGAGCTTTCTTTCTTTTTTTAATTTTATCTTTTTAGTTTTTAATTGTATTTTTCTCCTTTTTTATCCTGTGTGTCCTTTGTATGAATATTATGGCTTCCAGTTTTGTTTTCCTGTGGGATTCTTGAGCGTGTGAACGAGTGCGTCTCTGTGTCTATCTTCTGTTTTTTTGCTTTTTCTTTGGTTCTTTTCCTTCTGTATGTTCTGTCCTATCCCAATGTATTTGTTCTTATTTTATCTTTTTAATTTTATTTATTATCCCTTAAAAGACAGAAAGGGGATGGATCTAGATTGAAAGGGAGGTGGGGAGAGAATGGGAGAAGTAGAGGGAGCAGAAACTATAATCAATATGTATTTTATGAAAAAAATCAATTTTCAATAAAAGAAACAATAAATAAAAACTACCAGCCTACTTTGCTTGCCTACTTTACCAAAACCTGAGACAGAAGCAGGAGGACCAAGAGTTCAAGGTCATCCTTGGCTTTATAGAGTATTCAAGCCAGCCCAAGCTATGTGAGAGTCCGTCTGAAAGAATGACTGGGAAAGTAAGGGACATCAGACTGAAAGGTTGCCAGTGTTGTCGAGGTCAGCTGGGATAAATCACACCTCTAAGCCCAACCATGGAGGAAGAAGACCGCCTTGGGTTCAAGAGATCAACCTGGGTTACAGTGTGAGATATACAAACAAAAAAGACAACGATAAAGGCGGGGGGGGAGCAGAAACTGAGGCACAGATGTGAGAAGGAGGTGCCAAGCATGCTGACAGGGTCTGGGTACCTCAGTCAGAGGTGCCTGGCAGGCATGTTGTCTGACCACGGTCTCCTGTTTTCCCAGTATTTGCTTTGGGTCACAAGTCAATGTATCCCCATTATATCAGGATGATCTTCTTCATTGAGGCCTTCTAGCTCCAGAGCTGCTAAAGACTCTCTCACACCAGACAGATTCTCCTGGCTCTTGAGGGAGAGAGGACATATAGAAATGTATAGGATTCTGAAGCTCATGGCTCAATGAGCATGTCGCCTTGGCTGTATTAAATAATGGAACACACAAATGCCACATATGAAAGAAAGACTGTCATGCACAGACACAAGGCTTCCCCTGCACATTGGAACTTTCAATGTGGGCATAGTGGTGTGGGCATGAGCACGTGGGAAACAAAGGAGGACAGTTGCAAGATAGAGGCCAAACTAGTCTGCAAAGTGAGTTCCAGGCCAGCCAGGGTTACATAGCCAAACCCTGTCTCAGGAAAGAAAGAAGAAGAAGAAAAGAAGGAGGAGGAGGAGGAGGAGGAGGAGGAGGAGGAGGAGGAGGAGGAGGAGGAGGAGAAAGAGGAGGAGAAAGAGGAGGAGAAAGAGGAGGAGGGAAGAAAGAAAAGAAGGAAGAAGAAGAAAAAGAGGGAGGAGGAGGGGGAGGAATATAGGGAAGAAAGAAGAAGAGGAGGAGGAGGAGGAGGTTGTAGAGATTTTAATTTCAAGACAGTGGGCTTTCACAGCCATTGATATGGCAAGACCATGAAGCACAAATAGCTTTCATGCAGAACCTGAGACCCTGAGATAAAGGTGCCACTTGCTCACTTTTCCATCAACTATGTCCACCAATACATACTCTTTCCCAAGCCAACCTCGAGGCTCACTGCCCTGTTCCAATTGCCCATCCCAGTCTTCCTCTTGCCTTCTCCAAGCGCAGATCTAGGCATCTAACCACCTTCTGTGGTTCAAAGCCCTCCCAGTGCATCCTCCTAAGCAAAGTTCTCCTCTATTCTATGGCTCCTCACCTCTCCCATATTCCATTCCAGCCACTGCTGCTCTTTGGGTGTCTAAGCACCATGGCCACACACACAGGCTGCATGGCAGTCTTTCCGAACATGTCTGAGTAGATGTTCGAGGGTGTTCAAGCCTGTGGTCACCACTGAGCACTCACCGAAACACTCATGTGTCTGTTTATAAAGACAGAGGGCTGATGGGGCGGCACACCACTGCCCTTCCAGTACCGGGAAAGCAAAGACATGAGGAACATGTCTAGGATGCAGAGTGAGCAGAAAGAACACACATACAAACATACACACACACACACAGAGGAGAGAGAGGGGGGGAGGGAGGGAGGGAGGAAGCGAGGGAGGGAGGGAGAGAGAGAGAGAGAGAGAGAGAGAGAGAAACCTATAATCCCTGCACTTGGGAGGTGGATGTCAGGAGGATCAAGAGGTCATAGAAAGTTAGAGATGAGCCTGGGCATCATGAGACCATGTCTTTAAAAATACTTAGAAGGATATATTACCTAAAAATACTTAGAAGGAAATGTTTCACTTTTATTTTTAGTTCCTAAATATAGCTAAAGGAAAATGTGCTTTCTATGAAGGACTCGGGCTGGGGATCCAGTGCAGTTGGTAAAGGACTTGCTTAGCACACACGGAGCCTGGGGTTTCATCCTCAGCCCGCATCAACCAAGCAAGGTGGTGGTGTGTGCCTGGGCGCCTATCACTTGGGAAGTAGAGGCTGAAGGATTGGAAGAACTGCACAGCTAGTTTGAGGCCAGCCTGAGCTACAAGAGACCCTTCCTTTAAAAAGAGAAAAGCGAAGGTAGAATCAACACTCTAGTCTTATGTTTCTACTCTAAAACGGCCAGCTGTGGTCAAGTAAGAAACCAGTTAACTTCTCTGGATCTCAGGTTCCTTCTGGTTCTCAAACAAAATGATCTTCCAGCCGTGAGTTCAGAATTAGAATACAAGTACACCAGAGTCTCACTCTCTTTCCCTCCCCAGCTCCCACTGGGTACCCATTTGGGTGAATAGACCCTGAGGCAAGGCATATTTCTTCCCCTTTGTATACCCGATGTAGGAAACAAGAGAAGCTGAATCCCTTTCACACACGATACAATGAAGTTAAATAACAAACTTTAATTGTTCTCTAAAGAGAGCTGGATTCAATAGTCTAAAAAACTTCACATTGGTCCACTCTCTTTCCCTGCGAGGCAATGAACTGGTTCCTGGAGGGTGAGGTCAGCTCACCAGCCTGCAGCAGTCATCATTCCCTTTAACATGGCCCCTGCATTCAGACCCCATTTTCACAGGCACAATTCATTGTATTAACCGGCTGCAGCTGCAATTAGGAGCTGGAGAAGCTGGGCATATGTTTGGGTTCGAGCTGCGTCCTGTGTGTGATTCTTCAAATACTTTGGGTTTGGCAGAAGCCAGGACACATTCTGTCAAGTTCTTTCTCCCCCTTCATTGTTAAGCCCGTGTGTATTCAAGAGAAATGTGGTCCATCTGATTCTCATTCATTTTCGCTTAACTCAACAAAAAAGTTGTCTTGGAAGAACCAGAAAATGTCCAAGTGGCAAACCCAACTTATTTAATGGAAGTCTTATTAGCATCTTTCTCTCGACTCCAGACAACTTGACATTCTCCAAACAGGCCAGGCATTTCCATTTCACAAGACCCTGCACTTGTGCACAAACCCCACTTCTGACTGTTGACTTCCAGTCATGGAGTCCCAATGGCTGCCTCCTTTGTCAGAGCTCGCTTCGCGTTCCGATTCAAAGATAACCGCGTGGTCCTCTGAGCTCTGGCTCGACCTCGCTCATAGGGATAAGCAGCCCTTTATTCCCAGCCTGCATTGTATTGCAGGCGGTTGTAGAACCAGGTTAGCCAAGCCCTCACCGATGTCTGCCTCAGTGTTAAGCCCTTGACCTTAATTAAAGGCCTGCACAAGAAATGGCAGACAAAAATTGGCATTTGCGGTAAAGCGCTTGCCAAAAACATTAATTATTGTGTCTATCAATGTCCTTATGTGGGCTTCCAGGTGAGAACTGAGCATGGGGTTTAAAGGACCAAAATAACCATGGGCTTCTTCCCTTCTGATGAGACTGCCGGGGCAGGATTTGTTCCTGTTCTGTCCTGGCTGCCAGGAAGCTGGGAGCCAGTCATGGCAGCCCTGTTTCATATTTGCTCTGTTTCCTCCCTCCTTCTTTCTTTCTCTTTATTTTTGTTTTTTTAAGGCTTGGTTTTCTATTTCTTCATTGTTACCTTTATAAAGGAAAAGAAAATACATTCTTCATGAGTCATTTTGAAGCACTAACAGCATGTCATGATAAAATAACAAGGTGTCCATGACCACTCCTGTAGAACAAGTCCAATAGTAGCGATTAAGGGGTGTGTGAGCTTGTGCATGTGTGTGTGCATGTGTGTGCATGTGTGTGTGTATGTGTGTGTGCGTGTATGTGTGTGTGCATGTGTGTGTGTATGTGTGTGCATGTGTGTGTGCGTGTATGTGTGTGTGCATGTGTGTGCGTGTGTGTGTATGTGTGTGTGCGTGTGTGTGTATGTGTGTGCGTGTGTGTGTATGTGTGTGTGCATGTGTGTGTATGTGTGTGCGTGTGTGTATGTGTGTGTGTATGTGTGTATGCGTGTGTGTATGTGTGTGTGCGCACATGTACTGTTGGTGGTGGTAGGTGGGTACATGGTGGTGGGTGAGTAGATGAGTGTGTGTGTGTGCGCGCGCGCATGTGTGTGGTGGTGGGTGGGTGAGTGTATGTGTACGCTGGTGGTGGTGGAGGTAGTGGCTGCGTGGGTGGGTGAATGTGTTGTTGGTGACAGGTGTGTGTGTGGTGTGGTGTGTGTGGTTTTGGTGTCCCGTTTTGAGACAGGGCCTCAATGTGTGGCCCAGACTGATCTGAACCTCATACTCTAGCCCAGCCTGGCCTTGAATTCATAGCAATCCTTCTGCCTTAGCCTCCTAAGTACAAAGATTACAGACGTGAATCACTCTGCCCAACTCTAAGCCTACTGCACATGTAAAGATCAGAGAACAGCGCAGCAGTCAGTTGTCTCCTTCTGCCCAGTGGGTTGGGCGGTCATCAGGCTTGGTGGCAAGGTCCCTTACCTGCTGTTTTGTTTTTATTATTTTAAGTTAGAATACAAAGCACTGGGTTTCATCGTGGCGTCTTCAACATCTGCTTACCTTACCACTTTCTCTTCATCATCCCCTCCCCTACTCTCCACCCTCACACACACACTCCTCTCTTCCTTCGGGTCTCCTCTGTCTCCTGTTGGTCTCCCTATCTGCTCTTCAGTTACCTGTACTCCATCACCCCATCTACGCCCTCCTTTCCTCCTCATTCATGATCTTCTTTTGAGTTCCATGATCCACAAACGCTCATGTAAATACACACACACACACACACACACACACTGCTATATATAATTAGATTTATGTTCACTCTATGAGAGAAAACATTCACACTTGTCTCTCTGAGACTGGCTTATTTCACCTACCATAATCTCCAGTTCCGTCCATTTTCCTGCTATTATAAGGTACACACAACTTCCATACTCACTCACCCGTGGACGGGCATCTAGGCTGCTCCCACCTCCTGGCCAAATAAACAGCTGCTGCACGTGAACACGCAAGTACCCGTGAGAAACCGACCTAAGAGTTTTAAGTTATAAACCCAGAGAGTTGGGGCTTATGATTCTATTTTCCATTTTTGAGGCCCCACCATACAGACTGCCACAGTGGTCGCTCGACTTTACATTCCTACCAGCAATGAGTAAGAGTTCCTCTTTCCCCATATCCTTGCCAGCACGTGTGGTCTTTCATCTTCCTGATGACAGCCACCGTGCCTGGAATGAGCCGGGCGCTCGAAGCACGTCTCTTTTGCAGGTCCTGGTGTCGACTCCGCTTCTTGACAACACAATGTATAGGATTCGTGTTCTTCTCTGCACTTCTCAGCATGTTGCAGAGCTCCTTCTACAGGCTTTTAGCGGCCTGGGACAGATGAATGGGAAGCAAGAAGGTAACAGTCCAACTGGACATCCACAGACTCAGAACTGGGACCTCAGTGCCGTGGCTCGGCCAGTTCCTTTGATCTATTTGAGATGTGGTGGCTCAAGCCTATAATCTCAGTATGTGCAGGTTGAGATAGGAGTATCATAGTATACACCTGAGCTACACAGTGATTTTGAGGCCAGCCTGGACTATAGAACAAGAGTATCTTGGGAGAGAGAGAGAGAGAGAGAGAGAGAGAGAGATCTAAAGCCATTAGAAGATGATCTTTCAGGGATGGTTGTGCCTAGCCTTTCCTCTTTCCCTCTGTCTCTTTGCTTTCACGAGGTGAGCAGCTTCTCTTGTCGCTGCTTCCAGGGCATGCTGCCTCAACAGGCGCAAGGACAAACAGGGCCAAAATAGCACGAACTCAGACCTCTGAATCCACTGCCGAAACCCAGTTTTTGTCTTCTTGGTTATTGCATTTAATTACACTAACAGAAAGATGTCTAACACTGCATCCTCCAAACTAGCAGTTCTTTTATTACAGTTTGTTTGCATGTTTGTGAGTATTCTATTGCTCTCAGCTCCCTGTGAGTTAGGATCGCATCCTTATTTATGCTGATATTCCTTCTCAGTGTCCAGCTCTGGGGCACACACATGGATGGTGCTCCCTAAACCGACTTCATAAACGAAGGAGTCCATTTGCTTTAGACACCCATGTGCATTCGGCCTCTTAGCTCTTAGACTCTTGTGTAGTTCTTTGAGGGGGTGGATGCTTGGCATGAAGACTGCTGCAAAATCTCCTGTTTGTTTTTTCAGGCTGATTACAATGGTAATGCAAGCTTTGCCAACAAGCGGGGGGAAACTTCAGAACAGTAAGTGGAGCACCCTCACTTTCTGGACCTGGTAAAGGTTTGGCAAGCAAGACACAGCCAAAACAAAATCCTTCAAACTATACTCTAGGAGAGAGTCGACCATGTCCTTTCAAGAAAACTGCCCAGCCAGGGGAGAGAACTGGCATCACTGAGGTGTCAGACACGCTGGCAACTTCTCCAAGTCTGGAGAAGGCAGAGACCACAGAAAGGAAGATGAAATGGGTGATGTTAAGTCAAAATGAAGGCAAAGCCACTCTGCACTGGGCTTGTCTAGGCAGACAACTGGATTTTTCAACCAATCACACATAGAGATTTGTTTGGTCCTGACTTACAGTCTTGTTTCTAGAGTGAGGTCTCACCCTATTACAGACGAGCCTCAGACTCATGGTGGTTTTCCTGCCTCTGCCTCCCATGTGCTGGGATTGCAGGCCAAGACATCATATCAACCTCAAAGATATTTTCTGACTTGGTCTTCAGCAGAGCTGCAAAGAGAGTTAAGATAAGCTGAGGGTCTAGCTCAGCTGGTCCAGCATCCGTATCACACATATATAACCCTGGGTTCAACCCCGGGCAGCTCACAACCCAGGCATGGTTCTACATGTCTGTAATCACAGCACTCAAGGGACAGAAGCAAAGAGATCAAGGTCATCCTTAAAATAGTTTGAGACTTGTCTGTCTCAAAAAAATCTAGAGCATGGCACATGCTTTAAGTCAAGGACTTGGGAGGCTAAGTAAGAAGGGGGTCAACCTAGTCTACACAGTGAGACCCTGGAGAAGAGAGAGGAAGAGCAAAGGAGGAAGTGGAGGCGAAAGCATGCTGCAGTCCTAAGAGCCAGCAGGTTGGCCACTCTTTTTGTTTCTTACCTTGGGAATACCTCGACTGGGGCCAGCAAGATCAATGGTCAAGCCGGGCGGTGGTGGTGCATGCCTTTAATCCCAGCACTCAGGAGGCAGAGGGAGGCGCATCTCTGTGAGTTCAAGGCCAGCCTGGTCTACAAGAGCTAGTTCCAGGACAGGAACCAAAAAGCTACGGAGAAACCCTGTCTCGAAAATCCAAAAAAGAAAAAAGAAAAAAAAAGATCAATGGTCAAGAACTCATCTATTCGTCCACACAAGTCTTGAGCCTTAGACTTGCTCCATCTCCCTCTTCCACGGTACCAACTGATCAGAGGACTGACCCAAGCTCATGTGTAGCAGCCAAGTCCAGACTAGAGCCCAGACCCTCCCGCTCACGGGTCAGGCCCCAGCCCGGCATGTATCAGCTCTGTGGTGAGACAAAAGCAAACATTAAGCTTCTCCCTGCTGCCCAGGACATCCAGCAGCTGAGGGACTGGAGCTTTGTTTTCAGGTCAGTGGTTTCTGCCCCCTTTACGCCGGTCCATGGTCTATTATCTCTTTGTGGTTTTGCTCTCCCCATTGGCATTCCCAAGACATCTGCAAATAAGCGGCTGCTCTCCTGGTGCTAGTTTTTTCTTTTATCTGAGCTGGTTTTCCAGCAACCTAATGCAAGCATGGCACAGCTATCTTAAATTCCAAGGGCATTTTGGCTGGGTCTTGAGCTCCTTGAAGGCAGGAAGTATATCTTATTCATGTGGGAAACCCCAGTACCTAAGCTAGTGTTTGGCTCACAGTCGGTCAGCAAAATGAGAGACTGAAGTCACACAGAAAGCTGGGCTTGGTAGCCTACACTTATGATTCCAGCACTGAGGAAGTAGAGGATCGAGAGTTCAATACCAAGCTGGGCTCTATGAGACTCGACATTAAAAAACAAAAGGCAAAACAAGATTGATTATACAGTAGAATAATCCAGAGATGGATAGGTTAAAATCATTAGGTGGACCTTGCAAAGTCACCTAGTCTATAAGGTGACTCAATATTCTTTCCTGTAGAATAACACAAAAGGCTGGGGGCCTCATTCAGTAATATACCACTAACCTAGGAAACATGAGGCCCTAGGTTCAATTCCTAGCACTTACTAGAACATAAAATTAAGGCTTTGAGTTGTAGCTTAGTTGGTAGAGTACTTGCCCAGCATGTACAAGGCCCTGAGTTCTATTCCCAGCACGGCATAAATGAGCTATAGGTAGTAGACACCTGTACACTCCCAGTGCTCAGGAAGTAGAGGAAAGAAAATCAGCATTTCAAAGTGACCCTGGGCTACAGATTGAGTTCAAGGCTGGCTTGGGCTATGTGAGACCCTGCCTCAAAAAGTAAAATTGTAATGATAACAACAACAATAATAAAGTAAAATGAAATATTACAAACATCTCAACTTCCTAGCATTGCTCTGAGGATAAGGGCTGGATGTTATGTAGGGAGCACAGGAGACACAGACACTCCATCAGCTGTCGCCTGGGGAAGGCCCACCACCACCTCTATGTTTAAGGCAGAAAAGGGTAAAGTCAAATTTAAATGAGTTCTTTCCTAAAAGACAAGAAATCAACAGGAACAATGGATGTGATTACCCAGCGTTCAGTGTTTCCTTGGCTATGTATTGTCAGAGCTAGAAGCCTGGGTAGAGCTGGCCCCGTCTCATCCCAGCTTCTGCTTCATCCCCCAGTGAAGTCATAACGCTGGGCTTGCTCGTCTGTCTGTTGACACTGTCCGCCTGTGAGTCACAGATTCAACAGGATGACTTGCTGCAGTGTGATTGACTGGAAAATGTTCCCTCATCTCAGCTTTTTCTTTTCTTTTTTTTTACAAGCTAAGAAACACGCTTAGTTTCACAGCACAGAGTGTGAGCTTTTTATTTATGTCACAGTCTTCTCAACACGTCGGCAGAGGAAGGGTCCACCGAGTTCGTGTTTTGCTTTACAGAGTGACATTCTCTCCCTGCCTCTCCTTCTCTTCCTGCTAACTATTATATCTAAAGCAAACAGTTCCAGGATAATGGTTAGATTGCACTTGAATTTGATGTTTACTTGACATTTACACACTGGCCATGCTGGACAGCTCAGACATTCCAGAACAGGGGCTCAGCCAGCAAAGGACTATGCTCAGTTGCAGCCCTCTCCTGAATAACCAAGATCCGGAGTCAATGGGACATAGCTGTGACATGTGGCTTAGGCTGATTCTTGTGACTGAACTAGGGATTGGTGGAAAAGGGATCATCCAGGTGTCTCTGGTATTCCCCGGAAATCTCTCGCTTCCCTGTGGAGTGGAGACTAGTCAGACCTATGAGACTCGCCCTGCCCACCTGGATTCCTGCCTGCACAGTAGTGGGGGTGCAAGCCTCCCAGTGATGGATTGGTCTCAAGACTGATATTTCATTTCCAGCTTCCCCACTTCTTCAGCAAACTTGGATAATATCCACCGTGCGGGGTTGTTGTGGGTATGAGGTATGCCAACTTCCTAGGCAGATCCAGGCTCTGAGAAGCCCCCAGGGAGGGCTTGCTTGCCTGGGTGTGTGCCGAGACGGGTGGGAAGAAGGCTCCCTGAAGCACATGCCACAGGCTTCCTTCGTCACTGTCATCTGATGCCTGAGCTTAGACAAGCGTCCAGACACCTGCTTTCTCATGCTGCCCTGCCAGCAAAGAGCGAGTACCCTCTGCTCAACAGGCCCCTGATTTTGCTTGTGTGGGCTAGGACAGGGCTACTCCATGTCCATTCTATTTTGGTACACTTTCCATCTTTCTAGAGTTAGGGCGAAGTCCAAGCTTCCCGCCGTAAAGGTCTGAGTAACACAGATGGTTACCCGTGCAGATACTAGTAGATTGGTGTTGTTGTGACCACACTGCCAAGCTGACATAATGTAAGAAAGGAAAGGTTTATTGGGGATCATAGTTTGAGAGATTGCTGTCCTCCACAGTGGGGAGGGTGAGACGGCAGCCCAGTTCAGGGTTCGAGGAGCCTGTGCGGATGGCTATTCACACGGTCACGGTCTGGCAGGGGCTCAAACCAGAGGACAATGCAATGTGCACAGGCCCACCCCTAACGACCTATTTCTGCCAGCCAGGCTCCGGTGCTTCCAAAACAAGGTCCTAAGTTGGGGACTAAGGACTCAAAATTTTGACCTATTGCTGACCATTCAGATTTAAACCACAATAGAGAGTGAGATCGTAACATGTGCCCTGGGCAGCACGCAGAGAAGCTCATAGATGGGGTGGGGGCAGGTAGCTCACATGGTAGGTGGTAGATCCCTGGTAGGAAGTGGGGGAGAGTCAGGAGGAGGGAGGGAAAGAGAAGAGAAGCTAGATCCAGGTGTGGTGGTACATGCCAATCATCTCAGCATCTGGTAGGCATTGGCAGGAGAGTTTCTACAAGTTCAAATCCATCTTAGGGTACATAGTAAGACCCTGTCTCAAAACTAAAAGAAAACCAAAGACGAGAGCCAGATATGGAGACACCCATGCCTGTGATCCCGTCACTATAATCCCTATACTCAGGAGGGTGAGACAAAAGATCTTGACTTTGAGACCAGCCTGGGCTACATACTGAGTTTCAGGCCAGCCTGGGCTATGTAAGAATATTGCTTCAAAAAAATTAACAATTTCCATATGCACACTAATATAGGAACTCTGAAATTTTACATAGAAAGCTATTCATTGAGGCCATATCTGGATAGGTGGTAGGCTGGAATTTTTTAATTAAAACACACATTGTTTCTTTAAGAAACAAAACTAAGCAGGCATTATTTTCAAAAAAATATTACTCTTAAATACTAATAGAAGCAAAGGACTTTTGTTAAGCATGGTATAATCTATAAATGTTCTCTGACATTCTGGATCTCTTTTGAAATGACTAGGATGGAATCAAAGGGCAAGACCTGCAGAAGACCCCGAACTCCTGATGCTCCTGCCTCCACCTCTGGAATTCTGGGATTTCAGAAGCGTACCTACCAACATACCTAGCGAACTCTTAGTTTGTATAGCTCGATGTCACTATCTTCGGGATTTAACAAAAACAAAAACACAAGCCTTTGCCAGTTATGACCCCAACCCGTTTAGTGTGGGTCTCAATTTGCAACTGGTCCCAGCTAAAAAAGCATCTCTGAAATTTAGGTGAGCCTGGTCCTAGACTCCTGCATCACCTGCAATAACACTGACCGGAGGACCACAACTGGGAGACAATGCATTCCAATCTCTGAACCAAAACAGTGCATCATGGCCCAGTGTTGGGTACCGCAGAAGTGATTATGTCAAGTCTCATGGACTGAGAGGTCAAAGTAACAGCAGTGGGACCTTTCGTGTCTACCATTTCACTTAGTGTTCACAGCAGCCTGTGAAACAGATAGACTCGTGACCCATCTCACAGTTAAATGCACTGCTACTAAGGGGTCAGTGTGCTAAAGGTCACCAAGGTCTCGGGCTGAATCCTTGGGTGGCTTCATTCATGAATTTCCCCGGAAGTCTTGGCAGGCTTTCCTTTCCTACCATTCTCCTGTCTTCCAAGAGCCAGTGACTTCTGTCAAGCCCCACCCCCACCCCGCCCCGCTTAAATGAGTTACAGCAAAATGGTTCAAAGAACCAAGCTCAAGATACGATAATCTGTCTTTGGATAAATCAACAGTACTGTTTTGTCTTGAAAGGCGCGCAAATGAGTTTCTGTTCTAACAGAACCCTGAGCTTGCTGAATGAAACATCCGAACGTTGAATTCGACAGTTCAATGTTTCCCACAACACTTGGCATGCGGAGAACTCGGTTGGTTAAATTTAGCAGCCAGAAAAAAAAAATGTATGTGCAGACTGAGTTCACTGTGAATGGAGTCCCTCCTTGACGGTCTACCAAGATCTACCAAGATGAGGTAACACTGCGTTCGGTGGGGGGGGGGGGGGGGGGTTCTCTTTGTAGACGATGCTGTTCTTTCCTGATAGAGACACATGAAAAGGAAGCGTCTGGATCTGGCTCCTGTGCATCAAATGCAATACGAGACATGCAGAGCCCTGTTACAGAGCTCTCCCAGCCTTTTGTTTCCCTTTCTGAACGCTGGCTCTAGTCGTCTTTACAGCCCTCTTCCCACAAGCCAGGACGTTAGAACTGATTAACAAACACAATGTCAAAGAAAAGAACCACCAGAGCAATCAAATGCATTGTTAATTTTTTTAAAGAAAAAAAAAACATTTCCCTGGCTCAAAGGACCTAAAGTCATATTGGCAAAAATAACCTATCCTCTGGCCCACAGACTGAGAAGAAAATTAAACACAGAACGGCTTGGTTCTTATTTGCATTTCTCAGGGTGTGATGCATTCATTTTCAACTCCTAAATCCTACACTTTGCCTAATGAAAAAGAAAAATATCTCCAATATGATTGACACCCGGAAACTGTGCTTTCCTCTGAAAGGTGAGTGTCCCTAGCAGAAAATCCAGGCACAAAAGGCTCTCAGCTGTACACGGTAGAATCTTGGACAACAGGTCAGTTCTCCTTTGGAGCAGAGTCTCCCCTACGCCCAGAAGAAGTAAAACTTGGTGGACAGGGGCAAGAAGAAAATTCCAACTTTCATTTTAATCTTCTTAGGCCCTGAAACACACACACATGGGCACGTGTGTGTGTGTGCGCGCGCGCACGCGTTGTGTGCGTGTGTGTGCACACACATGTGTGTGGTCATGTCAAACTCATTTTTTCCTTTAGTCGTTTTGCTTCCTGGAAACAGTCTCCTGTCACTTAGGATAGCTTTGCATTCCTGACCCTCCTGCCTCTACCACCTAAGGGTTGGGATTACAGGCTTTGTCCCACCTCACCTGTTCAGCTCATCAACTTTTAAATGTTGCAAATGAATATTGTATCCAGTGGGATTCTTCTTGGGTGCTTAAAAAGAAATCATATGGTTAATGATGGCTTATAATAGCCCCTAATTTCTTTTTTAAAAGTAATTTTTGTAATATATTACTCTTAAAAGGTAATTTTTTCTGGGTTGGCGGAATAAGAAACCTAGTCAGGCACATTAACGCAAACTTTCTCTATCAGCACTGGGAAGAGAGGCCAGAGAACTATGGTTAAGTTTGGTGACCTACTGAAATCAGGCCAGCCAGGACTACATAGTGAGACCCTACCTCAAAGACCAGAATAAGAATAAAGAAACTAAAACAGAAACCTCAGACTGTAATCTCAGCATTGTCGTCCAGATTGAGGCAGGAGGACTGCCATGAGTTTAAGGGCAGCCTGGGCTCCAGAGTGAGAACTTGTATCAAGAACAACACAAAACATCTTTAAAATAATTGGTAATCTCATTAATTTTAAATTTCCTCTGTAAATCACCTAAAGAATGTATTGGACCGTGTGTGTGTGTGTGTGTGTGTGTGCGCGCGCGCGCGCGCGCGCGTGTGTGTATGTGTGCACATTTGTGTGTTGTATTGTGTATGTGTGTGCATGCGTGTGTGGTGTATGTGCATGTGTGTGCATGTGTGTGCACATATGTGTGTTATGTGTGTGCGCATGTGTTGTGTGTGTGTGCATGCAACTTAAGTGATCAAACTTAAGAGTTCATGAAAGAGATTTTAATTAAATTTCTGAGAATTGATTCTTAAATGTCTGTGATTCATTTTCTGCTCTAAAAACTTCAATACCCAAAGTTCTGGGTTTTGAAAGGCAATGAATTTGGCTGCAGAAGAGAGTTGACTCCATTTGGTTTTGGTTTGGGTTTTGGTTATTTTTGTTTGTGTTTTCAAGTTTGCTTTAGTACAATGCCTATGCCCGGGCTGCTCGCAAGCTTTGTCCAGCTCCTTTAGTACAGTGGCTGGGCCCGGGCCGGCTCCTTTAGTACAATGCCTAGGCCTGGCTGCTCGTGAGCTTTGGGAAAACAAAGTCAAGGATTTTAACCTTTTTTTCAATCACAGAACTTTACAAAAGGAAAAAGAAGAGGATGGAGGAATAAAAGGGATGAAAATTAAGTCCCACCCTGCTGGACTTGAGAGAACGCTATGAATAAGGCGAGAACTGGAGACCAGTGAGGCTCAGAGTGTAAGGAGCTTGCTGCCCAGTCAGGCACCCTGAGTTCAATCCCAGAGGCTGAACACTAGATGCCAGAAGGAAAGAACCAACACTGGAAAGTTTTCCTCCGACTTCTATATGTGTATCACACAAAATCAATCAATCAATTAATCAATAAACAAACAAATAAGAATGGATAAATAATATGGAAATGATGAAATAGTAACAATTTTGGGTTTCTACTGTAATTAGAACCCAGCACAGAAGATATTCCAGACAGGAAAAACACCTGATAAAAACAGACATCACAGACGCATGGATTTAAGAACTGAGACTTAAGAATCTTCAGCTAGTCTCTAGGGAAGATTCTGGAAAGTTTATCTAGGGTCAGAGGAGGAAGCATTTGATCTAGCCAGGGGTAAGCAGCTAGGTCTTGCTTCTTCTCTAGGCAAAGATGTCTATTGAGAAGGCTTGGGATGTAGCTCAGTTGGCAGAGTGTTTGCCCAGGATACGTGAAGCCCTGGGTTCCATCATCAGCACCAAATAAGCATAAAGTGATCTCAGTGGTGTCCCCCTACAATCCCAGCACCCAGGTGTCTGTGGGAGGGTTGGAAGTTCAAGGTCATCCTTTTCTACCTCTACCTAGAGAGTTCCAGGCGGCCAGCCTGGGATACGTAACACTCAAAAGGAAAAGGGGGTCAATCTGGACACTACAGCCATGACTAAAAGCTGAACCACGGTAGCCAGGAAGTTAAAAACAGTGGGGCGATTTAGGAATCGAATTTGCCAACCTCTGTGAATGCCTGCATGCTTAGGGCAAGATGAGCAAGAACTTGAAGAAAACCCAGGCTTCACCATAGAAAGCTGGGGAAGAGGGCCGAAGCTGTAAGAGTCTGAGCCCACTGGTTTTGATGGGGGGTGGATAATGAGCCTGGAGTTGAGAGCTGAAGGCCCAGCTTCCTGGTTACAGACTGCACCCAGAGGGGAAAGTGCATGACTCCTTTATTCAGCAGTCCTCAGAGCACAACCATGTGTTAGGCAGGTACTAATGAGCAGCTGGAGATACTGCAGCAGATGAAACAGGGGTCCCCATCCATCTGAAATGCATGATGCCTGGAGAAAACTGGTAATACTAAAACCTATTAAGTCCTAAGTGTCAAGACTTGAGCTCACTTCTTTAGGTGATCTAATTAGAGCCTCATTACTCTAAGAATTGGCTTCTATTCATATCCCCATTTTATAGAAAAGGAAATGGGCAAAGTGAGGTCACTTGCCAAGCTACAAACCAGCAGAGTTAAATCAGAAAATGTAGTGTTAAAGCCATCCCCCATCGGCCCCATCCCCCCACCCCTCGCCCACTACCTCTTCCCAAGACATTTTACTGCAGAAGTCAGTCTGGCCTTGGATTTTAGGTACTCCTGCCTCAGCCTTCCAATGCAGGATTACAGGCATCATCATGCCCAACTTTTGAAACCCACTTTCTTAACTTCTGCAGAAATCTGAAGGTCATGCCAAGCACGGTGGACTTGGTGGTGGTACCCGCCTGCAATTCCGGCCACTCAAGAGCCTAGGGCAGAAGGAATGCTTGATCCCAGAAACTCAAGGCCAACCTGGGAAACACAGAAAGGCCAAGTCTCAAAAACCAAACAGATGGTGACGCTTAAATGAGGGTGGCCTTTAAAAGACAGCAACAGGAGCTGAAAACGACTTGGTGCCTGTCAAGGGTTCAAGTCCTCGCCGTTGGCATTGTACAGAAGTCACTGGGGCCTGTCCTCTTGCCTTTAAGAACAAGCAGCTATTAACCCAAGGATGATCAGCTGCAGAGTGCTCACCTTGCTGGAGTTAGGCCCTGTATTCAACTCCCAGTACCAAAAACAAAAAACAAAAATAAACAAAGCAGGTTTTGCTGAGCCTGGTGACTGGTGCCTATGACCCCAGCACATATGAACAGGACTGAAGTGAGTTCAAGGCCTGGCTGGGCTACACAGTAAATTCCAGACCAGACTGAGCAACACTGAAACTCTGCACAGCAATTTTTAAAAATACCTTTCCTTGAGTCCTATTGGCAGCTATGCACAGCAAAGTCAGGCCAGGGCACAGGTGACCAGGTACTCCATGTGCCCAGACCTGTGCACTGCTATGGTTTAGAGTCCTGCACGTGAAACACCCACACAGCCATCTCCACCTCTCCCAGTCCCCTACGGCTGGGCATTCATCCCCCAGCATGGCCATTCCCAGCACATCATCTGCCAACGACTGCAGTTTGTGCTGGAAAAAAAATGATTTTAAAGCTCCAAGGACATCAATAATTAACTTCCATACCACAAAACTTGTAATATGAGTTTGCTGAAATAAAGTCACCAGTATTTAATTCTTCTTTAAAGGGTGTCTTCTATTATTATTATTTTAGAGTGCAATTTAGTCATCAAAGGTTTACACAGCCTCATGTTTATAAATTACATAGGGCAGGGATTTAACTCTTCTGGCCCTACCTGTTTTGAAGAGAGGGAGGGTCATAACCTGTTGTCACACCCGGCACCTGCCTTGAAAGGAGGTGAGCTGGTTGGAACTTCACAGCTCTTTCAGAAATCTGGGATGAATATACAGATTTCCTTCTGTGATGCAATCACAAGAATAACCGGAGAGTTGCCTGCTGGCTTTTATCCTCCAGAAAGCTGTTGGGAAACCATCTTTTTCAGTTGCGTTTCAGAGCCGTGCCTTGATTATATGACATAATAATAGTGGCTTTCCAATTCATCCGCGAAATATTGTTTTTTCATTGTGGTGGTTACTTGGTGAGAGCCTCAGAGGGGGCAGGGCTACTGTCCTAGGTAAATAAAAAACGGGGCTGAAACCACCTAGAGCCCAAGTCGTAAATTCCATCTCCTGACACAGGTGTTTACATCCTAAGGGTGGTGGCTGTCAGGCACGGGCTCATCCAAGTTCATCAGGGGTTTGGGACTCTGGCTTTAAACTGGCTCACTTTCCAAACAGTGCCCACTCCTAGCGTTCCACGTCGGTTTTTTTGCCATCACAATGACGGTGGGGGATGGGAACAGGTGTTCTTTTTGTTGTTCTTTTGTTTGAAAGAGTAAAGCTTTCAAGAGTTAAACTGGTCTAGTCCCGTGAGAGTGGGGTTGAACCCCTCGAGGTCACATGAGGGAGGGGCTCCTTCTCCAGGCGAAGCCGCGCTCTTCCCCACCCCCATATCCCGAAAGTCCTCCCAGTCCTCCGCCAAAACTCAAAGAATGAAAAGTCGCTCCTCCAAGACGCCCAGCTTGAATCTCCCTTTTACAGACTGGGCAGCCTCATTTCATTGGGACGAGATGCATTCCAAGAACGCGTCTGTGGTCGGCCAGAAGTGGAAAATTCAGGATGACAAATATTCCGAAGAAAACTAATATAGGTCCCAGGATTCCGGGACTCAAACAGGTAAAACGACAGAGGACGTGGCATGAGGGTACAAGCCGCCTGTACTGTAGCATCGACCCCTTTCGCTTTCTTCCGTCTCCAACGGAACCCCCGCCCTCCGCTGACTCCGCCAGGAGTGAGGGGATTCAACCTTGAGGGCAGCGGGAGCCCAGCTCTTCGCTCCCCAATCCAAAGTAAACACCTAGTCTACGTTAGCAAGTGATACTGAACACCACACTCACGTTTTGAGGGTTTTTTTTTTTAAGTACTGTTTGTAGAGATGAGGGCGAAAACATTTCCCGGCTGGAAAATTACTGATCACGCACTAAGAAGGTAGTGGGGATGGGAAGAGGAGACCGAAATAAAGACCGATTCCTTTTCTCCTCCCGGTGGGCAAGGGCCTGGGATGCCACTTTTGGAGAACTAGGGTCCCATCGCAATGCTCCGCTTCCCAGAACACGGTCACCTCCCAGCGAAGCCCCTTTGAGTGGGCTGGCCAGCTCGGAACCTAAACTGAAGGGAGCGAATTGTCCTATGACCTTTACCTCGCCGCTTCACCTCTTTATGACTCACTTTTCTCATCTTCAAACTGAGAGTGCGGGTGCGTAGCTTGTAAAGAGCTTTGAGATCCCTGGTGAAAGGTATCTCCCCGCCTCGATTCCTCTCCGCGCTCCCCTTCCCGCAAGTCAATCTGGAACCTTTCCACTCCCTTCGTTGCTCCTTCCAGTATCAAAACCATAACTACGTGCCCAATCTCAGCCTTTTTCCGCCGTCGCAGAAGCGGCACACTCCCCGGAGCTACTGAGACTCCTAGCCCACCATCACCCGGCCTTTACCCCCACCCTGCAGGAGGCCCCACGGGCACCCGCGCCAGGCTAGGCCCAGCGCCGACTCAGCCCGGCCTCTGCGTGCGTATGCTAGGGAGGGCGGGCTGGATGAGTCACGCGGATAATCGCGCTCTTGGGTGCGCAGACGACTCGACAAGCGCAACCGCGAGCAAGAGTAGGGGCGCGCCGCCACCTTCCCTCCCGGAACCCCGACCCTGCCAGGGTTTCCGCGGCAGGGCTCTCGAGCCCAGGGAACCGACCGTGGCCGCGCAGAGGACCCTAGGTCGCGCAGCCACGGAAGCCACGCCGGGATCCCAGCGCCGGAGCAGCCGTCGCCGCCAGCGCCGCCGGCGTCAGCACGGCTCCAGCCCGCCAGCTGCCCGGCTGGCGTCACGGCCCGGCCCCGCCCCGCCCGTGCCCCTCCCTCGCCCCCGCCCCCACGTGCGTGGAGTTTGTTTATTTAGCTGCCATGGCAACGCGCGGGGGGGGGCGGCGGGAAGGCGGAGAGAAGAAAGGCAGGGGGCGGGGCCTGGCGGCGGAGCCCCGCGCGCCACGGGGAGGAGGCGGGGAGCAAGCGAGCGAGAAGTTATAAGTAAGAAGAGCGCGGCGGCCGCCGGCAGTTCCCCGGCCGAGAGAGCGAGCGCGGCTCCGGGCGCGCGGGGAGCAGAGGCGGTGGCGGGCGGCGGCGGCACCCGGAGCCGCCGAGTGCCCCTCCCCGCCCCTCTGGCCCCCCACCCAGCCACCCGCCCGTGACCCGCGCCCATGGCCGCGCGCACCCGGCACAGCCCCCAGGATTCCGCACCCCGCGCCACCGCCCATCTCGCAGTTCCGCGCCACCGCGGCCATTCTCACCTGGCGGCGCCGCCCGCCCACCGCCCGGACCACAGCCCCTGAGCCGCCGACAGCCACAGTGGCCGCGACAACGGTGGGGGACACTGCTGAGTCCAAGAGCGTGCAGCCTGGCCATCGGACCTACTTATTTGCCCTGCTGATTTGTCTATTTTTATAAGAGTTTACAACTTTTCTAAGCATTTTTGTATACAAAGGAACTTTTTTAAAAAGACATCTCCGGTTTATATTGAATCCAAAGAAGAAGGATCTCGGGCAGTTTGGGGGTTTTGGTTTGGGGTTTCGTTTCTAAAGTTGATTTTAATCTTCGTTGACTTTGGGGTTTGGGTACCCCTCTCTCTTCTTCGGACTTCGGAGGACCTTCTGGGCCCCCACATTAATGAGGTAGGTGAGATGCTGGGCTTGGGAAACAGAAGGGGCTGAGGACTGGTGGGAAACCTCACAGCGGTGGCCAGGGTGGCCCCTGACTCCTGGTCCTTGTGCGCCCCGCCCGGCCCGCAGGCAGCCACCTGGCGAGTCTGACATGGCTGTCAGCGACGCTCTGCTCCCGTCCTTCTCCACGTTCGCGTCCGGCCCGGCGGGAAGGGAGAAGACACTGCGTCCAGCAGGTGCCCCGAATAACGTGAGTGTGGCGCTAGTGCCCGGTAGATTTCTGCGGATGGGATGGGGTGGGTGAGCGGGATCCAGGGGTCACTAAGAGCCCCTGGCTAAGACAAGGATTGCCCTCCTTTGGGACTTTACAGCCTTCCCAGGGTAGCTCCTCGGCCCTTGAGTCGGCCTTAAGTGCGTGTGGTCCCGGCACTGCGGTACCGCCAGGGGCGCACAGCGGTTCTTGTCACGGCGTCCCGGCCATGGGGTGGGCGCATGCGGACCATTGGTGGCCAAGGCTCGAGACCCTCTGGGCCCGAGTGAGCTTAGCGCGTGGGCGGCCGGGTGGCTCTAGTGCATGGGGAGAAAACCCACAGTGTCCTAGTATCCCAATTCTGTGGGCGACTGGGGCGTCTCGGGTATCTGGCGGGTAAGAGAATTGGGCTGGCGGAGGTGCCACACCAGTTTGAGGTAGAACCGACGTGCTGCCTCTTACCCGGGTGTTGGCTGAGACTGCAGCCCTGGCACCTGGAGTCCTGTCCAGTTCCTATGGCAGAGGTGCTAGTGTGTTTCACTCACCAAGTCAATACTAGGGGTGGCAACAGGGGGGCTACCACTAACTGCTTCTCTCTCCGTCTCTGCCCTTGGCAGCGTTGGCGAGAGGAGCTCTCTCACATGAAGCGACTTCCCCCACTTCCCGGCCGCCCCTACGACCTGGCGGCGACGGTGGCCACAGACCTGGAGAGTGGTGGAGCTGGAGCAGCTTGCAGCAGTAACAATCCGGCCCTCCTGCCTCGGAGGGAGACCGAGGAGTTCAACGATCTCCTGGACCTAGACTTTATCCTCTCCAACTCGCTATCCCACCAGGAATCGGTGGCCGCCACTGTGACCACCTCGGCCTCAGCTTCATCCTCGTCCTCCCCGGCGAGCAGCGGCCCTGCCAGCGCGCCCTCCACCTGCAGCTTCAGTTATCCGATCCGGGCCGGAGGTGACCCGGGCGTGGCTGCCGGCAACACAGGTGGAGGGCTCCTCTACCCGCGAGAGTCTGCGCCACCTCCCACGGCCCCCTTCAACCTGGCGGACATCAATGACGTGAGCCCCTCGGGCGGCTTCGTGGCCGAGCTCCTGCGGCCGGAGTTGGACCCAGTGTACATTCCGCCACAGCAGCCTCAGCCGCCAGGTGGCGGGCTGATGGGCAAGTTTGTGCTGAAGGCGTCGCTGAGCACCCCTGGCAGCGAGTACAGCAGCCCGTCGGTCATCAGTGTTAGCAAAGGCAGCCCGGACGGCAGCCACCCTGTGGTGGTGGCGCCCTACAGCGGTGGCCCGCCGCGCATGTGCCCAAAGATTAAGCAAGAGTCGGTCTCCTCCTGCACAGTCGGTCGGTCCCTAGAGACCCACTTAGGCGCTGGACCCCAGCTCAGCAATGGCCACCGGCCCAGCACACACGACTTTTCCCTGGGGCGGCAACTCCCCACCAGGACTACCCCTACCATGAGTCCCGAGGAACTGCTGAGCAGCAGGGACTGTCACCCTGGCCTGCCTCTTCCGCCAGGATTTCATCCCCATGCGGGGCCCAACTACCCTCCTTTCCTGCCAGACCAGATGCAGTCTCAAGTCCCATCTCTCCATTACCAAGGTCAGTAGGGGAAAGGATTGGTAGAGCTGCTGCTAAGGAGTTTTGCCTCTGGGGGGGGGGGGGGGTTCTCGGAGACTCCAGAATGAAGTTGACCCCCACTTTCTTTACCCCTAGAACTCATGCCACCGGGTTCCTGCCTGCCAGAGGAGCCCAAGCCAAAGAGGGGAAGAAGGTCGTGGCCCCGGAAAAGAACGGCCACCCACACTTGTGACTATGCAGGCTGTGGCAAAACCTATACAAAGAGTTCTCATCTCAAGGCACACCTTCGAACTCACACAGGTGAGGGGACCAGCGCTGTGGAGGAGGGTTGCTGTCTGTCTGTGCATAGATAGGCTGGCTGTGGACTCCTTAGGGCTTTCTTGGGTGCTGGGGTGTATCTCTTCTCCATCTCCTGGATCACAGAGGAGGGCAGCAAAGAGGCGCCTGTGTTTTTGCCCAGAAGCCTTTTGCTTGATGGATGCTATCTGCTGCCTGAATGTGCAGTTTCTCACCGGGCCTTTAAAAGATAGGGAGTTTCCTGTGTGTGCCTGCCCCTCCTAGCGTGGTGAGCGAGAAGTTGTAGTTTGCAATGCAAAACTGTGGTATCTTGAAAAGGAAAGTTTAAGATGTTGCAGATTATTTTCCTGGTCGTTCCCGCCTCTCCTTAGATCTCCGTACCCTTAGCTCTATTCTAGTCGTTTAAAATAATTAGATTGGATTTACATTCCAAGAATTTAATGGCTGTGGTTCCTGGGGATTCTGTTTTAAAACTGCCTATACAAGCTGGGTATGGTTTAAAGTTGTCCCTGCAAGCTGGCTGTGGTGACACTCCGTCTTGTAGTTAGGAACACTGAAGAGACTAGGTTGAAAGGATCAGTTGTTCTTCAGGCCAGTCTGGTCAAGAACCCCAGTCTCAGAGTGACAAAACATTTGAAGGTAGTCATTACATGGGTAAAGTCTTCGTCAATGTGTCTATTAAAACAACCGGAATGACTCTGCCGGAGAAATTAGCCACCCGTGGCATCTTGGACCCAGCCTAATGGGATAGGATGCATTTGGCTTGGGCAGAAATAACTCCCAATCATTTCCCTGGCCATTTCTAAGACTGGCTAGGTTCAAACGAAAGAAAACATCAGTTCTATTGAGTGGGCATTTGCATTTTTCATTGCTGCTAACTACTGTTTATGAGTTTAAGCTCACACACGTTGTTCTTATTTATCATCTGATTCAGCGTGACCCTTCAGTGTCATAAAGGCATTCCTGGGTTGTTGTTTTGTTTCCTTTTGTTTTTTTGAGAGGGTGGAGTGTGCCCCGGAAGTTGGTTTTCTCTCTGTCCTTTAGTCTTTAGAGGGGCGAATCATCCTAGCCATGGCTTTAGCAGCCCTCTCTCCCTTTCTCTTTCCAGGTGAGAAACCTTACCACTGTGACTGGGATGGCTGTGGGTGGAAATTCGCCCGCTCGGATGAACTGACCAGGCACTACCGCAAACACACAGGGCACCGTCCCTTTCAGTGCCAAAAGTGCGACAGGGCCTTTTCCCGGTCGGACCACCTCGCCTTACACATGAAGAGGCACTTTTAAATCCCACGGAGTGGATGGGACCCACACTGCCAGGAGAGAGTTCAGTATTCTTCTTAACCTTTCACACTGTCCTCCCACGAGGGGAGGAGCCCGGCTGGCAAGCGCTACAATCATGGTCAAGTTCCCAGCAAGTCAGCTTGTGAATGGATAATCAGGAGAAGAGTCCAAGAGACAAAAAACGAAACAAAAAAAAATACCAAAAACAAACAAAAAAATAAAAGAAAAAACTCACAAAAGAGATGGGGTCTGAGACCGGATCTTCTGTCATTCCAAAATCGATTCCAACTTGAACACGCCTGGACTTACAAAATGCCAAGGGCAACTGGAAGTTGTGGATATCAGGGTATACATTAGATCAATGAGTCGGGGGAGGGAAGGTCAGAATTCCCTTGAATTGTGTTTCGATGATGCAATATACATGTAAAGATCACCTTGTATGCTCTTTGCCTTCTAAAAAGCCATTATTCTGTCAGAGGAAGAGGAAGCAATTCAGGTACAGAACATGTTCTAATAGCCTACACGATGGTGCTTGGTGAGTTGCGGTTCTAAAGGTACCAAATGAGGGAGCCAAAGTTCTCCAACTGCTGCATACTTTGACAAGGAAAATCTATTTTTGTCTTCCGATCTACATTTATGACCTAAGTCAGGTAAATATACCTGGTTTATTCTGTAACAGTTTTATGCAGACAGTCTGTTATGCACTGTGGTTTCAGATGTGCAATAATTTGTACAATGGTTTATTCCCAAGTATGCCTTTAAGCAGAACAAATGTGTTTTTCTATATAGTTCCTTGCCTTAATAAATATGTAATATAAATTTAAGCAAACTTCTATTTTGTATATTTGTAAACTACAAAGTAAAATGAACATTTTGTGGAGTTTGTATTTTGCATACTCAAGGTGAGAAATAAGTTTTAAATAAACCTATAATATTTTATCTGAAGAGAAATCTCTTTGTTTTGATTCCGGCTTGGAAAAGAACTTACACATTAACACGGCTGTAGAGGAGGGTTTGTGAGAACCACGCTGGACAGCCAGTTTCACCTTGACAGAGAATGTAAATTTGTTTTGAAGCTACTCAGTTTTGCATTAAGTAGTGTTGGAGTTGAGAGCTACCCGGGTGGGAAATTATACAACATGTGGTTCACGTTTGCGCCGTACAAATACAAAAGGACAATTCCTTACCCAAGTGCTCATTTTCAGGTACACGTGGCTCAGTTATGCTCTGCGGTGCTCAGTTTTACCAGAGAGCACTCTACAGTAAACCTGAACCCTCTAGTTACACACACACACACATACACACGATTACATTTTGTCTTTTAAAGTAAATGAAATTATGAAAAGTTTTCTCTGGAGGCCTGGTCTTGCAGTCCCCACAGAATCTGAGTAACAAAAGAGCCTTCCCCAAGCAAACAGCCCTAGGAGTGAAATGTGGTTCCACAGTGCCCTCCGGAGGATTAAGGGCTTCATTTATGCTTCGTTTGTTATCCCTAAAGAGATCAAAAACATACTGCCTACAGCTTATTTTAAAGCTTCCTCAGTCTCTCGGACGACATGGAAACAATTAAAATTATTCACACTCTTGGGGCCGAGAGAGTGTGACTCGGTGAGGTGTATGTACCTGAGCAAAACCTTGGAGGTAGCAAAAACCCTTCCTGGTGCTCAAATTCACGTAGCTCATAAATTAAAACTTCTAAGCGGTGTGCGTGTAAATTTGTAAGCGTTTTACCTCTGAGGTTATTTAAGCTTAAGACTGCGCTAACTGCTGTCCCAGGAGGTGGAAATGAAACAGACTACTTTCAGCTGTCACAAACTGGAAAAGGACCTGTGACACCTGTAGACACTTTAAAGCCTTTGTGGGCGACTCAGAAGCTCAAGGGAGCAGAAGCTGACTGGCTTAGTCTTCAGAATGCTCACTACCTATCCATTGTATCTAGTGTCCAGAGCTGTGTTGACACGGGAACATGCTTTAAATATGAGATGTAAGAACTTCACATTCACAAGAGGCTCATGGGAGATCAGCCCAAAGTATTTTCATTGACATTTAAGAGTCCAGCGTGATTGAAAAACACAGCATGTGTCTTCGCTTAAACGAAAACAGGTGCATCAAGAGGATGGAATTTTATGTGGCCAGAACATATTCAAAGCAAACCTAATGACATGGAAAAATGTCCACGGTATGTTAAGTGGGAAAAGCAGGCTACAGCCCAATAAACAGTATGACTCCAATTGCATGTCTCGGGTAACCCAGGCTAGCCTCAAATCTAGCTGTGTTGCCGAGGAAGGCCTTGTACTGCTCACCGGCTCCCTATCTCCCAAGGGCTAGGATAACACTCATGTGTGCATGCTCTATCATTCCCAGCTAGAATAACACGCATGTGCGCATGCTCTATCATTCCTAGCTGGGTTTCCTTCTCTATTTTGTTCCGCTTGCTTTTTGTTTTGGGAGTGTTTTGTTTTTATTTTTTGGGTTTTTTTGTTTTCTTTTTTCGTTTTTGTTTTGTTTTGTTTTGCTTGCTTGTTTCTTTTTAATAGGGTTTCGTGTTATAGCCCAAGAATGCCTGGAGCATGTTGTAGTGTAAACACAGCCTTTAACACAGTGACCCTCTTGCCTCAGCCACCCCAGGGCTGGCATTACAGATGTTCACCATCACAGGTGGCTTAGGTGTGTGTGTTGAGCAGGAAGAACAATGGGAAATAAAAAGACTATAAGGAAACACGGAAATGTGAATACCAGTTTTCTCGGTTTAAAATTTCAGTCCCGATGGATTTGAGGACCAAACTTACCCTCCCCCACCAATTTGCAAACATAAGAATAAGTGTGGGGAAACTGCTTTTCTAAGAATAAAAGTAAAATCACCTGCTTATTCTTAACAATAAGTGACGCCGGGAGGTGGTGGCGCATGCCTTTAATCCCAGCACTCGGGAGACAGAGGCAGGCGGATCTCTGTGAGTTCAAGGCCAGCCTGGTCTACAAGAGCTAGTTCCAGGACAGGCACCAAAAACTACAGAGAAACCCTGTCTCGAAAATTAAAAAAAAAAAAAGTGACTTAAAAAGACAAGGGTTGCATGCTTTCCTTGTATTAAATAGTAGTGGGTAGCTTTTAGAATCCTCCTGTCTTAAGGCGCAAAGCTGCTCTGTGGAAATGGTTCGCTCCAGCTGGGCTGTAGCTCATTTGGCAGAGAGTTCACCTGCCATGCATGAGGCCTTGGGTTTGATCCCCTGCACTGCGTAAAACTAGACATGGTGGTACATGCCTGTAATCCCAATACTTGGAAGCTAGAGACAGGAGGATCAGAAGTTCAAGGCCAGCCTGTAGGATGTGAGGCTCTGTCTCAAACCAAAAAAGAAGAAAAGGAAGAAACAGCTTTCTGAATGATCTTTACCATCTTACGCATAAATATCCAAACATTTCAAATGTATTCAAAACTGTCTGCTGCCGTTGGGAAACATCAGCACACATTAGCTTTTTCTAACCTGCAAAAGTAAGTTCATGTCTCAAATGAGAAGAGGAGTCCTCTCAACCTAACAGGACAAAACCTTATTCAACACACATAGCGCTGAACTATTTCCTCCCACGCCTAGCAGCTCTGGGCGCTAGATGCCCTGTCATTGCGTGTCATTGCAGTGTTACGGAACCACTCACACGTATCAGAGAGCACCTAATAATTGAGATGCCTGCTTATTATATTTTCCTTATGACACTTAATTTTATATGTCCTAGATTTTAACTGGCATGCTTACACAAGAGGATTAACTGTAGTGTTTCCTGTTGTCAACAGACATGTAGGGTGACTTCTATTCTGTCAAAATACACGTCCTGCCAGAAGGGATATGCAATTCTGTTCATTTTGGTTTTGTTTTGCTGTTCTTGTGTTGCGACAGAGTCTCGCCTATCTAAGTCTGACCTGGAAGTCCCTAGACAGCCTTGAACTTCTGATCTTCCTGCCTTCATCCCTCAGGTGCTGGGTTTACAGATGTGTGTCACAACCCCTGGGTTAGATGATGCCGAAGACGTAAGACCCATACATTCTGGACGACCACTCCACCATTTGAGCTGCATTCTCCAGTTTTGTTTTCATTTGGGGAAGGGGCAAGCAGTCTTAATATGTATCCCAGGCTGGTCTCAAACTCCCTGTGTAGACACCTCCTCCAAAAAAGTTGTTTGAAACAGTACGGAATCATATTTCACAACTGGAGAGTAACAATTTTTACATACTATACAAATATATATGCATAGATATACATATATATATATATATATATATATATACATACATACAGAGGGAGGAAAGAGAGACCTATGTCCTTGAACGCCTGATTCTCCAGACTCTACCACCAGAGTGCTAGGATTATGAGTACATGCCTCTATGCCCAGCTTTATGAGTCTTTATAAGGGAAACCAGGCAATGCAATGTGTAGAAGCTGTTCCATGGGAAATATATTAACACAAGCTCTTGTACCTGCTGTGCTTTGACAACACTAGGAGTCTCCAGATTTAGCAATGAGTGCCAGCCACCTGCTCCATTACAAGCTCTGGCTTCTGATGCTGTGTTTAGCATAATACAGACCAGATCATCCCCCCCACACACACACACACATCTTTCTCTCTTTCTCTTTCCCTCTCTCTCTGACAAAGTTACCACCCACACCCTTTCTTTCTCCCTCTCTCTCTCTGTCTCTGACAAAGTTACCACTCACACCCTTTCTTTTCTCTCTCTCTCTCTCTCTCTCTCTCTCTCTCTCTCTCTCTCTCTGACAAAGGTACCACCCAGTCCTACAAAACACTTTTATATATTTATTGTTTTTATCACTTTATTATTTTACTATGCAGTATGCTTTTGTATTTGTTTTAGTCCCTTTATTTTCTTAGCACCTTCTACAGGCTATTGTATACTGTCATGTTTTTATAGTGCTAAACTGAAGCCATGTCTGCCTCCTAAAGGTCACTTATGAAACTGTCTTTCATTGTTCGCATGCATGTACAGTCATTCAAAGATATTTCATATGAAACCGCCATGGTCTGTCTTCATAAGCAAGGGTGTGGAATGCGCTACCTGTGAAATTCGGGAGAGAGAGCCTATCAAAATCCAAACACTGTATGAAATTAGTCTTTGTAGATTTTACAGTAAATAAAACTGTAAACGAGAGCTGGAAATGAACACGCTTTTTGGAAGGCTTTATCTTAAACACAAAAGAGAATATTAAGGAAATTTCTCACCATGTCCTAAAGAAAGTTTAATTCTACAATCACTTGAAATTATGCAGTGTGTCTATGCCCAGACCTCAGTCAAAACAGAATGTGTTCTAAAACATAATTTCCCAAACTGGTATGAAGCCTCTTGTGACCAGCTAACTCAGTTGGCACCGGAGACACCCAGGGACATCAGTCATGTTGCTGTAACATTGTATACCTGGAGCCCTTTATTTTAATTGTTTTGACCATGTGTTGATACAGTATCACTTGAATTGCTTTGGTTCTCTCACACCTGAATGAGTCAACATGTTGCAAAGAGGTCCACCCAAAAGTCTTCCAATTGTTCTTAAAGGAAACAGCAGGAAATAAACAGAAACCTTGTTTAAGAGGAGCAAATAATAATAATAATGCACTCTGGCTGGTCCCTGTGCAGGCTCTGCATTCACTTGACCGAACATTTGCCCTGTGGATGCAATTCAATGGTTATAACTCTACCCAGGATGTTAGAGTCCTTTGCTGGGCTTTTAGGTTTGTTCTTACGTTTATGTTGTATGTTAGCGTTTAAGCAGGGGTAGAAAACACGTAGTTTTCTTCTAGAGCTATAGGTCAATGGTTGATGATGCCTAGACAGATAGACAGGCAAACAGGCGGATAAAGGAGTCCCGGCAGAGGGTGAACAATTATCTAGTTAAATCAACTACAGCAAATAGTTAAATATGTCCAGTTCGCTGTGTCTAAGATGAGAAGTTCCTATTTTTTTTTTATTATTATGTTTGAGACAGGGTCTCAAGTTCTCCAACTGGGGCTTGAACTTCTGATCGTCCTGCTGCTGTCTCTTGAGTGCTGGGATTACAGATGTGTGTCACGATGCCCAGTTCATGCAGTTGCTGGGGATCAAACCCAGGGTTTGGTACATGCTAGGCAGGCACTTTCCAAACTGAGCCAAATCCCTAGGCAGTTCTTATACCATTTATATTTGACACAGGATCAATGGCCAAATCCCCATGGCATAAACCCAGCGCACGCAGGCGCTGTATCCGCATACTCACTTAGCAGCCCTTGAGGTGGGTACATGCTGCCCAGAGCTATGTAAGGAAGTCTGGATGCATTTGCTGAAAGCCTGAGAGGTAAGGTAAGACAGCATAAACTGTGAGAGAAGAATGCAATCGGCACGACTGGAGGGGATTCTCTCCACTGGGGCAGACGCACCTTGTTCTGATCCAGGCTCCTTTTATGCTAGTGTATAATAATCCCTTAGTGCTGCATGAGTCTATGACTCTGTTACAACAAGGGGCGGGGTGGGATTTCCCCCTCCCAGTCCCATTACATGGATGAAGAAGCCAAGGTTCCCTTTCCATAAAGTTCTTTTCAAATTCTTGCTGCCATACCCTGAATGCTTCTTGTTTGTTTGGAGTGTTTTGTTTTTGTTTTTAGATGGGGTCTCAAGCAGCACAGGCTAGCATTCACTCCTGATCCTCCGAAGTGCTGGGCTTCCAGGCACGAGCTACCACACCCCATCATACTCTCAGCATTTCTAATATTTTGTCTTCGGTCTGCTGGACAGGTAGGGCAGCAGGCAAAACAGATACATCCAGTTCAGGAGGATTTGCTAACACCCAGGTTCTTCCAGTAATGCTGCTCAGAATTGAAAGCCGAAGACTTTCTGTCTCCCAGCCAGTGTGCCCTGCTCAAGACTAGGGAGGTTCCAGTTTCCTGTGTCTGCCTCTCATTCTCTTTCTCTTTCTTTTTCTTTCCTTCTGTCTCTTTCTCCTTTGCTTCTTTATTTTTTCTTTATCTTTCTTTCTTTCTTTTGCTTTCTTCTGTCCTTCTTTCTCTCTCTTCCTTCCTTTCCTCATTTTTTCCATCCTTCCTTTCTTTTTCCCTTTCCTCAATTTTCATGAGACAAGGTCTTAGTTGGTAGCTCAGACTGGCCTCAAACTCACAGCAATCCTTCTGTGTCCGTCTCTCAAGTGATGGTGTTACAGGTATGTACCACCACACTGGGCTTTAAAGCTATTCTTGAAAAGACTCCTTTGCACCACGCACCCGACACTGAGGTGTCTACACTGTACGGTTCGATGGTTCTGGCTCTCTAGGCAGACATGAGCTTCTGGAACCCGCAGGAAGCTTTTCTTGTTCACTGCTGGATTCTCTTCATCATCGTCCTCAGCTGAAAAAAATCAGTGATGAACGAGTTTCTCAACCCCAAACTCGGCATCCCCTTTCCGTGGATTCCTCTTTGCTGGTTGACTATGGCATTGACTAGGGAGTCTGACTTGTTTCAGGGGAGGTGTTGAAAGAAGCAGGAGGCTACGGGGACACTCTTGAGTGGTCAGCAGACCGTGAACATGTTCGCTCTGAAACAGAACTTGGGAGAAAGGAGCTGTTTTACCCTTTTTTCCCATGGCCCGCTGTGCTTCCTTTCACAGGATTATGTGTGAGAAAGGAGTACTGAATAAGTCACACAACAATAGCAAGGCAAAAAGTTGCACCTTACAAGGGCTCCTGAGTGGGTGAATGAGACAAAAGGAAGGGGACCAGCTCTTTTCGTCTGCCTGACACCCTCCTTGGGGTTTGGCGACATTTTCCCACCAAATAATACACGCAGATCAATTGAAGCATGTGAGGAGCAGAGGGACAACCTTTTAGAGTCACTTGTCTCCCCCCATCAACAGGCTCTAGGGCTCAAACTCAGGACATCAGGATTGGCTTCAGAGCCTTTACCCGCTGACCCGTCTTGCGGTCATTAGTTTGGAGTGTTTGGTTTTGAGACCGAGGTCTCTTGTGGTCTGCAGTCACTGAGGTGGACATGACCTGGAACTACTGATCGTCCTGCCTCTGCCTCCCTCGTGCTGAGATCATCCTCCCTGCATCTACTGCTTTCCAGGCCGGACTGGCATCCATGACACCTTGTCTCAACAAAGAAGATCAGCACCCCAACTTCCATCTGTTCGTTTTGTTTTTAACCTTTCTTGGGAGAGTGATCAGGTTTTTCTTTGAGAGACTCGGCCACATTCCCCTGCACCCACATGCCGTGGGCCTCATACAGTTTTCTTGATTGCTTATTTTATATACATTCAACCTGTTATTCAGGTGCATGTTAAAACATGCTATGCAGGTCGAGCACAAATATTTTAGTCTTCTTCAACAAAACAGTTTAAACTTCTTTTGGAACTAATGATTCAAGCAGAGCAGAACACTGCAAGGAGGAGGTTAACCCATGAAACACCGTGAGCTTCTAGGGTACAGAGACCTTGTAGCTTCGCCCAGGGAAGAAGACTTTTCTTTGAAACACGCTGAAGTTTATGGCATGAGAATAACTGACTTCCTAGAAGCCTCGTGCCAAAGTCTGAAAGGGAGAGCAGGCTTTGCCTGGGGGACTCTTTGCATTAAGAACTTTGTTAGGCAAAGCCCCGATGGCTTACAAGTCTGATTTGCACTGTGTGCCTTTGTCAAGGGATTAGATGATCCCCACTGTTTAATGTTTGGGTCTCGATTTGCATATGGAAACACATGGCCTCTTCCAGGTTGGGCTCTTTTATTCTGGTTCTCATCCTGGTCTGCAACAGATGCTGTGTGTAAAACTTGATGAAATTCTTTGCAGTAATTCCAAGCATGTGGTAGATGGGTTTCAGGGTGAAGTCTGCCTGGATGTCGTGGATGCCAACCTAGGAATCAATGTGGCAACCGACAAGGAATTCATAGTGAGAGGTGTACAGGTTTTCATGGGTTTCCTGAATTAGAACGCACGGCCCACTAGTAACAAAGGAACTCTGTGGAGATGTGCCCCGCGAAGGGAACTGGAGGGGTAGAGAGAGCCTTTAGCGGCTTTAGGGCATATTTGGACTCTGCACAGTGTCTTCCCTTGTACTTAAAGGTTTGAGAAAACCGATTTTAGATTTGCTGTAACAATACCCTCATCTCAACACGACGTTTAATAGCCTATCCTTTGGCAAACAGTTTTTGACTAACATTTGCTTTGACCCTGTTCCCAGATGGTCAACCTAAAACCTCGAATAGAAACTTCTCAAGGAGGGACGGTTTTAGAGGTTGTGGGTTAGAAGGAATGGTTTAAGGGTTTCTTTTCTCTTGAACTCTCCGTATTCTTTCCTTTAGTATGGTCACTAGGCCCAGGGAAGTGTTTTCTCTGTGGACTGGGAGACTCTGGTTGAGTAAGGTGAACCTGAATGAAGAGGAAAGGGCAGGATTCAAAGCCGCTCGGTAACCCCGGAATGCGAAGAACTTTGCTAGAGGTTGAAAATTTTGTTACACGTGTTTCATTTCAGTTTTTTTTTTTTTTTTTTTTTTTTTTTTGCTATTTTGAGAAAGGTCTCATGTAGCTTTGGCTGACTTTGAACTCTTTGTACGGAGGATGATCTTGAACTCCTGACTCTATATCCCTTTCCCCAAGTTCTGGAGTCTAGGGGCAGGCCACCATGCTACTTTTTTATACTCTTTCAGGTTAAAGACAGAAGCCTACAGGAGTGGGATTTGTCTACGGCTACACAGCTATAAAAAAAAAAAATCTGTCTACTTTGGAAGTTCACTCCCTCACTAGAACAATATACCCTCTCTTAGGTAAACTAAACCTCCTCATCTGCTCAGAACGTGTGTTTTCCATTTTGACTCTAAACAGGGTGATATTTGGTGTATACAAAAATGCAGGCGCAGGATTGGCCTGACAATCCCCTTTTTCTAATAGCGACAAGTAAGAAACCTTATAGATCATCCTATTAAAGATACCTCACATTCCTCTAGGTTCCAGTTCTAACAGTGACCTCAGAGAGAATGATCCTCTCCTGCATTTTAGCAGCCTGCAGACTCTACCAAAGCACCATGAATAAGTAAGTCAAGGACTTTCTTTCCGGGTAATTCCAACATGATTCAAAGCATTTTTATGGATGTCTCCAGTTGCTGAGAACAAGCACCAGCATCTCTATTTATAGTTGGGTCTACTGGAGGTGAGTCTAAAAAAAAAAACATCATAGGAGGCTGGGCATGCAGGAAAATACATGTACTCCTAGCACTCTGGAGGCAGACGGAGGACGAGTTCAAGACTGACCTCTGCCACATGGCAATGCTGTGTGTGTGTGTGTGTGTGTGTGTGTGTGAGAGAGAGAGAGAGAGAGAGAGAGAGAGAGAGAGAGAGAGAGAGAGAGAGAGAGAGAGAGATTGCAAAGCCTCTTTCTCAAATGCACAATGCAGCGGAAGCTGGCCACTCTGAACTTCTACACTGAGACCGCTTCTCAGTCATGGCCATGGGAAATACTCTTATTTCTTGCCCATCTTCCAAAACCGTTTGCCAACATTCTTCTAATGCTCCCAATATCTAAAGATAATCCCTTTTCCCCTAACCAGGATCTCAACCGAAAATAGAGCTGGGCATGTGCCGCCAGGCTTGAACGAATGACTCAGAAGCCATTTCAGATCTCAGCAGCCTGGAAGGCACTGCCAAACACAGGATCAGAGTCCAGAAGCCTGTGACTGACAGGGTGGGAGGCATTCCAAAGACTGGCTTGCCCAAAGCCTCCTTCTCACAAATGAGGAAGCAAGGGCCTCTTATCCTCCCCCCAAAGTTATATTCCTATAGAACCCCATTTTAGTTGCAGACTGACTCCCAACCCTTGGATTCAGCTTGCAAAAGAAGGTTTTGGGGTAAATAACAAAGCAAGACCCAGAGGCACCCTAAGCAAGACTCAGGGGGTGAGCAAGAGTTCTTCGTGAGCAGGAGTGTCCATCATCAGGGACCTAGAAGGGACAAGGTCTCCTTTGTGCTGATTTGGGTTATTGGCCCCACTGAGCTTCCGTGGGCTGTTGAGTCTTTTTTGCTGTCTGTGCTGATGTTTTGCATTTCCCCTTTCGCTCGTGGGTTTATGTCCTCTTTCTTCCAACAGTCGGGCATTGGCCACACAAGTCCTGGCGAAACCTCAGAACCAACGGCTACACCCCATCCAAGTGATGGGCGAAGAAGGGCCAGCATGCGCTAAAGTTTATGTCTTACGGTTCCTATACTCAGCACTCTGTGCGTTTGTCTCGTTCGGACCCCATGACAACTTTGTGAGGCTACTCTTCTTCTCACTCTGAGGACTCGAGAACCTAGATAGGCCTGGAGATGCTAAACAGAATAAAGACAAGTGAGTAACGGAGCTGTGAAGCTGTTCTCTCTCTCTCTCTCTCTCTCTCTCTCTCTCTCTCTCTCTCTCTCTCTCTCTCTCTCTCTCTCTGCATATATACATATATGCAGAAAACGTTCCAAACCTCATAGTTGGGGTGATTATTTATGCTAGGAAAATTCTGGAAGGAATGCTGCCTGTTCTTGGAGCCATCCTTCTCAGCTTGTACCAAAAGAGTTTTCCTGTTTTATCTTGAGCCCTTTAACCTGCTTAAGTTTCCTTTTGAGACTTACTTAAAACGTGGTGGCATTTTTTCTCTCTGTTTCTCCTCCACAGGATAACAAGCGATGACAATACCTGACAAATTATGCCCAGCCTGTAGGAAGTTCTCAATAAATATTTTTTTAACCTGGAAGTATCTAGCAAACCTATAATGTTTCTTCTTTGTCTGTCTCTAAAAACAGGAACAATTTTGACCCCCCCCCCCCAATTCCTGTTTTGTTTGTTTGTTTAATTTTCTTTTGCAAAAATAGGTATCACACTGTAGCCCTGGCTGGCCTGAAATTCACTATATAATCACTATATAATAATTGATGCTAGCCTTGAAGTAGCATCAGTCTCCTTTGGCCTCTGCTTGGAAAGTTTGACAGGCACATGTGCACGGTGTCTGGCTTGACTCTGAATGTTTAAGTGGATTTTCATATTTCGTCTGAAATCCATAGACAACAACAAGACCCACTCCACTCCACGAAGGCTTTTCCGTGGCCTTGCCCTTGCTCACGTCACACCTGCTCTGAAGTAGATCGTTCTGGCAAGGGCTGAGGAGAAGCCTGTTGGAAACCTGCTTGGATAAGTAAACCTGCTTTGCGTCCAGAGATAATCATTAATGTTTCAAGGGCCAATTCACTTGGTGACCTATTCCCTCAGATGGCTTTTTGGAGCGCCCCTGATGATGGATTTCAGAAGATAAACTTTCCAGTCAGGGGAACGCCAATTGAGCAAGACAATGGGCTGGAGATGGAGAGATTGAGTGAAGTTTGGGTGATGAATGACGCCCACCCGCCTATCTGGTCCCGGTGAAATGAAAGGAGCGCGCCCTGCCCCGTAATACTTCTCCCTCGCCACAAAGGGCTAGAGCCTCTCTGAGCGAAGCTGGGACAAAATCGTGCAGGTCAGTCAGACTCTGGGCCTTGACCTTGCTCTGCTGTCTCTAGTCACGTGCCACTGCATGGGGGATTTTGCTTCTCTGTGTTCTTCCGAAGGGAGACTTTCGCAGCACCAAGAACCTTTTAAAGTCAGAAGCAAATCATCCCCGAGTTCTTCCAAGCCGGCCTGCTGCCTCAGCGGGCCTCCTCTCCCTTCCCCAAGTAGGACCGGGCTCCCATAGAAAAATTATAAAATTCTTGACAAAAAAAAAAACTTCCCATTGGAAAAAACAGATGTTCAGCGAGTAACTTTCGACATGATATGCTGTCCTAATACCTAGTTTTAAAGCGTGTGGGGATGTTAACTTTTTTTTAAATAAATGTCATCACGTTCTGAGTAATGAAAAAGCGAAAGTGGGAAACCCAACAAGCATACTGATGTATAAGCTGACTCTGAAAACGGTGAGCCAGTGCCTCCCAGTTGTGGAGCTCGGAAACATTCTTTCTCTTTGCGGAACATTCGGATGGCCCATGGTCCACATGTTTCTGCCAAGGCAATTAGGATCAGTTAGCATTTGGGAATCAGCTATTGGCGAGAATTCATTACAGAAATCTATTCATAAAATCCCCTTTTCGCGGAGCCGACCAGGGTGCCCGCTCCGGGAATTGGAGTGTCTGTTGCCTGGGCTTCTGCTGGATGAAGGCCTGGAAAGAGCCTGTCGGCTATGGGGTTCAAAGTTGGAACTAGGGTTCTGTATGGGGTGTCATTCGGTGCGGTTCCGCTGCACCTGGCCGTGGAGACTTCGAGGGCTGGGAGGGGAATCAGCGCACGCGCAGCACGTTCAAGTGCGCTTTGAACTCCGCCTGGGATCCTCCAGGAGTCGCAAGGGCTGGGTTCTCGCTCTGCGGGAGCGCACTGCTGTGTTCCAGGACTCCTGCCCCGCCCAGAAGAGCTCCGACTAGTCCTTGTTCCTCTCCCCAAGTGGAGGTGGAACGGGAGCTCGCAGGGTGTGGCTGGCGGAAGAGAAGGTCGCCTCGTGTCCCCAAAGCAAAGCTCTCTCTCGGGCAGTCCCGGTGTCCGCGACGCCTGAAGGCATCGAAGCGGGAGCTACGCGGTCTGCAGCGCCCCCCGCCGGTTCTCCCGCAGTAACGCGGCCGCAGACGGGAATATGGAGGCCCAGACCCCAGGCTGATTCTTGTTAGGGAATTTCTCAAATAGACTGACTGCACGGTTTGGGGCTCCTGAAAACTGAATTCCCACGCCTCTCTTTAGATGATGCATACTGGGATGTCGCACGAACATTTCAGAATAGGAGTGGGTTGCAGACGAGGCAGGGTTCTGGGTTTGTTTTGGGTACCAGCATTGAAATCAGGATTTCGTGCATGCTAAGTAGGCCTTGTACCTCAAAGCTACACCCCCTCATCGACCTTCCCGCGAAGAAGGAACCTGACTATCCAGGTGGGATAGTCACCTGCGGCTATGAATCCAACTGTCTTCTCTTTGAATCTCACATCATCGTCGCAAAAAATAGGAATGATCTTATCTGTGTCCCAAGTAAGAAAAGCAAAGCCCCTAGCTGTGACGTCAGCTGGCAGGCCCAAGGGCAACCGTACCACCTGGAGCACAGAGACCCTTGGAGCAAGAGATCCTTGGCCCTCGCCAAGGCAGCCAGCAGACCCATACAACACATAGCAAATGCACAGCAGTCTATAGACCTCGGATGCCTCTGGCTAGCTTGTCTGCTCAGGCAGCTAGAACTCCAGCAAAGTAGGTTTGTAAATTGAGGGGAAGGGGACGAAGAGAGAGGGAGGGAGGGGAGAGGGAGAGAGAGAGAGAGAGAGAGAGAGAGAGAGAGAGAGAGAGAGAGAGAGAGAGAGAGAGAGAGAGAGAAGAGCACACATGCCACCCCTCATGTATGGAGGTCAGTGTACAACTTAAACTCTCCCAACTTAATTTACCTAGCGCGTGTGTGCAAATTGGAGAACAGCTGTGCCACTGTGTTATTGGATGCTTAAGCTGGACAGACAGCACCTTCATGCACTAAGCCACGTCTCCTCAGCTCATTAAGGAAGCTTTGACTACTGGGGTCGTGTATCTCATCTCCCCTTAAGCCTCCTCCCCCTCCCCACGTCTCGCGCGTCCTTTCTGAGCGTTAGAAAGCTCAAGCGCACAGAGACCTGCTGATTCCTTGAGGTCTGTATCCTGCAAATAAAGCCCCATGCCACATCTTTCAGCGACTTCTCCTGAAGCGGACCAGCGTGAGGTACAGAAATAGAGCGGGCACTCTCCTAATTATGATTATTTGTCTCAGCGGAAGCCCAGGGAGATTTTGGTGGAGTGGAAGACCCTGGCCTTGTCAAAGGATGCCTCTTGGGACCTGCCTCTCCTGCCCTCTTTCTAAAGGTTGGCGCTTTGCCTAGAGAGGGGGTGATGGCTCTTCCCAGAAGTATTCTCTTCCAATTCTTTTCTGAGACATTTGCTTCAGAAGTCAACGTGAACTGAGATAAAAAGTCACATGGAAATCTATTACGAGTTTTGTTTTTTGTTTTTTTTTCTGAAACAGGGTCTCATGTAGCCAAGACTAGCCTTCAACTCCTGGCTCTCCCTCCCTTCACCTCCATAATTCTGGGATTTCAGGCATGTACCACCTCACCAGGCTAACCTGTTTCTTTTTGTTCCGTTTCATTCTGGGCACTCTGGCGCCCTTCTGTGCAGGAGTGGAGGATGTGGTGAGAGGGATACAGGCACCAAGTTGTCTGCAGCTAATCCTGTCGAGTGTGACGGCCTATGCCGGTAATCCCAGCACACAGGAGGCTGCGACATCAAGATTGAAAGGTAGAGGCCAGCCTGAACTAGCTCAAATAAATACCCCCAAATAAATAAATAAATAAATAAATAAGCAAAAAAGCAAACTGGAAGTCTATGAGAAGTAATGTAATAATGCTCTTTTTTAGACGGGTAGAAGTCCACATGTGATAGCTCTTGTGGATGTGAGAGATGCAAGCGGGGAACTCACATTCTCAGGACTTTTCTAGCTCTTGAAAATATCTTTCAGGGCTTGGGGAGATGGCTCAGGCGGACCAGTGCTTGCTGTGCACGTGTAAGAGCCTGTGCGTGTACCTCCAGAACTTACACAGAGCCAGCATTGGTCTGCCATCCCAGCGTTCCTCCTACATGATTAGAGGCTCAAAGGTAGGGGCATTCCTCAGGAGCCCAAAGGCCAGCTGTCCTGGTTCCCCCAGCTCAGAACAACCAACTGGAAGGCAAGGACTAGTCCTCTGACATCATACTGCTATGTGGCTTGTTCGTGCACACACACACACACACACACACACACACACACACACACACATTGGCATCCTACAAATGAAAAAAAAAAGCCAAGAAACAAAAAAACACAAAGAATCCCAGAAAAATGACAAGCTAATCTTCCCCTGGCCTTAGCAGTCAACCAAGTATTTCTGTGTGTATCTTATCCATTTAGCCACTCTCTAAATGAACCTCAGTGGATACACTAGTCATGTTCACAGCCCAGAGGCACCGCTCACATCCTGTCTCATCTCCACGCTGCTAGCCAGTGACTCTGCTCTCCCAGGTTCTGGTGTGGGACAATCCACTGTCCCTCTGAGCAAGCGTTCTTCATGACTCTTTAGAAATGACAGGACATGCGCTTTATTAATATGGAGCACTGGACAAATTAGAGAGCATTCGCATATTATGACAAGGTAAGTGACAGCTGCTACTTTACCAAAACTACTCATTATGGGCCATTTGTTTAAAAGTTGTTCTGGTGGCTTGGAGACGGAGCGTTTTCCTCTCTGACTCACAGGAAGCAAAAATAAGTTACTATCAGGTGATGGCCATACTTAGAAGCCAAACTAAAACTGAGAAGGCTTCTCATCCTTGGGTGGAGGGCAGTTTGGCTCTACTCTTCAAACTGGGAAGTGCCGAGTGGTAGAAAATAAATGGAAGATTTTCTTCCCCCCTTTCCTGTGTGTGTGTGTGTGTGTGTGTGTGTGTGTGTGTGTGTGTGTGTGTGTTGAGACAGGGCCTGGCATTTCCCAGGCTGGCCTGGAACTTACTAAGTAGTCAAGGACAATCACTGAACTCTGCCCCCACCTCTCAAGAGCAGGAATTATAGGTATGTGCCATCAGGCCCAATTTATATGACACTGGGGATCAAACCCAGAGCTTTGTGCACGTTATAAACAAACAACCCTCTACTAACTTAGCTTTATCTCCCACCCCTTGGCAGTTTGTTTGAGTCAGCGTCTCATGTAACCCAGGCTGACCTTAAACTCCTGAACCTTCGCTCATCTCCCGAATTCTGGCATTACAATGCATACCATCATACCTAGTTAATAAAGTGTGTGTGTGTGTGTGTGTGTGTGTGTGTGTGTGTGTGTGTGTGTGTGTGTTGAGACAAACTCTCTACACAGCCTTTGGCTATCCTGGAACTCACCACATAGATCAGGCTGGCCTTGAACTCAGAGATCTGCCTGCCTCTGCCTCCCTCCTAAGTGGTGGACTTAAAGGCATGTGCCACCATGCCTAGCTGCTTAATAAGCTTCAAAGTACACAGCTCTGTATTGTCAACTATAGACACTATATTGTGCAACAAATCTGAGCTTAAAACGGAAACTTCACACTCACAGAGCAACAACTGCCCTCCAGGCCTCTGACAGCTACCAGTTCACTCTCTGCGGCATCAAGATTGAATAAGCTTATTTTCGATACTTAAAAGAGCCAGAATCATTTGGTATTTCCTGGCTTAGCACAAGCCTCTATCTTGATGAAAGTGGCAGGACTGCCTTTGTAAGTTTTATTCAGCTAGTTATTGGCAATACTGATCCTCCAGCTCAGGACCCTCTGCTCTATCACTGAGATACATCCTTAGCTTTTAAAGGTTTTGATTTGGGCTTCTGTAGTCTCATTGGGTTATCCATCCGACCTCAAGCTTCTGACCTCAAATGATCCTCCCACCTCAGCCGCCTCAGTGGCTGCGGTTATAAAGTCCACTACCACACACAACTGGAATCCATTCCCATGCTCTGTGAAATGGTGCTCCACTGCATGAATAGACCTTATCAACAAGCATTATGCTTGTTCCCAGCTTTGTTCCCAAATTTACAGTAGGGTAGCACTTTGAAAAGCCTGGTGTACGTTTTCTGGTGTGTGGGAGCAGAGGGTTGTTTTGTTTAAGATTTGTTTGTATTTTGTGTGTATGAGTGTTTTACTTGAGAGTGTGTCTGTGCAGCAGCTTCATGCATGCAGAGTATGTCTGTGCACCAGCTTCATGCATGCAGAGTATGTCTGTGCAGCAGCTTCATGCATGCAGAGTATGTCTGTGCACCAGCTTCATGCATGCAGAGTATGTCTGTGCAGCAGCTTCATGCATGCAGAGTATGTCTGTGCACCAGCTTCATGCATGCAGAGTATGTCTGTGCACCAGCTTTGTGCATGCAGAGTATGTCTGTGCAGCAGCTTCATGCATGCAGAGTATGTCTGTGCACCAGCTTCATGCATGCAGAGTATGTCTGTGCAGCAGCTTCATGCATGCAGAGTATGTCTGTGCAGCAGCTTCATGCATGCAGAGTATGTCTGTGCACCAGCTTCATGCATGCAGAGTATGTCTGTGCACCAGCTTCGTGCATGCAGAGTATGTCTGTGCAGCAGCTTCGTGCATGCAGAGTATGTCTGTGCACCAGCTTCGTGCATGCAGAGTATGTCTGTGCACCAGCTTCATGCATGCAGAGTATGTCTGTGCACCAGCTTCGTGCATGCAGAGTATGTCTGTGCAGCAGCTTCATGCATGCAGAGTGAGTCTGTGCACCAGCTTCGTGCATGCAGTGCTGGCCGATGCCAGAAGATGCACAGATCCTCTAGGACTAAAGTAATGAATGTCATGGGCCACCCTATCGGTGCTAGGAATCAACACTAGGTCCTCTGGAAGAGCAGCCAATGGTTGCCTATCCCTAGCCCCCTCCACAGCCCCCAAGAGGAGAGTTTCGTCTAGGCTGTATAGCAAGGGGTTTATTTCTGACTTGGTGTAGATAGCACTGATTTGCTGGAAAGCTTAGAGTCATATAAACATTTTGACAATAATAAAGCCTTGAAATCAGTGGACATAATGTTCCTCCTTTCTTTTTTATTTTTTGGTATGTGTGTGTGTGTACACTCCTCAATTCTTTCTTTGTTCTGCCCTTCTCAGTGTATAAATCTCTCACCTCATGGCTAATTCCCAAGTAGTCTATTGATTCTCCATGCTGCTGCTAATAGGATTGTTTTCTTAACTTATTTTTAAGACACTTGGTTGTTGCTGTCTAAACAAAAAACAACTAATTTTTTGTGCTTTGATTTTCTGTCTTTAAAATTTATTGAATTCACTTCCCAGGTTTAGTAGGGATTTCTTGGTAGCATCTTTAGGACTTACCATATATAAAAATCATATCATCTAGAGCTGAAGACAAAGATCAGTTGGCAGAATATACGCACAAGATCCTGGGCCGACTCCCCAGCACCACATGAACTGGGCATCCTGGCACATGCCCATAATCCCAGCACACAGGAGGCAGAGCTACATAGCAAATTTGAGACCAGGCTGGGCTACAAGAGACCCTGTCTCAAAACCAATATAGATAGATAGACAATAAATAGATAGATGATAGATAGATAGATAGATACATAGATACATAGATACATAGATACATAGATAGATGATAGATAGATAGATAGATAGATAGATAGATAGATAGATAGATAGATGATAGATACATAGATAGATGATAGATAGATAGATAGATACATAGATAGATAGATAGATAGATAGATACATAGATAGATACATAGATAGATGATAGATATATAGATAAGATACATAGATAGATAGATGATAGATAGATACATAGATAGATACATAGATAGATGATAGATAGATACATAGATACATAGATACATAGATAGATGATAGATAGATAGATAGATAGATAGATAGATACATAGATACATAGATACATAGATAGATATAGATATATGTATGTCATCTGCAAGAAGAAATGATAGGATTCAGTTCTTCTTTTCTGGTCTGCGTGTTTTTAATTTATTTTTCTTGCCTAATTGCTCTGGCTAGAACTACCAGCAGGGCTGGTTAAGAGTGGCCATTCTTATCTTGCTTCTGTTAGAAAAAAGAAATACTTTAATTTTTGTCCCCACTGAGTTTGTTAGTTTTGGGCTTGTCACAGATGGCCTGTATTGTGTTCAGTATCTCATGGTTCAGTGTTGCCTGTCTTAAAGGGGTGTCAGATTTTGTCCAGTGCCTGTTCTGTTTAGTCTTTGTCCTGGGAATGCGTGACCAAATACCTGGCAAGAAACAACATTAGAGAGAAAGGTTTGTTTTAGCTGCAGCGTGCAGTCTATAGTCACAGGAAAGGGGGAACTGCAGGGACTGGGGGTGACTAATTGCATTGGCTGCCCAGCCAAGAACCAGAAATGAACGCTGATGCTCAGCTCACTGTCTCTTAGTCTAGAACCCTAGGCCTCCCACATTCAAAAGGGTTCTTTCCTTCTCAACTAAACTTCTCTAGAAACACCTTCACAGGCACAGCTAATAATGTTTCCATTCTTTTGGGTTTTGGTGGTGGTGGTGGTGTTTCTGTTTTGTTCTTTGTTTTTACAAATCCACTTTTATTTATTTACTTTTCTTGAGTTTAACTCCAGAAAGGGTACAGCATCACACAGATCCTGTGTCCAACAGCCTTTGCAGGAAGGTTGCTTCGGAGTTGGGCATGCGCCACGCCACTGTTGCCATGGCCCGAGTTACCTTTCCCCAGGTTTCTCTGCTTTGGTTAGGCTTGCCTCCAGGAGTCCCTGTGTTGTTTTCGCCTTTATACATACGAGCACATCTCTTGCCCAAGTAGAATTTCATCTTGGGTATAAACACTTTCAGTTTTAAGAATCGCTGTGAGCTTGCTCACTTTGGTTCTGGAGATCTCAGCAAAAATGGCCTTGTACCACAACCTTTTAGACATATTTGTCTTTTAGAAGTCTTGCTCACGGCAGGTCCCAGTAATCGGCCCCCAAAGTTCAGTTCCATGGTGATTTTAACTCCAGTCAAAATGATAAAAATTAACCATCACAGGGTATCCGAATTTTTAGTTTTCATGGGTTGTGCTATCGTTGTATCCTTGGATAAATTCCATTTAGCTGTACTGTATGGTCCTTTTAATACGCTATTGGATTTAGTTTGCTATTCTTTTCTATTTGACTTTTTGAGACAAGGCAGTAGTGATCTTTCTGCTTCTGCCTTCAGGGTGCTGGGGTCACAAGTTACCAAAGCCAGATGGTTCATTAATGCTTTGTTGAGGATTCACACACATACCCATCTTCAGGTAGGCTGGGAGTTAAAAAGTTCCAGGGACCTTCCTGTCTCTCCCCCCACCCCGCAAGTACCATGCCAGATATGTGGATACTGGGACCCAAACCTCTGGCCCTCATGTTGGCTTAGCAAGCATTTCTTAACCACCAAGCTATCTCTCCAGCCCCCCACCCTGGTTTTTGCAAATGTTCGTTAAAGATATTTGTCTATAATTTTCTCATTTTGAACATCTTTGGCATTTATATCATGGCAATGCTGGTCTCATAAGGTGAGTTTGGCCAGAAAGAGTGACACAGGCCATTAGCCCTAGCACTTGGGAAGTAAAAGCAGGTGAATCAGGGGTGTGAGTCCACCCTTGGCTTGTCCTTGTAATGAGTTCGGAGCAGCCTGGACTACATGAGATACTACATGGGGGGAAAAGTTGGAAGCATTCCTATCTTTAATTTTTTGAAGATCTTTGAGGGTTGACATCAAGCATAGCATTTCATAACTGATCACCTACCTTAGTCTTGCTTGAGTCGGTAGAAAGAAAATGGCAGAATTGGGAAAACTTTCCTGTCAATCATAGAATAGTCATAGGACCTTGTGGGACTCACTTGCTCATTGGGAACCATAGGTTCATTTGCTCTAAAACTGGTTGCAGCAGTTGAAGAGATAAAAGGAAACAGTTGGTGATAAGTACCTCTGTAGAGATGACTGTTATGTGTGATGTGTCTGTGTGTGTGTGTGTGTGTGTGTACACATCCGTGTTCGTGTGTGCGTGTGTGTGTGTGTGTGTCTGTCTGTGTGTGTATGTGTGTGTGTACACATCCGTGTTCGTGTGTGCGTGTGTGTGTGTGTGTCTGTGTGTGTATGTGTGTGTGTACACATCCGTGTTCGTGTGTGCGTGTGTGTGTGTGTGTCTGTGTGTGTATGTGTGTGTGTACACATCCGTGTTCGTGTGTGCGTGTGTGTGTGTGTGTGTATGTGTGTGTGTACACATCCGTGTTCGTGTGTGCGTGTGTGTGTGTGTGTCTGTGTGTGTATGTGTGTGTGTACACATCCGTGTTCGTGTGTGCGTGTGTGTGTGTGTGTGTGTGTATGTGTGTGTGTACACATCCGTGTTCGTGTGTGTGTGTGTGTGTGTCTGTGTGTGTATGTGTGTGTGTACACATCCGTGTTCGTGTGTGCGTGTGTGTGTGTGTGTGTATGTGTGTGTGTACACATCCGTGTTCGTGTGTGCGTGTGTGTGTGTGTGTGTGTCTGTGTGTGTATGTGTGTGTACACATCCGTGTTCGTGTGTGTGTGTGTGTGTGTGTGATGTGTCTGTGTGTGTATGTGTGTGTGTACACATCCGTGTTCGTGTGTGCGTGTGTGTGTGTGTGCTGATGGGGCTCAAACCAGAGGCCTTTCTTATACTAAACAAGTCCTGTATTGCTGAGCTCCACCCACAGTTCTTGTCTGACGGTTGTGAGTACAGTTCTATTGCGTGTTGGAGAAGCCACACTGGACCCTTTTTGGCTCTCCAGTTGCTGGACCCCAGAGACTTATGGTGCTATGATTAGAAAGAGTTGACTCATGTGCCCAGAGATCTATTTTCTAAGGTGGAACTTTAAGCAGGTTCTTTAATCCAACTAAGCCTTGGTTTCATCGTCTGTAAAATGGGAACACAATAGATCTCGTTAAAAGTGAGACCTTCAATAAGAATAATGTGAAGTTATATATAGTGTATTTCAACAGTGTCTGCCTCTTGGCAAGCACTTGGCATAAATGTCATATTATTATTATTACTATTACTACTACTACTACTACTACCACCAACAACAACTGGGTTGAATTTCCTGGTTGTTTCGGGGAAGCTCAGCTCTTTCTGCCTGCACAGCCCAAGTGTTGGTATCACAAAGCCTATGTATGTACGTGGCTCTACTTTTTCAAATTTTTGAAAGTTTGGAGCTTTTTCCTAATAACGATGAAAAGGGGAGAAGGTCAAGGAGCTTGAAACTTCCTTTGTGACTCTTTCTTAGCTAACATAAACCCTGTAAAGTGAGCAGCAGAGGCTCTGGAGTAAAGGCTTGCAGTGTAAAATACCAGGGCTTCAGAGTATGCAGGCCCTAGCAACCACCAATCCCTTAACAGGCCTTACACAATGTCTTCTCAATGGGCTATGAAAAGGTAGAAGATCTGATTTGATTTAATTCACCCCTAGATCACTCACTAAATGGCTTGATAGTGTTATATTGGAACCTAGTTTTCAGTCCAGGGCATATGTCTCCATACATTAGACCGTGTGCCAACATGGTGCCTACCCCATAGGAATTTAGAGTTTTCGGGGCACAGTACATATCTATATTGAGAGAGAGAGAGAGAGAGAAAGAGAGAGAGAGAGAGAGAGAGAGAGAGAGAGAGAGAGAGAGAGAGAGAGATTGAGAGAGAGAGAGAGAGAGAGATCAGACCTTGCATAAACATCCTGTTTGGAGTTGTAGAAACAGCTGATGAAATCCTAACATCATTGGAGAAGGCTTAAGATGGAGGCCATTTCAGCAACAGAACGGGTTAGCTGAGCTTTCCGTGGCTACTGTATCTTCAAGTAAAAGGAAGAGCCCAGATCTTTTATTAGTGGTGTGCAATTTCTTTTTTTTTATAAAATATTTATTTATTATATACAATATTCTGTCTGTGTGTATGCCTGCAGGCCGAAAGAGGGCACCAGACCTCCTTACAGATGGTTGTGAGCCACCATGTGGTTGCCGGGAATTGAACTCAGGACCTTTGGAAGAGCAGGCAATGCTCTTAACCACTGAGCCATCTCTCCAGCCCCAGTGGTGTGCAATTTCAAAATCACATAAGCAGAAGAAAGGGGAACACTGGTGTTTCTATCTCTTCTCTGCACGCGGGTTTCCATTGTCACAGCCCACATAAGTCTGTGTCCTCGGTTCCCAGCAACCTCTCAGGGCGTTTTCAGATGGTCTATAGCATGTGGTGGAGTCGACGGGTGGTTCTGAGCAGCCCTTGCCCAGGAATGCAGACCACCTCTTGGTAAGTGATGGGTAGGCTCTCTTAACCTCACCTGGTTCAGAAAGTCCCAGATGGCTAAGGAGAGACCATTTCTTGGGTTAGAGACATGGCTTGGCGGGTAAGGTACTTGCCAGTAAACGGTGGGACCTGAGTTTGGATCCCCATAGCCCACATAAAAGCTAGACACCACAACAAGAGGCTGTAATCCACACGCTCCGACAGCAACAAAGGAGATGAAGACAGAAGAATGGCTGGGATGGTCGGGGATACACAGCGGCAAACACCAAAGAGAACTTGCTTTAAACAAGCTGGAAGTGTGCTGGGACTGCGCATGTCTGCCGCCAAACCTGGCTCTTTATGCGGCTTCTGGTGATGGAACTCAGGTCATCTCTCTTATAGTTTTCTATGCACAGAGTTCCTCCACAGGCTCTTGCACGGCCTGCCCTCCCTCTTCAAGGAAGCAGGCTGAACAGAAGATAACCTGGTAGCAGGGTCCGCACCGGGACGACTGTGGCTCCAAGCAGCCATCTCCTTTCAGTTGCGTTCACCAGCCAAGGGAAAATGTCAGCACCTCATCATTAAATGTCATATTTGTATTCATCCTGTGTGCTGCACAGGCATTTGTAAACAGTGGGGTGTGTGTACGCAAGGCATGCATTGTATGCCCATGGGGGTGTTCATTAATTATATACATGAACTATTACACCCGTATCCGGCACGGATTACAAATGTGTGGCATGCAAACAAGGAGAGAGTGAAGTTCAAACACTGTTTTCGGGCCTCACAGTGAGCATCAGACCTCTTTTCTTTCCTCTTTAATTGCTTATCTCCGAAAAGATAGGGTTATAAATACATACCACCACTCCCAGCTGGGGATTGAACTCGGGCCCTTGTGCTTGTATGACAAACACTTGAATAAATGAGGTATCTTCCTGACCCTGAAAATAATTTAAATATGTATGTGTGTGTGTGTGTGTATATATATGTGTGTGTGTGTGTGTATGTGTGTGTGTGTATTTAATTACATATATTTATTATGATGGATGCACATGGAAGTCAGAGTATATACAATTTTTTTCTTTCTTTCTTCCGTGTTTGTTTGTTTGGCTTTTGTTAGCTTGTTTGCTTGTTTGTTTTGAGACCAAATTTCACTATATACCCCTGCCTGGCTGGATCTTGCTATGTAGACCAGACTGGACCCAAGCTCACAGAGATCCACCTGCCTCTGCTTCCCAAACACTGGGATTAAAAGCGTGTGCATCATGCCTGGCAAATAATTTTTTAAAGCGTTTGAGCAGATTTTCAAGGATTTATGTCTGAAGGATTCTTATGTATCCTTGGCTGTTCACTTCTCTGAACCCCTGTATGCTGTGAGGGTGACAGTAGCCAGTCTCATAGGAAAACTCCAGGAATCTATTATCATACACTGTTTCTCAAGCTTCAAGCCGTGAAGGCTATAGTAAGAATATTTTGTATATTCTTTCTTGGAGACAGTTAATTAGCTTCCTGTTACTATAAAAGTCACTTGAAATAAATCAATGTTTAAAAGACCAGTAAGGTGTTTTTTATATATATATATATACATATATATATATATGCATTCATTTTGATGCTTAAAATGATTTGCCACCATAACTGTTCTTTTTTTCCTAAGAATTATATTTAAAGCTGGTGGTGGTAGTGGAGGCACATGCCTTTAATCCCAGCATTTCGGAGGCAGAGGCAGGCAGATCTTTGAGGTGGAGGTCAGCCTGTTCTACAGAATTAGTTCCAGGACAGCCAGGGCTACACAGAGAAACCCTGCCTCAAAAAACAAAAACAAAAGCAATATTTATGTCTTTATCCCGTGTGTGTATGTGTGTGTATCTGTGTGTATGTGTGTGTGTATCTATGTGTATCTGTGTGTGTATCTATGTGTATCTGTGTGTGTATCTATGTGTATCTGTGTGTGTATCTGTGTGTGTATCTATGTGTATCTGTGTGTGTATCTATGTGTATCTGTGTGTGTATCTATGTGTATCTGTGTGTGTATCTATGTGTATCTGTGTGTGTATCTATGTGTATCTGTGTGTGTATCTGTGTGTGTATCTGTGTGTGTATCTATGTGTATCTGTGTGTGTATCTATGTGTATCTGTGTGTGTATCTATGTGTATCTGTGTGTGTATCTGTGTGTGTATCTGTGTGTGTATCTATGTGTATCTGTGTGTGTATCTATGTGTATCTGTGTGTGTATCTATGTGTATTTGTGTGTGTATCTATGTGTATCTGTGTGTGTATCTATGTGTATCTGTGTGTGTATATCTATGTGTATCTGTGTGTGTATCTATGTGTATCTGTGTGTGTATCTATGTGTATCTGTGTGTGTATCGTGCATGTGTGTGTGTGTGTGTGTGTGTGTGTGCAGAGCTGTGAACACACCACAGCATGTCGTATAATACAGAGAGGCACCCACACTGTGGGTCCCAGGGATTGGTGGCAAGTTCCCTTATTCTCTGAATGGTCTCACCAGTCCTGGGTTGTACTTTTCCGAGTAGCCCACACTGGCCTCAAATGCTCTACGTAGCATACTGTATAATGAGCCACTCCATGCAATACTTCCCATACTACACCGGAAATATATTAATGTTTACATAAATATATATAAATACATAAATATATAAATACAGTGTTAAAACCAAATATCCAAAGAGTTTTGTTAAATGCTCTCTTTCCAAAATAATATGGGAATAGCAGACACTCTCCATGTCACAGAAAAAGAAAATTGAGCAAGAGATGAATATGAAAACTCTGCTCCCAGGGACCCCCAAATGTAAGAGACATAAATAACAAAGGTTAATTTGGAAATCCCAGATTCCCATAGACGACTTTAACAGACACTGGGGGCTATGATGTGTTTACCAATCATCAATGCAAACGCTGTCTTCAGGATACCCACAATGTTTCCTCTCATGAGAACACCTGCAGAGAAAACTGTTGCTTACACCAAATTAAGGTAGAGAGGAAACACGGCGGTGGTAGAATCAGGCCCTAAGACACGGTCTTTCTGTATCCCTGACTGTCCTGGAACTCTCTATCAATGTAGACTAGGCTGGCCTCAAATTCACAGAAACCCACTTGCTTCTGCCTCCTGCATGCTGGGAGTCAAGGTCTATACCAGCACAGCCAACCGTATATAATACCTTTATCCATTCATCCATACCACACAAGCAGGTTGTTTCCAGACCCCAGCTCTGGGGGAGAACGTGCAATCAATCAATGCAGGAGCTCAAACATCTGCTGGAGGAGCTCGGTTCCTGCTCTCTGGGTGCATGCCCTGCAGTGAAATCCCTCCATGGGCGTGCCTCCAGGGCTACCCGAGTGAGATAAGCCAGGTGCAAGAAGACAAAGATCACATGAGCTCACTCACACAGGGAATCTTTTCAGAAAAAGTCAAATACATAGAAAGGGAAAGTGAAAAAAGTACTTTAAAGCAAAGGTGAAAGAAATTAGAGGGGCTGGAGAGATGGCTCAGAGGTTATGAGCATTGCCTGTTCTTCCAAGGGTCCTGAGTTCAATTCCCAGCAACCACATGGTGGCTCACAACCATCTGTAATAAGGTCTGGTGCCCTCTTCTGGCCTGTAGGCATACACACAGACGGAATATTGTATAATAAATAAATAAATTAAAAAAAAGAAAGAAAGAAATTAGAATAGGTTAAAAGCCATAAATTTGAAATTAAAAAGAATTTTTAAAAATCTAGTATCGGTATGAAGTCAGAGTTAATGGAATTTGTATGAAACACTGAAAATCTTTCACGAGAGCCCATTTTAACTTCTCTTACCACGTACAAAGAAAGGTAACTGGGGAAGGTGACCTTGGAATATTCTGCCTGGTGGTAGAATCATTTCACTGTGTTAAATGCATATCAAAACATCCTGTGATCTATTATAGACATATAGAGCTAAAACTAAAATAAGTAAGAAATATATAGAAGACAAGGGTGAAGGGGAGACCTATAGGTTAAACCGACTTAAGGGGCTATCAAATTTCTAAAATCAAAATTACTATGCTTAGGTAAACAACATACTTGCATAATAAATGCAAGAAATGGTGACTCAGGGCTGGGGCTACAGCTAAATAGGAAGAGTGCTTGCACAAGGCCCTGGGCGGGATTGCTCGGCGTTGCACCAACAAAACCTGCTAACCTCAGCACGGGGACTCAGTGGAAGCAGGAGAGTGAGAAGGTCAAGGTCATTCTTAGTAATCCAGGAAGTTCAAGATGCCTGGGCTGAAGATCCTGTCCACGAAAGAAAGAGTGTATAGGTGAAGAATGAACGCACGTGAGCGCTGTGGTTACTTTGTCGCGGAGAGATGGGCCTATGACCAGGATGGGGCTTCTAGAGAGGCTGGCAGTACTTGACGGAGTGACGTCACGATAATCAAGTAAGCTACACGTCTCTGGGTTTTCTGTCTCTGCGGATCTCTTTTCCAAGGTCAAGCCCATCAAGGATAGCATTCTCCAGGGTTACCTGTGTGTGGTTTGAGCTCCCACACACAGCCGTTAAACGAGCCAGTGGCAGTGTCGGCTTGACCCTTCTCACAGCGCCACCAGGAAGGCGAGCGCGTAGTCTAGCAGCAAAAAGACAACAAAGGACGCTGAGTCGGAGTCCCGGACGCCTGAACTCACGTCTGCCGTCTGCACTTCTGACGGGCCACCTTCTACTTAATGGCTGCACAGTGTTGGGAAAGTCGCCCAGTCTCACAGTTCTTGGGTTTCCTTGTGTAATAAAAGGGATAATGGATTGCTGTAAGGATTAGGTAAGTGTGTGCGATGGTACACAGTAGGTGCTTAGTGCTGCTCTACTGTAATTATTTTTATGAGTCAAGGAACAGGTCGACCAGGTTCTAGGACATGGAAACTGTGTGTGAATCTGCCGCCATGCTGGGCAGTCGTCCTGAATATTCCCATAGTTCTTCCATGACTAAAACAAAGGTCTTTTCTCCTCCTCTTGGCTGCCTTCTTGTGGAAGACAGGCCCAAGCAAGGAAGCATTAAGTCATTCCTGTGAGTGCTAAGAGCATGTGACCCTCTTGGGGGGGGGGGGGTATTTGTCCCTGAATACAGTTAAGTGAAATCACACATATCAATGAATAGTAAAGAACCAATGTGTGACCCTTACAGTAATAAAGACAATAGCGAACTCCTTCATTGGCTGCTCCTTTTCCTCCTAGGCTCAGAAGCATGGGGCGAGGGGAGCCGGTTGCAGGGAGGTATAGGATTCTCGGCAGGCAGTTCTCTTGTCCCAATGTATCCAGTCCAAGGCCAGCAGAACCTACTCTCCCTCCCCAAAGACAAGTCTGGGTCACCTCCGCTTCCTCCTGGGGACATCTGACAACATCTGAGATGCTTGTGCTTGTCATAACAGAGAGGTGCTACTTGGGGCCGTGGCTTTCCCCATCACTGTAGTGCAGCGGCAACAGAGCCAGCTCACAGAGGCCTCACTTTGGGGGCTTGTGGTCTGAGAAGACACACCATTATGCCAGGGGAGGTACGGCAGAGGGATAAAGTTCTTTTCTCATTGAGTGGCAAAGTGTTCAGCAAAAGCAATTTAAAGAAAGAAGGAAGGGTTGATTCTGGCTCCTAGTTTGTGGGTACAGTCCATGGTGGTGGGAAACGCATGGTGGCAGGGGTGTGGAGTGGCTGTCACATTGGCGCCACAGTCAGGAAGCTGAGAGAGGTGAATGCTGGGACTCAACTCAGTCTACTTCCTTTTTTTTTCTTTTTTCTTTTCTTTTTCTTGTTTTTTTGTTTTGTTTTGTTTTTTGTTGTTTTTTTGTTTTTTTGAGACAGGGTTTCTCTGTAGCTTTGGAACTGGAACTGTGCATGTGTGTCTGTGTAGGGGGAATAATTTTATCATGTGTGTGCATGTGTGTCTGTGTAGGAGAAATAATTTTATCATGTGTGTGCACGTGTGTCTATGTAGGGGAAGTGCATTGTGAATGCAGTGCCCAGGGAGAACAGAAGCTGGAGCAAGCGGTCTGCTCCTTTGTAGTGGGAATTTCAGACAGTTGTGAGTTAGTCCTCTGGGAGAGCAGCAATATGCACTCTTAACTGCTGAGCTTTTTCTCCAGCTCCTGGATTTATCTTGTATTTTTTTTTAAATACACAATTTTATTTACTATTTTCAGGGGAAACTTAGGCATTAAACGGTAAGCTGATAAAATACGGATACCTAAAAAAGTTTTTACACCTTCAGCCTTTGATCCCAGCCCCTGGAGTGGTACTGTACACAGTTAAGAAAGACCTGCCTCATCAACCTAATCTTGAAACTTCCTGACAGACTTGCCCAGAGGTGCGTCTCCCTGAACAGCCTGGATCTTGTTGAGCTGACGATATTAACTCTCACAGCAGAGTTCTCGGAGATGAGCACGTTACTTGGCCTCTTCACAAGCCAGTGGACTGGGGAGCAGAAAGCCCAGGCAGAGGCAGGCTGGTCTCCAAACCCCGAAGTTCTCCACCTAGTGGCCCACTCCATCAGCTAGGCCCCGCCTCCTAAAGACCCCATGCCCTCCCCAAAAACAGTATCACCACCTGGGGACAAGTGCTAACCACATGAGGTTGTAGGGAACATTTCCCAATCAAATTATACCATCACTAAACATGGCACAGAATGTCTTACCACAGCAAAGAGCTAGCCAGCTGTAAACATCAGCAATACAGAAGAGGAGAAGCCCTGGTGTAGAGAGAGGCAGGCAGGAGACATAGCTGTGACCTCCCAGCCCTGCCCACCCCCGCCCCCCGCAACGACTTGGCAAGCCTTCAGCTTACAGGCAGAGCACTAGAGGCTGCAACCCATTACCCAACTTGCCCAAAGATTTTAGTAATTAAAAGGATGGTATTTTTAAGGTCCCCCCCCCACCTTCGCTAGAGATCTGCCTGTCCAAGGTTTCCTGAGAATCAACATTTACAGCTACTTTTATTTTTTAATTTTCAACTATCTTTTTTTTTTTAATTTTGAGACAGGGTCCCATAATGTAGCCAAGGCTGGCCTCAGACTTTGACTATACCCTAGGATAAACTTGAACTTTTTGATCCTTCTCTCCCTGCCTCCTGAGTGCTGGGCCTATAGGCTTGAGTCATTTGGTTTTATGTGGTGCTGGAATTGAACCCAGGGCTTTGTAGACAGTAGGCAAGCACTCTACCAACTGGGAATCACTCCCAGTCTCTCTTTTTTAATTATTTTAATTTTTAATAATCTTTCACAGCACTACAGATTGATCCTTCGTGAATGCTAAGCCAATGCTCTACCGCGGAGCCATGCCCCACCGCCCTTACGGTTCCCTCTAAAATGAGACCCTCAAAAGACCGTCTGAACCCCAGGAAAGAGATTTTTGAATTTCTCTTGCCTTGCATGTGGCTGATAGCACAGTCTCCCAGTGGCTTTCTGTACCCACCTCTAGGATGATCCCAGGCCATCTAAGCCAGCGTGCAAGCCCTTTCAAGTTCAGGCCATGTCTATCCTCCGTCCACACTGGCTGTGAGATGCGGCTCATCCCCCGCCCTGCCCCCTCCTCTTCATAGTCAAGCCTTTGTTCACCGGCTCCTGTCTGTGGTGCCCTGCTCCCTGGATACACCAGATGAACTTACAGGGAGAAGAGACGGCTGCTTCTCATTTGAATTCTTAGGTCCTTATTTAAATTGTATGGGGGGGGGAGCAAGAAAACCCCCAGTGTTTTAAAGCGAGCCCCTTTAAAAGAATGCATTTGTGTAATGAAAAAAGTCTAAGGGTTTTTGAAATCGTGCTGAGGTAGATGTAAGGTAGATGCTTGCGCTGACTGTCAGAGGTCGGTGTAGAAATAACCTACAGTGATAATAACCTCTCTTGTCCCCAGTGGGCCTGTCCAGTAAGTATAGTGTTCTTCCCTAGATAATAACCCTGATGTCTGTGACACACAGAATCATGCCAAAGATCACACAGCTCGTGCATTATCACCAGCCTCTCCGCTCCGCTGCCTTCAACTTTGAAATCAAACTACATCGAAATGACCTACTTTCCAAATGGAAAGGAAAAAAAAAAGGACTGTGTTTGCCTTTAAAAAAAAACAGTCCAATAAAATATTATGTAAATGTCCTGTGGGTGATAGTCATATGTAATAAAAGTCGTGGAGGTGGCGTGCAAACACGTGAAATGTGTCTGTGCTTACGCTCCTTTCTGGCTTCAGGCCATTCTCTCTGCTGGCTTCTGTCCCCTCATTCACAGGACCCCCTTGCCCAGCTAATGCCCATTTGAAAGCCCAGCTCAGAAGTTCCTTGCTTCCAAACCTGCTCTCACCTCAACACCCCCCCCACACACACACACACACTCTAGTCCAGGCTAGACTAATTGTCTTCTCTGTGAGCTTCTGGAGGCAGGACACAGCTAAATATACCCTGACGTGAAACTGCTCGGTAGGAAAGCCAGAGGAGGCGGTTGTGAGCAGCTGTCCTGTGCAAAGGAGAGACAGTGTGGAGCTTTACACAATCTAGTTTCCAGTTCAGTCCTCCCGGGGCAGGAGCTTCTGACCAGCACCGACCGAGTCTGTCTCCTCAGCAAGCCAGGGCATGAGGGCCACCCTGATTTGCCTTTATACTTCCCCTGGACAGGCACCAAGCCCTGCTCCGTCCTGCGCACCAGCCTACTGCTAGGTGCCAGCCCGTCTCTGCCTTCTGACCCGAGAGAGCTGGATCTAGTTTGAATTTGGCCGGATCAGTGTCATCTGGTGTCAGTTTCCCCGCCTGTAAGAGCAAGAAGGGGGAGTGGTGCCGAGCTCCCAAGGCAGCCAGGAGTTTCACCCGCGTGAGTGGCTGGGGAAGCTTTTTGGAAGGCATCAAGTGTTTCTGACGGAGTGCAAGGGACTGTTGTTTTTAAACTGAATGAGGACAGCCTGGTGCTCTGGGGTTTCCAGGGCGATGCCGTGCAACCAGAATAACCAGATTGTATGTTATGCCTCTACACATACGTGAACACGCGCACGCACACACCCTGACTGGAGAATGTGTCTTTGGAGCCTTCCTGAGATGCTCGGAGAGATGACACACAAAAGCAATCCAGAGATGGTGTTGGACTTCCTCAAATTTAAGAGGGCAAAGCCCGAGGGGAGAGAGATACAGAGTCTAACTTCAGGAGGGGTTTCCTGTTTGGGGACATTGGGCCACACTTTCCTGCGTGGCTCCCCTGGGCTAGGCCCTTGCAACCCAAGATGTCGCAGGCATTCATTTGAACAAGGACAGCCCACTTACAGATAAACTATTCTATACAACGTGCTGGAGACCAGCAATCAATGATACATTGGATGGTACAGAGGCCTGAGGCAGCCTCCAAACCCTGGGGAGACAAGCTCACACAAGACGTACGAGATGTAGGCTGTGTGGAGACAAAACTGTTGAAATAGGGCTGTGTTCATCATCCTACACATAATTCACATGAAAAGTAAGTCTTTATTCCAGAGGATTGTTTTTTTTAAGGGGCTGGAAGTTCGGGGAACCATTGAATTGACTACCCTGTGAGCTCCCTTTGCAAGTGCAGCTGACTCTACCCTTTCAACCTCATCCTCAGTGTGGACCACCATGCTCTATGCTATAATCAAAGCTGCTGAAAAATACCAAGAAAGAGCTGGAGAGATCTCAAGCAGTAACATAGATAACTATCGGGGCAGTCGTCGGGACCTGAGTTCAATGCCCTGCACCACATGAAAAAGCGGGGTGTGGGGGTACGCACTTGCAATGCCATTACCGAAGAGGCAGAAACAAACAGATCCCTGGGGCTCACTGGTGAGACAGCCTAGCTGAAGGGCTAAACCTGGGGTCCCAGTGAAAGTCCCAAAAATAAAGCGGATAGCCCCTGAGGAGCAACACCCACAGGTGACTTCAACCTTTCCATACACATGTATACAAATGCATCCACAAACATGAGAACATGCACACGTGTGTGCACACACAACATAAGGACACTTGGATTATTCTAGACATCCAGTGGACACTGATGTGACCTGTCCTGTGTGGGTCACGGAGGTTGAGAAACAGGATTATTCTCATAGCCAGTGGGTTGGAGAATGCGACAGCGTAGTCATGTCCCTGCCTACTTAGAGAGCAATGGGGATAGCTGGTCAGAAGAGGGCATCTATGCCGGGAATGAAGCCACTGCTATTCTGGCCAACAGTGGCCACTCTGCTGCCACAGCGAGTCCGACAGGGATGGCGAGGGATTCCATAGTTCTGCTCCACTTGGCGTTTCTGGCTCTCAACATTTCATACCTTCCTGACTCTGGGCATTTATGGAGCAAGGATTGGTTGTCTCTGTCTAGCCCCAGGCACACAGCAGGACTCTCAGAATAGGTGCTAAAGCAATGGGAGGTGGGAACAGCACTGGGTGTCAACAGAAGAGCACAGGGGAGAGAGCCACACACCCTTGGGTTCTCAACAACTATAATGACTTGAATTTGCATCTTAACTTACTGTGTCAATTCTATTAAACTCTCTGTATTTTTTCTAGACTAAAGTGTATTATTAAGATATTAAGAGGCTGTATATGAAACACAAAAGAATATATAAACTACATATATTTGAATGTATACTGGCAGCTATCATGGTGAATTTTTTCTAACTCATCCCCTGACAACCCCAGAGACCCTACTCTGGCCAGCACCCTGCACCCTGACCAACATCCTTGGTCAATCTTCTGCTCGGTATTTCTATTGCTTTCTTGTGCTCTCAATCCAAAATTATAGGTATAAAAATGATGCTTCTTGTATTGAGCTTTATAAAATGATAAAATTTTATATATCAGAAGTTATATATAGTTATAGGTGAACATAGGCAAATGCCCAGTAGTATTAATGCCACTGCTCTGGTGCCACAGTCAACTGCCAACTGTTTTCTTGTGTCTTTTCATCTTTGTGTGTGTGTGTGTGTGTGTGTGTGCATGTGTGTGTTAAACCAAGAGCTCACTATGTAGTCTAAGCTGGCCCCAAACTCATAATCCTCCTGCCTCAGCATCCTGGGTGCTAGAATTACCGGTGTGCTCTCTATCACTCTTGGCCTTCATGTATTTTTAGGAATTGAACTCAAGTTGTCGAGTTTGAGTAACAAACACTTTTAGCCCTAAACCATCCCACCGGCCCCTGGCCACAGCACACTTTAAAGTGCACAGCACAGTCCTGCCGTCTGGAGGCATCACAATGCACAGGAGATCTCTAACAAGTACTTAGTTCATGGAAGGGAATCTGGACATACCAAGCCAGAGACGCTTCCTCTGTCCCCTAGCAACCACTATTCCACTCTTTGCTTTTATGAATTTGGTTATTTTTGGTGTCCCGATGAAGTGGATTTGCCTTTCTGTATCTGATTTACTTTACTAAATCTAATGTCTTCCAGATTTGTCCACGTTATTGCAAATTATAGTGTCTCCTTTTTTCTCGTCTTGTCCCTCTCCTTCCCTCATTCCTGCCAGAGTCTCTCAGTGTAACCCTAAGCTAGCCTTGATCTCACAGTCTTCCTGACAGCCTCTTGAGGGCTAGGATTACAGGCACAATGATTGTCTTGAATAGAGTTTGATTTTTTTTTAAGGCTGAAAACACTCTTGATACATGTACTCTGTTGACTTCGTTACACATTAATCCCATGTATGTGGGATGTCCTTCTCTATATGTGTTGCTCTTTTTGGTTAATGAATAAAACTGTTTTGGCCTATGGCAGGGCAGAATATAGCCAGGCTGGAAGAGATACAGAGAAAGAGTAGGCAGAGTCAAGGAGATGCCACGTAGCTGCCAAAGAAGAAAAACACCGCAGGAACCTTTCCAGTAGGTCACAGCCTCGTGGCAATACACAAATTAATAGAAATGGGTTACTTTAAGGAGTAAGAGTTAGTTAATGAGAAGTCCAAGCTAATAGGTCAAGCATTGTTGTAATTAATACAGTTTTGTGGGATTATTTGGGCCTGGGCAGCTGGGAAACTCAAGAGCAGCCTCCGCTTCCATTCCATGTCTTTGCCTCTGTCTTTGATTGATTCACAGTACTATTGTATGACTAGCATATAATTGTTATTTCTTTGCTTGTCACTAGACATTGTGCTTATTCCCAGTTTTGTGCTGTTATCTGCAGAGACAGTGTGGTTATTCTGGTGTCCCCCAAGCTTCTGGAAAATAACTGACAGGATAGTTATTGCTGACTTGTGAGGTAGTGAGGCATACTGGGGTTTAACAATCACTGTCACCTGTAACACGGTCTAGAATATTCCCAGCCTTGCTCCACAGTCCCCAAGTGAGGCACTCCCCTGGGCGCCATTTCCAGATGCTAACCCGGCCTTTTCTGTGCTACCTTTTCAGGGCTTTGGTCTACATCACTGGTCCTTGACTTGTCAGACTTTTCATTTTTCTTCTCCTTTGACAAAAACAGACTCAAGGCCTCACCTCCCTACCTAATCACCAGTTCTTTTTCACCTTTGAACTGTGGGATTGCAAAGGACAGATGATGTGGGATCTCCCTCTGTGTGCTGTGATTACCATTAATGAATAAAGAAACCGCTTTGGACCTATAGCAAGGCAGAACTTAGGTAAGCAGGGAAGACAGAACTGAATGTTGGGAGAAAGAAGGGCAGATTCAGAGACACCATGGAGTTGCCAGCTAGAAATAGACGTGCTGAAACTTTGCTGGTAGGCCACGGCCTCATGGTGATATACAGATTAATAAAAATGGGTTAAATTAATGTAAGAATTAGCCAATAAGAAGCTAGAGCTAATGGGGCCAAGCAGTGATTTAATTAATACAGTTTTTGTGTGATTATTTTGGGGCTGGGCAGCCGGGAACCAACAAGTGGCTCCCCTCTTACTACAGACAGATGCAGGTGAGCCCCAGTTCTGTCACCTCCTGGCTTTATAGTTTTAGAGTTCTTCATCTCTATGACCCTAGACTGTCACCATTAACACAGAATGGAAATGCCCCCATTTCCTGAATGCTTTCTGAGGCCGAGCTTGCCTTCTCTACAATGTTCCAAAACTGATAGAATGTAATGTCACTTAGAGGTTGAGATAGTGCCCTTTGGGATGAGAACTTGTGCCTGAGGATTATGTGATATGATGGATATTCGAGACACCTGAGAGATGACTCTGCAGTTAGAGGCACTGACTACTCCACCAGGTGTCCTGGGTTTGAATCTCAGCACCCACATCTCAAGGTGGCTTGAAATCTTTGGGAACTCCAGTTCCACCCCGCTCTTCTGGCCTCTATGGGCGTCGTATAACTGTGATGCAGAGACATACATGCAGATAGAACATCTACACACATCACCTAAAAATAAGCGAATCTTTTCATAGTGTTATACTTTTCTTTATGCTCGAGGATTCCATACATGTATACAATGAAATATGATGATATCCATGGCCCATTTTCCATCTCCAACTGCCTCTATTTCTCCCCTATATCAGGCTTTCTAATTTCGTGTTTTCTTTTTCTCTCGTGTTAACCCCCTGAGTCTAACCAGTGCTTCTGGTATGTGCGTGGGTGTGGGACAACTCAGTGGAGCTTGGGAAACCTACCAATGGGAAGACCCTCAAAACAATAATTCTCCTGCCAACAGCAGCTGTCAGTTTGTTTGTTATTGTTTTTAATTGAAGTTCAAAACTGAGAGGCCAGAAAGAAAGCGCTAAAGTCAGAAAGTCCTTTTCATTCTCTTGGTGCAAGTTGATTGCCCAGCTGAGCCAGATAACGGCGACTTGCTCTGTGCCCTAGCATTTTGTTTCTGCAAACAAAAATTCCCAGATGGAAAGAGTAGGTGTCTGTGACACCAGTGCCTTGGTGGCATAGCGGGGACAAAAGATGCATCGTTCATTTGGTGAAAATGTTTGCTTAAGGTAAATCTTGTTGCCAGGAGCTCATGATTCTGTCTTTCTATGACCTACAAAACATGGATGAATAAGCCAACCTGAGCGTGGATTCCTGTCTATTCCCGCCTGCCTGGTAAATTGTGAAACTCCCTGGCGTGAGGAATTGAGGGCATCTTGATAGTGGAAAGATTAGGTCTTAACTTGGTCAAATGGCAAACAGAAGCCTTTAGACCATTTGAGGGTTTTTTGAAGCATGAACGTCCATCTTGTGCCTTCCTGGCATTTTGATCTGGATCCCCCAAGCACTTTTCCAATAACTGTTCAATAAGAATGCTGTTTGGGTGTGCGTTCTCCTAAGTGGATATTATCTGTAAAACAAAGGGTAACTGTGATACAATCCACAGACCCAGAGAGACTATGTAACAAGGAAAGTTCATGACAGATCACCCAGATCTCCCTGGGAGAGGAAATAGCCATCCTAAGTGGACTGAGGGCAGGTGGGGATGGGAACAGGGGTGATCGGGTTGCAGGGGGTAGAGGGGGAGAGTACTGAAAAAGCCTACTGGAAAAGGGTGGTATTTGGGGGGTCAGGTAAAAACCTGGTGTGTGGGGACCTCCCAGGAATCTTCAAGGATGGTCCCAGCTAAGACTCCTAGCATTATCGGGTACATAGACTGAACTGGACATCTCCTATACCCAGATTGGTGCCTAGCCAAACTGTCATCAGAGAGGCTTCAGCCAGCAACTGCTGGAAACAGATGCAGACCCATAGTCAAACATTAGGTGGATTTCGAGGAATCCTGCAGGAGAAGGGGAAAAAGGATTGTAGGAGTCAGAGGGGTCAAGGACACCACAAGAAACCCCACAGAATCAACTAACTAACCTGGGCTCAAAGGGGCTCATCAAGACTGAACCAACAACCTGGAAGCCTATGTGGGACTGGCCTAGGAACTCTGCATATATATTACGGTTGTGTAGCTTGATTCTTCTGTGGGACTCCTATCAGTGGGAACAGGGGCTGTCTCTGACTTTTTATTGGCTTTTGGGACCCTATTCCCCATACTGGGTCTCCTTACCAAGCCTTAATACATGGGGAGGTGCTTAGTTTTACTACAACTTGATATGCCGTGTTTTATTCAAACTCATGGGCAATCTGCCCTTTCCTAAACAGAAATGGAGGAGTAAACTAAGGGCATGACAGAGTGGAGAGGAGGGGAAGGGCTGGAAGGAGAGGAGGAAGTGGAAACTGCAGCCAGGATAGAAAATAAATTAATAACTTTATAAAAAAAATTAAAGTTAAGCCAGGCGGTGGGGGCACATGTCTTTAATCCCAGCACTCAGGAGACAGAGGCAGGTGGATCTCTGGGAGTTCGAGGCCAGTCTGGTCTACAAGAGCTAGTTCCAGGACAGGCTCCAAAGCTACAAAGAAACCCTGTCTCAAAAAAAAAAATTTTAAGTTAAAAAAAAAAAAGAATGGTGTTTGGAAGGTGTCTGGTCATAGGCAGATGTCAGGAAAGTTGTAAGGCATCTTGAATTCAGCTGGCATCTTGGCTAGCATCCTCTTCACACAAGCTAGGCAAGGGTAGATCACCGTGCAGCTGGAGAAGTATCAGAAGAACAGAACCATGTGCTTAGTGTATTCCAAAGGAGAAGAGCAAGCACTGGGGATGCTAGTTTGAAATGTGTAGTAAGAAGTACTCAAGAGACAGCTCCTCTAGATGGCCCAGGAGCCCCCCTGTTCCTGAAGGGGTGTAAGCAGCAAGAGAAGAGAATGGCAAATGTGGTTGTGGTCGTCTGAATTAAAATGCCCCCATGGACTCATAGGGAGTGGCATTCTTGGAGGTGTGGCCTTGTTGGAGGAGGCATGTCCCAGGTGGGTGGGCTGTGAGGTGTCAGAAGCTCAAGCCAGTTCCAGTGGTTGGCTCTCCCTTCTTCCCGCTGATCCAGACATAGAACTCTCAGCTACCTCTCCAACACCAAGTCTGCTTGTGGGCCGCCATGCTTCCCACCGTGATAATGATGGACTAAAACTCTGAACTGTAAGCCACCCCCAGTTAAAAATTTTCCTTCATGCTGTGGTCATGGGGCCTCTTCACAACAATAAACCCCTAACTAAAACAGGGGTGTCCCTTGGCCCGGAACATCTTCAATCCTGTCACCCTACCCCGTATTCAAGGGTATCTGGACTCGGCCATACTGACTTTAAATTCACAGTTCCAGCTTTGGCGCTTTCCAGGAGGAAAGAGTTTTATTGCTACATGTGTTTATTTATTTGTTTATTTTTAGACTAACCCTCACTACATCGTCCAAGCTGGTCTCATATTCTTGGGCTCAAGTGTCCTTCCTGCCTCGGGCTCCTGTGTAGCTGAGACAATAGGAATATTTCTATTTCTATCTGGCTTCCATCATGTGGTTTGGAAGAGCTTCCATGGCCTCTTGCATCAGGTCCCCTGAGTAGAAGGTGCTAACACAGAACTAACCACAAAAGGATGTGAGCTACAACACACTTGAGAGCCAGCGAGGAATCCCAGGGAAGGAGTTGGAGTTGTCTTTAAAGAATCCAGAGAGGCTACCAAGATGGCTCAGCAGATCTGAACACTCGCCACAGAAGCCTGAGTGTCCACATTCAATCCCCAGAACCCACGTGGAAAAGCCAAATGCAGTGGCCTGAATCTGTAATCTGTGTATTCCTAGGGTGAGATGTAAGGTGGAGACAGGAGCACCGCCTGGACGCTTGAGGATCGGCTGGCCTGGAGTACACGACTTGGCAGATGCTTCGAGCCCTGCCTCGAGAAAGTGAGAGGAGAGAACTCCTAAAGTTGTCTTCTACATGTATCCCACATCATACAAGCACATCCATATACACGTACACACACACACACGTGTGTGCATGCGCATGCACATAACAACAACAATAATAATAAATAAATTTAACAGCAACAATAAAAAATTATGCCCAAAGACCCAGACTCAGTAGTATGCAAGTCTGACTTGAGTAAGGAGACAAAGAAGGCATCCTGGGCAGAGGAGTCCTCAACTAGCCTGTCATGCTGCCCAAGGAAGCTTCAGACAGCTTGAGGAGTACGGTTCTTAAGCCAATACAATATGGCTTATCACAGAGGCTCTGTGTCTCCTAAGTAGCATAGTTGCCTTGGTGCGTTCACTGCCTCAGCCAGTGGGAAGGGAATCTAGGGAAAGCTTGACTGTGAGAACATGGGATAGGTTCCAGATCAGTCACCTGGTACATCACAGTCACCCTCTTCAGAGTTGGAAGAAAGCCTGAGGCTTGGCTTCATGTCACTCCAGTGTCCGTGGACTACATAAGATAGGATTTTCTCTCTCTCTGTCTCTCTCTCTTCCTCCCTCCCTCCCCCTTCTCCCTCCTTCTCTCTCTCTCTTTCTCTCTCTCTCTCTCTCTCTCTCTCTTTTTCTCTCTCTCTTCCTCCCTCACTCCTTTCCTCCCTCCCTCCCTCTCTCTCTCCCTCCCCAAGGTCTCTGAAGCTGCTCTTGCTCCTCCTCCCATTCCCCAAGTACTGGGACTATAGGTATGTGACACCACACCTGTTTTTCACGGGCTCGATCCAAATGAATGAAATTGCAGTTTCTCAGTGTCCCTTCCTTACACAAGTAAAGGAAGGTAAACTTTGTGGCCCTAAAAGCACGCATGTCACACACACCCAGCCCATCCTCTTAGCACATTAGCATGTGCTGCCGTCTGCTTTGTGGGGGAGTGGGAGCTTGTATGTGCACAGGCTTGCTCAAGAAGGCAACGGATTGTCTTGTTCTAGCTAAGCAGCTGTCTTCCTTTTTCAGGAACCAGGAAAGGCCTCAGCCTTTTTTGCGCTTGGCTGTTAAGGGCCCATTGCTCATGCCTAGCCTCTTGACTAGCGTCTGTATAATAAAGAAATTTGGGTACAAATGGGCATAAAGGGAGAAAGAAATACCCTGCAAAGATGAAGGCAGACACCCAGTGTCTTCTACCAGCCAAAGAAGACCAAACTTTCCCAATAAAAACGCAGCCGAGGAAGAGGCGTGCAACAGGCTCCCACGTGCTTTTAATAGGAACCAGCTCTGCTGGCAACTTGACCTTAATCTTCTAATCTCCAGACCAAGGCACCTCTTGTGTTTAAGGCACCCTGTCAATGGGTTGTCATATCAGCCCTGGAAAACTAACATAGAAGAGGAAGAACCAAGTTAACATGATAATCACCTTCCATAGTTCTTCTCCAAAGAAATGGTTACCTTCAAGATAATAATATCACTAGAAGAAAAACAAACAAACAAACAAAAGCAGTTGCTTATCAGAAGACGCAGTCTGCTGGGGTGATACACAAATGTTTTCAAACAGTTGGGACCTTGTGAAAAGAGCCTCCTGTCAACAGGATATTCCTGTTGGCATGGGACTCCTTATTTGCCTAAAACAACAGAGCAAACCTACACAAACAAGGAAATCAGGATAAATGAGAAAATGCAGACATCATAGAAAATCATGAACGCGGACAGTGCTGGCTGGAGCACAAGAGATCAGATGCACACAAAAGCGTGCCCTTTGAAAGCTTGAACGTTTTCCTGAGAAGGTTGCACCTGAGTACCTCTAAAAGGGAAAGCATAGAAGGCCAGGGCTGGAAGAGAGCTTAGGGATCAGCCATCTCATCTTACTGGTTGAGGAAACTGTCTTCCAAAGAAGGGACATTTGTCCCGAGTCACAGGGCAGCAAATGGCTGATGAAACTCTTGACCCCAGCTTTTCTGACATGAAGTCAATGGTCCTTCACTATATGATCCCTCTCTCTCGCTTTCTCTCTCGCTTTCTCTCTCGCTTTCTCTCTGTCTCTCTCTCTCTCTCTCTCTCTCTCTCTCTCTCTCTCCCTCACTCTCTCTCTCCCTCGCTCTCATGCTCTCTCTCTTCTTCCCTTCTTCCCTCCTTCCCTCCCTCCTTCCCTCCCTCTCTCTCTCCCTCTTTCTCCCTTTCTCTCTCTCTCTCTCTCTCTCTCTCTCTCTCTCTCTCTCTCTCTCTCTCCCTCTTTCTCTCTCTCCTCTCTCTCATTCTCATGCCCTCTTTCCCATTCCTCTCTGTGACCCACTCTGAAGGTTTTCTGAATGAGAGCCTCTCGCTGCTTCTACTGCTTCTGTCACCCCTGAGGTAAAACTAATGGCCAGGTAAAGTCCTCAGTCATGACTCCCTGTGTCCTTAGGAATGTTTCCAAGGGAATCCTTACATCTTCAGTAACATGTGGGACAGGAGAGGCTTGGGGACATCTATAACAGCACCCAACACCCATTTCAGGGACACCAAACATTCACACTTCACACCCATGGCAGATACAGACACACACAAACACACACATGCGTGCACATACACTCTTCACAGACACCGCATTATCCCCTAGACCCTGAAGGAATGAGATTAAGTCCCTGCAGAGTATAGGCTGTGGAATATGGAGTGGTATAAAGAGGAGAGCCCCACCCCCTCCCCTCTGTTTCATCAGCCTCTGTCCTAAACTTAGGCAGGTCCCTGACCTTCTCTGTGTTTCACTGGCAGTGCCTGATCTCAGGCCGTCTGTGTGCACACGCTACCACAGCCTGAGAGCCTGCCCGCAGTCCTTCTGTGTAAACCGCTAATTGCCTGGGGTGCTGCTTGCTTCTGACCTCTGGGCCTCTGTGTAGCAACAAGATCGACTCCATGGGATCTGACAGGCTAGCTGGGTCAGCTTCATTTTCTCTTTCCCATTCCCCCTACCCTCCAGAGAGACTGTGCTCAACTCCCAATCTGTTGGCCTTCTTCCCTCCACAAGAAGCTCCTTTGGCTGTGCCTCTGGTCCAGGACCAAGTCCAAACTTCTTGGCTTGGCACCTCCTTATCCAGGGCCCCCCAGGAGTCCTCCTCCTCTCTTTTTTCTAAACACCTGTTGACAGGCTGCTCCTTTCTGTCCTTGTATATACTCCCCCACTCCTTGCGATGCCTGTCCTGCTCTTTCTGACCAACATCAATGGTTCTCAATCTGGTCCCCGGCTCTGAGAAGTGCTGGCACCTGGAAACTTAGAAATATAAATCCCAGCCCACTACTGCATTGGGAACGCTGGTTACAGGGACCCACAGTCTGGCTTTTAGCAGGCCATCCTGGTAACTCTGGTGTGAGCTGAAGCTGGGGAAGCCCCCCCACACACACTCCTGAAGGGGCTCTTAGGCAATTTCAGGTGCTAATTGTTGGTGGCAGCCTTCCCAGCTCCCCAGATTCTGGAAGTGAACCTAGAATTCTGAGCACAATCAGAGGCCTCCTGCACTCTGGTGGTGTCTCCATCCACTGACGGATGCAACCTTCCCACAGTTAAATCTGGCTCTTCCCCAGTGCCCAGATCAGGGCCTGAGAGGGGATGAAGATCTCCATAAGTACTACCCTTGAGGTTTGTTCAGGCTGTAGGCAGACAAGGCATCATGGGTGTTTACTTCAGAACTTTGCTTCACCGCTTTCCCAAAATTCCATAAGTCCCTCCCGCCTGCTAACTTCCAAATGACCAGAAAGCCTACGAAATCGCGAGCATTTCATCTGTTAGATTTTGCATTCAGTTCCCTAATATATCATTTCTCCTCGCCCTCTCTCTGACAGGTCTCCCATATTCCAGACTGGCTTTGAACTCACCTTAGAGCTGAGGCTGTCTTGAACTCCTGACCCTCCTACATCCACTCTCTGAATGCTGGCACTACTTGGCTTACATTGCTACTGCTAGTTTTAATCCATGCTAGTGATTAAACCCAGGGCCTCAAGAATGCTAGGCAAGCAGCCCTCTACTCACTGAGCTATGTCTCCAACCCGATTTTCATTTTTAATTATAGCCAAATCTATGTAAAAGACAGAACAAACTATCCTAACATTTTTACATACAGAATATTGGGTAGGCTCGTTCTATGCTGGTTTTATGTTTCCTTCTGTGTTCTGTGGAAGGAAGGGTTTGTTTGGGCTCATGCTCAGAAGACAGTTTACTGTGGGGAGAATGCATGGTGGACCACTGATCACGTGGTATCCAAAGCCAGGAAGCAGTGAGGCTGGTGATCTTTATGCCTGTTTCAATAGGCAGAAACAATGACAAATTACTTGAAAGCAATTCAAATTTACCTGAAAGAAAATCAAGCAATTCAAGTACAGCCATTGTATTCCTACTGAGTCATGGACCCCTCCAAGAGACATACATGATACCTTTGAGACTCCTGGATGTAAAGTTCTATGCTATGGCTATTTCAAGCATCGCTGAGAGAACTGTATTGTGACCCCATGAATCAGGGGACCTAGTGTGATAGTCACCACAAACACTGATATCATGCTCGCTAGGATACACGCCCTATACTAACTGCTTTCCAGCACCCCGTATCTAGAAAATGATATCATCTCTACATTGCAGAAGGAACAAGCAAGGAATCAAAGCAAATTGCTAATGAGCTGTGGGACTTGGGCTGCAGACCACAGAGTCACTGTGTTGAAACCTCTGTTACTGCCGAGAGCCCAGATGCCGGCGCTCTGGAGGTACCCACATCTTGTGGGAGTACAGAAGTCACATTGCCTTCTGGCTCTGGGCATGTTTTCCTTCACTTTGTGTTTGCGGATTAAAAACAACCCATACAGCCTGCTCGCCACCAGGCCATCAGGTCACTCTTCAGTCTCAGCCTGTGTTGGGCCCTGTGGACTCATCATCTTGTTTGGAACACTATCAAGGCCCGAGTCTTCCGTCTACCGCCTGGTTCCCCCACCTCCACCCCGGGGCACAGTATGCCCTATTTCTCTCCTCGGATCCAAGCTTCCTCCTTCAAAATAAGCATAGCGTGAGTCTACAGTGTCTTCCTTAAAGCTCGCCCATCCAGGTACATCCCAGAACTCAGGCTTCTGGTTTCTGAAAGGCGAGAGGCACACATAGAATGTATAATAGGGCATCTCTACTGAAGTCTGGGGCAGCGCCCTGATTTTTTTTTTTTTTTTTTTTTTGATTTTTCGAGACAGGGTTTCTCCGTAGCTTTTGGTTCCTGTCCTGGAACTAGCTCTTGTAGACCAGGCTGGCCTCGAACTCACAGAGATCCGCCTGCCTCTGCCTCCCAAGTGCTGGGATTAAAGGCGTGCGCCACCACTGCCCGGCCTGCGCCCTGATTTTTTGTACTGAACATGAATATTCATACCGGTTAAGATAAAAACGAACTCCTGTTTCTCCAGACCAGCCCTTATCACCAAGCAAGTCACAAAAGGGCTTTCATTTTTCCAGAGCTTTCTGGAACGTGGAATACCAGAGACTGTGAATTTAGAGCTGCCCCTGCCTTCGAGGGTTGCTACAGGAACCAAGCACCCTCGTGTTTTTTTGCTGAGTCTGTCATCCACAAGAGGTACAAAAACACTTGGCAAGAGGTGGCTCATCTCTTCCTCCATCCACTTGCCCAGTCTGCCCTTTTCTCAAGCCGCTCCCAGACTACCTCCTTCGATTTGTATATTTGAAATCTACCTTCGTTTGCTGTTCCTACACCTGTCTTTGAATTCTTCCCTTCCTCCCTTCTTTCCTTCTGTTCTTCCTTCTGTGCTGGGAATTGAACCTAGGGCCTCAGGCTTACTAGGTATGGACTCTGCCTACCCTGTTTGCTGAGAGAGGGGCTCCCATAGACATGCTAGCTTTCAACTTGATATAAGCTGAGGATGGTCTTGAAATCCTGGCACTCTTGGTTCCAACTCACCTGTGCCGAGAAGGATGTTTCGCATCCTCCTATTGACTGGAGTCTTTCCAGTTGTCTGTATCCAGATGTGTCCAGTTGTCTGTATCTAGCCTTACAGCTCTGGACTTCTCTTTCCCCAAAATCCATGATTATGTTCCTCACAAAATCAATCCGAGCTGGCTCACAGAACGCCTTTGTAGGTTCCTGTCTATCACATCCTGTGTTCCTTGGTTAACTAGCCTGTGCCATTTTGTTAGGGCTGTTTAAGGTAAACTTCTTGCAAAAGTGTGGTCACAATCAGGGACAGTTATAGAGGGATGGGCACGATCGTGTCTCTACAAGATAGCCCACCCACATAGCTCTCTGTTTGCTGAATGGTGGCACAGGAAGAGCGAACCAGCTCAGCCCAGCAGTCCCTTGGGGAAGAGCCCAGGGCAGGTCCCTCTGGAGCCTGGCACTTCCCTGGAGTCCTGCAACTCCACACACGTCCAGGGAATGCTACTGGAAGGCATAGAGGTGTGGGCAGGGCAGAGGCAAGGCGCCATTGTGTACCTACTTCAGCTGGCGGAGCCTTGTTGTTGCTGTCATGACAATATTGCATCATGGAATGGGAAAGGCCCTTCCCTGATCTAAGCCATTATTATGTGGGTCCTATTCTGGCCACAGACACCACGTGGGCAGTCAGGCCTCCGCTGTTATTTCAGCCTCAGGGGCGAAAACATCCGAACAGTGGAATCTTTTTTGTTCCTGGCTCCAGTCTCGGAATGTACAGACTTTGGATTCACCGTCGCCTCCACCACTCATCACCCCAAGCACAAGGGCTCCCAAAGCACCTCTCTCCTTCCTGAGTCTGGCTCGCAGCTGGTAGCTTCCCCATCATTTTATCAGGTGCTTAAGAAAATTTTAGAAATCCAGGCGACCGCTGATAGCACAGCACAGCTGGATTGAGTGAAGGCGAAAGAACCTTGGTGGTGGCAGCAGAGCCCCCAGGGCTCCAGAAGAAGGTTCCTAGAGGCCCCCTGAGTTGGGTAGCAGCCAGCATGGCCAGTCCTGCTGGCGCCCCTCGTGGAGATCGTTGGAACTGCAGGCTGGCATCGTGGGTTTCTTTTTTTTTTAATTTATTTATTTATTAAAGATTTCTGTGATGTGGCTCTGTCGCCGGCTTTGATGGGCCAAGCGGGCCTCTTCAGAGGAATGCAGACCTGTCTGCACCCGAAAACCAAAACCGTGCCCAAGGGGCGGGGCTGAGCGGCTGGAAGAGAGGCCTCACCTCACCTGGGCGGACGCGGCTTCTGGAATGAGACCAGGCCGAGTGGGCGCGGGAGGTGGCTCCAGGCCCGGGGCCAGCACGCAGCTTTCCCACGTGTGCACAAGCGGGCTTCCTCAGAACAGATCCTGGGAAGAGATCAGGAGGCCTCTGAGGAAGGCAGAGTGTGGCATCCCTGTCTTCTTCGACCCTCAGGCTGACTGGGATTTGGAGGCTCCAAATCTAGAACCCTTCCTTCCAATCCCTGCCAATCATCACCCACGCTGGGCTCCTACTCCTACCCAATAGGCATCCGTGGTTAATGAGTGCTTCACACGTGCTTCTAATATGCACCATATTTTGAAGATAGAGAAGGGTGATTTTTTTTTCCCATGGTACCGGGTTTATGGAACTCAGTGCTCACACGTGCTAGGCAAGCTCTCTATCACTAGGCTACATCCCCGGTTCTTTTTCTTATTATATATATTAAGATGTAGGTTTCATTATATGGCCCAGATTGACTTGTAACTCCCCATCCTGTCTCAGCTTCCCCAATACAAGGGAGGGATTACAGACATATTCAGTGGCGCTCAATTTTCTTCATTGTTTGTTTTCTGTTAATAAAACGTAAGTTAACTTTACTCATTTCTTTTTTCCTTTTCACAGTGGACACGCTGAACGTTTAAAACGGCACCTTATTTATAACTACAGAAAGCCTTAAAGTACTTCTTGGTTCTTCCAAAAACCTTGTTCCCCACCCCGGGGCCTTTAAACTTGCTGGTCCGGACTGTCTTTCTTTCTGCAGAAGTTCCTTCCTCCTTACTAATTCAAGTCACAAATCTCACAAGCCCAGCTCCTCCCCTCTTTCCTCAGACCCCTTCCAGTGAAGGTCTTCATGGTAGGTGGCACTCTCTTTGTGTTTTATGGGCTGTCTGTCCTCTCTCACCCCAACCTTAGAACATAAGCCCCCTGAAAGCAAGACCTTAAATTCCTTATTGGCTAAGTTGCCCTTGGTCCCCACAGTAACTATTGCTGAGTGGGTCCTGAAAGGCTCCTCCAGGAGGGACGGCTTCTTTGCCTCCGTCCTAGGCCTCGAGCAGGAGCTCTTACTGATGGTCCCACACTGAGCTTCTGGGTTGTGGAAAGCGGAGGGGACACGCGCCCCACCCTAACCGCCTTCCATTTTGCCAGCTTCCAACCGTACTTTGGAGTGAACGGCTTCCGCCATGCCTAGAAATGCTTCTTGTCTGAGTTCTGTCTGTTCTGTGAGATTGGAGAGTGGCTGCCTCTCTCTCCAAGGCCCAAGGTCCCCTAAAAGTCGCTCTCTAAGGGCCCTTCCTGCCCAAATGCAAGGATTAGGGATTCTGTTTGAAGATTTAGGTCCCTCCTAAGGGCAATTTATTCTGCTCCTAAGTCGCATAGCTGGCATTGTCAGATCTCCATGAACCATGCAGCCAGAGTGCTCGGGGCTAAAGGTGTCCTGGTTAATTTAATTTCTTGGCTGAAGATCAACGACAGAAAGCATCCCTATTGAAAATACAAATAGTATGGGAATCCATTCACCGGCACTAAAAAGTGACTTCACTGGACAAAACTGACCTGTTCTTAGAAAATAATCTGGCATTATTATCTCCTCCTTAGAATTAAAACTGAGCCCTGGGGCTGGGTCAGGGAGACCCTTTGAATGGGCCTGGCCGTGAAGCACCTCTAAGTGACTTTAAACTGAGCATAACCTCCGCCTCCAGTGGATTTGTTTTCTTGGGGTGGGGGGGAGGGGAGAAGAAACGGGATGATATCACCCAGCCTCCAGAGATGTCATGGGAATGAAGGTCAATAAGAAGAATAAAGTGCTTAGCACAGAGCCTGGTGTGTGGCAGGTGCCTGGCACTTGATATTATCTGCCATGTCTCTGAGCACCACAACGTGACAGAGCCACGTATGTCATTAAAGAGGGGTGAGTGCCAGGACAGGGCTAGCCTCTGGTCTTGGCTTGCCTCCAACAGGCTCTGGAGCCCCCAGACAAGCTGCCTTACTCCTTGGTCTGCTTCCTCTTTAGTAAGATGAGGGGATCAGGCTAGCTCCCCGCTTGTACACGGAGGTTGGAAGCCCCTGAGTTTTCTATAAGTCTTGGAGGTGTTCATTTGTTTGTTTCCTTCTTCTCTGGACCTTGGTCTCAGCTAGTCTGGAAGGCCAGGCTCCTTCTTCCCTAACCAGGTTCATTCCAGGCTTTCTCTTCCCAGGGAGATCCAGAAAAGCCGACTTCCTGCCCAGCTCAGTGATTGTAACCAACCAGCCAAAGCCTGCCTTTATGGCAGCTGCATAGGCTGCCTTCCCTTGGGAAAAGCAGTCCTGTGACGCCCTCTGGAGGAAGGAGGCTTCCTTTGTGGTGCCACCAACTGCGCAGGCTCGTCCTGTGCTCTGGGAACTGACTCAGGCCAGGCCTACAAATGTAGACCTCCTGGACCCTTCCTAACTTTGCAGCTGAAGTCCTAGGCAGGCCCCCTCCCCAATCTCCTGCTTCTAGACTTCTCCTGAGAGGCTCACTCCAGCCTCTGTTTAAAACCCTTAAAGTTTCTCATGCTGGTCTGTCTGCTAGACACTCAGAGCCCTCTGCGAAGGCACTGAAAAGGCTGGTGCTGTGTGGGGGCTGACTTCCTCCTAGGACTCCCTCTCCATTACCTTCAGCTAGGTGTTCCAAGCACAGCCACCAGATTCTTTCCCCTGCTCCGTGTGCACCCACACTTCCCAAAAAGTTTAAAATAAAAAGGCTGCCAAGTTGAAATTGACAAGTGTATAATTAAATGTCTACAAAAGGTAACATTATGTCAACTGTCTTTGCAACTGGCCTCCCCTGTTAGGTAGCTATATATAACTCATTTAATATGCAAAGTGGGTGAATTTTAATGTGTCTAATAGAACGTGGGCGTGGGGCCTTGGAAAATAACAGTGCCCAGGGGCCTCCAAGGTCAAAAGGCATCCTACCCTTCACGCCTTCTGCCTTAGCCATCCAGAAACACTTGCTGCTCCTCCCACGGACTCCCCTCTCCCCAGTTTCTAGGCTTTGCACCTGCAGTTCCTCTACTCCCCGTACCTTCTAGCTATGCCCACCCTTCACCTTCTCCATCGTGCTTGGCTGATTCCTGTGGATTTTGAAGTAGACATTTCAGGACCCACACAGTGAACTCCTTTTTGAGTTCATAACTGTGAACTTTTTGGCAAATCAGGAAGCCCTACGCTAGCATCTTCTGCTTCCCTGATCATCTCTGCACTGGCCCAAATCACCCTGGTGACTAAGACTGAATATCGTTCAGCCTTAATGTCTCCAGTACTTGGCTCAGTTCCTGGGTCATAGACTCTAAGTGATGACTGGTACATGCCCAAGGATTAAGAATGATAGACAGATGATCAATAGATGAATGGATGGGTGGATAGGGTAGATGGGTGAATATTTATTTATATGGAATGGATGAGTCATTGGATGGATGAATGGAGGGAGGGATGAGCAGACGGATGAATGTAGATGGGTGGGTGGATGATGGATGAGTGAATGAGTGGATTGATGGATCATGATAGATGGTAGATGCGTGGGTGCATAGATGAGTAGAATGGTGGGTGGTGGATGTGGGGGTAGATATGTAGATGAATTGATGAGTGAGTGGAGAGATAGGTGAGTGGATAAGAAGAATAGATGAATGGATAGACAGATGGATGCGTTGATGGAGGAACAGATAGCTGGAAGTATGTATATGTGTGTGTGTGTGAGGGTGGATGGGTGGGTTGGTGGAGAGGCAGAAAGTGCAAAGCCCCAGCACTGAGTATAAGACAGGAGACTGTCTCTGACACCTAAGTTTTCTCTCTTCCATGCTGTCAACTGACCATCTAGGCTCTTCTAAGTACATATGTCTTCAGGGAGCCAGAAGCTCCTACTTTCACCCTTTAGTTTATGATCTGACCATGTTCTGGTTCTATATTGTGTTTTTATGTTTAGAAAGAGCTAAAACTAAAAAAAAAAGAAAGAGCTAAAACTTAGCCAATTATAGAATTATAAGGGATTAAAAAGGGCAATGTGTGGGACTTGATTTAAAATAACCCAATATGTGTAAAGATCGGGGCATAGGGATGAGGTGACCATTATGGGATAGAGAAGATAAATTTGTGTGTTGACAAGCCATAGTGGTGCACTGATTACTGGCTTGTTCTTCATGCTTTCTCAACTTGCTTCCTATAGAACTTAGGATCACCAGCCCAGGTTTGGCCCTACCCACAATCAAGCTAGGCCCTCCTCCATCAATCATTAATTAAGAAATTAGAAAAGTCTTACAGACTTGCCTGCAACTCAATCTTACAGAGGCATTTTCCCAATAGAGGTTCCCTCCTCTCAGATGACTTTAGCTTGTATCAAGTTGACATAAAACTAGGTAGCACAATGATATACTCTCGGTTTTTAAGCTAGACACTTGCTTCAATTTATTTCAAGGAAATACTAGTCCCACCCCCCAAAAAGAAGATAAGAAGAAGGCATATATCAGGAATAAATATATGTCAACTAGGATGTATTCAACAGTGAATAACTTTTACTTTTCTTAATTTTTGAGATTATACAATAATTACAACATTTCTCTCTTCCCTTTCTTCCCTTCAAGCCCTCTCAGACACCCATCCCTGCTCCCCTTCCAAATTCAGGATCTTTTCTTGCATTAATTGTTATTGCATGCATATATGCAGATGTATATACATGTATATGTTTCTAAATACAACATGATCAGTCCATATGCTATTACCTGTATATGCTGTTACTTTAAAAAAGAATAAAAGCATATTCACAGAGACTTAACAACAGCATTTGTCATATAGTTTTCACGGAGTTTGGAGATGAGCAAGTCAACGCAGCAATCATCTCAGTATCACATTCAAAAGCCCAAGGTCCTCTGGAGTTCAGCTCGGCCACCCTCAGTGTATTGACTTTTCACTCTCTGGTTTGTGTCTTCAACTTCACAAGATGCCAAGTAGATTACCAATCGCACTTAAGGCAAAAGGAGCTATTTCTTCCTACTGAGAAGTGTAACAGTTAAACTACCTGCAAACCCATAGAAATGTCTCTAGTCTCACGATTAGAGAAGGATTCCCCCCACACCTATGAAATAGTCGGAAGCATTTCCGAATCTGTTCTAGAAAATAATTTGATCTTCTTCTCACACACCTCTGACCACCTCTACAGCCCCATTCACATTTTTGTCTCTCTGGATACAAGGTACAAACCACAGAAGCTGAAGAGCAAATCTTGGGAAAGAACAGGGAAATCATTCTCTGAAAACAGCTTAGGTTTGAATAAGAGAGCATTTTCAAACCTATTCAGTTGCAGGAATAGAGAGTTGAACTATTCAATGGGCAGATTAGAACTACAGCCACTGGAACCTTGAATTATAAAAATAAGTAATAAATAAAAAAAATTGTGTGTTGATGCATATGGTAGATGGTTTTGTTCCTAGTTTTTAGTGTGTTAGAAATTTTACACAATAAATACTTTTCCTCCAAGATTTTTCTATCTTTGTTTTTTGAAGCAGAGTCTCATACAGCCCAGGCTAACTGCCAACTCACTGTGTAGCTGAGGATGTCCCTGAATACTTTATACTTCTGCCTCTACCTCTACTTGTTGGGATTATAGCAAGCAGCAGTGATGTGGGATGTCCTTCTGTATATGTGTTGCTTTTATTGGTTGATAAATAAAGCTATTTGGGCCAATGGCTTAGCAGAATAAATCCAGGCAGGAAATCTGAACAGAGATATATAGAGAGAGTAGATGAAGTCAAGGAGACACTATGTAACTGCTGAAGGAGAAAGATGCCAGAACATTGATACCTTACCAGTAGGCCACCACCTTGGCCTACACAGGTTAATAGAAATGGATTAATTTAAGACATAAGAGCTAGGTAGAAATATGCTTGAGCTACTGGCCAAGCAGTGCTGTAATTAATAAAATATCTCTGTGATTATTTGGATCTAGGCATCTAGGAAACAAATGAGCAGCCTCTGTCTACAAAATGGTGCCCACCATTTGTGGCATGGATCCACATAAGACCTATGCAATCCAGACAGACACTGGGAACAAGTGTCCAAACGGATGGACAAGCTTCAGTCACCTTCCACTCCTCAGTGTCTGTGGGCTTCAGCTCAGCTATGCCCACCATCCAGTCTTCTGGTCCTTCTACAGATGACACACCCACCATATGCAATGGATTTAGCATAGGGTGCCCCTAAAAGAGGAGGAGATCCGAAAGCAGAAAAGGAAAGCAGGTTTTAAAAGGGAAAGGGCAGAGCCCACACTCTGGGATGTGGGCACTGTCTCCCTACCCTTCCGGCAGTCATCAAATCAGGAAGGAAAAGCCATCTTTGAGCCACCCAAAGGTATCCTTAGCTTCTCCTTCCACTGGATGTATGATGACATCTAGTCCAAGTGGCACCTGACCCACCTTGAATGCTCACTTTAATACTTTGTTTCACCGACAGCCTACGGAATGGGAAAAGATCTTCACTAACCTCATATCAGACAGAGGTCTCATCTCCAAAATATACAAAGAACTCAAGAAGTTGGACACCAAAGATCACATAATCCAATAAAAATAAATGGAGTACAAACCTAAACAGAGAACTCCCAATAGAGAAATCTAAAATGGCTGAAAGACACTGAAGGAAATGTTCAACATCCTTAGTCATCAGAGAAATGCAAATCAAAACTATTCTGAGATTCCATCTTACACCTGTAAGAATGGCCAAGATCAAAACCACTGATGACAATTTATGCTGGAGAGGTTGTGGGGGAAAGGGAACACTTCTGCTTTGCTGGTGGGAATGCAAGCTGGTACAACCCCTTTGAATGTCAGTGTGGCAATTTCTCAGAAAATTAGGAAACAACCTACCTCAAGACCCAGCAATACCACTTTTGGGTATATATCCAATAGATGCTCAATCATGCCACAAGGACATGTGCTCAACTATGTTCATAGAAGCTTTGTTTGTCATAGCCAGAACCTGGAAACAACTTAAATGCCCCTCAATCGAAGAATGGATTAAAAAAAAATGGTACATTTACACAATGGAGTACTACACAGCAGAAAAAAATAATGACAGCTTGAATTTTGCAGGAAAATGGATGGAACTAGAAAACATTATTTTGAGTGAGGTAACCCAGACACAGAAAGACAATTATCACATGTACTCACTCATAGGTGGTTTATAAACATAAAGCAAAGAAAGCCAGCCTACAAACCACAATCCCAGAGAATGTGGACACTAAGCGGAACTCATATAGATATAATCTACATGGGAAGTAGAAAGTATAAAAAGACAAGATTTCCTGAGTAAATTGGGAGCATGGGGACCTTGGGAGGGTTGAAGGGGTAGGGGGAGAGGCAGGGAGGGGAGCAGAGAAAAAATGTAGAACCCAATAAATATCATGGGAAAAAATTTTTTTAATTTAAAAAAAGAAAAAAAATAAATAAATTTTGCAAATTTAGGGCAAAAAAAATACTTTGTTTCTCCTTTAGAGAGAGTGGAAGCCTGGTCCACAGCTAATGAAACAATAAAATTCTAGAGCCTTCAGGGGCAGCTCTCCCTCTGCATTCTCCAGTCTCCTTGGTGCCCCAGGGGCCTTCTCTGCACTGGGTCTCACCCTTCTTTCTGCTTTCTTTTCTATTCTTGCAGAATACATGTAAAATGTATCTGCTTCGTGCATTTGTATCACTGCACAAGCATCAATATTATCAATAATTTACTTTGTTTCACTTCGCAAATGGCTCTTTGTCTCGACCTAGTCCCTGTAGATGACACCCCTACTTTCTAACAGGGTGACACCCCCTCCCTCCTGTGTGTGTTATAAGGAGGAGCCCAGGTAACCCAAGGGGGTCTCCCACTCGCTTACATAGTTTAAAGTGGCCTTGACCTCTTCCTGATCCTTCTGCCTCTTTTCTCAGGCGCTGAGATGACAGGTATGAACCACCATGCCTGGCTCCCCTCTTATTAACATGGCTTTCTTTGAGTATCATACCACACAATTTAATGGGTTTTCATGGCTTTTCCATACATATTCTCTCCCTGAATTAATGACTCTTTGCAAGTTTATATAAACAGAGTGGCAACCTTTTGTGATCGACTGCCTTCATTTAGAATAACGTATTCAAGGTTCATCTGTGTTGTCCACGTTAGAGCTCATTTTTGGGGGGTGTTGTTAAATGTTCAGAACTGAACCCAGAACTTTACACACACCTGCAAGGACAACCCCAGCTCGATTCCATTACTCTTCCATTCCTTTAAAGGTACAGGCCACTTTTTCTTGGTTCATTTATCTGCCCGTGGACGCTTGCCCTGCCTCAGCCCTTCTCTACTGGTGTGAGCACAAATGCGTAAATTTTCTGTTTTGAAAACTATTGGAGATCTCGTCAGAAGTAGAATTGTTGGGTCGTGTATAAGTCTATGTTTAATTCTTCTAAAAAGCCACATGTAATTTCAATAGCAGTTGGATCATTTTACATTCCCACCAGTCTGGGCTAGGATCTAAATTTCTTCACAGCCTTGCCAACGTGTGTTATTTTGTTTTTAATTGTGTTGTTGCTGGGATCTTTCCTTCCTTTCTCCCTCCCTCCCTTCCTCCCTCCCTCCCTCTCTCCTTCCTTCTCTCCCTCCCTCCCTTTCTTTCTCCTTCTCTCCCTCCCTCCCTCTCTCCCTCCTTCTCTCCCTCCCTCCCTTTCTTTCTCCTTCTCTCCCTCCCTCCTTCTCTCCTTCCCTCCCTCTCTCCCTCCCTCTCTCCCTCCCTCCCTTTCTTTCTCCTTCTCTCCCTCCCTCCTTCTCTCCCTCCCTCCCTTTCTTTCTCCTTCTCTCCCTCCCTCCCTCCCTCCCTCTCTCCCTCCCTCCCTCCCTCTCTTTCTCCCTCCCTCCCTTTCTTTCTCCTTCTCTCCCTCCCTCCTTCCCTCCCTCCCTCCCTCCCTTTCTTTCTCCTTCTCTCCCTCCCTCCCTCCCTCTCTCCCTCCTTCTCTCCCTCCCATCTTTCCTTCCTTTATTCCTTCCTATTATGTGGTGATTGTTGAATTTTTTTATAGGGTCTTCCTATGCATTCCTGCCTGACCTGGAACTTTGTATGTAGATCACTCTGGCCTTGAGTTTTAGGGAGTCCTGCTCTGCTTTTCATGTTCTCAGATTACACGTGTGTGTCAGCAAACCTACTACTGCCGTTTTTGAAATTGTTATTTTAATGCATATTCGGGGGCATCTCATTTGTATTACCTCTCTCAACATGTGAAACCTTAAGCCCCCATGTTTTATTGAGCCCCTCTTCTGGGATCAGTTTGTTTGTCCTTGCTTGTCCCCCCAGCAGGGCTTGTCCTCCTCAGGGCAAAACTGTGAGCGGTTTTCTCCTTGTGTGTCCAGAGCTCAAGGTCCCATTACATCTCGGTGGCTCAGATGTTCAAATCTTGCATCTAACCCCTCCGTGGGCTGCTCCTCACAGAGCCAGGCATGTGTCTGGAGGGGAAGGGTGCTAGCAGTGCCCAAAGTTCTATGCGCAGCCTCTGGAAACCTTTGGTGTGAGGACCTGCAGGCAGCATAGCTCTTCGGTGCAATGCCCTGGGAGTGTTATTTTCAACAGGACTATCATTGTGCCATTTGGAACTGAGGTGGAATTCTTGAATGAATGTCTCTCATGCTCTGAGCCACAGGAATTTATATTAGTCAGTGGTGCTGCGTTATGGAGCTCTGTTTGGGACACAGAGCCTTCCAGGGTATGTTTTTTGATGAATTTGATCTATCTTTGATATGCAGTTGCTTAGAAACAGATATCTGTGTGAGGTCCTCAGAGTCTGCCTTTTCCATGCTTAAAATCAGAATGCTATGTCTGGCTAAGCATGTGTTTTGGGGAACATTAGAAAATATGAGATTGGGACCACCGCAGAAAAATCTCAGAGTTGTGGACTCTGGAGAGGTGTGGTGGTTTTAATGAAGCACAGAAATACGATGCAAACTAGGTGGTTCTTGTCTCCGCGTTCACCATCTTCTCTCAAATAAGAGGATACACACTGCAGGATTGGTTGGTCTTGTCAGTTAGATTTCGACAACCCAGACAATTCACACAAACATGTCAAGTGGGGGGTGGGTTTGAAAAAAATGGCCCCCAAAGGAAGTGGCACTATTAGGAGGTGTGGCCTCGTTGGAGGAATTGCATCAATGTGGGGGCGGGCTTTGAGGTCTTTTTTGCTCAAGCTTCCCTCAGTGTAACATGGAGTCCACTTCCTGTGGACTTCAGATAAAGATGTAGTCAGCCTCCTGTCTGCCTGATCACCACCATACTCCCGTCATGACGTTAATGGACTTAAACCTCTGAGACTGTAAGCTGCCAACTCAATTAAATGTTTTCTTTTATAAGAGTTGCTGTGGTCACAGTGTCCCTTCACAGCAATAGAAACACTAACTAAGACAGGTATATACCAACAAAAACAGTCTTTTTGTGTGTGCTGTTCCTTTACTTGACCCCCTTCTTGCCAGTGGTGCTGATGAAAGTTTAAAATGTGGCCAGCCTTAGACGTTTTTTATCTACTCATATTCCTGCATCAATACACAAACATACCATTCTGTTTTCTAAACACAGGTCACAACATCTCATTATATATTATCTTACAGCTGACTGCTCTCATTTAAACTATGTGGGAGAGTTTTCAAAGCCTCAACACTCAGTCTTTGTGTGCGGGTGTGTGTGTGTGTGCGCGTGTGGATGTTTATATGTATGTGTGGGTGTGCATTCGTGGTGTGTACATGTGGGGACCAGAGGTGGGTGTAGAGTGTTTTCCTCAATCACTCTCCTTTTGTTTTTATAGACAGGGCCCATCACTTCACCCAGGACTGATTCATCTAGACTAGCTGGCCAGCAAACCCCTGTCTCTGGTCCCCAGTGCTGGGAATTCAGGGGCACCCTGTTACAACCAGTTTTGGGCATGGGTCCTGGGGCTCTGAACTTAGGCTTGCACTGCAGGCACTTGACCCACTGAATCATCACCCCAGCTGCTGGATACACAGTGTTGTTGTAGCTGATAGATTCACTTCATGGCTGTGTGGTACTTTCCGTCATGGAGAGCTTGTGACTGACTTAACTACGCCTCCAGCAGACAGACATTGAAGCTGTGTTAGGCACTTGGCTGTTGCTGTGACAGAATGCCTTGACAAACAGCAACCTAGACAGGGCGTCCTTGGCTTCTGGTTGCAGAAGAGCAATGTTCAACATGGCAGGAAGACCAGGCAGCTGTTGCAAAAGGCATGGAGACAGCAGTGGGAAGTTCATTGACTGTGTTTCATCTCCTCTCGGGAAACAGAGAGAAAACAGGAAGAGCAACAGGCAGGGAACGTCCCAGATAGCACTACCAGCTGGGAACCAGTGTTCTAACATATAAGCTTATGAGGCCTAATTCCAAAGATTGCTGTCAGTTATTCGCTATTATAGCAATTCTGGGATGAAATACGTAAAGATGAATATACCAAGGTGGTATTCAGAAATGATGAGGGACTCTTTGAGGCAGCCGTGTTGCCTTTGGAAATGTAGTTTGTCTTGGTCCTGGATAAAACTCAACTATTTTCCTACAAATTAAACTTGGCTGGATAGAGCACAGGTTGGAATGCCTACAGCAATCAGTAGTAATGTAAATGATCTGAGAAGTGGGTATAAATCAATTGAGGGAAGCCAGGGGCAGAGTAGCTTGTCACTCTGTCCCTCTGTCTATGTGGCCTCTATTCCAGCCAACACTCAGGAGTTCTTAGTTCTGACAAATACTCCATGAGAACCTGAGTCTTGTAAAATGTGAACTCTTCAGGGTATCCAGTGTCATGGCTTGCTATAGTGTGACTCTGAAGGAGTCCCGAAAAGCCCATGTGCTTATTTACTTGGTCCCCAGAGTGGCCCTATTGGGAAGGTGTAGGATCTAGTCATTACGGGTATGTCCTTGAAGGGGTTAATGACATCCCTGTCATCTTCTTTCTCTGTCTCTCTGTCTCTTTCTCCCCTTCTCTCTTTCCCTTCCTCTCTCCCACTCCGTTTCACTTCCTTACTACAAGATAAGTGGGTTTTGCCCTGCCATGATGATGTGGGATGTCCTTCTCTATGCCGTGAATATGTTTTATTACCATTGGTTAATAAAGAAGCTGATATAACCAATAACCAGGAAGGATAGGGCCAGGTAGGAAATCCAAGCAAAGATACAGGGAAAAAGAAGGCAGAGTCTGGGAGATGCTAGCAGTCACTGGAGAAGCAAGATAGGAGGTAACAAGCCTCAAGCCTCACAGTAAAATATAGACTAATAGAAATGGGTTAATTTATATTGTAAAAGCTAGTTAGTAGTAAGCCTGACCTAAAGGCCAAACAGTTTATGACTTATAATATTAAGACTCTGAGTGGTTATTCTGGAACTGGTGGGCAGGAGAGATACATCCAGTAACATCACACAGTCTTCACTGTAGTTCCAACAGGCAGAAAAGCAGTGTGCTCAATGGTTCATGGATTACAGTCATCCAATGCCAAAATAAAGCTTGTGTATGTGCGTGCATGCGTGTATGAATAGTGCATGTTTGTGTGAGCGTGTGCACCTTTGTGTGTATGCGAGAGCCAAATATCCACCTTGTATTTTGAGACAGTGTCTCACAGTTCTTCAAACAAGTTATGCTGTCTGTCTTGCAAGCCCAGATTTTCTCCTGCTTTTGCATCCCAGAGCTGATATCACAAGCATATGCCACTGTGCAGGACATTTTGCCATTTTGCATGGGAGTTGGAGTTGAAGCTCAGGTCCTCATGCTTGTGTGGCAAGCACTTACCCACTGAGCCACTCCCTGGCCCTCTAGAATCATCTACATTCACTTTCCCTTTGTTCCCTGCTGTCAACTCTGCTCCTTACAATTGGCTCTTGGATGCCTTGACAGAGGGAAGGCATCAGTTACCTCTGAGTTTTCAGAGTTCCTTGAAACCTCTACTTTCAGCTGCGTGTTGTTCCTCCACTAGAAGCACTCAGTCTTTTTAGAGCTGCAGGTAACAGCAACCCAACCACAGAGGCTTTACAATCACGAGTTTTTTTGTCAAGAAGCCAGGAACCTGCACCTGAGAAGGAGATCACCAAGCTCTCAGGCTCCTGCCTCTCCTGCTCCACCACTTGAAGCTCGTGACCCTCTTTCTCGGGCTCCAGGGACAGCTGTGGGGCCTCCAGGCAGGAAGTGGGGGGAAGGACAAAAGATAAAGTCATAATCCAGTTGAGCCTGTTATTTTCTTATCAGGAAAACAAACAAGAGATTCCCTGGAAGTCCCACCCACTGTCTTCAGTGGTCACCTGCAGCCCTTGAACACACAGGTGACATGGAGTCTTTGGTTTAAGCACACTGCATCCTCAATTGCTCGGCCTCATTAGCAAGGAAACAGAAGATTACATGGAGACTGAGAAGACTCCTAGGAGTGTCCCTCATACTGAAGATAGCCTTTTCCTTTCTCCCAGTGACAGCGTGTTTGTTTGAAAATGTTATTTTTATCTTCGGCAATGGTTGGGAGTCCTGTCACCTTGAACACTGAGGCTATCCACGTGCTGACTCTGCCCAAAGCTGTAACGGCAGGGTCTGCCGAATGCATGTGGTGACCAGGACCCTTGGGTCTGCACACTGATCGTTTGGTCTGGAATTGAGGGGCTGAGGCTCTATGTGGCTGTGAGGGAGATAGTGGTAGATGATGTCTCAACCTACAGGTTTCATGGGGTCCAGTACCTCCTGTCTGCTGTTCCTGCTACCTTTCCCTTTTGTGTGTGTGTGTGTGTGTGTGTGTGTGTGTGTGTGTGTGTGTGTGTGTGTGTGCACACGGTGTTCTCATGAAGGTCAGAGGACAATTTGCTGGAGTTGGTTTTTCCACTACGTAGGTCCTGAGACTTGAACTTGGGTTGTCAGTATTGATGCCCAGCACCCTTACCCACTTGTGCCAGCCATTGGCACCATTTTAGTCTTTTTTGATGTTGTTAGAAATCTTTTTTTTCACTCTGTGTGCCTCTTCCCGGTCTCTCTGTCTCTCTTCTGGTGGCACTGCAGATTGAACCCTGTGCCCCTTACGTGCTACTGAGCCACTCTCCAATCCTGCCTTCTTACTTTTGACTTAAAAAAAGCAGTTTATTGTAACATAAAGCACAAACACAGGAAAACCACAGCAACCAAACGCTGGTTCAATGAATTATAATAATGTGGACTGCACCTGGAAACCAAAGAAGGGACTTTAATTAAACACTTTCACTCCCCTTGGACAACTCCAGGCATTGTTCGCATCCCAGCTACATATTATTATGGTTGCCATCTCCCTACATAGCATAGACCATGTACACACATGAGTGTCCAGCTAGGCAGGGAGGCTCCCACCTGCAATCCCAGCACTAGGCATGGTGGCTCACACTGGTAATCCGAACACAGAGGAGGCTGAGGTAGTAGGACCAGCAAGTTTTCAGCCAGCCTAGGTTACACAGTGAACTTCAGGCCAGCCTGGGCTATAGAATGAGACGTAGTGCCCCCCCCCAAGAAAAAACAAACAAAAAAGAAGCAGGGAGGATGGGTGAGATGTCTCAGTGTGTAAGAACACCTGCTGTGCCAGCATGAGGACCTGAGTTCAAATCCCCAGCACCCACATTTAAGATAAAGCCAGGCACAGTCACACACACCTATAAGCCCAGGTCTGCGGAGAAACAGATGAGGGGATTCCCTGCGAGCCACCAGCCTAGCTCCAGGTTCAGTGACAAACCCTGTCTCAAGAAACAAGGTGGTCAGTGACAGAGCAGGACACCAGACATCCTCCTCTGGCTTCCACCACATAGACCACACACACACAGACACACACATGCACAGCAAAATCCTCCCATCATGAACTGACCCCAAGGAGAGCAGCGCCCCATCATGATGGAGCCCTGAAGCAGCATCACTTGGGATATGGTGGTGATAATAGCAACAGGAGCCATTTCTTCCCCTAGCCCGTCACTGTGTGGTAGGACTTCCTGCTTCTCTGTGTCCCATTTCTGGACAGAAGGTGAGGGCTGGGCATTCTGGGACACAGAAGCAGATGGCAAGTGCAGGTAAGGAATTTGGAGAGTTCCATAAAGACTCCCATGTTCAAACTATGGCCAGGACTTGAGGTGTTGTTTTTTTTTTATTTTTTTAAATATTTATTTATTTATTATGTATACAATATTTTGTCTGCATGTATGCCTGAAGAGGGCACCAGACCTCGTTACAGATGGTTGTGAGCCACCATGTGGTTGCTGGGAATTGAACTCAGGACCTTCGGAAGAGCAGGCAATGCTCTTAACTGCTGAGCCATCTCTCCAGCCCTTGAGGTGTTGTTTTTACATTTGATTGGAGGAGACACAGAAGTGCCCCTGGCATCCAGTTCTGAGACACTGTGTTAGGAACCATTTCCAGAGGGTCTGCCGTGTGAGCCTCTCTGATTTTCATTGCTGATGTTTTAGACATTTTTCACTCTGGATCTCAGGCTAGTCATGAACTCACCACGTAGCCCAGGCTGGCCTCAAACTCACAGCTGTCCTGCTTGAGCCTTGCAAACACTGGGATTAAAAGTTTACTCTAGCATATCCACCTGTGGCGGTTTGACCTGGAATGGCTCCGGAGACTAGCTTGTGTGAATGCTCGGTTACCCGGAAGTGACACTCTTAGGAGGTATGTCACGGGGAGAAGGGCAGACTTGGAGGTCTCAGATGCTCCAGCATGGCCCAGTGGCTCACTTGCTTTTCCTGCTGCCTGCTGATCCAGATGTGGAACTCTCAGCTCCTTCTCCAGCATCATGCCGGCCTGCACACAGCCATGCTTCCTACCGTGACGATAATGGACTGAACCTCTGAAACCCTAAGCCAACCTCAACTGTTTTCCTTTGTAAAAGTTGCCAGTGGAGCCGGGCGGTGGTGGCGCACGCCTTTAATCCCAGCACTCGGAAGGCAGAGGCAGGTGGATCTCTGTGAGTTCGAGACCATCCTGGTCTACAGAGCTAGTTCCAGGACAGGCTCCAAAGCCACAGAGAAACCCTGTCTCGAAAAACCAAAAAAAAAAAAAGAGTTGCCAGTGGTCACGGTGTCTCTTCCGAGCAATAGAAACCCTAACTAAGAAACCAACTCTATGATTTATTTTTGTTTGTCTGTTTTTGAGGCAGTCTCAAGCAGCTCAGGCTGGCCTTGAACTTACTAGGTAGCTGAGGATGACTTTGAACTTCTGATCCTCCAGTCTCCTTCTCTTGAATAAGGGAATTATAACTGTAAACTACCACATCTGGTTTATGTGATACTAGCTGTGGATTAAATCCAGGGAGAGCTATGCCTGCGTATGCTAGAACAACAGTCTACCAACTGATCGCATTCTTGACCCCCCTAACAATTATTTTGAAGTATTTAATTCTCTGTTATATACTGCTTTTTGCTTAAAGCAACTAGAGTGTTTAAACTGAAACTACTTGGATGCTACTGAATCCAATTAGAGAAGAGCCATCATTGGGACCTTGTTCATTAACTAAGATTACATGGAATTTTCCCACTAAAATGAAGAAGGTGAGCTAAACCTGTTGCTGTAGGCCTGTAACCCTAACTACTCCGGAGCCTGAGGCCAAAGCATTGCAAGCTCAAGGCTGCTGGGCTATGGAGTGAATTCAAAATCAGCCTGGGAAACTTAGCAATACTATATCCCAAAATTGAAAATAAAAAGAAATTTGAATGGCTGCAGAGGTGACTCAGTGGTGGAACATGTAAGTAGCATGTTGGATCTCCAGTGCTTCAAAATGAAAGAATACGAACTCACTGAATACTGAAGGAGACTATTTTCCTAATCCTGACAGTCTACTGTGAATTGTGTAGAGATTCTTAAAAAATCATGAGCATCCTGCTCACCTCAGCACCTGAAACAGAAGCGTCAATTTTTGTGGAGCTTGCTGCCATTTTTAACCTGACGCCCATGGCAGACATTACTAATGAATCGTACACTCCTTTGCCTTGAGACTGGGCATTGGCTCTGTCTATCTTTGTATAACACATCAAGTGGCCATTTCCAGTTGATTGGATTGGGAGGCAAGAATAAAGCAGTTCAGCTATGCCGGCCTAAACTAATGGATTTGAAAGTACCAAAACATTTATGTGGTTATGTGGTGGTTTGGATGGGACTGGCCCCATAGACTCACAGGGAGTGGCATTATTGGAGGTGTGACTTTGTTGGAGAAATGGGGGTGGGCTTTGGGGTTTCAGAAGCTCAAGTTATGCCCATTGCCTCACCCTTTCTTCCTGATGCAAAACTCTCACCCACCCCACCAACATGTCTGCCTGTGCGCTGCCATGATGATAATGGACTAAACCTCTGAACTGTAAGTCAGCCCCAGTGAAACATTTTCCATTATATGAGTTGCAGTGGTCACAGTCTCTTCACAGCGATAAAACTCTGAGACTGTAGGGAACGTCAGAGTCAGCTCAAGATACCCCAAGACCAGGTTCTCAGCACAAAGGAGGCTTATTTGCCCCAGAGAGACAAAGGGCAGGGATAAGAGACAAAGACAGGAGACAGAGGAAGAGGGAGAAGGAGAAGGGAACAAGGGAGAGGGGAGAAAAAAGAGAGAGGGATAAGGAGTCTTAGTCTCAGGGGTCTTAGTCTCTGGATAAAGAGGAGACAGACATGGCACATAACAAAATGACAGTTAGGATGAGGTGTTTAATTTTAACTGGGCATTGTTAATTAGGTGAGCCAAAGGAGGTTTCAATACTTAGGTAGTTGGACCTTGGTAGCCAGCCTCAGGAGGAGGGATTTGTGGAGGCCCAAAATTAAGAGCCTATTTCCAAAGGTCAGTTAGTTGGAACTTACAAGGTTATTGTGCTTCGACCTCAAACAAAGGCCCACCTAGGTGTTGGTCAGAGAGTTCTGCTCTCAAGGTTATTGTCAACAGGTGTGGTTAATTGTCAGTCCTGTACTCTAGGAAAAGAGAAGTAGATCTGTTCCTACCTCAAACAAAAGTCTAAGGATCCAACTAAGTTCCAGTTCCCTTTATGGAGATAACTTGGGATTCCACCCAGGGAGTGGTTTGCCTACTGAAGTTTTGGTCGGACGTGAGTGTCCGAGTCTCCGAGTGTGTCGTGTCTGCCTGACTTGTTCTAGCAACAGAATGTTTAACTAAGAAATGTAATCCGTGACCTTCAATTGGTCTGTTCATTTCCTTGTATTGTGTTAATGCAGTCTTTTGTCTTACTCTTACCTTTTGGGGTCAGGGGTATTTTAAACACTTGGAAATTAAACTCAGGCGAATTTTCAGTACTCACAGAAATTCCGTTCCGAGACTATCCTATGTGTTTATCTGTTTTATTATTTTCATTGGTGTCTTCCTATTTTTTTACTATATTTCTAAATCCCCACGCCTCTACCCTCACAAGAGGTTATTTTCGTAGAGGCTGGTCAACAACAGGTATTGGCCAAATAAAGGAATAGACTTTAAAATAGCTAGCTTCTGGACTATAATCTAGCAGGGCACAGGGAATGGGGGGGCGGGGGAGGCAAGACCTGCCAGAGCCAAGCTCACCATGCTCGCTATGCTCAAGCTGGCCAGGGTCCCTTCAAAGGCAATTAAGTCTTTTCATGATTTGCCTTTGAGTGCTTTTGAGCAGGGCTCTCTAGCATCAGGAGATAGAGTCGTGTGAATAATGATATTGCAAGAACTGAAGGGATGACGGGAAGATGCACCTGAAGTGTCCTGGGGATGAGCACGTCCTGATGGGAGCTGGCAGGACAGTCTTGGAGGACAGCTGGCAGGACAGTTTGGGCTTTAAACTTACAGCAATATGGAGAGGGAAGAAGGGATTGTAGGTGGAGAAGGGGAACTGACTGAACAAATACCCAGAGGGCAAAGCAGAGGTCAAGGTGAACAAAGAAGAGAGGAGGTGGTACCACAGGGATAACAGACCGTGAAGTGGAGTGACTGAAAGGTTTAAAAGATGCCCTGGCCTAAGACAGCTCAGGGCCCTTTGGCTTAAGGATGCTGGTTTTTCTCTGTAGAGGAAAGCAAGAAGGAGGAGCTTGAAATGGAAGGATGGTGGCCACGCGGGCACTCTTAAGAACAATGACTTTGTCGGGCAGTGGCGGTACACACCTTTGATCCCAGCACTTGGGAAGCAGAGGATCTCAGTGAGTTCGAGGCCAGCCTGGTCTACAGAATGGGTTCCAGGACAGCCAGGACTATTATACAGAAAAACCCCGTCTCAAAAGAACAAGGACTTTGTTGTTCAGTGAAAGATGTGTGGAAAACACCAGATCCTAGGAAGAGTTGTCACTGGGTGTGCATCACACATCAGACAAGCCCCAGGCCACAGACAGAAATATACCTGCAATGGAAATTTTAATACAAAGATGGTTTTGAAATTTTTCATGAAATCTACTAGATTTATCATCTTAACTTTGTTTTTCTTTAAAGGCAATGTCTCTCTGGATAGCCCAGGATCATTTTGAACTCAGAATAATCATCTTGCCTCAGGGTCTTAAGTTCTGAGCTGAAGGCAGGTGTCATTTTAACCACAACTTTTTTTAAGACAGGGTTTAGGTATTCCAAGCTGACTTCAAACCTTCAAACTTGCAGAGTTATAGCAGGGCAGTGGTGGCGCACACCTTTAATCCCAGCACCTGGGAGGCAGAGGCAGGCGGATCTCTGTGAGTTTGAGGCCAGCCTGGTCTACAAGAGCTAGCTCCAGGACATGCTCCAAAGCTACAGAGAAACCCTGTCTCAAAAAGCCAAACACCAAAAACAAAAATAAAAACCTTTCATAGTTAGCCAAGGATGACCTCGAACTTCCAATCCACCCCCATTCCATCTGAAAGACTAGGAATACAGGCGTGTACCACCAGGCGCTATTTATGTGCAGTAAAAATGGAGGCTTTGTATATATTAGACATTCTATTAGCTGAGCATCCCCACAGCTCCGTTTGGACCATTTTCAAAGTGCCATTAGTGACCGCAAGTACATTCATATTGTTACACACAACTGTTAGTGTTGTTCTTTTTTAAAAAAATGCTGCAAGATCCTCACAGCAGTAGGCAGCAGAAATGCTGTAGGTCCCAAATGGTGGCAGCAGGCCATGTGGAGGCAGACAGCGGGCCCTGGGAGCAGCCAGTCCCAGGCAGAGACGGCTGCTGGTCTCAGAGCAGTGGTGGCGGGCCATGTGGCAGCAGGCAGTGGGCCCCAGGCAGAGACGGCTGCTGGTCCCTGAGCAATGGCTGGTTCCAGGCGGAGAGACACATGGCTGGCGGGCAGAAGACAGAAACATGGATAGACACGACAGGCAGGGTGAGGTTGAATGTTTATTCAGGGGGTTATGGAGGAGGAAGGGTGAAGGGGAGGACAGAGAGAGAGGGAGAGGGAGAGGGAGAAAGAGAGAAGTGGAGAAAGAGACAGAGAAGGGGGGAAGCAGAGAAGTGGGGAGAGAGGCAGAAGCGAAGCTGCCTCTCCGAGGAAGATGGAAAAGAGAGCAAGCTCAGGCCGGAAGCTGAAGATCAGCCTGCCTCGGAGGATGGGGAGGGGAATGGGTGTGGCTTGTCTCTTAAAGGGACCAAAACCATAACATTCCCAGGTCTTCCTTATAATAAAAAGCATGCATGTCAAGCAAGCAGAAAAGGAAGGGCCCAAGATGGCGGCGGGCAGGTCAGAGGTAATGGGAGTGGACGTGACTTGTCCCTTAAAGCGACAGGAAAGCACAACAGTTAGTATCTCTGGTACAGTACCCAACAGCCAGCCAGCAGGTGAGCTAGACTGTCCCCACCTATTGGATCCTGTTTCCCCAAAACCCACTTGGCAACCTATCCCCCACCTACCTCATCATCCTCTCCTGTGGCCATTCCTTCCCCGAACCTCCAACAGACTCCATAGTCAGGTACAGCTCACACCAGTCAGAAGTACAGCACCCGGTCCACTGGGCTCCATATTCTGGTTTGCAACTTCCGAAGAAGACTTTGGCTTTACAGGAGGCCAGGCTGGGTCTAGGCACCAAAGGCCCCACAAACCTCAGCAAAGAAAGCCTACTGGACCTGAAGACTTGTCAGTCACCAAAATCCTGGGCCCACCAAAGCCAGAAGACAAGAGAGGAAACAGAAAACAAAGAAGCAACTGTTAGCACCATCGATCTCCAGAGCTCCTTTTAAACTGAAGTCTGTCCCATGAAGCACTAACTTCCCATTTCTCTCTTCCTTGTTGTTCTTATGCAGTTAAGTATTTTAGAGAGCTTGTAAAATTGCAAAGGACTTTGTACAAGGGCAATGTGTGGTCAATATTCAAAAGCTGGGCAGACTCTGAAGGATGCTGAAGTCAAGGGGACAGCTGAGAGAAAACAGGAACTAGGAAAGAACCAAGTGCCTAGTAGGGCTATCTTCTCTTCCCCTCTCCCTCCCACAAAGCTAAGATCCAAGGCTACGGGATCAAGCTGCGTTCTGGTACCCAGAAGCTGGCCATGGGGCATGCATTACAGGCGTTGGAAAAGAAGAGCCCTGCTGGTGGTTGGAAAGGTCACTAGAAGGTGCAGGTATCAGTCAACAGAAGCAGTTTCCTGGCAGAGGAGAATTTGCTGGAAGTCGCGGGTGAAAGCCAGCTCCGTGCCATGAGTAAGGAAGAGTGCTGGCAGCCCTGTCTGCACTGGTGAAAGGTCACTGAGCCAGTGGGCAGCAGCCTAGGTGGAGAAAGGAGATAGGCTCAATGCTGAATTCAAAGGCCTTGAGGGTTCAGTTCCAGTATCTCCAAGCAAGGCTAAGGTCCATGGATTGCCCCTAAGAGGTGACACCTTGGTAAGTGGTGAACTAGAGAGGAGTAACGGGATCGTGGCTGTGTGGACAATTATTTGGATTCATGGGGGAACACCCACAGTTACCTGAAGTGGGGATGGACCGCACTGCCAATGCTGTCTTGAGTTTCCAGAGTTTTGCAGTGTTGTGTTGTGTTGTGTGTGTGTGTTCATGTGAATGCACTTGCTAGCATGTGTGCAAGCCAGGTGTCATTCCTCAGGAACCAGCCATTTTTTTTTGAGACAGTCTCTCACTCTTTTACCAGAAATTTCCAATTCAGCTAGGCTAGCTGGCTAGAGAGGTCCAGGGCCCAATCTCCTCTTTTACTGGGATGGCAAGAACCAGTGTACTCGGCATTTTTATGTTCTGGGTTCTGGGGATGGAATCTGGTCTTCATGAGGTCTGGTCACATGCTTTCCTGGCTGAGCTATCTCCCTAGTCCCAGACTGCGGTTTTCATGCTGGGTGAGTAGTCAACCATCTAGATCAGTGATTCTCAACCTGCAGGTCGCAATCCCTTTGGGGTTGAATGACCCTTTCACACGTGTCACCTAAGAGCATCAGAAAACACAGAAATCACACATTATGATTCATGGCTGTACTGTAGCAAAATTACAGTGATGAAGTAGTAATGAGAATAATTTTTGGTTGGGGGCTACCACAGCATGATGAACTTTATTATTAGTAGTAGTATTAATTATTATTTTTGCAGAGAGTCTATGGGTACCACCATCCCTAGATTAGCATCTACATTTCTATAAGATGCTTGGATAGTTTATAGGCACCTTGAATACGAGGCATAACATCTTTTCTGTGGTTCTTTAGAAAAACACACATCCCTGGCCTCATTGATGAGAGTCTCATGAGCTTCCAGGAGAGTCTGATGTTGCCAGTCCCTACAGGACTTAGCTATAATTAACAAGACCCTGACATACCATTTCTCTAACTTGGCTGAACACTGGGAATACTCAGCCAGCTTTAACCTAGCCAGTGTCTGATCCTACCCTCAGAAGTTCTGATTTAAACAGGTTTGGGTGAGGCCCATTCAAACTCTGGCACTTCTAAAATCTCCCAAATTGGTTGCTATGGGCAGCCAAACAGTCCAGGGCAGAGGTTCTAGGTGGGTAGCCAAAAGCAGCCGGCACGTCGAGTTAAGTTGGCCCACCCAGTGTTTCACAGTTCAACTGCCAACATTTAAAAACAGAAATTTCACATAGGTATGCATATGAAACCCAGGTTTCCAATTTCTCTTTAAAAAATCCTAAACCCAGCACCCTCAGCCCCAGTACCTATGAAGCTACCATGAGTCAGTATGACATAGTGACTGCCTTCAAAAGCCCCACCCACCTGATCCCCACCGCTGTCATCCCTCTACTGTTGCCCCAGTAGGCATCACTCTGCCAGCCCAGACGGAACTCTGGAAGGAGGTGCTGGACCCTCTCACTGGAATCTGTCCTTTCTTGGCTCTGCTGCTTGGCTAGGGGACAAACAGTTCTTTCCAAAATCAGGTTTCATATTTTTGAATTACAATCAGCCAGTATGTTGTAAATCTGGGTATTTTGCCTGTGTGCCTTTATCTTAGATTTGTTACAACCTGCATAACATTGTTTTACAGGAGCTCTTGGATGTTCAAAGATAAATGATGATCTCTTGTTGGAGAAATCTTATGATCCACTTGGTGAATCAATGCCCGGCCAGCTTTGCTATTTCAAGGGAACGCTTCAGCCTAGATGGTTAACTCCAGACATCAGTTGTTTGCATTTACACTCAGAATCAGAAATCTTCACAGCTCACAAAGCTCCTTCCCAGGCAGAGAAAGACTCTGTCTTTCATAGAGTCTCCACTGTGAACCAAAACAGATGGGGGGAAGGAAGGCTCAAGGAGAGTAGTGAGCTTCTGAGGCTGGCATGGGCTACTTGTCAGGACTTTCGGTCTCCGTACTGACTCTGAAGCACTATCCTTGAAGAAGAAAACAGGTCTTGGAGAGACCTCAAGAGAACCATGGCCCTCGCCCACCACAGGACATCAGTCTGGAAGCCAGAAGGTTCTGGAAATGCTCACTTCTGCACATCTGCTTCCGGACCTCACGCTACTCATATCAGATGGTTCTTGGAAAGGTCTTAGTTGTTCAGAACAACAAAAGTTCCTAAGAGCTGTGCCTTAGGGTTTCTATTGCTGTGAAGAGACACCAAGACCATGGCAACTCTTACAAGGAAAACATTTATTTGGGGTGGCTCACTTATATTTTCAGAGGTTCAGTCCATTAGCATCATGGTGGGGTGCATGACAGCATCCAGGCAGACATGGTTCTGGTTATATATTAATCAGAAGGCAACAGCAAGTGAACTGTGACACTGGGCGGTATCTTGGGCACATATGAGATCTCAAAGCCTGCCTCCCCAGTGACACAATTCCTCCAACAAGGTCACACCTACTCCAAAAAGGTTACACTTACTCCAACAAGGCCATACCTCCTAATAGTGCCACTCCCTATGAGATTATAGGGGCCAATTGCATTCAAACTACCACAGGATGCTTCAACCAATAGAAAGAGTAAGGACGGGAGAGTTCTCCATACCTGTCCAAGAGCCACACAGCCTCACCCCCACCATCTTAACCAAGGACAGTCAGATGCATCTGACTGTTTGAGCTTTATTCCCAACCAAAAGAAAGGGATATAGATACAGCGAACAGACAAATAAAAGAAGAGGAGGATGGGGTGTAAAGAAGGCATACTCAACCTCAGTAGATAGGATCCAGGAGCTCAGAGTGGACAGGAGGCTGCTCAGAGAAAGGGCAAAGAAAGTCGTTGAAGTAACAGCCTCTTTGAAACTAGCAAGCAGGTACCATAGTTTACTAGGAGTGTGTGTGGTTCCAGGCTATCGTCTCCCACTCTACCAAGGTTCTTAAGATGTTGTACTGATCTATACAAACTCACTCCCTTGCTAGAAGGAGTAGGACCATCCCTACACATTTGTATCCATAAATTTATATAAACATCAATATGGTTATTAGCTGTGCCTCCGGTCTTGAAAGCAGACATAACAGTCAGTGGAAATTCTCTGTTTCCATCGCTCATGTCCTGGTTCTTGCTTCCACATGTCTCCACTGGACACCACCTCAGATTCCCAAACAACCGCCCTGATTCTTCTTCTCCTTCAGACTGACCCATCTTCCCTATTTTAGCTACAGACAGTGAGCATCTTCTTGCCTGTACCCAGGAATCAACTGGAAAACTAAGGTAACAGATGGCCAGGTACTTCAAGCGGTTGGTAGCAAGATTAAAGAGTCTGAATCATGACCCTCTAGGAACAGTTCACTGCACGATTCCCTGGAGTTGGGGGCATGATACTTCCTTGTGGAAGAGTCCAATCCACACCTGCACAGCCTGGAATCAAAACTGAGAGAAGGACATCAGGATTGAACACGCATACACCTCTGAAGCTGCTGGAAGAGGAAGCCCTTGATTGAACAGCACCACGGAGGTTTGTATACCTAACACAGTCAGATGGGCCAACAGGTGAAGACCCCATGGCCTGATCCTCAATCAAAGGGCAATGCGTGCTCAGGAAGCAGAGTTGATGAGACAACTTTGACACAGCTCTCAGAAGCTCAGATCACTAGCAGGGAAGAGGAGCTGGAGGCCAGGACTCCAAATGGTCCCAACAGCTCAATCTTCTAATTGGTTAAATTTAGCTCACCAGAAGTCATTTGCAAAAGTGTAAAATAGATACACACCGGTTCGCCAGGCGATGGTGGCGCATGCCTTTAATCCCAGCACTCGGGAGACAGAGCCAGGCAGAAGATCTCTGTGAGTTCAAGACCAGCCTGGTCTACAGAGCTAGTTCCAGGACAGGCTCCAAAGCCACAGAGAAACCCTGTCTCGAAAAACGAAAGGAAGGAAGGGAGGGAGGGAGGGAGGGAGGGAGGGAAGAAAGGAAGGAGGAAAAATACACACCGGTTCAGAAACATCTGAGATCTGAGAAAATGGAAATCATTAAATAGAAGAGGGTCAGAGGTCATCAGTAGTGGAGTGTTCATTTAGACAGGGTATTTGGTAAAGGAAAGGGATGTCCACACAAAAGAGTATCTTCTGAAATAATTGGCTTTGTCTACACCTGCTCAACAAGACAGCCACCAATAGACAGGTTAAGAAACAATGTATCGGGGACTGGAGAGGTGGCTCAGAGGCTAAGAGCACTGACTGCTCTTCCAGAGGTCCTGAGTTCAATTCCCAGCAACCACAAGATGGCTTACAACCATCTGTAATGAGATCTGGTGCCCTCTTCTGGTGTGTGGGAAGCAGAATGTTGTACACATAATAAATAAATAAATTTAAAAAAAAAAAGAAACAATGTATCCGTGTACCTAGTCTTACACTGAGGTCCTTGATACATTTGGATGATAAATATGTGTCTATTTTCATTCTTCCACATATAGCCATCAGTTTGACTAGCACCATTTGTAGAAGATACTATCTTTTCTTCAGTGTGTCTTTTTGACTGTGTGTGGAAGGGGGGTGGGGGGGTGGGAGGTGGGGGGGCTATCAAGTATCTCTAGGTGTGTGAAGCTATTTCTACGTCCTCAATTCTATTCCTGTGATCTGTGATCTACATATCTGCTTTTATGCCAATATGATGCTGCTTTTACTACTGTAGCTTCATAATACAACTTGGTCTCTGGGATGGTAGTTCCTCCAGCAGTTCTTTTATTATTCAGGATTATGTTAGCTAACCTAGGGGGTTTATGTATGTGGGTGTTTCCAAATGAAATTTTTTTTAATTTATTTATTTATTAAAGATTTCTGCCTCCTCCCCACCACGGCCTCCCATTTCCCTTCCCTTCCCCCGATCAAGTCCCCCTCCCCGGATCAAGTCCCCCTCCCTCATCAGCCCAATGAGCAATCAGGGTTCCCTGACCTGTGGGAAGTCCAAGGACCACCCACCTCCATCTAGGTCTAGTAAGGTGAGCATCCAAACTGCCTAGGCTCCCCCAAAGCCAGTACATGCAGTAGGATCAAAAACCCATTGTCATTGTTCTTGAGTTCTCAGTAGTCCTTATTGTCCACTGTGTTCAGCAAGTCCGGTTTTATCCCATGCTTTTTCAGACCCAGGCCAGCTGGCCTTGATGAGTTCCCAATAGAACATCCCCATTGTCTCAGTGTGTGGGTGCACCTCTCGCGGTCCTGAGTTCCTTGCTCGTGCTCTCTCTCCTTCTGCTCCTGATTTGGACCTTGAGATTTCAGTCCGGTGCTCCAATGTGGGTCTCTGTCTCTGTCTCCTTTTATTGCCTGATGAAGGTTAATATTCAGGAGGATGCCTATATGTTTTTCTTTGGGTTCACCTTCTTATTTAGCTTCTCTAGGATCGCGAATTAGACGCTGAAATTTTTTTTAAAGATTTATTTCTTTATTTTATGTACATGAGTGTTCTAGCAGCATGCATGCCTGATGGAGGAAGGTCATTGGCTAATAAAGGAACTGCCTTGGCCCATTTTATTGGTTAGGACATAGGTGGGTGGAGTAAACAGAACAGAATGCCGGGAGGAAAAGGAAGTGAGCTCAGACTCGACAGCTCTCCTCGCGGGAGCAGACACCTCAGCAGAGACGCCATGCCCCGATCCCGGCAGACACACGCGATGCAGCTCCGACCTAGAATCTTCCCGGTAAGACCGGTGCTCACAGATTATTAGAGATGGGTTGATCGGGATATCAGAATTAGCCAGTGAGGGCTAGAGATAAAGGGCCAAGCAGTGATTAAAAGAATACAGTGTCCGTGTAATTATTTCGGGTAAAGCTAGCCGTGGGGGCGGCCGGGTGCTGGGGACGCAGCCCGCCGCCCATATCACTACACATGCCTTTACACCAGAAAATGGCATCAGATCCCACTACAGATGTTTGTGAGCCACCATGTGGTTACTGGGCATTGAACTAAAGACCTCTGGAAGGGCAGCCAGTGCTCTTAGCCGTTGAACCATCTCTCCAGCCCTCCATATGACATTTAAGAATGTTTTTTCAACTTCTGTGAAGAATTGTGTTGGAATTTTCATGAGATGACATTGACTCTATGGATTGCTTTTGGTAAAATGGCCATTTTCACAATATTAGCCATACCAGTTCACTTGCATGAGAGACCTTCCCATCTTCTGATGTCTTCTACAATTTATTTTTTTAAGTGGCTTAAATTTGTATTCTACAAGTTTTTTGTGTGTTTGATTAAAGTTATTCCAAGGTAATTTTTTTGGGGGGAGGGGGCTATTGTGAAAGTATTATTTCCCTGATTTCTTTCTCATTTGTGCAAGGAAAGGCTACTGACTTTTATGTGTTAATTTTGTATCCTGCTACTTTGCAGAGAGGATTTATTAGCTGTGGAGGTTTTCCAGTTGATTTTTTAGGGTTGTTCATGTATACAGTTATATCATCTTCAAATAAAGATACCTTGACTTCTTTCTTTCCTATGGTCATCCTTGATCTCTTTCCGTTGTCTTACTGCTCTAGCTAAGGCTTCAAGTACTATACTGAAGTCAACAAGAACTTGTCTTGTTCCTGATTTTAGTGGAAATTTTGAGTTTGTCTCCATTTAGGTTGATACCAGTTACAGGCTTATTGTAAATTATCTTTATTGTGTGGAGATATGTTCTTGATATCTCTAGTCTCTCTAGAAAAATGGTCCTCTAACCTTTCTAATGCTGTGACCCTTTAATATAGTCCATCATGTTGTGATGATCCCCCCACACCTTAAAATTATTTTCATTGCTACTTCATTACTGTAATTTTGCTACTGTTATGGATCAAATATCTGTGTTTTCTGATGGTCTTGGGTGACACCTGTGAAGGGATTGTTCAACCCCTAATGGGGTCATGACACACAGGTTGAGAAATGCCACGCTGGACTTTTTATCACAAAAGGGATGTTGAATTTTGTCAAAGGTCTTTTCTGCATCTAATGAGATGGTCGTGTGGGTTTTATCTTTTAGTTTATTGCCAGGATGGATTACATTAACTGAACCATCATAAATCTCTTGGATGAAGCTAACTTGATAACTTGGATGAACCCTAACTTGATAACTTGATAACCTTTTTGATGTGTGTGTGTGAGTATCCAAATACCGATTCCATGGGAGACATTCCTCATGTCCACCACATCTCACACGCACAGAGTTCTGGATTAGATGCCCAGAATCACATAAAAACTAAGCATGCTAGCTCATCACCCGCCGAAATCCCTGTGCTCAAGAGGTCAAGAGGTGGAAGCAACAGAAGTTCTAGGTCATTCTCTGCTACTTAGAGAGTTCAAGGCCAGTCTAGGAGATTTGGTGTGCAAGAGAAAGTTTAAGACAGACAGGGGTCATGCTCAATTGTACCGTGGCTGTTTCTTAGGTTACACCCCCTTCCAGTAATGACCAGATTGGTGACTATGGGACCCTTCAAACTGATGACTCAGCTGACCGTCACCATTCTGCAGATCCACGTGAGACAGCTACTGTAAATTCTTTCCCCAAACATGGGGTGAGAGCTCTTGCTTGCCTGATGCCTGATTCCATCCTCCAGGTGGAAGCAATTAGCAGCAGAGGCCTGGACGGCGGCAGTTTGGAAAGGATTCCATGCTCGTGTTATGTTGGTTCAAAACACATTTCCATATAAGCACATACATCTGTCTCCATGCTCCCTCTGAAAGATTCTCTGCTGATAGCTTCTTGGCATGCTCACTGAGCAGGAGGTCTCCTTTCCAACAGTTTGCTCGCATGGGAATAGAATTTGGAACGCCGTCGGGCGGTAGACTGCGCGGTGTTGGGAGTGTGTGCACTGTCCCGTTCCACCTTCAAGGTCTTTGCCCACAAATTATGTCACTTCATCTTCATCAAAGTGCCATGGGGAAGGTGTGAGTGCTACTGTCACCATAAAGGAGAGACACCTGAGACAAGGTCATGCTAAGCCCAAATACCTCAGTGGTCACTGGTACACCTAGGTCGCCAAGCAAGGAGTCTTGACCCTAACATCTAACATTCTTACCATCATCCGTTCATTCAATCCTCCATTTGACAGGCATCTACTGGGACCGTCACACAAGTAAGTGCGGTGCCAACTTCTGAATATTCAGCAATGAGTGAGACATGGCTCCGCCTTTGGCAGCTTCGTCTGATGAGCTGAGAGGCAGGGTTGTGCTGCGTGTGTGGGTACACTAGTAATATACCTTAGAAAATGCAGGGAACCTGGGGGCTCCTGCGGGTATTGGGGACACATCACAGAGGCAGAATAAAGAGAGAGGGAGAAGCCATAGAAAGAGCTAGGGAGAAGGCTCAGGGGGTATTTTGTGACATACAAACATGGGCCATGAGTTTAGACCCCATCACCCACACAGAAAGAAGGCTGTGGCAGCAAGCACCTGCAACCCCCGTACTGGAGCAGTGGGTACATGAGGATCCTCATGGCGTAGTGCCAGTCAGCCTAGGCGAATTGACCCATTGGTAAACTACAGGCTCAGTAAGAGATCTTGGTTTAAGGTAGATTGCTGGCCTGGTGTCTCAGCTGGTAGAGGTGCCACCAAGCCTGACAACCTGAGCTTAATCCCTAGGACCTACATTGGGGAAGGAAGGTATCTACTTCCAAAAGTGGCCTTCTGGGCTCCAGATGTCCACGGTGGTCCTTACACCCTGTGTACATACATGCACAAGGATAATGCGGGGAGAAGGAGCAGGATAAGAGAGGGCAGGATGCAAACGTTCCAGAGGCATGGATCCTTGACACTTTCAGGAGACATCAGAAACCACAGTATGGCTGAAGAGCAGCGTGCACACTGGAGAGTGGAGGAGCGTGGGGTGGAGGAGCTAGAGGGCCCTTGATGGTTTGAATCTGCATTCTCAGTCGAGCTGGGCTTGTTCCAGTCAGCTCTGGGCCACTGAGTCATCTGTGTGGATATTCCTGATTTTCCTGTTCAGTTCACAGCAAGTCAGCTGCTCCTTGAGAGCGGTCACCTCCACACTCGGATTGTCTCCTCCTCATGGACGGTGTTTGATCTGACCCAGTTATTCCAGAACATTGCTCAATCTGAGCCTGGCTTCCACAGAGGCAGCAACAGATAAGAAGGAGAAGAGAGAAGGTTGAGCAATCAGGGAGGCACCCCTAGGCTGTGTTCAACAAGAGCGACTGTGAAGTTCACATTCCTGGGATGATGTCTGCTGTTCTCTTGGGCAGGAGTGGAAGTTCTCCCTGCACTGACTGAGCGTGGGTCTGGGCCTGCACGGAAGTGCGTCAGCAGCTATAGATTAAATGGAGCCCAGTGGCCAGTACATGTGGGTGGAGAGTGTCCCAGGAAGGTACTCCTCTTCTGGTCAGCAATATTTTGTTGTCCCTAAAGCCTCCCCTAGTCATCAAAAACCATTGGGTTTCCTCTTGTCCCTCAGTTAATAGGGAGGGGTCGGAAGGGGGGTTGTTCAGGTAGTGGGGTAAATAGAACACCAGTTTAGCATCCTTCATTTCCTGCACCGATTTCCAACCTCAAATACAGCACATACTGGCCAGCGACTTGCTCAGCTCCTCAAAGTTTCAAAGTTTACATCTTATCATCCCAACCAAGACCCTTGAGAGCATTCTATTGCTACCCAGAATTGCAAGACTGGCTACTCACTGTGTTTGTTCTAAATACACCACAACATACAGCCAAATCCAGGACCTCACGAGAGCCACCCAAGAGCCTGAGGGTAGACCTTGCCGCCTCCACTTATGGTTGAGGGAAAACATGGGTTTCCTCTTTGTGGCTCCAAATGGTTACTACCAAGAAACTGAAAGAGGAAGGGCTCAGAGACTGGGTGAAGGTCATTGGCTCTTTTGTACCAGTTTCTGTGGTCAGCATGGTCTTGTTAGGAGCAACATGCACTGTGAATCCCGGAAAGCCGGCACCACGCACACATGCCAGAGACAGTACAAACTTGGTCTTCAGTACACGTGGCAATTCTGACAGCAGCTTGGGGATCGTTTGCAGAGAAGGAAAACAAGCTCTAGAGAAATCAGGTAGCTTGTTCAAAGCCACAGAAGTAGTACATGAACCCAGCAATGTGCTTTTTCCATCCACTCCGCTGCTTCCATGGTGACATCACCCTATATGAAGGGCCTTCAGGAGGTTACACTTGGGTAATGAGAGCTATTCTCCAAGCTTCTCCCTCTCCACTTTAGTAACCAATTGTAACGCTGGCCTTCAGGCAGTCATGGAAATACTCCTAAAGACCAGCCAGTCTTGCTTGTATGAAATATGTACATGAAAGAAGAGAATAAGACATCATTATGCCTATGTTTCTTTTGTAAGTTTTTTAGATTTATTTATTTTCTGTATATGAGTGTCTTGCCTGGATGTATGTGTATGCACACGTGTGTCTGGTGCCCGGGGAGGTCAGAAGAGGGCAGTAGATCCTGTGGAACTGGAGTTACAGGCAGTTCTGAGCTACCTCAGGGATGATAGGAACTGAATCTGAGTCCTGTGTAAGAACATCAAGTGCCCTTAACCACTGAACCTTCTCTCCGACCCTGATACCGACTTTATTTTTCCTGCAGGGGGACTGCTTTGAAGACAGAGACAGAGGAGAGCTCTCCCAGGGTGATTACAACTCCAAGGTCACCCTGGGGCCTGGAAAACCCAGAGCTGCCCAGGCTTGGGTGTAGTCCCCTACCTGTTAATCCCCCTCCTGGGATTCTGCACATCCTTCCTCCTCCAGTTTCCATCCTAGGTAGTTCTACAACATCCCTGGGTCCGGGATCCCATTGCTGCCACCCTTCCCAAATGACCAGGCCCATAGTTCTCAGCCATCCTGGCCATGAGCAACTTACACTTGAGGCCAATTTCAGAACGTGTATCTTCCTCAATGCTACTTGTGAGTCTCATCCCATGGCTCTGCGTGGAGAGTGACCTCATCCTAGCCTGCTTGTTCAGGTGGCTGCAGACTCTTGCCAGGTTTTCTCTAGAACACTGTGAGTTCTATTAGACTCCTGTTGGTCTGAAATTTTCCAGTCTTCTCCAGATAGTCAAATGAATGTGCTCCATCCCCTCGTTTCTCAGTGACAAGAGATAGCACAGCACTCCCTGTGAGCTTGGTGGCGGTGCCTAGGCTCAGGCCATACAGGGCCTGCAACACCAGAGTCTGCATCACCCAAGACTGTGTGCATAGCAAAGGTTCAAAAAGCTCACTCCAGATGCCCATGACAAGTGAAAGTCCAAAAGTCAAAACAGCCTGAATCCAACAAAGAATCGAAGATGACAATCAGGTGCTATAAGAGGCCATCATAGCACCACGGAGCACACCACCGCTCACACATTTTACAGTAGTTCACCAAATGCTAACCAGAGAGATTAGAAAGATTCTATTAGTTCACAAATACTAAGCCCGTCTTTTAGGCCAAGGCCAAATGAGGTGGCTCTGTGTTGGGATATGCTCAGGTTGGGCCTAAGGTCAGGGTGTGAGGCTGGGCTTAGGTTTAGTGGGGCTGACTTGTGATAGGGTTAGAAGTGTCTCTCTTGGCTTTAGGGAGATGGGGCAGCCACATGGATGCCATTATTTCCCTTGTTATCCACTTGGGATAAGAATTAAGCCCAACAGTTGCTCACCATGCTAAAGACAGTTCCCTTGTGTAAGTCTTCTGTTTTCCAGTAGTCACCCCCACTATTTCTACAAGAAGAGACTATAAAAACCACCCTGACACGATCCACTCCTTTCTGGGTTTCTCTATCTATCTGTCTGCCTGTCTGTCTATCTACCTACCTACCTACCTATCTATCTTTTTCATGCAAACCCTGGAGAAACCATGTTCTTCTTATCACAAGATCCTAGACATTGCACAAGTCACAGGTGCAATACTGTCAATGTCAGTTTTGCTCAAGACGCACAGGTATCAGTACTTCTTGTTGCTGTGACAAAATAGCTTCTGGATGGAACTTAAGACAAGAGCATGATCCTATAGCTCATTGTGACAGGAAGAAGTGGTGGCTTGGTGAGACCTTGAAGTGCTCTCTGGTCCCAGCAGAGCTGGAGACCTGGTCCCATTGTTCTCTCTCTCTCTCTCTCTCTCTCTCTCTCTCTCTCTCTCTCTCTCCCTCTCCCTCTCCCTCCCCCCCTCTCCCTCCTCCCTCTCTTTCATATATATATGGATGAAAGTAGTTAGAAAGGGAAAACCCTAAGAAGGATGTCCAGAATATTCCTATTCTGTATTTGATGGCTCAATAATGCCTTCTTTTAAAGAAAGGCTTAATGCCAGACAAGTAACCAGTCCTAGATGTCAGAGCAGGACTAGCACTGACTAGAGCTTCACAGTCCCTTGAGGAACCAGAGTTTGGGCTCCAGCAGTCTCAAAGGTCAGTGTGGGGTAGGGTTATAACTTCTGAGGTCCCCACAGTCACTGTAGGACCAGGAGTCTGTACTCTTATGATGCCAGAACATAAATGTGGTCTTTAGGTCCTACCCTCCACCATCAGCCAGTGCACAGATCTCAGTGAGTCTGGTGTTTGAACTCTTGTCTTGAGCATGTTCAGAAAAATCCAAAGAATGACTTGGGTTTTGACTCCAGTTGGTCTTCTTGGTGCTCAGCTTGCAAACTTACCCTTGATCCTGTTGGCCTATAGCCAAGACAGGATGACCTCAGTGACTCCATTTGCCAATCAACACCAAGTTTGACCAGCTGACCTTCTTACAAACACCCCTCCAGGGAGAGTAATTGAAAACAGAACCTCCAATGAATTTGGAAGAAGGGGAAGTCAACACTAAAGACAAACACATTCAAATAGATATGCAAAACACTACAAAAAAACCTCAATGGATAGGTTACAAACACCACCCATGAACCATCCACAGCTGACTAACTCCCCTGTAAAGGAATAAAAAAATCACAGAGATAGCTGACATGTGTAAGTCATGAGTAAGAGTCTTACTCTTTAAAAGAATTAGGGGTCACATAGAAGATTCAAACACACATGCACACGAATTAAGGAACTCTGTCTAAGACTTCAACAAGATAGTTTCCAAAGTGACTTCAACAGTTAGTAAATTGGAGGAGAAAAGTCCCAAATGTGGATTAAAATTCAACAAGGAGGTTGAAACATCAGAATACAACCAAACAGAAATACTTGAAATGACAGAGATACTTAATCAAATACAAACCACATCAGATAGAATTGTTAACAGACAAGGCTGTGCAGAAGAATGAATTTCAGGAATGAAGGACAAAATAGAAACAATATTACAAACAGACATATGGAAGGAAAAATATTAAAGAGCATTAATGGTATTTCCAAGAATTTTGGGGCACATTCAAGGGGTCTGTCTTAGTTTCGGTTTCTATTGCTGTGAGGAGACACCAAAAGACATGACAACTCTTAGAAAGGAAACTATTTAATTGTGACTGACTTACAGTTCTGAGGTTTAGTCCATTATCATCACGGTGGGACATGGCAGCATTCAGGCAGAGATGGTGCTAGAGAAGGAGCTGAAAGTTATACATCTTGATCCAAAGGCAATAGGAAGTGAACTATCACTGGCTGTAATTTGAGTATAGAAGACCTCAAGTCCCATCTCCACAGTGACACGGTTCCTTCAACAAGGCCACACCTACTCCAACAAAGCCACATCTTTTAATAGTGCCACTCCCTATGGGGGCCATTTTCTTTCAAATCACCACACTGTCAAACGATGTCTCCTCATGGTGTAGGAGAACAGAAATAAAACTAAATGGAATCGAATATTAATGGCACATGGTGCACAGATAAACATACAGGCAAAACATTCATACACATTTTTTTAATCTAGAGGAGATTATCGGGGGGGAAGATAATATAACAATTTTAAACATTTATGCACCAAATATCAGAGTTGCTAATGTCATAAAACAAACATTAAAAGGCATAATTGACCATATAGGCCATGACACAAAAGTAGGGATTTCAACACCCCAATCACATATTTAGATAGGTTCTCCAAAACAAAAATAAGCAAAGAAACTTCAGAGCTAAAATATACTATGAATCAACTGGACTTAAACACACATATAAAGAGTATTGTGCCAACACATATAGAGTGCATAATTTTCAGAGTGGCACATGGAACATCCTCCAAAACTGATGATATCCTAAGACACTGTGGTGGTTTGAATGATAACAGCCCTCATAGTAAGTGGCACTATTAGGGTGTGTAGCTTTGTTAGAGTAGGTGTGGCTTGTTGGAAGAAGTGTGTCACTAAGAGTATGTTTTGAGGCTTGTGAAGCTCAAGCTATGCCTGGTGTCTCACTCTCTCTTTCTGCCTGCCGATCCGGATGGCTCCTTTTCCAACACCACATTTGCCTATGTGCTGCAATGTTCCCCCTGTGATGACAACAGATTAAACCTCTGTACTGAAAGCCAGCACGAGTCAAATGTTTTCCCTAAGACCTGGCCATGGTCGTGGTATCTCTTCATAGCAATAAACCCCTAACTAAGACAGATACAAATCAAGTCTTACCAAACAAAGAATCACAATAAGTCTTTTTGTCCTATCAGGATACAATGGAATAAAAATAGAAATTGGCAACAACAACAAAACTACAGAAAACACTTGAAGGTTAAATAATACAGTTTTTGAACAAACAATTGGTCATTTGAGAAATCAGAGAGCAACTTTTAAAATGTCTAGAGTTAAATGAAAGTCAGAATCCAACCTATGAGAGCTCTGAGGTGCAGCCACAGGAGCCCCAAGAGGAAAGTTTATAGCAGGAAGTGCTCACATTTAAAATGCTGAGAGATGGCAAATAAATAACCTAATGATGCGCTTGAAGGCTTTTGAAAAACAAGCAACCTATTACAAACATCAAGAAAGTGGGGAAGAAATTAGTGAGATAGAGACTAAGAGAATAATACATGATCAATCAAACAAAAAGCAGGCCCCTTGAAAAAGTTAATAAGATTGACAAACTCTTAGCTAATCTGACAAAAAGAAAGAAGGAAAAGGCATGAATCAACAAAATTGAAATGGGAAGTGTGTGGTTACAACAGACTTCAGTGAAGTCCAGGGCATAACTGAAGAATATTTCTTAAAATATTCTTTGAAAATATTGGAAAACCTAGCAAATTAGATAAATGTCTCTATACATATGACCTACTAAAACAAAATCCAGAAGATATAAGTAATTTAAACAGACTTATTACAAGCAACAAGATGAAAGATATAATCAAGTCTCCTCTCCAAGAAAAGCCAGGTGGATTCACTGCTGAAGTCTATCAAACTCTCAAGGAAGATCTCATAGAAATTCTTAACTTGTTCAACGAAATAGAAAGTGAAAAAACACTACCAAATTGAATCTAGAAAACATTACCCATTACCAAACCAGACACAGACAAAAAAGAAAAGAAAATTACAGAGCAATTTCTTAATAAACATAAATGCAAAGTTCTCAACAAAATATTTGCAAACTGAATTCAGGAATACATTAAGAAGTCTATAAAGGGGCTGGAGATGTGGTTCAGCAGTTAAGAGCACTTGCTGCTCTTCCAGAGGACCTGGGTCCAATTTTCCAGACCCACATGGACACACTCAACCATTTGTAATTCCACTTCCAGGAAATCTGATGCCCTCTTTAGGCCTCCACAGGAACAGGCAGGCACATGGCACACAAACATAGCAAAACAAAGCAAAAAGATTCTGAACTTGACTAAATTCCTTGATATAAACAGAAAAAAATCATTGTATAAGAATCCATTTCCAATACATTTGCAATTGAAGATAATTACATAAAATAAATAGAAAAATGGGGGGGGAGAGGGTCTCACTGTCTCTAGAGGAGAAGGAGGAAATGCACACGTAACTGTTGATAACAGTTGAGGAGAAAGGAAGGTCTGGGTATGAGAGATGACAGCAGACAACCTGTAATCCTAGTATTCAGTAGACTAAAGCAGGAGGGTGGAGAGTTCAAGGCCAGCCCAGGGCTATAAAGTAAGACCTAGTCTCCATAAATAGATAAATTAAGTGACTACATTAACCTGTAAATAAAAATCTAAGTGGGGAGGTTGTATATCTTCCTCACGGAGATACACATCCCTCTGCCTCTGCCTCTGCTGGAATTAAAAGGCATGTGTCACCACACCCGTCCATTTTTTCCTCTTTATTTTTCTTCTGTCCATGTCAAGGGATTGACTGACTTAGTTATATCATATATTTTGAGACACAGTATTTTCATGTTGTTCAGGCTGGCTCCAAACTCTCAAGCCTCCTGCTTTAACATGCCAAATGTCTAAGACTACAGGCATGCACCATGGTACCCAACCTCTTTTGGAGTCTCACAAACCTTCTCATAGGGTCAACCGCATTGTTTGTAGGGCCCAGTGTGAAATGGAAGGGTAAGGCCTTCTGTTCAAAAATGACTGTGAACATTCAAACAGCTACATCAGAGTAAGGCAATTAACATGAGAGCTATTTGACATGGGCCAGAGTCAGGCGTGATGACAGACTCTAATCCCAGTACTTGGGGGTCTGAAGCAGGATGACCATGAGTTTGAGGTCATCCTTGGCTATATAGTGAGTTCAAGGCCAGTCTGGGTTATCTGAGACACTGCCTGAAATTAATCAATTAACTCACTTAAAAATTTAAAAACAAACACAGTGTAAAGCCAGGTATGGCTGCCAAGGCTTCTGGCCCGTCATGCTTGCCCTGTGGTCTGCATCCACACACTTTCCTCATCTTTCTCTAACGCCCCAATCCCTCACTGTTATCTCTTCCCAGATATGTTCTTTCCGTCACCCTCAGCCTCACGCTCCACCTCTCCACCTTGGGTTAGCCCGTGCACCCCCTATTGCAAACACGTCCTGACTCTCTGTTCTTGTGTCTTTCCGACACTGGAGCCCCAGGGTCACCGGTGTTGTTCTTCTCCACCTGACATCTGAGTCATCCCTGTGAAGGGGCGTGGGCGTGGTCAGGTGCTCCCATTGTGGTTTGTTCTTCCCAACCAAGAGCTTCCCCCAGTTTTCTCTGAAGTGTCTGAGGGTGGCCAGATGTGGCGGGGCACACCTGTGATCACAAACACAAACATGACTTTGACGCCAGCCTCGGCTACCTAGCGCATTCGATGCCGGCCCTCACTACGGAGCAAGAGCTTGTTTCAAGAAACAGAAATAAATGGCGTAAAATAAGTAAAACGAATGATGCAGGACGTCACCCTTCCCCAAAGCAGACGCTGACTTTCTCCAGAAGAAACACTCTGCTCTCTGAGGCGGCACATATGTCTTTCTTGTTAAGGCGTGGTTCTCAACCTGTGGGACACGACCCCTTTGGGGGTTGAATGACCCTTTCACAGAGGACAACTAAGACCATCTGCATGTCAGATATTTACATTAGGATTCATAACAGTAGCAAAATTACTGTTACAAAGCAGCAACAAAAATAAGTTTGTGGTTGGGGGTCAGCACAACATGAGGAACTGTATTAAGGATTGAGGCATAAAGGTCACCCTGGAGTTACTGTGTTCTGAAAACCTTCTGCTTTGTCTACTTTTGTTCCAAAGAGCTTCTAGGTAGCTCGATTTTTTTTTCTTTTGCTTTCGTTTGGACTTTTTGAAACAGGGCCTCACGTAACCCAGATTGACCTTCAACTCATTATGTAGTTGGAGCTGGCCTTGAACTCCTGGCCCTGCTCTATGTCCAGTGGTACTGGGGTTAGCAATGTGCATACCACATGTGGCTCCCGATGGTTTCTGACTGAGACATCTAGAACCATTTAAACAATATTTTCCCCTCATTTCTTTCTTTGGCAGAAGGTAGACAGAGTTACTGCCATCCCAACGTATTTTGCTAGGTCAAAGAGCAAGGAGGCAGGCTGGCTGGTGGTGCATGTTTATAATTCCAGCACCAGGGAAGCTGAGCCAGGAGGGAGGAGGGCCGTAAGTTCAAAGCCAGCCAGGGCTATATAAAAAGACTCAAAGGAATAAAACAGAAAGCAAAGAGCAAAGACGAAAGCCCGCCTCTGAGGGGCTGGGTGGTTGAGAAAGGCCTTTGTGGTACTTGGTCAGGTCTTTGTTTATGTTTTGATCTGTCCCTTTGTTCCTTGGCCACAACACTTCCTTCCAGGATAAGCAGTAGACTTCAGCAGCCTCTAAACTTATGGTGAAGGGTCAGTGGGAGCAATACATTGCCCTGCCGTGGGCATTCAGCCATTACACCATTTTTGTCCCAAAGCTACACTGTCTACTCTTGTACCCTAGCCATCCTTCAGGCCACCTCGTCCCCGTCTGCACCACGTGAAACCCACATCCCTCCACCACAGACTGTCCCCTGTGTATCTGCATACCCGGCTTTCCCTCTCATCCCTTAGTCTTGCCCATCTCCTTCAAAGCTCTCCGGCACTGACTCTCCTCATTCTGTCAGCCCTCTCTTCCTCTTCTCTCCTCCCTGCGCAGAAACATCCCACGCCTCCCATCCGGACATAATCCTCCCTTCCCATCACCCTGACCTTATCGTTGCGGTTTTCCCTCGCTTTACAGCCGAATGAATTGAACAAATATCCCTCGCACTCTGTCTGCACTTCCTCACCTCCCACGCATGCGCAGCCCACGGCAATCTGGTTTCCTCCTGACCTCGCCACTGAAACCACTTTGGCAAAGCCTCCTTTAGCAGAACCCAGTGGGCGCACTCAATCTTTTTCTCACTGTACCTCTCCAGGAGTGTCTCTGGTTAAATACCCCTTTCTTCATGCAGCTCGCTCCCCGGGGTTTCCACACCTTCCTCTCCTCCTCCTCCTCCTCCTCCTCCTCCTCCTCCTCCTCCTCCTCCTCTGTTTTCGGCACTCTGCTCTTGCGGAAGCACCTCAGTTTGGACCTTCCCCCTTTATGCCTAGCCCCAATCATGGAAAGAGCATAGCGAACAACTCACAAAGCGGGACATGAAATTAGGGTTCCACTAATGTAACTGATAGCCAGGAGTTAACCTGAACCCCAGCGTCACGTTTAATCAAGAGCCTGCCGAACTCAGCACGGAGGTACCTCAGCACTTAGATGCCATGCTCTACAGCATCAAATAAATGAGAACAATTCCAGTCTATGAGTCCGGAGGGAGCCAGGCTTGCGGACAATTGGCTTATTATCCCTCCGTTCACAGCCGCTCCCGCTTTTGAGAACGTTGGTCCCACAGCTCTCTCAATGCTCTCTCACCCCAAACCATAGCCTCCATCACCAGGGAGTGTGCTATTTCTGAGTCTTTGAAAAGAGAAACTCCGGTCCCTGTGTCTGCATGCTTTCATAGATGACGCGCCCTCCCATGTCTTATCTGTGGGTTCTGTTTGTGGTTTCTCTTGCTGCCCTCTCTTAAACCACCTGTAACCATGACCTCCCCAGACACTCCACCAAAGTGGAGTTATCACTTATCGCTGCGACTTCTGTGCCACAAAATCCAATGGTCAGTTGTTGGGGTCCGGTGCTAGCCCAGACTCAAAATTATTTCTCCGGACCAGACCCCAACATAAACTCTCTCTCTCTTGACTAGCATGGAGGCACAGGAATAAAGACACAGCTCACATGGCTTCATCGGGAGGGAGATTCTCAGTGTTCCCTCATAAAGTCTTGAGTTCACATCCTGAAGAATTCCTCCCACTTTATTCTCCAAACAGCCTTATATATCAAAACATAAACTGAGGGGTACAATCATTAGCATTCTGTTTCCTAGGTAACCAGGTGAATGTCTTTTAGTCACGTCCACAGCTACCTGTCTGCTCTGTATGCTAGCTGTCATGTAGGCTTGAATCAGAATCTCTATCAGGCATCCTCCAAATTACAAAGAAAGGAGTAAAACAACCTCCTGACCTTTAGTTAGATATTGACTGCCTGTCTGGAAGGTTATGCGACCACTCAGGTGGGGAACTATGGCTTCATAGCCTGGCTGCCATACCATATAGAAATATGGGCCAACAGTCAGTTCTCAGGCTTCCTGCTCCATCCCCTGTAAGCAGTGGAGATATACTCAATTCCTATCTGTCCTTTATTCTCCTCACCTGGCTTTCAGGTCCTCTTTCTCCCTTGTTTTGTACCTCGCTGTTAAGTCCTTTGCAGTCTTCCTCAGCCACTTCAAGAGGCTTTGGCACTGGTGATATTTCTTCTCCTCCTTTCTGTTGGCGTTAAATCCCCAGTAACCTTAGTTTCCTTATTATCTCGAACCAATGATTCCTAGATCCTAGATCCCTCTACAGTCTTTTGACATCTCTCTTGGGCATCGGAGAGACACCTCAAGTTCAACGTGTCCAAAATGGAAGCTAATCTGTTTCACCCATGAAACTCTGCTTCAGGTGAAGGGAGTTCTGATTTTCAAGTAATCAAGATAAAGAGCTGGTGCTGTGGTTTGAATGTGAAATGTCCCCTAGAAGCTCATGTATTTCAGCACTTGGACTCCAGTCGTGGTGCTGTTTTGGAATATTGTGGAACCTTTAGGAGGGGTAGCCGAGCTGGAGGAAATGGACCACTATGGCACATTGAGGTTCATAGACCAGCCTCACTTCCTGTCCACTTTCCGTTCCCTTGACAGCACGACCAACAAACAGGCCTCACTCCATGACAGACTGTGCCACCTCACACTGCAAACCAAAATAAATTCCTCTCAAGCCATTTCTCACCAAGTTATAGTCACAGCGGTGAGATGAAAGTAGCGAGCCTACTTTGGCACCCCGGCCCCTCTCTGCCCGCTCGCCCCTCTGGTCCTCCATGTTCAGTTGTTGGAGAGTGCCAGCAATGCCCCCTTTAGAATCTGACTAGACTAGAAAAGCTTTCCTGCTGCCTTACTCTCTGACGCTGGTCCAAGATTCCGTCATCTCTCTCGAGTTGAGACCAGCCTCTCCTCCTCCTGATGGCACTTTTGCCCCCTACCCAGTTGGTTCCCAGCCTGAATCTGAATGAGTCTGTCAACGCTTGCATTACCTACAGTCACACTTTTCCTTGGACCCGGCATTGTCTCCTGTTTCATCCAGAGTAAGATCTTGGCCTCCATAATCTGTTTCCAGTTTCTTGAGTGTCCTTCCGTTCCTCTTCCCTTTACTCTACCCCAGGCCAGAAGAGAACATCAGATCCTCTGGAACTAGCATTAGGAAGAGTTATAAGACATGCTGGTGCTGGGAACCGAACCCAAGACCTCTGGAAGAGCAGTCAATGTCCCTAATCACTGAGAAATCTCTCCAGTCCCAACTAACTAACTTTTTTTTTCTGAGACAGAACTAGCTCTTGTAGACCAGGCTAGCCTCGAACTCACAGAGATCTGCCTGCCTCTGCCTCCCTTGTGCTGGGATTAAAGGCGTGCACCACCACTGACTAACTTTTAACATATAACATTACTTACTTTTAGTTTTCTTAGTTTAGTTATAATTGACTACTGGTTATCGATATTCTGTTCTTAATACATTGTCTCTGTCTCATCTGTTTTTTATTTTCTTTTTTCTTGATTTCCTGTTTATTTTTATTGTGTTTTAAGATTCCATTTTCTCTCCAGTTTAAATTTGAAAAATATTGGATGTGACCGCCTGGCAGTGGTGGCATATTTCTTTAATCCCAGCACTCAAGAGGCAAAGGCAGGTGGATTTCTGTGAGTTCTAAGCCAGCCTGGTCTACAGAGTGAGTTCCAGACAGCTAAAACTACACAGAGAAACCCTGTCTCAAAAAAAAATTAGGGGGGCTGGAGAGATAGCTCAGTGGTTAAGAGCATTGCCTGCTCTTCCAAAGCTCCTGAGTTCAATTCCCGGCAACCACATGGTGGCTCACAACCATCTGTAATGAGGTCTGGTGCCCTCTTCTGGCCTGCAGACACACACACAGAGAGAATATTGTATACACAATAAATAAATAAATATAAAAAAAATATTCATAAAAAAATTAGATGTGTTCATTTTGTATCTTATATGTGAGTGTTTTGATGGTATATTTGTATGTGCAACACTCGTATGTCTGGTTCCCTTGGAGGTCAAAAGAGTATGTTGATTCCTTGGGCCTGGAGTTATGAACGTTTGTCAATGACTATGTGGTTGCTAGGAATCAAACCCAGGTCCTCTGGAAAAGCAACAAGTGCTCTTAACCACTGAGCATCTCCAGCTCTCAATCTTTAATTACTAGCTATGATGCTTTATTGCAATATCTTTGTGTTCAGTTTAAGAGGCGGAGTATCTTTGGGGGCGAGTTGGGCCCCAACTTACTGTGTCGATTTTAAGGAGCTTGATTATGAAACAATTTGGTGTGATTTCCATCATCTTTCTTGTATTCATTGAGCTATGGAATTGTGTTGGGGCTGGTAAGGTGGATCACTGGTAAAGGTCACACACACCTAGTGGCCTGTTTATTTTTGTGTTTTAAGATTCCATTTTCTCTCAATCTTTAATTTAAAAAATATTAGATGTAGCAATATTTTGCAGATCCATGCAATCCATATAAATATAAAAGGAGAGAACTGAGACCACAAAATTGTCTTCTGACCTACACATACACACACACATGCAAATGCATGCACACACACAAATGTGCGTGCGCACACACACTGCCCATCAGCTATTTAATTTGTTTTTTTTGGCTGACATCCACATTAGAACTTTCTTTTCATATTGAATGCTCAGTTCTAATTGAGACATATTCCAATTAGAAGGAACACCATGGAAGAGGGGGTAGAAAAACTGTAAGAGCAGGAGGATGGAGAGTATGGCTGTGGGATGGGGGTCTTCTAAGAGTCTTCTCTATCTCCCCAGTTTGGGGCTTACAGATGTGTGCCAGTGTACCCGGATTTGTCTCATCAGTGTTAAGACTTGAACATTATTCCCAGTGATCTGACAGCAAACATTTTATTGACTGAACCATCTCCTCGGCCCCAACATCTTAGTTTTGAAAGAGAAAGGTGTATTAACTGTTTATGGATTCATGGAACTTCATCTAGATACTAGGATTGCCCAACCCCATCCCTTATTTTACAAAGCTAGAAATGAAAATGAAAACCCAGGAGAATGATGGTACACAGCTGTGACCTCAGCATCTGGAAGGGTTAGTAGGAAGACAGAGATTCCAAGGTCAACCTGAGCTACACATCAAGTTCCATGCCAGCCTGGGCTACAGAACTAAAACCTCTCCACCACCCCTCTCCCTCTCGTGTGTGTGTGTGTGTGTGTGTGTGTGTGTGTGTGTGTGTGTGTGTGTATCCAAGTTAGCAAGTTGCTAAGTATTTGGGGTCCCTTACCTTGACAAATACACCATAATAACGACAGGATTAAGAATATCTAAATGCTAGAGTTTCCAGTTAAACTCAGCAAAATTTCAAAGATGGTTGAATTCTCTGTCCAGCTGCTGTGCTGAGGGATGAGCAATGTTTAAATGGTTAACAAAATGAGGATACACATTCTTCCTTAATTATCATGCATTTGGCTTGTATAACACTTTGGTCTCTATTCCCTATAGTTGGCAGGATTTGGATCATGATTTGCCCTTATTTCAGCAAACTTGACTTCAGATCCTAATGATCCCAGAGGCAGTGCAAGATCCAGAGACGAGGACTTAGAAGCCAGGAGAGCAAACAGACGTGAACGGAACAGGACTATGGATCCCTAGGAACCTTAAATCCAATCTCCTTTGCAAATCAAGCTGTTAGCACCCAAGAGTTATTTGCTCTGCTCTTGGCTGCCTTCCACACTCGATTTTGATATTGAATACTGAGACCTAATTGAGGCATCTATATCATTCCCTCCAAGGCCCAGGGAACATCATGGGGGAGGAAGACCTTCAGAGCTGGTGGGTAGAGAGGGTTTGCTGTGCATGCTGTCTTCTGGATATGTGATTATGGGATGGATGGCTGTCACAATCACAAATACACAGCAGCTGTGGCTACTATGCCAGGCCCGCATGCGCGCGCACACACAGTGCACACAGAAAGGTGGGGGAATAGGGAGGTTTCTATAAGAAAGCAGGCTGAGCAAGGCAGGGGAAACAAGCCAGTAAGAACACTCCCCCTCCACAGCCTCAGCATCAGCTCCTGCCTCCAGGGTTCCTGCCCTGCTTGAGTTCTTGTCCTGACTTTCTTCAATGATGAACAATGATGTGGAAGCAGAAACCAAACAAATGCTTCCCCTTCGCAACTTCTTTTTGAACATCGTATTTCATGACAGCATTAGAAAGCCTAACCAAGACACAATCACATAAGTGCATTAAACATGTTGAAATTGTAACACCCCATCTACCCTCTTCTCCTCCTCCTCCTTCTTCCTAACTTAAAGAACCCAGCACCACCGACCCAGAGATGGCACCACCCACAACTGGCTTGGCCTTGATCACTAATTAAGAAAACGGTCTACAGGCTTGCCTTTTCTTAATTGAAGCTCCCTCCTCTCAAATGCCTTTGGTTTGTGTGAAGTTTCTACCCAGAATAACGAGCATACAAAATATCATTAGGAATCATTCTATTGTTCCTGTTTTTTTGACCAGTATTATTTGCTTTTCCACGGGGTCTCTGGATTATCTAGTCTCTGGTCTTTGGTCACCCAAACAATATCAAGTACGGGTTCTATCTCCTGGAGTGGGGGCCTTCAGTCAAATCAGACATTAGTGGGTTACTCCCCCAAGCTTTGTGCCACCATTGCTCTAGCCTATTTGGGTTTTGTGGTTGGGTTGGTGTTTATGTTTCTCTTTTGCTAGCCTGCAGAGGTACCTTCCTGTACCAAAGATACTAGAACATGGTGGTGAAGTTTCTTTTTTTTTTATAAATATTTATTTATTTATTTATTTATTTATTTATTATGTATACAATATTCTCTCTGTGTGTATGTCTGCAGGCCAGAAGAGGGCACCAGATCTCATTACAGATGGTTGCAAGCCACCATGTGGTTGCTGGGAATTGAACTCAGGACCTTTGGAAGAACAGGCAATGTTCTTAACCGCTGAGCCATCTCTCCAGCCCCCGGTGGTGAAGTTTCTATGTAAGTACTTGCTCAACCTCTCCATGTTCAGTGAGTTGTATGGGTGTTGTCTTCAGCAATGGGGCCTTGCTGTCAGTTTGTGGAGAGCAACCAATTGTCTTAACAATAGGATGGGTTGTTTGGGGATTTCCATGGAACCCTCTTAGCCAACAACTCAATTGGATGCATGATGGAGGAAGGTCATTGATTAAAAAATAAAGAAACTGCCTTGGCCCATTTTATTGGTTAGAACATAGGTGGGTGGAGTAAACAGAACAGAATGCTGGGAGGAAGAGGAAGTGAGCTCAGACTCCACAGCTCTGCTCTCTGGAGCAGAGACGCCATGCTCCCCTCTCCCTGGCAGACGCGATAGCTCTGCTCTCTGAGGCAGGAGACAGGGTTTCTCTGTGGCTTTGGAGCCTGTCCTGAAACTAGCTCTGTAGACCAGGCTGGTCTCGAACTCACAGAGATCCGCCTGCCTCTGCCTCCCTAGTGCTGGGATTAAAGGCGTGCACCACCATCAACCGGCCCAAGCAGTGTTTAAAAGAATACGGTGTCCGTGTAATTATTTCGGGGCATAAGCTAGCAGGCGGCCATGGTGCTGGGGACGCAGCCCCGCTACTCCTATTACTACAGATGCAGCCCAGTCCAATACTGGAAGCTTTGTTTGGTGACAAGGGGTGACCATCTGGGACTCCATATCCCTCATTCTCTGGAGACTTCATGAAGGGATCACCTTCATAGATTTTAGGAAGTTTCTGCTGTTCTGGGTTTCCATAACACACCTCAAATGTCCCCCAATTCTCGATATCTCTCCCTGTATATTCTCTCCCTCAATCCTCAGGTGATGAAGGGAAGAGAGCTCCTCTTCCCTTCATCACCTGAACCTCACATTCCTTCCCTTCTGATCCCTATCCACCCATGAAATCTATTCTATTTTCCCCTCCTCAAAAGGTCCTTGTATCCCCCTGGTCCCTTCCTCTATGCCTAACATCTATGGATTGTAGCTTGGTTATCATTTATTTAATGACTAATATCCACATATAAGCAAATATATACCATATTGATATTTCTGGATTCAGGTTACCTGACTCAGGATAGTTTTTCTAGTTACATACATTTTCCTGTAAATTTCATGTCATTTTTACTCCATTGAGTAAAAGTACCACATTTTGTTTATCCATTCTTCTGTGGAGGGACATCTAGCTGGTTTCCAGTTTTTGGCTATTATGAATAGAGCAGTGATAGCTGAGCAAGTATTTTTGTGGTAGGATGAAGCATCCTTTGGGTATATGCCCAAGAGTGGTGTAGCTAGATCTTGAGGTAGATGAATTCCCATCTTTCTGACAAACTGCCATAGTAATTTTCATAATTACTGTATAAGGCACCAGCAATGGATGAGTGTTCCCCTTGCTCCACATCCTGGACAGTCTGAGCTGTCATGTGTGTTATTGGTCCTAGCCATTCGGCAGGTGTAAGATAGAATCTCAAATTTGCATTTCCCTGATGGCTGAATATGTTGAACATTTTTAAAGTGTTCCTCAGCCATTTGAGTTTCCTCTATTGAGAATTCTGTTTAGAAATGTACTCCATATTTCCCATTGGGTTTTTTTATATCTAGTTTCTTGAATTCTTTATATATTTTGTATATTAGTTATCTATCAGATGTGGAGTTGATAAAAATCTTTTCCTATTCTGTATCCTGCCACTTTGCCCAATGACGGTGTCCTTTGCCTTACAGAAGCTTTTCAGTTTCTTGGGGTCTCATTTATTAATCGCTGATCCTAGTGCCTGCTCTATCAATGATGTGTTCAGAAAGTCTTTTCCTGTAGCAGTGAGTTCAAGACTATCCCCCCACTTTCTCTTCTACTAGGTGCAGTGTATTGGGTTTTATGTTGAGGTCTTTGATCCAATTGGAGTTGAGTTTCTGCAGGGCAAAAAGTGTTTATCTATTTGCATTCTTCTACATGCAGACATCCTTTCTGACCAGCACCATTTGTTGACAATGATGGCTTTTTTTCCCCAGTGTGTATTTCTGGCTTCTTTATCAAAGATCAGGTCTCCATAGGTGTATGGATTTATGTCTGGGTCTTCAATTCGATTCCATTGGTCAATGTATCTGTTTTTATGCCCAGGCCTTGTTGTTTTTATTTGCTATAGCTCTGTAGTACATCTTGAAATCAGGGATGGTGAGACACCCACACACACACAGCCGTTCTTTTATTGGTCAGGATTGATTTAGGTTTTAAAAAAAAACCTATCCTGGGTTTTTATTTTCCATATGAAGCTGAGAATTGTCCTTCCAAGATTTGTGAAGAATTGTCAACTAAGCTTTTACATGGGTGCCAGGATCCAAACTCAGGCCCTCATGTTTGCCTATTGAGTGACTCACACCCACGGTGGCATCTCTCTAGTTCCTGTCTAACACTTTAAACAAGTAAGCTTTCTCCCGTGTTCCCTACAAGCCTAGACTTGCTCATCTTTTGTCATGAGCCAGTGCTGGGCACAGAACAGCTACAATCAGCGCTGAAGGTCACAGGATGAGCAGTCGGAGGAACAAGGAAGAGGCAGTCTGGCAGAAGCAAAGGACAGCCGGCGTGAGCGTACCTGGGGATTTCCCCAAACCATGGCTTCCCTCCAGTGACTAGGTGTCGCAGGTGTCCCTGCACAGGTGTGGCAAGAGATAAGCTGACAGAGAAGTGGACCTAGACCCTGACAAAGGGTTAACTGAGGACAAGACTGACCTGGGGCTTACAGGGCGGGGGTTTTCCATAAAGGAAACCCAAACCTTCGGCAAACAGGAAAGAAAGAGAATCCTCTCTAGTGCCTCACGGATGACTGGATAGACAAGAGCAGAATCTTTGTTGTTAGCTGAATGTCTGCTTCTTGGTTCCGAGGCACAAGTTTTCCTCCAGACAGCCCTGGGTTGCCTCAATTTACCATCTTACCCTAACTATGGCTAGAATAATTTCAAATAAACATGATCTCATGGAATGGGAAGTGGAAAATAAGGATGGTGAACCAGAAAACCAGAAAAGTCTGGACTATGGGGACAAAGTATCAGAAAAGGGGGGCAGGAGAGTATTTTTTGTAACTTGTCTGTAACATGGCAAATGCATTGGCAAGCTTCTTGCTAAAACTAGGAAGAAGAATTCCTTAAATCACCAGAGGCCATGTGGAGAAGACCTGTGTGGTGTTCATGGTTTCTAGATCACAGGGGTGGTGTGTCACCAAGTTCACTATGTTTAATAGACTGGGTTCCTTTTTCATTTTCAGGAAGGGAAAAATATTCTCAAGTGTAACTTGGTTTCCCCAGACCTGTAAGGACCTTGGGTTATGAGGTTACATGACAACAGCATTCAGGCCATGTTTAGTCCACATCTGGGAGAGACAAAGTAACAAATCCTAAAAGTATCCCTTGCCCTGGGTCTGGGGAGATGGATCAGTTGGTAAAGTACTTGCCTCAGAAACATGACAACCTGAATGCAACCTCCCAGAACCGCATTTAAAAAGAAAACTTTGGGTATGTTGGTGCACCTTGTAACCCGATCCCTGTGGGGAGACAAGGGAACCCCTGGGGTTTGTCAGACAGCCAAGCCCTGCCTACCAGGTGAGTTCCCAGTCAATTCCTAATTAGTAAGAGATTCTGGGCAAAAAAAAAAAAGAACGAGGGGGCGCTGAAAAGATGGCTCCAAGGCTAAGAGTACTTGCTGCTGTTGCAGAGGACCTGAGTTCAATTCCTAGCACCTGTGCACAGCATCTCACAACAGCCTGTAATTGCAGCTCCATGGCATCTAACACCCTCTTCTGACCTCTGAGCCACTTGTATATCCTTACATATCAACACACACATATATACAGAAAGACAAATACATTTTTAAAAAGGTAGATGGCACCAGAGATACAAAACCCAAGGTGTCTTCTGGCCTACATGGGCATGTTCACATGTATGTGCACAAACACACAAGCATGCACGTAAATGCACACAAAAAATGAGAGAGAGAGAGAGAGAGAGAGAGAGAGAGAGAGAGAGAGAGAGAGAGAAAGAGAGAGAGAGAGAGAGAGAGAGAGAGAGAGAGAAGGAAGGAAGGAAGGAAGGAAGGAAGGAAGGAAGGAAGGAAGGAAGGAAGGAAGGAGAGATGTTTTCTTCCTAATTCCTTGAACCTGTGAGTATAACAGGTTATGTAGGTTACAGGGCAGGCAGGAGGAATTGGGGTTGCTAGTTAGCAGACCTTGAACTAGAAAGGTTAGGACTATGGAGATGGTTCAACAGGTAAAGAAGCTTGACTCCAAGCCTGATTAGCTGAGTTCAATTCCTGAACCTACATGGAAAGAGGAGAAAACCAACTCTCACAAGTTGACCTCTGACCTCCACGCTCATGCACTCCAACACAAAAAATAAATAAGTAAATATTTAAGAACCAATTTAGATAGGACTGTTATCCTAGGTTCTCTAGATGGGCTTAAATAAAACCAATTATAGAGCTCTCCAAAGAGGGAGATGGGAGGACCAGAGTTCAATGACAAGAGCTCAATGACAAGAGGCCTGAGTGATGTAGCCACAAGCCAGGAAATGTGGGAAGCCTTTGGGGAATCCGAAAGACAAGGAAATAAAGTCTTTCCTAGAACCAAATAGGAAGATGTCCCCAAAGACAGAGTTTTAGTGCAGAGACACAGATGTGGGACCTCTGACTCCTGGAGCTGTACCATAATGCATTTGCTTTCCTTCAAACCACTGTGCTCATCTGTCAACAAAAGGGAGATAACTATACTGTAGCTCCCTCCTGCTGGGAAGTGTGGCCCCTTCTCGCTAATCCTGTCTCCCTGTTTCCTCTGAACAAACACCAAAAGAACTCACAAGGATCTCTGTGAATTTGCAGCCAACCTGGGGTACGAAGCGAGTTCCAGGGTAGCCAGGGCTGTTACCCAGAGAACCTCACAAGTTTCCCCCTCACTCCCCACTCCAGAAGCTTTGGTAAAGCTTGGTGACAATGTGGCATGGCTACTGATGACCGAGAGCTCCCAGGCCCATCCCAATACACTACCCCGCAGGAGACACTGAGCATCAAGCCCTGTATCACCAAAGTAACCCTTTGTCCTGCTGACCTTATCCACAGTCTTCCGTGGAGGAGCAGAGAGAACGTTCATTCCCATGCTGATTCTCTGGTCGTCTGGGTTCTTCCAGGCTGCTCCCATCCCTGCTCAGAATCTTCAGTGAGGGCCTACAGCTCCATCCCTTCAAACAGCAGAATCGGGAAGGGCTAAAGGATGTAGCCCCTGGTGCCCACTCTGCCTCCATGGTAATGTGAATTGTCACCCATTTCCCCGCCATGATGGTCTGACATTCTCTCGACATTCTGCCTTCCCCACTGTGATGTCTGTCTCAGTTAGGTTTCTCCTGCTGTGACACTACGTGGTCAAGAGACCCTGTGACCACAACAACTCTTACAAAGGAAAGCATTTCATTGGAGGTAGCTTACAGTTCAGAGATTCGGTCCATTATCATTATGGTGGGACACGGCAGCATGCAGACAGCCATGGTGCTGGGGATGCAGCTGAGAGTCCTGTATCTTGGAGGCAACAGGAAGTGGTCTCAGCATCACACTAAGGGAAACTGGAGGAAAAGAAAGACCTCAAAGCCTGCCCCCACAATGCCATACTTCCTCCAACAAGACTACACCTACTCCAAAAAAGACACACCTCCTAATAGTGCCACTCCCTTTGGGGGTCATTTTCTTTCAAACCGCCACAATGGCCTAACATTTCTTCCACTCTGCCTTTACTGCCATGATGGTCTAACATATCGATTAGCATCAATGTGAAACCTGACCTTTTTCTGCTGGGAAATGTTGTCAATGACACAAAAGCCAATAAATGCACCGACCATTGGTCCACTTCACCATGCCCCTGACTCTTCCTACAAGCTGCCTGCCCTTAGGCAAATACCTTTGTGCACACAGAACTCAATGGAAGTGCCCAGATGCCAACAATCTCCAGTTCATCTCACACACACCTTCCACTGGCAGAAAAGACTTTCAGTGTGGCAGTTGTCCACCCTTTCAGACCCCTATTTCTCCAATCCAAGTTTCACTGCTGTGGACTCCATGAAAAACATTTTCTCCCAAGGGGGAAAATGGTTCATTGGCCCATTGGCCCATCAGCCCTGTAGGGTGCCACTTGGGCAGTAATGAGAAATCCATTGCCTTGGCAGATTGTGTCAGTAAAGGTTGAGTTATCAAGACAGTACCTTTGAAGAGAATTACTCTTCTCTTCCCCCCCCTTATTTGTTCTCCCCACAAAGCAATTCCAGTTTTCCTCCTTTGTGGGCCTCAGAGAACGCAGGGTCCCCCAGAGCAGGCCCACCTCTTTTGCAGGACCCAGGTATTTGCCTCTGACAAAGCACAGGCAAGGAGAGGGAGCGAGGGCTCCTACAAACGGGGCCAGGCCCCACCAATCAGACCCTATCTTTGCAGCTAAGTTGCTTGTGCGAACTCATTTGCATAATTTGGTTCAATATTTACCGAGCCAGCCTCATTTTCTGGGTTGTCTTTGTGGCCAACAGCTGGGAAGGCTGCAATTTCAGCATGATGAGCATGCTGGGAAGCCACCGGGGGTTCACACTGAGACGCAGCTTCCAAACAGAGGCAACCCTGGGGAGGTCCCATCTTGGTCTACCCCAGATCTCCGCAGCTGGAAGTCAGCTGGTCCAACTGCAAGCCAGGCTGCACCAGACACAGCAGCACTGGTTCAGGTCTCCCCCGTTACCTGAATGTCATAACAGCTGACCGGGGCTGAGAACTCCAAGTGGAATTCCTCCCTTAATCTTCGAAGCAGCCCTGGGAGGGAGCAGATCAGTTAGGGCTGTTTCGTGAAAAATCAAACTTGGTCAGCCAGGAAAAGCCCATGGAGGGTGTTAAATTAGCATAAAGCACTGATTCAGGGTGGGAATGACATCATTATGTTTCGCGTTTGCCCCAGCTAACTGCTGACTTCATCTGAGCCCAAGCTCGGAGTGGAGAATCCTGGCTGCTGTTACCCAGGCTCCATCCACATCCACCTGGTTTAAGTGAGTGGGAATTGTGAGGCTTCTGCTAGTCTTGAAAGGCATTGGATTGAGTAAGTTTGAGTTACTTTCTGGACACAGTGATTGATTTAGCCAATTGGAAATGGAGGTTTCTCTGTCCTGCCCATTTTACAGTCGCTTCTAAATAATCATTCAGAGGCTTATATTAAATATTAGTGTTCGACCAATAGCTTAGGCTTATTGCTAGCTAACTGAATATTTCTATCTGTTTTGCTACATGACTCAAGGCTTATTACCTCATTTTACATCCTGCTTGTTCGGTGGCTGACTAGCTTCTCTCTCCACTCTGCCCCTCCTCATCTGAGTATTCAGTTTGATTGTTCTGCCTAACCTTATCCTGCCCAACTATTTGTTTTTTTTTAATTTATTTATTTTTTATGGTTTTTTTTAAACTTTTTATTTTTTATGTGCATTGGTGTGAAGTGTCAGATCCCCTGGAACTGGATCTTCAGACAGTTGTGAGCTGCCATGTGGATACTGGGAATTGAACCCGGGTCCTCTGGAAGAGCAGTCAGTGCTCTTAACCACTGAGCCATCTCTCCAGCCCCCCTGCCCAGCTATTTGTTAAACAGCTTTTATTATTAACCAGTGAGAGGAATACATATTTACAGCATAGATCATCCCACAGCAGCCAGTGATCATGTGTCCTTCTTCACTCCCAGCTCCAAAGGAGGAAGTGGATCCAAAATAAAAAATCATTAAAGTATTTGGAATGAAATGAAGGGAATGGCGTGTGTCTCATGGAGGCTTGTATCCTCTGTATTATTCTGGTAAGAAAATGGCTGGGCAAGATGGTGATCCCAGCTCAGGAAGCTGAGGTGGAACAATTGCCCAAACTTCAAGGCTGTCCTGGGCTACATAGTAAGTTCCAGAACAGTCTGAGCTACAAAGTGAGACCATGGGCTAGGGATGTATTTTGTTGGTAGAGTGCTTACCTGGCATGCAGAGTCCTGGGCAAACTCAGTACCACACAAACCAAGCATAGTGACCCACACCTGTAATCCCAGTACCTGGACTCAGGAAATAGAGACAGGAGGATCAGAAATGAAAAGTTATCATCTGCTATATGGTGAATTTGCTGACAGCCTAGGCTGCAGGAGGTTCTGAAAGATGGATGGATATATGGATGGGTGGAGGGAGGGAGGGATTGATGGGTATATGGGTGGATAGATAGATGGGTGGGTGGGTGGATGGGTGGGTGGGTGGGTGGATGGATGGATGGGTGGATGAATGAGTGGGTAGATAGCTTGCATTAAAAATAAATAAGAAAAGGGACATAGAAAAACCACTAAAATATGTATGACTAAGAAGCGTTTACTCTTCTGAGGGTTCCTTCTTGATCATTTTCAAATAGTCAATCTGTATCTCTAGTTGGTGTGACAGAGACTCTTGCACTACATTTTAATGTTCTGTTGTCTTGAAATTCATCATTTTTTTAACTAAGAGATATATATGTTTACCCCTGGGATAGTTAATTTTATGTCAACTTGCCAGGCCATACTACCCAGTTGTTTGGCTAAGCATTATTCTGGATGTTTCTATGAAAGTGTTTTGTGGATGAGATTCATCTTAAAAGAGAGCTTGGCTTCTTCTCTTTCTCCCTCCCTCTGTGAGTTCACAGCAAGACAGTAGCTAGCCATCTGCAGACCCAGGAGGGAGCCATCAATAAGAACCCAATGAGCTGGTGCCTTGAACTTAGACTTCCAGCCTGTAGACTTGTGAGAAATATTCATGCGGGATTTAAACGGTTCAACCTGCATTTTGCTAGGACACCCTGAGCTGACAAGACTGTCATTAGCTGCTCTCCGAGGCTGCTGGCACTGAGGTCAAGGCCTGGAGCTCAGAAGCCATCAACACATACGGGTTAAATAAGTAACAGCACGAGAAGACTATCATTTTCCGAGACAAAGATCTGGCCAGAGTGCGGCTCTGCAGTGGTGACAAGTTCCTGCGTGTAGCAGGTGCCAACAGTGGCTCATAGAAGTCTCAGAGGCTCTCATGGGGTCTCAGAAGATGTTCCAGGACTCAGCCCCGGCTGAGTTGTCTGGGGACACCTTGTTGTCTCTGGAGGAAGGCTCCTCCTTCTGCTTCTGAACAGAACATGTCTCTTTGCTGGTATCTGGAAAGTTGTACACACAGCACTCTCAGCGAAGGCCCCGGATGTCTTGTGAGCAGGTCACCTGATAACAGAGCATAGGTACATGTGGGGGGGGATGGCATGTGGTGGATGCCATGCAATAGCTGTGTTGAACTAAGGGAGACTTTTATGGATTGCCAGCATTCCTCGGTCTGGACAGTGGGGGCAGGTAGAGCCAGGCAGTGGGCTCTGAGTGGTCCTGTGGCCAGCAGCTGTTGCTAGGAGGGGGCTGAGAAGGTGGAAATCATCCAAAGGTTTAGTCTGTGCATTCTAATAGTGTCAGGCTCCTGAGGGGCTGGCTCCCAGTCCTTGGAGGAACAAGTTGCAGTGTGTGTTAGGGGTATAGTAAAAGGCCCTCATTCAGAATCAGGAACTTGTATAATGATCAGGGCAGAAAGTAGAACATGGTTCATGTCCATTTTGGGGCTGTGGGGAGGGGAAGAATCTGGAATCCATAAGGACTCCCAGAACTCTAGCACCCCAGGGACTGGGTCTATTTAAGAGTTATAGAAATTGTCCAAAGGGCTGGAGAGATGGCTCAGTGGTTAAGAGCATTGCCTGCTCTTCCAAAGGTCCTGCGTTCAATTCCCGGCAACCACACGGTGGCTCACAACCATCTGTAATGATGTCTGGTGCCCTCTTCTGGCCTGCAGACATACAGACAGAATATTGTATGCATAATAAATAAATAAACAAACAAATAAATAAAAGTTGTCTAAGCCCACCTCCTAGGTTGTAGGCAGGTAACTGGTAGATGTCGATACAAAAAACGGGGGGGGAGGGTGCCTGAATGGTGGCCGTCCTGGGACATATAACCTGGTTTCATGTGACACCATTTCTTGGGAGATGTGACGAAGCATCTTCTCACCCCAGCTATGGAGCCAACCACAGACCAACATAAGGAGAGCTCCAAAACCCAGTTTGGTGAACCCATGAGTTTAATGGGGTTACTCCTAGGAGCAGGAGTGACTCGGGGCCACCTGCTACACCGAGAGCCCACCCCACGAGAGCGGAAAACCCGAAGTTCACTTCCTACAGCACTTGCGGGCAGCTCAACAGTTGAGAAAGCGTCTCTTCTGGGCAGCCTGGTTAATCTGGGCCCCTCTGATACCATAGATGACACTGGAGACGATTGGCTGAAAGATTTATTGAGCACTGTGGACAGACAGACCGATAGACAGCAGCATGCTGGGGACTCTCAGGAAAGTTCAGGCCCCAACACCAGAAACAAACCGTGCAGGGGGGATTCTCTGGAGGGAGGAAGTCAGGGCCTATGCGTCAGAAGTGGGAGTTCTTTTTTGTACCTTGCTAAGAACAGGATGGTTTCAGCCAGTAGCGAGACTCTAGGATGTAAGGAGCAGGATGTGTGGCCACCAACTCTGGTTTGGTGTGAACTCACCCCGACCCCAGGTGAGAGATCCTGGCACCAGGAAACTGTCAGTTAAGGACTCATGAATACTGTGTCAGCGTCTGGGAAAGGGGAAAGGCTGATGCAGGTATCGTGGCCTGAGCCATGGCATTCCGCTCAGATGCCTGGCTTCTCACATGGCCTCTGCAGTCCTCGGCAGTCCTTACTATTTATAGAAACTTGGCAAGGGAGGGGCATAGTATGCCCAGTCAGTTTCAGGGACTTCCTGAGTCTTATCTAGCGTGTATGGAGGATGGGATGTCATAACGTGGAGCAGATTGCTGGACGACACCTGAGGAGGGATGGAATTCTTCCTGAAAGGATAGAAAATGGAGAAAGGCCTGCGGTCCACAGATTGCATATGAGCATGTCACCGTCCCAGGTCACTCGTTATCACCTCTACTCCCCAGAGTTGCTGCCATACCTAGCGTTCTGTCTCTGATTGTTGTGTCCCCAAAGACGCCGAAGCTCCCTCCCTGGCACCTTTAATGTGAACAGGTTTGACAGAGGATCTTTACAGAGGATCAAGACAGCAGAGGTGGTGCAGGCATGCGCCATGGGCTCCGCGCACTATTTCCTTTCACTGGCCATCCCCGTGCTGAGGGATCAAGGCCAGGATGGCTCCATGAAGACTTCCTGCTTTAAAAGACAGAAACTCATTGGTGAATGCCTAACTCCATGTGGTTGTAAGGTTCTGAAACGGGGAATTATGGACCCTACATGTTCAGGACAGTGCTTCTGCAAGCTAAGACTGCCAGCAAACTCCGGGAGCTGAGATAAGGGCCTGGAAGATTCTCCCCCCCCCCCTCCCCGCCCCTCAGTCTAAAGGAGAAAGCAATTCTATCCACACCTGGGCTTCTCGATTCCAGGACTGTAAGACAATAAAGTGCCATTTACAGAAGCCACCGGGATGTACACACAGGTCTTGGGACAGCCACACACAGGAAAGGTTTAAGCCTGAGAGGGCCGCTGTCCTGCAATTTCTGTGTGCCCACTTTTCCCAGGTTTGACTGTTAATTAAGAATGACCTACCTCTACGTGGATAGATACAGGAAGAGACCTCAGCAGACACACACACCTGCAGACGTTATCCACCAAAGCAGACAATGTGCTGGAGGGCAGAAGGTAGGTGTTGTGCTTCCTGGTGATCAAAACAGGAAGTCGAAGTATCTACAACTTGCTCACAAAGGCGACTTGTCCACCCGGCTCCTGAGATAAGGGCAAAGCTGCCTCTGTTGGCTTGTTTCTGTGACACACCCTCCCTCCAGACGAGTCTGTCTTGTCCTCAGGCCTCCACAGGGTCACCTCTGCCCTGCTGTAACCTCAGCCTCAGTGGTCGGGCACACTTACTGCATCTGAACTCCTTCTTCAGGGCCGAAGGGCACTTCTCACGGGTTTCTGACTGTTCCTGCTCTACCTGAGCCCAGTCTTGTCTCCTGACCCCGTTGACAGCCACCGCCCCTTCCTCTGCGACCACCATCCCTGCTTGGTGGTGTACCTACAGCTTTCCTCAGTGTCAGACCCTTCCGCTGGGTCAAACACCTCTGCTATTGCTGGGGTACAAATGTATTTTTTTTACTTACCTACTTGTTTGTTTGTTTGTTTGTTTGTGATGGTGGGAATGGAACCCAGTGGTTTACGCATAGTGAGCAAGTGGCCCATCACTGAACGCCACACAGCCCGACCTGGCTTTTCTTCCTGTCTCTTGAATGCAGCCGGTTCGTCCCTGACTGGATACTTCTCTTCTGTCCCTTAAAGACACTCCCCACAGGCTGTCCCATAGCTGCCTCACGCGGGCCTTTGCATCACTGCCCTGCCGCGTTCTAAGCCTCCCTCTCAGAGAAAAACCCTTCCCTGATCTTCTCCAGAAGAAGGTGTCCTTCGAAGCACTCGGCAGCATCTGAAACCACCAGCTCGTGTTCATCTCATTAGACTCCAGCAGGACAAAAACGCCTACGCCAGGTAATTCAGTCAACAGAAAGAATTCCAACTGGAAATCAACAGGGACGAGGGACACACTAGGAAGATATGGTCCAAATGCAGGAAGCCAGCCCATACAGGAGGAGCGATGGAAGAGAAGGAAACAGGCAATGGGAACTGGAAGAAGGGAAGCTGCTGCAGGAAACGGACTGAGGAATGAAAGGAGCAGGGGGAACCGGAGCCTGAAAGGAGATATGAGGCCAGCCCGAGATGTCGGATGTTAGGAGCAATGAGGAGGAAGAGGAAGAGGAGGAGGAGGGTAAACCTGAGCAGAGCTAGCTGGCAGTGGAGCCTGGGAAATGGAGTCTTCCAGGCAGTGTCCCCTGTAACGGTGAAGCGAGGAAAAGTGGAGACAGATCTGCGAGCTGAACAACAACAAGCTGCACACTTGATCACCTGAACAGGCAAGCACCTGAGACCCTTGAGGACAGAGCCTATTGTTTTTCCTCCCCAGCACCTGGAGAGGTGGGCGGGCACAGGAGGCTTCCAATGCATTTGCGAAAGTGAGGGAAGAACACTAATGGTTGTTAGTTGTAGGTAAACCCAGCCACACTAAATTTGGTTGTGAGGACTAACTGAGAAACTTCAGCAAGTGCCCTGGGCTAAACTTACATCCTGTAAGGGACCCCCACAAGACGGCACACATTGTGAACTCACCTGTTTTCCAGTCATACCTGACCATGCTGTTCAGCCCTAGGCATATATGACCCCCTGTAGACTGCTGTGCCTCTCAATACAGTGTCTCTTTAGAAAACCACACACTTTCCCCAACTAGGTGGCTCGGCGAGCAAAGACAAACCAGAGGGTGACCCACGGGTCTCACACAGTAGGAGAGAACCAACTCCTGCAAGGTGTCCCCCCACTTCTGCATGCTCACCATGGCAGGCACATGTATTAATGAATTAATTCAAAACAACGTGTTCCTTGTCACGCCTTTCTGTTTTCCAAGGACCTTTGCAATGTCAGGCTCAGTTGTCTCGCTCGGCACATCCCTGTGATTTCAAGAATAACCATGAATTAGAGAGAATGCACATGTGCCAGGCCCTGTCCTAAAGCTTCGCCGCAATCCCCTTCATCCTTCGAGGTCTCTAAAGCTGATGTTAAAGATGAGGAAACGGAGGCACAGGCAGATCAGGTGACATGCCACATGTCACAGGGGTGGTGTACGGCAGACCTGCGTCTAACCCAAGCCACCTGGCTGCAGTTAACCACAGTCTAGCGAGAGGAAGAGCTTTCCTCCTGCCCTCTGTGAGGTAACTAGATCTGAAGGTGCGCAGGATTGCAGGAAGTGAAATGGCAAAGAAGGAAGGGTGGGGTTCTCCTGTGTCCTGTAAACACAGCTTTGTTTAGAGTTTTCTCTTTTCTTTCCTGTTTGTTTGGTTTTTGTTTGTTTGTTTTTCAAGACAGGCTTTCTCTCTGTAGCCCTGGCTGTCCTGGAACTCACTTTGTAGATTAGGCTGGCCTCAAACTCACAGAAATCACCTGTCTCTGCCTCCTGAGTGCTGGGATTAAAGGCGTTTGCCACCACTGCCCACCACTGGGTCGTTTTCTGTAGTGAGATCAATGGGCGTCAGTGGGCAGCTGCTGCGGAATCAGGACACAGAGCAAACTTCTGCAGTCCATGTGAAGTTAGACGGTGTGGCAGTGGGAAAGGCAAACCGACTTCTCTTTGCTTCAGGCAGCATCTGTGAGGCTGGAGTGAGGATAACCGGCAAGCAGCAGAAGGGCTTTCTCACTTAGTCAAGGATCTAGTCTAAACTTGGCTGGGAGCTTCCACGTGTCACCCACCTGAACGTGCACAACAGAGAACCCGAGGAAGCTGGATGGATGGGCCAACCAAACGCAGCAAATGGCTGAGTCTGGGTGAATGGGAGCATTCCCCTGTGCCAGCATAGAGGAAACATTCTGGATTCAACAATGACCCAGTCAGCAAGTCACGTTCTGAAGCTCCCAACACACACCTGGGGCGAGAGCAAGTGACACCTGAATAGTTTATGACCAGAATAACTTCTCTGGGAAAACAAAACAACATAAGACAGAGGGTCAAATGTTTGCACTTGAGTCCAAAACTTCAGAGGCCAAAGCGAAGATGGTAGCTTGAATTGTGTGTGTGTGTGTGTGTCTGTGTGTGTGTTGCACATGTGTGACAAGGTGTGTGTGTGTTGCTTATGTGTGACTGGGTGTGTATGTGTGGTACATATGTATGACAGGGTGTGTGTGTCTGTGTGTGTGTTGCACATGTGTGACAGGGTGTGTGTGTGTCTGTGTGTATGTTGCATATGTATGACAGGGTGTGTGTGTGTGGTGCATATGTATGACAGGGTGTGTGTGTGTGGTGCATATGTATGACAGGGTGTGTGTGTATGTTGCATATGTATGACAGGGTGTCTGTGTGTATGTTGCATATGTATGACAGGGTGTGTGTGTGTGGTGCATATGTATGACAGGGTGTGTGTGTGTGTGGTGCATATGTATGACAGGGTGTGTGTGTGTGTGGTGCATATGTATGACAGGGTGTGTGTGTGTGTATGTTGCATATGTATGACAGGGTGTGTGTGTGTGTGGTGCATATGTATGACAGGGTGTGTGAGTGTGGTGCATATGTATGACAGGGTGTATGTGTGTGTGGTGCATATGTATGACAGGGTGTGTGTGTGTATGTTGCATATGTATGACAGGGTGTGTGTGTGTGTTGCATATGTATGACAGGGTGTGTGTGTGTGGTGCATATGTATGACAGGGTGTGTGTGTGTGTGGTGCATATGTATGACAGGGTGTGTGTGTGTGTGTTGCATAAGTATGACAGGGTGTGTGTGTGTGTTGCATATGTATGACAGGGTGTGTGAGTGTGGTGCATATGTATGACAGGGCTTCAAGGCCAGAGGGGATATCCAGAGATATCCAGGTGCCTTACTTTGTCTTTCTCGACCTCCTCCCTTTCAAACAGGGTCTCTTACTGGGCCCCAAGTCCCTGGGTTTTCCTCTAGAGTGGCTGGCCAGCGAGTTCCTAGGACCCACTTGTCAGCACTGGGGTTGCCAGTGTCCTACACTCAGCTGTCCTTTTGTTTGTTTTATTGAGACAGGACCTCACTATGCAGCCCTGGCTGGCCTGGAACTCACTGTGTAGACCAGGCTGGCCTCGGACCACATAGAGATCCACCTGCCTCTGCCTCCCAAGTGCTGCTATTAAAAGTGTGTGCCCCACCTGTTTTTGTTTTGTTTTTTTAATGCAGGGTCTGGGCATCCAAATTAGGTCCTCATGCGTGTACCCACAGAGCCATCTCCTGTAGCATGAGGACCTGCTCGTTGGGGGTTTCTGTCCTGCCTGGTTCCCACAACCTTTAAGCCCCAAAGAAAATGACACAGAGGCCTCCATAAGATCATAAACAGATTGGTCCATTAGCTCAGGCTTCTTATTAGCTCTTGCAGCTTATATTAACCCATTATTCTTATTTATGTTAGCCACATGGCTCAGTACCTTTTTCAGTGAGGCAGGTCACATCCTGCTTCTTCGGTGGTCTGGGCAGGACTTGGGGAAGAGCTTCCTTCTTCCCAGAATACTCCTGTTCTCATTGCTCCACCTCTACTTCCTGTCTGCTTTTCCCGCCTATACTTCCTGCCTGGCTATGGACCAATCAGCTTTTATTTAAAGCATGATTGATAGAATACAGACAATTCTCCAGCACCAACCTCCCCAGACCTAAAATCACAAAAGGTATCAGCAGGAACCCAAAGATTGTCTAGCTTGGTTAATAGTGATATGCCAATGCTAGCTTCACTGTATCAAATGAGCCATAGATTCATGATGTGCTAACTAAGGATAACTGTGAGAAAGTACTCAAGATTCTCTATATCCTCTTTGCAACATTTTCTGAAATTCTAGAATTACTCTAAAAATTGTTACAATGTTTTTTCCTAAGTACTAGGGATCTAGCCTAGCTAGGGTCTCGAAAGTCTGATCTATGCTGAAGCCAAAATAATTTCCCTATTGTGTTGTAGCTTTGCCTTTTACAGTAAGAACTTTTGCCAATCAAAGATAACGGATGAGAAACACACACAAAAAGATTATTTTAGGGCCAACAAGATGATGTTGTGGGTAAATATGCTTTCCTCAAAGCTCAGAGACCAGAATTTAATTCCTGGGACCCACGTGGTAAAGAAAAACCGACTCCCAAAAGCTGCCTTCTGACCTCTGCACAGATGCTGTGGCACAACCACAACATACAACATCTACACACATACTAAATAAATAATAAAGAAGTATATAAGATATAAGTACGTTTAAATGGTTTTCCTTTGGGCCAGATAGGAGCCAGTTTTATCAACATCCATTTGCTATTATAAATATGTTTTCTGGGAGCCACTGCTTTTTATATCGTTTCTATCATTTATGCATAGATCTATTTTAGAATTTTGTATTTTGGAATGGTGTGGGAGCTGTGGGCTGCATTCCTGCTGCCCTGCTCCCAGCCGCCTGGCTAGCTTATGCCCTGAAATAATAACACACAAACTGTATTCATTTAAACACTGCCTGGCCTATTATATCTAGCCTCTTCTAGGCTAATTCTCACGTATTAATTTAGCCCATTTCTAATAATTTGTGTTGCACCGCTAGGTGCGCTTACCGGCAAAGATTCAGCATATCTGTCCTGGCGGCTTGCTTCATTGTGTCTGCCCTGGAGAGGGGAGCATGGCATCTGAGCTCACTTCCTCTTCCTCCCAGCATTCTGTTCTGTTTACTCCACCCACCTATGTTCTAACCTATCAGGGCCAAGCAGTTTCTTTATTAATTAACCAATGACCTTCCTCCATCAGAATGGGGCATGGTGATGCCCACCTGTAATCCCAGTACCTGAGAAGTGGAAGCAAGAGGACCAAGAATTGAAGATCATTCTCAGATACATTTTGAGTTCAAAGCCTGCCAAGCTACCTAAGATCCTATCTTACAAAAACAAAAAAGGAGGAATATGAGGGGGGAAATGGCTTAGTGGGTAGAACACTCGCCACACAAGCAAAAGGTCCTAGGTTTGAATCCCTAGAGTCCATGTGAAGCTAGATGCAACATCAGGTTTCTGCAACTCCAATGCTGTTATAGGACAAAAGGCAGAGACATGCGAAACCCTAGAAGCTTGCAGGCTGGAGAGTGTGGCATAGACAGAGGCAAACAGGAGGCCCTGTTTCAAATGAAAGAGAAGGTAAGAACTCACAGGCAAGGTTTCCTCTGAACTTTGAGCTCATGAACCTACATTCATACATGTGAACATGTGCATACATACATACAAGGTTATTTTTAACTATTTTAATTGAAAAGGAATTTTCTACTTTTTCATTCATTTTTCTTCACTCTTGATAATTTTATAATGTACATACTAAAATATGATCATATCTACCTGCGTCTCCTGTAGCATGAATTCTAATTGGTCTTAATAATAAAAATTCAGAGTCAGCTATCAAGGGTAAAAGCTGAAGAAGGAGCAGAGAAGCAAAGCAGCCAACCACTAGAAAGTTCTTACTTCTACAAATGCTCAGACTGAAGGGGTGATCCTGTCTCTATAAAACCTCAGACTGCATGCTTAGACTGAATTCTCAGACTACACTGAGCTCCTGTCTCCTCCCGCTTTATATTCCTCTCTCTGCCCAGCCACATCACTCCCGTCTCCACCTCCCTAGTGCTGGGATTAAAGGCGTGAGATCCCAAGTGCTGGGATCACCTTTGTATGAGCTCTGCTTCTCTTTAGACAGATTCAATTTTGTGTAGTTCAGGGTGGCCTTGAACTCACATAAACAGGCCACACGGCCATATTTTCATTAGGTGTCTATTAAATTCCAGATTCAATGGTTGCGGTAACATTCAATAGTTCAATTCAATAGTTGCTGTAACATATGGGTAAGTTTTGCTCATCAGATTATTTTTTTTTAAAAATTTATTTATTATGTATACAATATTCTGTTTGTGTGTATGTCTGCAAGCTAGAAGAGGGCACCAGACCTCATTACAGATGGTTGTGAGCCACCATGTGGTTGCTGGGAATTGAACTCAGGACCTTTGGAAGAGCAGGCAATGCTCTTAACCACTGAGCCATCGAAGGGCAAGTACAAGCCTCTCCCTGTTTTCAGAAGAGGAAACAAAGGGGTCTCTGTTTCCTCCCCTGTTGCTATGGGACAATACCCCGACAGAAGCAACTGAAGGAAGGAAAAGCTCCTTTTTCTCTCAGTTCAAGGTACCATCTGTCATAGCACACATGGCTTATAGAGATGGAACAGCTTGCCCAAGTGTTCACAGCTAAATGAACAGCTACTTGGTCAGAACATTCATCCCCTCGTTTTAGGGGCTTGGAAAATGAAAGCCGCTCATCTATTTTATTCTTTCATTTACTATGAAAGGGGAGGGTCACAGGAGGCTTCATGGATGTAGTTAATCTGTTACTTAAAATCCTTGATCACTGATTTTTGGGGGGGGGGGCAAAAAAATTCAGGCAAGAGAGGTATGAGTGGGACTGAGGAGATGACTCAGCAGGTAGAGCAGACTGCGCATGCCTGAGAAACCAAGTTCAGGTCCCCAGTACCAGCGTGAGACTTAAACACAGTGGCAGACATCTGTAGTTTTGGGTCATCCTGCACGGGGCTCGGGTCATGGGAAGCACCAATGCATTGTGGGAGAGGGAGAGCCTCAAAACTGGGGAGAGGGTTGGAATATGTGGGCGAGTCGCCCGCTGCGAGATTGAAGCGGGAACGATGGGAAGGCATGTCCAGAGGAACAAACCTCTGAAAGGCCAGTCCTGTTTTTCTGACCCTTGAAGCACACCCAGAACGGGGCTGGAGATATGACTCAGCGGTTAAGAGCAATCACTTCCAGAGGACCGGGGTTCAGTCCCCAGCACCCACATGACAGTTCACAACAGTCTACAACCCCAAGATCTCACACCCCCACACAGATACACAAAACACAAACGAACGTTTAAAAAAAAAAAAGACAAAAAAAAACCACACACACACACACAGAGACTTCCATTTGCATTGTATGAGCGTGGGGGTGGGGGAAGGAGGTGCACAGTTCAAGACCACAGCGAGGCCTAGTTCCGATTTCCTGGCTTGCTGCAAGCCCAGTAGTGTTTACTGGATGCATGAAGATGCAGGAAAGAGCAGCAAGTGTTTGGAGTCTGCTTTCCTCAGCCTCCTCCCACCCTTGCCCAACAGCTGCCTCTCCCCAAAGAATCAAGAGTCTAGAGAGGGCTATTGCTCCAGCTGGAATGCAGCTCCTGGGCTGCACCAGGGATAGATAATGGGAATGAGGGGCTTTCAGTGGGATCTCTGGTCCACGCCACCAAAGCTGAAAGACCCGCCTCCTGGCTGCATGAGATCTGAGTCACTGTGGGTGAATTTTAAACGTGAGCGACGAACAGGTTAGCTCTCTCAAATTGACAGCCAGCTTACGGCAATATAAACAAGAAAGCTGTGAGCGAGCCAGCGAGCGTCCATTGGACTCCAGCTCTCATTAGCCCTCTGTATGCTCTTCCCTCCGAGCATGTGTCAGGGCAGAGGTCTAAGACCATCTCAAACACCAAAAGGAAGTTCCACTGCCTCCTTGACCCCCACTTCTCTCCACAGATCAGCATGAAGTGGAGGCCAGGAGCCAGGGGTGAGTTCCCACCCAACATCTGCGGCTTCTAATTAATTGGACAGCCAGCGCACACAGCTGGCTTGCTCTCTCAACTTCGGTTTCCTTGCGCAAGCCAGGGCGGTCTTCAGCTTGCAGCGCTGTAGGTCCCGTTCCACCGCCCTTCCACAGTAGAGCCTGGGCAACCCAGGCTGCTGTGTGCCAGGTCTTCAGGCCAGCATCCTTCCTCTGACAGATAACCCTGCTTTTCCAAGACTCCAGAGCAGCCAGCTCTCCCTCACCTGTCTGGGCCTTCCTGGTGCTCCTCACCTGAGAGTCTGCGAAGCTCCCCCTCACCACAAGGGGGCGAGCCAGGGCAAAATGAATAGTTTTTCTCCCCTTTTCCAGATGGCCTAGTTTGGTCTTCTGCTGGTTCCCTCGCTGTCTGGTCAGAGTTGGTGAGCTCCCATTAGCTCAGGTAAACTGTTTCAGTGGGTGTCCCCGTCATGGTCTTGACCTCTTTGCTCATATTCTCATTCCTCCTACTCTTCAGCTGGACTTTAAGAGCTCAGCCCAATGCTCCACTGTGGTTCTCTGCATCTGCTTCCATCAGTTGCTGGATAAAGGTTCTATGATGAGAGTTCAGGTAGTCACAGTCTGATTACAGGGCAAGGCCAGTTCAGGCACCTTCTCCACTATGGCTTAGGGGCTTAGCTGGGGTCATCCTTGTGGATTCCTGGGAATTTTTCTAGTGCGAGGTTTCGTGCTAGCCCCATAATGGCTCCCTCAATTAAGATATCTCTTTCCTTGTTCTCCATCTCTGTCCTTCCTCCATCTTGACCATCACATTCCCAAGTTCTCCTCCCCCCTTCCCTTCTCCCCCAACCCCCATGCTCCCAATTTTCTCAGGAGATCTTGTCTATTTTCCCTTTCTGGGGATTCTATGTATGTTTCTCTTAGGGTTCTTCTTGTTACTTAGCTTCTCTGGGGTCATGGACTATGACTCCCTATCCTTTGCTTTACAGCCAATATTCATCTAAGAGTGAGTGAGTACATTCCGTGCTCATCTTTCTGGGTCTGGGTTACCTCCCTCAGGATTGTTTTTTCTAGTTCCATTTATTTCCAAGCACATTTCAAGATGTCATTGATTTTACTACTGAGCAGTACATTTTCTTTATCCATTCTCCAGTTGAGGGGCATTGAGGTTGTTTCCAGGTTCTGGCTATTATGAATAATGCTGCTATGAACATAGCTGAACAAATATCCTTGTGGAGAGATGGTTCCGCCGTTAATGCTAGGCTCACAACCAAAAATATGAGTTCGGTTCCCAGCATCCAGACGCTTTTCATCAGCACTGAGGGTGGTTTAACCCTCTTCAGCATCAGAAGAACTAACCCAACCCAGTAGCATTCAAAGGCTTCAAGTCACAATTCCTGGGGTCCTCAGCGCCCACACCCCCACCCCGTGTAACTGAAAAGGAAAGTTTTCATTTTCTACTTTGACCCAATGTCCCTAAAAACAACCATGGAAATAAAGAACCGCGATCAGAGGTGTGGCTGTCCCTCAGAGCACCAAGGGAGCAATCCTCTCCGAGCACTAGACACAAAAGTCCTCACTTTTGTGAGTTTTGTGGCCTCGAACTCACAGAGATCCGCCTGCCTCTGCCTCCCGAGTGCTGGGACTGAAGGTGTGCCCCATCACCGCCGAGCTATTTCTTTGTTTTGAAACAGAGTCCAGGCTGCCTTGGAACTCTTGGTTTTTAAATTTAATATTTAAAATTTTAAAGTGTCTTTTAATAAAAGTAATGACTTTTGCAGGGGCCAGAGAGATGCCTTAGTAGTTAAGAGTGAACACGACTCTTACAGAGGACCCAAGACTGGCTCCCAGTATCCATGTTTGGCGGCTCATAAGATCCCACACTTCTGGTGGGATCCCACACTCAGGCACCTACAATCCAAATACACTAATCTCAGATAATGGGAGTGAAGAACGGCATTCATTGTATTAGAGCTGTGCTGATCTCTCTGCCTCCTAGCTCCAAGGATGACTGAGGCTCACTTCCCTGGGTCTGTTCAGGGGACTTCAACACGGGAAACCTTACCCAGCCCGGACACGGACGGGATTGACAGATAGATAGTTCTTTCTCCATCCCGTCACTTCACCAACCTCTGAGATAGGCACTAAACTAAGAGTGGCTCTGAAGACAGCTGAGCCTTGGTGTTCTGACGCTGGCCCTGTGGACACCCCTAAGAGGGGTCCTCACTTCCTCCTCTGTAGGAGCCGCTGTCCAGCAGCAGCTGAAGAAGCAGCAGAAAGTGTAGACATGCCAGAGTGCTGGAGACTGAGCTCAGAACGCGCAAGGGACAAGACCTACAGGATGGCGGTGACGCAAGGGATCAGAAGCCAGTTCACTTTTGTTTGCCCCCAGCTCTGCCATGTTGTAGCTATGAAGCTTTGCCCTGGCTCACCTCAATGTGTCTGTCCGTAAAATGATAACATGACTGCCTATAAGCAAAGCACTAAGCACAAGATAAGGGCCTAGATTTGTAACCGCCAGGAACCTTTTGTGTGGTCAGAATGGGACCTCATGATGACAGTGTTTTAGTGGTGAAAGTCTAGTCTGTGGTAACTTGCTTCTGGAACATGAGTGAGGTTGAGTCCCAAATGCATGGAAATCTTGAAAGCTGCCATTACCACACTCCTAACTAGAATCTATGGCCTCTGCAATGTGACTGTTCAGCTAGCAAGGCCAAATTGAAGTTGCATTAATAGACATGATTCCCAGAACAAGAGAGGTGAGAGCTTCTTCTGAGCTCAGACCTGCCCTGGGTATTCATCAAAATGGAGGTGTCCTACAAACTCAGCTCTACTGGACCAAGTTCCGGTTTTTCAACATGGGGATTTGACCAGCAGATAGCAAGGAGTCAGGGAGAGACACCAGCACTTTTCCAAAGCCTCATTTTCTCTTAACTTTGTATGTGTGAAGGAATGGGGGTGCGGATGTCCATGACTGTACACACACATGTGGAAGTTGGAAGTCAGCTGGAAGGAGGCCATGCTCTCCTCCCACCATGTGAGTTCTCGAGACTGAACTCAGGTTCTGCAGGAAGCTCTCCTGCCACCCAGCATTGCTCCAGTGGTTCTGTGCACAGCAGTCTGCAAGGCCATCAGAGCAGCACCGAGGCAGGACACTGGTGGTACTGCTCAGCTCTGTACTGTGAGACTGGCTAGCTCCTCACGGAGCCAGCAACCATCTCAGTCCTACTACCAGGTTAACGGGCTGATACATCAGGTCTCCCCTTCCAACTTCTTGGCTCCTTTTAGAGCTTAGGTAGAAAAGGCAAGGAGTCCAAGGCCACAGCAAAGGCAAAAGCTGCCATACCAGACAGTGTCATCTAGGATTGTATAAGGTCTTCTCTGTGTGGTCCTTGACTGGCTCGGTCAACACTCCAACGAAAGGCTTAGCATGGACTCCACAGCACTACCCAGGCCTTCCTCTTCTATTACTGCATATTAATGAGCCGAACAATAGAGCTTTGGAGTCAGGGTTTACTCTACAGTAGGCACGGAATTGTCATAGGAGAGGTGGGGGCCCTGGTGGAAATGATAGGATCAGGGAAGAGCCCCCTAATGGGGTTATTTTACATATTTAGATATAAAAAGGTGGGAGCCATTCTGAATCAACATGACTGGCTATGAAGCAGAGAGGTTCCATGTGCCAGGGCAGAGAGTAAGATTCTGAGGACCGACTCTTCCTCAGGTGGCAGTCACGGCGGGACAGGAGGATCTGGTGCAGCGGGAGATTCACCAGGACAGGACAAATCGGGAGTACGCTGAGACCATCACCAGCAGCATACCCACCACACCTTCTGCTAATCTGTTAACTACAACTCAGGTCAGCTTTTCAGGGCAGAAGCCTGGCGGGCTCACCTCCTTCAAGCAAAGAAGCATCCAGAGACAAACTGGTTATTTCACATCAGCACTCCTGGTTTTTCTCCTACAGGTGACAAGGACATCTTACAGCAGCTGCCTTGGAATAGGACGCATTGAAGTCGCGAGGATCAAAGAGTCTGCATTGAGAAGGATAAACTAAAACAGACTCTGGCTACAGTGGACATTAGTGTGGTAGTAAAACTGAAAAGGGTTCTCCGAAGTGGACATGAGGTTATGAGAGTTCATTGTTCTGTTCCATTTTTTTTTGCAAATTAAATGTTAACTAATTATTTATTATATATCATTAAACTATTGTAAAAAAATTAAAAAAAATAACAACAACAAAAAACTATTGTTTAATCATATACATACACACACACACATTTGGTACTGCATTGAACAATGGGGTAAAATGATAAAAGCCACTTGGAATTGCAGTCTTAAGAATGAGTAGAGTCATGGGCCATGGTGGTGCATACCTTTAGTCCAAGCGCCAAAGAAGCAGAGGCAGCTGTATCTTTGAGTTTGAGGCCAGTATGACTTAAAGTTCTAGGACAGCCAGAACTACATAATAAAAATTGTCTCAAAAAATATAGAAGTGAAGCTCTGAATGACTAATTGAGTAAATTTTAATTTCTTTAGAACTGGAGTGAGCGTATCAGCCAAAATGATCAAATAAATCCAATTGACCAAAAGAAAAATCTAGGAAAAAAACCTTAAAACTGTACACTCAAGCTCTTCAGGAACAGTACTCAGAAGCACTCATTACGGCCCATTGTTTACCATACCATCATAGGCTTTCCTGCAGTACAGCCTCTAACAAAACTAGGCTGTCTCAACCCCGCAACAGGGTTATCTACCTTTATACATGCGGTGTATGCCCAGGCCAGAGTCCTTAAAGACAAAGCTCACGCCAGCAGGTGGGTCCCATGTGCCAAGCATGTCTATGCAGTCCATGCAGGCTTTCCTTACTGAGGAACAGAAGTGTTGTGAAAGTGTTGAAGGCACAAGCACACTACCAGAGAGTGAAATAAATGTGCAGCTTTTTTAAGTAATAAAAGTCAAGGTTTGGTATGTGAAAAGAAAAAACTCTCCACATGAGAAAATGCTGGGAAGTTATCCCAAGCTCACAAAATAACTGAGCACAGCAGCCCACAGCTAAGTCTAAGGCATCACTTCCCCGTTCTGAGGTCACATCAAGTGCTGCAGTGTGTACCAGCCTCTGTAACACCTTGAAAGCAGTTTTCAGAGCCAGGCACTGGCTGCCTTTAATCCCAGCACTCAGGGGGCAGAGGCAGGGGGATTTCTATGAGTTTGAGTCCAGTCCTGGTCTACAGATGTAGTTCCAAGAGCCAAGGCTACACAAGCCCTCTCCAAAAGAACAAGAAAACACAATTAAAAGAAAAGCAGTTTTTAAATAATTCGCATTTGAAATTGGAGTGGGAGCTCTTAATTCACAACCTAATGCAGAGTCTGAGTAGCAATTCAGCTCTAAGGACCCATGTAGTATGGAGGGCTATCAACAGAAAGCAGTCTGCAGGGGCTAGTTACAATGTCAGCACAGGTGTGACCTAGCCAGGGGACACTGAGTTAGCAGAGCACTGCCTGGGTGTGCCTACGGGTCCAAGCCAGCGGCTCCCAACCTTCCTTCCCAATGACACACAGCTTTAAGAGAGTTCTTCATGTTCCGGTGAACCCCAGCCATAAAATTATTTTCAGTGCTATTTTTTAAACTGTTATTCTGCTGTTTTGAATTGTAATGTAAATATCTGATATACCGGACATCGGATATGCTAACTGCCACGAAAGGAAAAGGGTTGATTAACCCCCAGATGCACAAGTTCAGAGCCACTTGCCTTGGCAATCAGAATCTGAATATGTAAATTTAGGAGTAAGCTGACTGCTCTCAGCAGTGTTGGTAGCTATCATCCGATCTGTTTTTGATTTTTAATTTCAGAAGGGGGTGCTTGGATAGCCCAGGCTGGCCTTGGATTTACTATGCAGCCAAGGCTGGTCTTGAAGCCTTGATCTTCCTGCCAGCTCATCCTACGTGCAGCATGCACCTGAATGAAAGACAGGCAGGTGCAGGGACATCCGCTTTCTCCAGCTCCTATTAGCACTGCCATTGTGTTGTCTTGTGCACCAGCAAAACCCAACTGTAGCACGCCAGCCTTTTCAGGTCTCCAGCCTTGCTTTCCGCCAGCTTTCCCACTCGTCAGTCCACAGACTTTCTCATTCCTGTCTCTCTCAACCTAGTTTACTGGTCCCAAGTTTCTGGAGAGCACAAGTTCTCTTAAGAGGTACAGAGGAGAAGTAAGGGCGAGTTTCCCAATCTTTGCACCATAGCAAGATAACAGTTGGTCCTCCCGAGTCCACGATTCCTCATCCATACACTCAACCAAGTGCAGACCAAAAGTATTCTAAGCTGGAAGAGAGACAAAGCCACCGCAGACTACACGTCAGGTAACAGGCCGGGCAGACTCACTCCTCACCCTCATCTGAAGATACACCTGAGCTGACCACGTACATTTGTCACCTAATAGTGTAACCACTACTTAGAGACCACTGATTCGATATTGCAAATCATCTGCCAATAAAACATGGGCATTGAACAACTTATACACAAAAACATTTATTTTATGAGGGGTTTGGGCATCTAGAGACTTTGGGATTCTTGGAGTAGGGAGATCCTAGAAGCAACTTCCCACGGGTATCAAGAAAAGACTTGTGTAACACGCAGGGAGACGCTACCTATCGAATCCCAGGAAAGAAACTCTGAAAACAAAGTTATTTCAAAGCAGTTAACAGGAACAACTTGACTGGGGCAGGAGGCACAAGCCTGGATGACAGCTCTTTAGTCTGTTCTGGAGGATGACTGTGGATGGCAGAGACCACACTACACACTGGTGTCTGCTGAGAACATGATCTGAGACAACTATGCAAACTAACTAGGCTGACAGGGAAGTCATGGGCTCCCGGCAGGACCCGCTGTTCCCTGCCTCATCACCACCCTGACCATTTCCTCAAGCAAAATGAACCTGGGAAAAGACGGGGAAGCCTGGATCAGCAACTGCTCTCTTTCTCTCATTCTGTGACCCCAGGCCTCCAATTTCCTGATGCACCCACTAACATCCCTCATTACGCCAGTGTGTTCTGGACTAATTCTCATTGCCCTACTGCGAGAACTATGTAGCAATGGGCAACTTCAAAGCAGCCCGAGGCCAGAAGACCAGCACAACAGCAAGAGATGATCCAGGGGAGAAGGCAAGGCTTTAGGAACTTGTGATGCCCACGTGAGAAGCAAACGAAGTGAAGGCCTGAAGTCAAGTGTCCCAGTATGCCAAGGCGGGAAGCAAATACAACGTGGCAAATGAAGAATGGCCAGAGAACAGGGAAGGCTGACCAATCTGTGCCAGGCTTTGTAAGCTTTCAGTCTGTTCAACCCACAGCAAAGCTCATCTGCAGACATAGCCACTAAATGTGCACAGTGAGCATTTCACCCCACAGAACTGGACTTTTAAACTGTCTAAAAGGTTACACAGAGGAACTCTGTCTTGAAAAACAAAAACAAAATATGAAGACTGTTTGTGGCCTGATTCAGAACAAACCATAAAGGACATGGGCAGGAAGTGCTCACTCACCCGTTTCTTCAGAAAGCAACCACTGCTTGCCCTCTGGTCTTTGTCATATACCGCGCTTAGGCTGGGTACTGGAAAGTGTCTTCACGAAACTGCAGTCACAGCCTTGTCAGGTAACCCAATGGTGTGTCCATGTGTTGGCTGAGAACCAGAACCCTGCCACTAGCCTCCTAAATTACATGAACCAATTCCTGATGAGAATAAGGGCTGGTGATGGAAGCTATGGCACTTCCCATCAATACCTGTATATAAGAATCTTAAAAAATGAGAAATGCCATGTCGGGTGTGTTGAAAATACTTTATAATCAATTCCCTAGAATCCTAGCCATTTAGTACAGGGAAAACATAACAGGGTAGAACATTTCAGTACTTTTAAACAATGAGACAAAATATTTGACTAGAAGACGGTAAAATAATTTTACAAATATAAATTCAGGCTTCCTCATATTTTCTACAGAGCAGCTAAACAATAAAAATACTAAAGAGGCTAAGACTCAAAATTCAATAATAACATTAAGAGATTTACCCCAAACTACCTGTAATTTTAATAGTAACAGTAACAGCAACAGACTTGAAAGCCCACTTCACTCATGTATGGAGTCTTGGTTGAGGAAGAAACGGTCACACTGGCCCAAGCTGTCCTCTGGAAATCATTATTCCTACAACTTGCAGTTTTGTGTCCAAGGACACAAGTTCCACATCACTTTCCAAAGAATCAGCAGCCACTATTTTTGTCAGTTCCGTGGCCAGTCTTACACAAATATCCTGAGCCATGAGGGAACAGAGAATGTCATGAAGCAAAGGGAAGTGTTCCTTATCCCACGGGAAATGAGTCACCCTTCTTCCCCAACCCACTGCTGCTCTTCCTGGACAGAGCAGTGCACTTCCCAGCCCTGTTTAATTCTCCTGAGACTTCACACATGATCCATTGTAAACCACACCAGCAGTACACCTTTCAACAGTCTGCCACATTTACGGAATAAATACATGAGAATTAAGCATGGCAATTTGTGAAGGAAAATCAGGGTTTCGTTTATTTTCATGAAACAGGTTATGAGCGCATGAGGAGCAAGCGAGTCACCACCGAGTGGTGCTAAGGACACTGCAGGACACTGAGCAGGGTCTGCAAAGCCATCTTCCCACATGGAATCACATGGTGGGAAACGTTACTTCTTTCAATGCTTTATATTCAGGAAAAGACGACTTGACAAATTCAACAAGATGACACGTGGCCCCTCTTTATCAAACAGCAATACTAATGGCGGGGTTTCCAAAGAAAATCAGAGATGAGCAAATTCCAAATAAAAGCCAACACTGTGATTGAGATTTTTCTTTTAATATGCCACGAGATATCTTGATTGTATATTTTCCAAAGTTCTTTCCAGCTGTATTTCCCAATAATACAAAAGTTTTCGCCCGTCTTTAAATGCAGTAAACTTTTCAAAATGCTTTCTAAATGCTGGATTATAGCCCCACCCACCTCCTCTCTTTGAAAGCAATGTAATACTAATAGATTTAATGGTAATACATTCTTATCTAATAAAGACATCCACAAGTATCAGAAGCCAATTTTGAAAGATTTGCTAATTTTGAACTGATTCAGCATTTTGTGGCTTATTTTCCCCCAAAGGCAGCAGTTTGACTCATGACCTGCTGATCATTGCTACTGAGGAAAGGGAGGGGGAAAGAAACTGAACGATGCATTTCTTCATTGGCCCCAAAAGTGCTAATTTCACAAAGGGATACATCAAAAGCAAACATGCAATGGTTGTTTTAAATTTTTTACTGCAATACAACAATGAAGTAAACAGTAATTAGACACCTACCAATCTCCCCCAAACAAATAAAGAATGTAAACAGGAAAATAACTCTGCCTATATGTGTACAGCTTCTCAAATCATGTCAGAGGGTCTCACATTCAATAATCAGGAAATTTTAAAATAGCAGTAATTATTTTCATTTTAAGAAAAAGTCCCCCTCTACCCTCCCTACCCTAAGTACTGAACATGAAGAATGGGCTTCCTTTTGCATCAATTTCATATTTGTGTGAAGCAGCAACAATGACCATCAATAATTTGGCATTTCTGTTTACAGATGCTCCAATTTTGTTTCCAATTTCAAAAAGCCATTATCCAGTGTTGCCATAAAACAGACTATAGATTCTAGGTAGCAAAGATTCAGAAACCAATGTTAAGTCAAAGAAAAGAGAAAGCAGGGCATCACACTAAATTTCTGGATCTAATATACTAGAATGAAACCCAGGAAATGTTACCTACTGTTTAGAAGAATAAAGACCTGCAAAGGCGGATGTTTGGTTGTCTAGTATTTTACATTGTGTGGATCTGCAGCATCTGCTAGCTGAAGCAGACATGCATGGTATGTATCCCTGCCCTGTGTCCTAGCTCCCTCCCTCCCACCCCCACCAACCTACTACCGTATACCAAATATTGTGGATATGAGCCCAAGTCACCCCAGACAATCCAGTGAACAAAGTTAGTGTAATGCACTGGTGTGAGTGAGATACAAAAGAGTCCCTTCAATCTTCGTCAAAGTTCTGCTGTAGAAGAAAGTTGGCAGCCAAATTCTCATTCTTCTCACAAGCAAAATATGCTTGAATCACAAGTCCTTCAGGAAATCCTAGTGCCTTTAACTGGAAGAAAAGAAAGCAATTAAACATACAACTCATCGATTATGGTCTAGTTTGCTTTCTATACTAGGACTGTAGCAGTGCCACTGAACACCTCAAACAAACAGTACCACAGAAAATGCTCCTGAAAAATTCACAAGTTCAGCCCCATTTGAATCTAGATCATTGTTCAACTCAGGGGGTGGAGAGAACATTTAATAATGTCCAAAAAATTTTTACACATTGTTCCAAATCAATGAGATTAAACCAACAGGCACAATTATGTTAAACATCTTCTGATACCCACACTTAAAAACCAGTAAGTAAGTAAATGAGCATGTAGAAATCTGGGCTCAAATGGCTTTAGTACAGGAAGGGTTGAGAGAGGGAAAGCACATGAAAAGACCTTAACTCGCACATCAACTTTTTGTAAAAATGAATACTTCATTTCTTAACATAGTTTGTATCTTTAAACACTTTATATTAAAAGGGGGTGACCAACTACAGTACCATTGCACTATGTATTCTGCAATAAAGACAGTGTTCCCCATTCGTATATACTTAAATTTGTAGCATTTTTGAAACACTAATAAGCTATTTAGCCTACACTCTTATTATTAAAATTACCTGAGACCCAATACTCAAACACTCAAGCCAAATAACAGCTTACTTTTCTACATACGATTATTACTTCTTAGTCGGATGAATACCTTCCCTAACCATCAACAACTTTCTATTACATAGTACTTAAAAGATAATTATTAGAGAAAAAAAAAACCCAAAAAAACCAAAACAAACAAAAACAAATCAATCAACAAAACAATCAAAGTAGAAAAAACTAAAAACATGAACGTGCTTTTTTTTTTAATCACTGCTTGGTCCATTAGCTCTAACTTCTTTTAATTAATATTTTATTTTTTTTACTATAAAAATAAATGTCAGGGGCTGGAGAGATGGCTCAGTGGTTAAGAGCACTGCCTGCTCTTCCAAAGGTCCTGAGTTCAATTCCCAGCAACCACATGGTGGCTCACAACCATCTGTAATGAGATCTGGCACCCTCTTCTGGCCTGTAGGCAGAATACTGAGAATACTGTATACATAATAAATAAATCTTTAAAAAAAAAAAAAAAGTCAATCCAAATTTCCACTCCCTCCACACACCCTTTCACATGAACGTGTTTTCTAAGTTGTGTCCAAACTAAAACAAGGTTAGTTGAAGTAACAGATCAAGAGATGGGACAATCCAACTACATTCTTCAATGAGACATAAACTTAATTGTTACCACAGAAGAGGGATGTTTTTATGACTTAAGAGGGGACCAAGAAGGCATGATAAACATATGTAGCAAGAAGCCAAAAATATATAAAACAAAAAAGTATCACTGGAGAGAGAAATCAGCATTTCAGCTATATCTAGAGACTCCAATGCCACCAGTACCAGCAACAAAAGATACAATCAGAAAGAGGACCAACAAGGAAATCAAAGGAATTAACCAACACTATAAGGCAACTAGCCTTGACAGCTGGAAAATGTTTAACAAGAGCATATTACAGTCTCAAATATGTACAGGATATGTTTCAGGAAAGATGGCCCTAAAACAAGACTTTGTAAGTTTAAAGAGCAGAAGTTATGCAAACTCATTTCTGAGACTGTGATGGGACGGCGCTTAGAAGTGCGTAGGCCTAGAGCTATACACAATTCATATTAAGACAGGCCCTGCAGGGGTAGGATTCAGTCCTCAAGAATATGTGAGGTTCTGGGTTCAATCCCAAGTGCTACCCACCAAGAGTGTGCATGTGAGTGGGTAGGGTCGTTTACTGATCTAAATGCCTACTTTAACAAATTAAAGAGACTAAAACCAACCCAAAAGCATTTTTGAAGGGGAAGGGTTAGTGAGGACTCCTAATTTTACTTAAACAATTTTAGTTACAGAGCTTGAGACTCTCATGGAACTCCACCCAGCATCAGTCCTAGGTGGTAGCCTTGCTGGGAAACTTCCTCTGGCTCTTTTATTCACTCATAATTTTCCTAGTAGGTAACGAGCACAATGGTGGTTGGGGGCTGGATCTGGGCCTGGTGGAGCCTTCCTGAGCCTATAAAAATATGAGCTTGAGAACAGAAATACAGAAAAAAGGCAGTGCCCCATCCGTGCGAACACCTTCAACTGTGGTTTAATGGTTGTGTACTCAAAGGTTTCACAAGATAACCTGTGATATATATTTTAGCAGGTATTTTATGGAAAAGAGAAAGTGCTATTTTTTGATTGACTGAAATTAAGTTCTATATAGCCTGGATATATAAACAAAAAAGCTTATGTTTTGCTACCTTAAAAGCAAAACAAAAAAACTAACTCAAAGTCAACCAGCAGGGAAATAATAAAGACTAGAAAGAAATGCAAGAGATTTAATATTAAAAAACAAAACAACAAAAACAGTAACTTAAAAAAAAACTGAAAGAAGGGAGCTGGGAGGAGTAAGGGAAGGGGAAAATGTAGTCTGCATGTATTAGAGAATATTTTCAATAAAAAGCACTGAAAAATCAGTAACTGACAAATTAAAATGGTCAGGAAAAAATTGAAGATTCAAATTGCTAAAGTAAGGGATAAAATTAAGCAAACATTACTGCCTTTTCGACAATGAAAACTACACAAAATGAAATATGTAAGCACAGAAACTCCCCCAAGGAACATGAAGGATGGGTGGTGACTAAGTCTATCAGCTCTTCAAATAATCAAGACCAATTCTTAAATTCTTTCCGAAAACACCCTCCACTCATTCTGTGGAGTCACAATTCCCCACAATACAAGACACCTATCACCAGGAAACTATGAAGCAGCAGCTGTTTTGAATATAGGCCTAAAAACACTCAACCGAACCCCAGAAGACTGAATCAAACAACATCATCTAATGATTAGTGAGATTTGTTCCAAGAATGCAATGTTGACTCAATATACACAATAAAGTACTTCTTAGAAGACGATCACGTGACAAACTGAGAAAAGCAACAAATGTACCACCTGTTATGACAAAAGCTCAACAACCTGACACCACAGAAGAACACCTTCCTTAACCAGAAAACACCACAGAAACAAACAAATGAATTCAGCAAGATTTTAGGAATCTAAGATCAACACACAAAACTGTTCTTTGTAATTACAAATATTCTTTGTAATGTTTATTTTATTTTTAAAAATGAATATTTTAAAAATAAAAAGAGTAATTACCAATAGCATAAAAAAGAATAGATATTAGGAATAAACTCAAAAGTAGTACAATATTTTTAACTTACACCACTGAACTGCCTTAGTAAGAATTAAGTTGTTTTGTCCTCTTTGTTTTGAGATAATCATACTACATAGTCTAGGCTTCCAATTGCACCTCCTAGGAGCTGGGATCACAAGCTGCTCATCACACCCACAGACTTAAGATTGTGAACAGCAGTCTCGGAGGGCTCAGTGGTGCGTGCTGCACTCCCAGCACTTGCAAATGCAGGCAGAAGAATCAAGTTCACCCTCATCTACATATCAAGTTGAAAGCCAGCACAGGATTTGAGACAAAACTGCCTCAAATGACAACCCCTCCACCCCCCAAAAAAAATCAAAGAGGAAAAAAAAAGATACAGGACATTTCTAAAATGCATCTCCCGGCTGAACATAAATAAAGGCTCTAAACTCAGCCATCTTTAAAAGTTTCACCCCTAGAAACTTGACAAGCTGATCCTGAGATTTACACAGGATGAGAGATCTGGAACATCCACAACAATTTTAGAAACAAAATTGGAGCACTCAACACCTGATTTCATATTTTCTTAGAAACCTGAAGTAAAGGCAGCGAGGAGTGAGGTACTGGCCTCAATGGCATGTGAATAGACATGGACCAAAGCATTAAAACTAAGTTCAAAAAATAACCCTGACACATCCATGGACCACTGATTTTTTTACAGAAACACATAATTTCAACGTCTTTTCAACAAATGGTGTTGGGATACATGGATATTCACATGCAATCTCACTCATATTCATTAATAAAAGAACACAAAATAGATCACAGACCTACACATAAGAGCAATCTGTGAATTCTTTCTAAAAATTAGCATGCCTTACTTTCACTTGGATTAAACAATGCTTATCTACAATGCAGAAATGAGAAATCAATTTAAGCCTAGACTCAAAGAAAATGAAAGCCAGACATGGTGGAGCACCACACCTTTAATCTCAGCACTGGAAGGAGAGGCAGAGACCGCAGATCTCTGTGACCATGTAAGTGTAGAGTTCCATCTGATTTCCAGCTCAAAATACTTTGTAGCAATAAATGGGCAAGTATGTTACTTTCCTGTCTACAAATGTAAGAATGAGAGCTAGGTTTACTGATCACAGTTTAACAAAATCTAGGTTATTGCATTGCTCAGACCTGCACAGGTCCATTATTGAGGACAGATAGTTAAAATAGGTAGTGTCTGATGTTTATTGTATACCACTCTTGCATAATTCGCATAGATATTTATTTAACATTTTAGGGACAGTAGTGAAATAAAATTTGAAATTATTTTGAATTAGGTATAGTGCTTTAATATTCTTGTGTTTTACACCAATGAGAACTGTAATCCATTAATATGTATATCTGATTTATACAAGAAGGCCCTTTGCTGTAGAGGAGGGGGGCACAAACACAAAGAGTAAGAGGTGGGGCTACAAGTCCTTACTGCAGTCGCTAGGGCAAGGAAACAGAACTGTTTCTGGTGTACAGAAATGCTGCAGCTGCATCCCAGCAGGAGCCACCAGCCCAGGTGCTAAAGTAACCAAGGAACTCAAATCTACTTTGACTTCAACTCACCCGTTCTATAGCTTCTTTTTCCTGAGGTGTTACTTGAATGTAGTTCATGTGCCCACTTCCAGCATCTGCAATTCCTCCGCTGCCACCTCCACCACCACCTCCGCCTCCTCCACCTCCGCCACCTCCTCCTCCACCTTGACCACCTGCTTCCTGAACGGGTTCATTTAGCATCTGGATAAAGTGTTCCTGGTGTTGGCTAATTTGCTGTAGTGATTTGAAAAACACAAGCAAACACTACATCAACACACCAATCATAACTGTCTTCAGGAAAAAGACAACTCTAAATAAGAACAGAAAAGGCTCAGCAAGCATGGTGATTCACTGAGGCCGAGGCAGAACAATCACTGAATCTTAGGCTTGCCTGAATCCAGTAACAAATTGAATTTAGGGCCAGTCCTTTCAAGTCAAAAAGGAAAAAAAAGAAAAGGAAAATGATTTTTTTACATTATCATTAAAGAAACAAAATAGTTCTGAGAGGCAAATGGAGAGAACGCAAATTCTGTAGTATAAAAACAACACAACATTACAACTCCATTTTCCAAATTAGCAAGGATCATCACCTGCAGCAACTGAGGGTTCTCTCGACCTATCTGCTGTAGCAAAGCTGGAAGCAGGGAAGGATTCTGCTGGATAATTTGTCGCATCTGTTGAAACTGAGGTTGATTCCTTAAAAATTCAAGGGGGTGACCTGAAATACATTTTAAAATAAAAGTGGTAAATACATAATAAAGAGGGAGGGAAACCATACCTTCAGACAGAAAATACTTCAAACGAAAATGACTTGAGTTCTCAGGTGCAGTAGAAAAAATAAGTCACAAACTCTCTAAACCCCCATGTGCTCCTTTGCTCTGCTGAAAGTTTTACTACTAGCAAAAGGACAGAACACTAAGAAGCAAATTCACTCACAACGCCCTGTGAACCATTACAGCGAATACAAGAAACTGGTGTCCTGCATCAAATGGTAATCATGTTATTGTGATTGCTCACAAAAATATATATACACACACATAACATATATACGCATTATTCCTATTTATGTGTCATATTAAAGTGAGACTCGAGACTAAGCTACCTAGCAGGTGATTAATAGAAATACTAAAATCTAAGCCAGAGCTGTGCCTCCTCTTTTCACTATATAACATAGAGTCCTGACTGACTGCCAAAATGAGAGCAAAAAACACATAGCCTTTCCAAAATTGGCAGTCCAATCACCAAGATTTTTGCAGCTTTGAAATTGCACAGTCTTTTCCTCGCTTGAGACAGGGATTCTCTTGTACCCTGGGGCTCTCTGGGAACTCCGCTGTGTAGACTAGGTTCCCTCAAACTCGAAGATCTGCTTGCCTCTGCCTCCCAGTGCTAGGATTAAAAGCACACACCACCACACCCTGCCTGCATCTTATGCATTTTTATAAAGTGAGCCTTCCATTCTGAATGAGCACTAAACTGAAACTGTGAAGAACCAAGTAGTGAAGTAATCTCTGACAACACAGCAGCACCAGTGTGCACTACCACACACGTGGTTGAATCTCTCTCTCTTCTGTGAGTGAGGACACGACTTAAGACATATCCAAACCCCACTGAAGCGCTTCAGATCAAACAATCTTATACTCAAGATCGTCTGCCATCAGAAACAGTCACTACCTCCAGCACTAGTTGCTGTCGTTGTCGTTGTGGTCGCTGCAGCTGCTGCCACTGCTGGAGACTGAGGAGTTCCAGTACTCACTGCTTGGGGAGGAGGGTCAACCACAGCCTGACTTTCTCTATCTCCTGGGATTCCCTGCAACACAATTTCCAAGCTTTCAGACATCTCACAAACACACAGGCTAAATATTATACACAGTAAAACATTTGTGGCTTATTGAACATCATTGTCTACACGTAAAATAACATCTATGACATCAAACATAAAAGGTTATTAATCTTAGATGGTTGATACTGTGTAGACCTCAGTGCTGTATGCATGTACTGTATGTAAGGCAGCACAGTTCAACAGGATTTTCTACAGTAATAGATGTACTGTTCAGGAACAACCACAACCCACACCCAATTAGACTCTAAGAATATTAATAACTAGGCATTCCCTCTGTATGGGGGTCCCAGACGACTTTCCTGAGCTGTCACTCAGCAACACAACATTAGAACATTTAGGGTAAGAGGGTGACGGCTCTGAAGTGACTCCTGGTGGTAGAAGTGTCTGACGAATGAATACCAGGCATCTCTGGCCAAGGAAAACCGTCTCCTCTACTGACTCATGTTTCTAAGCCAAGCATCATCTAGGAAGCACCTCATATAAAATTTCAAAATTGACAAAATAGGTATAAAATAAATTTCAATAGTTTAAATTTCAAATGATGCTTTTTGTATGTTTCAAGCACTTGGTTTTTTTTTAATTATTACAGCTTAAAAGTACAGAGTTTTTATTTTGATGAACAAGATTAAACAAATGGCAGTTATAGCTATTTAAAAATCCATCAGTCTTAGACTTTATCAAGTGGTGGTAAGTCCATTTCCTATTACACACAAGGCAAACCCACTTTAGGAAAGACAGGCAGTGAGCAGTGGCTAACGGTGCACCTGCACTACAGGTCCAGCCGGCTCCTGATGGGGAATCACTGAAGGCTAAGACTACTGACTGGCAGGTCCAGGGTCCAGAATTTCCGTCAAATTGTCAAACAGAAATGGTAATGGTTCTTTTGCACTAAATATTTCATAACAGATTATGTGAACAACTAAAATCTACTAAGATGTCAGCCTACTCTATTAGAAAGACACCCTCTCCAGAGCTCACAGGTGTGGAAGGCACCACCCAGAAAGCCACTTCATAACTCGCTGCCATGGCATTTTCTAATGAAAATCACCTCAGAATCTTTTCAAAGGTTACATTTTATCAACACAAAATGTTAACAGCAAACTATCTAGCATATAGTATTTGCCACTAAATTGCTAACTCATCTTTTAAAATCTTAATTTCTTTAGAGTTTGATATTAAAGAGAAAAAGTGAAATACACTTCTCACCATTAGAAGATACTCCACAGCTCTGTCGGGGTTGTTGAAACTGGCTCTCAGGGCCGCAATTACTTGCTCTCGTTCATAGCCCATTGACATGATCTCAGTTATCATATTCTCGTAAGATTGACCTGTCACTAAACAGGTGTGTGGGGGGGGACAAGGAAAAAGTACATGAACATTTAAAAAACATTCTCTCCACACCTCTCAACTGTATGATGTCTATAATGTTTCATATACTACTGTGTTGAGCAAAGACAACAGTATGAAAGTCAACAAGTAGTCAGATGCCCTCCCTTAAAAAATGTCCGTGTTCTAATCCCCAAAACCTACAAAATACATAGACTATGTAACAAAGGGAAGTGTCTTTCCAGCAGATGGGCCTGATGTCATCAACAAGAGAAACAGAAAGGTAAGAGACAATGAAGACAAAACAGAATGAGAGCTCTGTTGTTGTCTTTGCAGGTGAAGAACCGGTTTGTAAGCTTTTAGAATCTGGAAGTGATAAGGACCTAGATTCTCTCAGTCTCAAAAAAAAAATTATTGACATCTTGATATCGGTCAGAAAAAAACCGTGTCAAAAATTCTGACCTACAAAAATGGCCAGAAAACTAATTGTTTCATACCACTAAGTTTGTGGTAACTTACAAGAGCAACAGAAAATTAGGTGGCTTTATAAGCACAGTAGAAATATCAGCTACAAATACAAGAAAGAATTCACAGGTCAGAGAAGGCAACCTGCCCAAGACAAAAAACAAATGGGTTGTTCTTGTAATCTTACCATTTGAAAGGCTGCTCTGAGTTTAAGGTCAGTTTTAGCTACAGAAGTTCAATGGCAGTATGGGACATAAAGACAAGTTCTAGCTGACAAGAAACAAGTCATTTTTTGCATATATTTCAAACAATCAAGTCTGGTGTGATAAGGTTGGCTTTTATTTTTTCTTTTGACACTTTGTATTTTCAAACTGATGGGGAACAAGTTAGCAAGATACAATTTCACACCCAGGGATGGAATTACTTGTGTTGTAAGTGAGTCACTGGGCACAGGCAATCTCCAATCTTCCCAGGTGGATGTTATCTTGCCTAAAAGAAAGCTACACCCACTCAATTCACCTCTATTAAAACTATCTTCTTTTCCCTTTATGTTCTGGGTACCACTGCCTTTCTTACCACCTCAGAATTCTTCACCCCCAACTCTGCTCTCTAGTTTAAATGACCAGCAGCCATATGCCACCAGTAAACAACAGCAAGCACACTGGTGCAAACAAGTGAGGGTGCAAAGACTTTTGTAGAGGCTGTAGATTTCCTGTTTGCAGTTTAAATAAACAAGTCTGCAAATTCAGAGGAAGATGAGTAGCACAATTACAGTGGGGAATCCCTACAGCACACACGGAGTATTTAGTCATTCCCATAGTCTAAATGTTTAACTGTGGCCTAAAGCAGAACCACAGAAAACACATAATTATAGAGTCAGGAATACTGAGACTTTACTAGAGTGCTTGAGAAAAACGGTTCAAGATACAGACCAGGAAACGAGGTATAACAAAAGCCAAATGGGAAGCTAACGAAGTGGGGACTCAACAGAGCAAAGAGATTCTGGAATTACAAAGCTGAGAATGATCTAGGTGACATAAAGACATAAATGTAAGGGTGCTAGCATTCCTATCTGTTGGCTTCTTGACCAAGTCATAAATTGTTCTGCTTCCTACACTCTGAAACATGAGCAAAATTATGTTATGTCTCTCCTTAAAATGTGTGTAAGTAAAATCAACACCACCACCAGAAACTTAGACATAGCAGTATCAGCAGCAAAAGGCCTAATTTACTTGGCTCCTGCTCAATAGAACCAAGACACTCTATTGTGGCAACACTGGTAACAGCCAGAATCTCCAATAAACTTAGACACAAGTGCCCAACTAGCTCAGAACCAACTTGTAATCCCAAGGGTTGTCAGTGCCGTCGGAATGCAGCAGCAACTGCTGCTGCTAAGGAGCCAGAAGCCAGTCACAAAGGGGAGTGCACCTATCCCAGCCCTCCATCTACACAGGAACAGGGATGCCAGCCAATAAACATAAAAACATGAATTGTATCAGAGGTTTAATAATAGGAAGAAAAAATGCTGACAGATTAGAGATGAAGGGAAAGGGGAAGACTTTATTAAATAGTCAAATCAAAAGTTGGGGCAAGAAGGCCTTTTTGCTATTTGCCCATATAAGTAACAGGATGCAGCCAGAAATCCAGAACACCAGCACACTGGATGAAAGCTGGGGGTGAACATACAAATGTGAAGCACATAAAAGAAACCAGCAAACCCTTCCAAAGGCACTTACTTCTGCAATAAGCCTATACACAGACCAAACTTGTTAAGACCACATACTTAGAAAACTCATAATGGGAAAATAATTAGCTTCAAAGGAGTGTGCTTAACTGCAAGAGGAGATTTTAAAGAATTTAATATGGAAACCAAAGTCTCTAGTACTATGATCTAAATAAGTCATGTGTAAGTGACCATGAAGCTGATTACAGTGTGATCCTGAAGGTGAAACTGGACTGTCTGATGACTTCTTTTGTAAGTTAGACACTCACCAAGGGCACTTGTTGCATCTTCAAAAAGATTTGACCGGGAAGAATCTCCTGGTGTACTGTAAAGGGTTTTTAGAAAAAAAAATCACATTTCAAAAAGTATGCAAAATCCACTTAAATTATTATAGCAACTAATTTCTAAAGAATTCTTTATTAATGCCTACAGGTAAGTCAGTCTCTTAGAGATTATACCCAAAGCTTTACCTGTAGGATTTATGGTTAAGGTAAGACTACTTCTGAGACTCTGTCATTCTAATTAACATTAAAAAGATATAAAACAATGCCTTTAAAGAAAGTGTGCTCTAAGAAGTATGAGAATAACCCATAAATCAAGTCACAGCAGAAGAAATACCAAAAGTAGCCACCTGTAGAAACCAAATGAGGCTGGCGAGTCTTTCACAGTGAGGTTCTCAGTAAATTTCCAACAATGATAGGGAAAGAAAGCACACAAGTTAAGGAATACGGCATACACAAAGGAAGAAAATGGGGTGAGGTGCAGCTCTTTCTAACCTAAAGAAAACCAACTGTAAAGGTATAAGGTCCTGGGTTAACCCCGGGCAATGCACTCACATGCACATCCCTATGTTTCCGCTTTGTGGGGAAATCAGAATTAAGTTAAAATAAAAGGCTGAAATGTAAGACTATAAAACACCACAGAGATTCTGACAGTGGACACACAAAATCATGAATGACGAAGTAGAGGTGAAGCCATCTAGCGGAATCTAGAGGAATGAAGACAGAAAATGGGAGGAGCAATGAAAGGGGGTGGAGTTATAGGACAGACTTGCCCAGTATACAACATATACTTATGAATACTAATTAAATAACAAAGCAATTACAATTTTTACTTTATTTTCGTGTAGGTGTGCATCCCTAAGTGTATGCAAGCATATGCACATGTGAAGTGCCTTGGAGGTCAGAAGAAGCATTAGATCTGGACCTGGGGTTACAGACAATTGTGAGCCACCATTATGCGTGCTGGGAACTGAACCCCAGATCTTCTGCAAGAGCAACTAGTGCTCCTAACAGCTAAGCCACCTCTCCAGGTGTGACAGCAGTAGTAAACTATTACACACGCTCCATATATTTATACTGCATTCCAATTTTACCTTTTAAATTACATTTTTTAAATGGACTTGTGTGCAAATGTGTATCTGTGTGAGCAGATATGGATAAACAGAGATCAAGAACTATTTTCTTCTGTTTCCTACCCTGTTTAAGAACCTCTCTGTGACCTGGGCGGTGGTGGCCTATGCCTTTAATCCCAGCACTCAGGAGGCAGAGACAGGCAGATCTCTGTAAGTTTGAGGCCAGCCTGGTCTACAAGAGCTAGTTCCAGGACAGGCTCCAATGCTAGATAAAAACGCTGTCTTAAAAAAGAAAAAAACAATCAAAAGCAAAACATTATTTTGCCCTTGTCCTTCACTAGTTTCTAACTTTAAAATATTAAAAATATTTAATACTAAAATGTTAAAAATAAATCCCTTTAAGCATTTAAAACTGTAGTGTACTTTAAACACCATTCCTCATGTCATGGATGTGCATGTATGCACACAGATACTTATGTTGTCCTACAGCCTCTGTCACATAGTGGAAAAGTCCTGACTGGGTGTGGCAGAACACTGCTGTAGCTTCAGCACTCAGTAGTTGGCCTGCTCCAAGTTCAATGACGACAGTATGGTAAAACAGATTTCGGGTTGACTTAATGTGTCGTTAAACAACAATGAACTCACAAAGCATAAGTGCAGTTTCCTTCCTTCCTTCCTTCCTTCCTTCCTTCCTTCCTTCCTTCCTTCCTTCCTTCCTTCCGGGATTTAATGTATTTTGTCTACATATGTATATGTACCACACATAGGTCTGGTGCCTGCAGAGGCCAGAAGAGGGAGTCAAATCCCCTGAGTAACCAGATAGTTGTGAGCCACCATATGGGAAATGGGAAGTGAAAACAGGTCCCATGCAACATCTCTCCGGCCCACAAGTGAAGTTTCTTTATGGCAATCATCAACAGTACCCTCTGCACTGTTCACAGGTAGTTTATCAAGAACAAAACTAACATGAAAAAACAAATTATAGGAACAAAATGTCTGGCCAGCAGTGATGGAGAAGCCTTCAGTGTACCTCCTGACACCTATTCGCTGAGTTCTGTGATTTAAAGGACACATTTATCTTGCCTTCTAGACCTTCTGTCATTCTCTCCAAAGTTACACTATTTTGAGAAAAAAAGAACAGCCAAGTGTACACTTCAGTGATGTAGAGAAGAGCGTGACCCTTGCACAATGACATGCAAATTCGTGAAGTGTTCCATATTTTAAAAAGAGACTAAGCAACTAGTATATAAGTCCAACTAAGAAGTCTACAGTTAGCCAGACATAGTGACACACACCTTCAGTACACTCAGGAGGTAGAGGCATGTGCATCTTTGAGTTTAAGACCAGCCTAGTCTACAAAGTGAGTTTCAAGATAGCTAGAGCTACACAGAGAGACTCCATCTCAAAAAACCAAAACAGATGAAGTCTGCTTTCCTAGATCACTAGCCATCCTTTTCTAACTTATTGACTCTCTGGAGACCTAAAATGTTAATTTAAAATTTTTATTCTTTGGCAATTTCATGTGTGCGTGTATTCACTGTATCATGACCATATCATATCCACTCATCTGCTGCTATTTCACACAATCTCATACACATATAATATGTAGTTAATGTTTCTTGATTATATCCACTCAACTCTCGGCTATTACCTGTCCCTCAACTCTCCCCCTCCCACCTTCACGTCCCCACTCAATTCCTCTCCCACAGACAGACTTCGACACAATGGTTTAAGCTGATTCTAGTGATCTTCCACTGTGTAAGAGCAGAATGCATTCTAGATGTACATGGGGAGAAAGGATTTAAGTTAGACAATGGTGTCAAAGATGCTGGGTGTGGGGTAAGTGTTCTAGGTTAACATAAGAAATATATTCCCTAAGTTTTGTGCTACTTCTTAGTAATGGGCAGGAGATTCTACACTCTCCCAAAATACAGCTGACTGTATGAGACAAGGTGTCAGAAGATATTTGATTACACTGTGTAAAGATATGTTACTGTGACTGGCTTAAAAAAAAAAGCTGAACAGCCAATAGCTAAGCAGGAGGTATAGGCTGGACTTCAGGGGAGAGAGGAAGGAAGAAAGAAATGGAGAGGTGCTAGGAGACACGGAGAGGAAACAGGAGGTGCAAGAAGGAAGAGAGGTAATGCTACATGGCAGGACATGGATTAATAGGAATGGGTTCATTTAAGCTGTAAGAATTGGTTGAACAAGCCTAAGCTATAGGCCAAGTTTTCATAATTAGAAGTCTTTGTGTCATTATTTGAGAGCTGGCTGGCAAGACAGAAAAGAATCATCACAACATGGAAGCCACATTTAGGGGCAAAACGCTAAAACAAAGTGTCGGGGCCCGGTGGCAACCAGGACCATAAACTATTTCTCTGGACCAGTCCCCAACATAAACTAAAACTATTTTTCTCTTGACTGGCGTGGAGGCGCAGGAAAAAACACAACTCACATGTATTGCTAGCTGTCATGCAGGCTAAATTAGCACTTCTTTTCAGGCATCCTCCAAATTAGAGAAGGAGCAGAGCAACACCCTGACCTTTTGTCAGGCTAGCGACAGCCTGTCTGGAAGGTTATGTGACCACTTCAAGTACTAATTATGGCTTGATAGCCTGGCTGCCACACCACCTTTTTGTTCATTACTTCCATGCTATATATTCACTTGCCTGCCTACTGGTCCCTTAAACAGTCTCAATCACCAGAGCCACTGTTAAGGTGCCACAGTATAGTGTTCATGAAACCTTTATTTTAAAAAACCTTTAATAATGCCCTCCAAATGTAATAGTAGTGATGCTAAGGGATGAAATACGCTGGAGAAGCTTTCTTTAGTGACTGAATGAAAGCTCTCAACTTAACTGGGGGTGGAGGGGTACAGACTAGCTAATCTACAGGACCATCATACATTTTAAGACAGTATACTTCAAAGACTTATTTTTGGAGACAGGTCTCTCTATGTAGCCCTGGCTGTTCTGAAACTCACTATGCAGACCAGGCTGGCCCCAACTGAGAGATTCACCTGCCTCTGCCTCCCAAGTGCTGGGATTAAAGGCGTGCCAACTACACCTAGTTCAAGAAACATTTTTCTTTCAGACATAATCTTGCTATGAAAGCCCATTTTGCCTCTGAACTTGCAATTTTTCTGCTTCGGCCTCTGAAGTGCTCAGATTAGCCATGAACACAACAGCTGGTTCACATCCTAATCTCATTAGTAATTAATCTCTTACTATGTCTAATTTATAGATTAAACTTTACCAAGGGCATGTCTGTATATGAGGCAAACCTGCACATACTGCCAGAAACCCCACGGATGATTTCCATGCTTTCAAAGCATTTCTAATCACTGTCAGTTTTCCACAGTGGCTGGCTCGGACTCCTAGTTCACGTAACTCCTTCTACTTGTGTTCCAAGCTATAGCTCAGTGCCAGTTTCAGACTGGCTGTAATAGAACTCATATTTTAGATAGCCCAGGAAATCCCTTTGATTTCCAGCCAAAATTACTATGACTAAATCATCTGCTCTGCCCATAATATTATCACTGAAGGAACACCACCCCAAATCACCCCACAATCCTATAAAAAAAAACAAAACAACAACAAAACCCTGCAATTCCTCCTGATCCTTCACATTTGATTCACCAGGTTTCAGTGAGGAGCGGTGACTTTGGTAACAATGAGGAAGAGCTCTGGCTAGGAGGCTGTAGCCAAGAGTCTGTGAAAGCTGCAGGTATCAGGCATCTATCTCCTGCTGTTTCTGGGTGCTGGGTCAACAAAAGAGGCAAGTAACAGCAACTACTGCTGATCTTACCTGACAGTCACCACACCTGTGCCACTTTCCACCTCAGATAATCTTAGTGTGACCTTCATTTTATAGATGAGGAAAATGTCCAAAGACCTTAATGCTGTTCTTAAAGTATAAGAGCTAACAAAGGTCAGAACAAAATACAGTGCAATACAGCAACTGAATTATTTAATGATATGGAAGGATGCAAATGTTACATATATAACAATGGCCACAAACAATTACGACAAATAAAAATGATTGGCTGCCAATGTTATTTACAATTACTTTTTTTAGGTAATTTATATTTCTTAAACATCTCTACTCAGAAGAAGCTTTCCAATACATCTTTCTAAAAACTCAAAACATAAAAATCTGTATGATAGAATGTATACCTATATTGTTAATAGTAAACTATCAAAGTAGTCACAAACTGGCTGGGAAGAAAGCTCAGTTGATAAAGGTGCAAGCACAAGAACTTGATTTTAGATCTCCAGGATCCACGGCAGGGTGCAGTGGCATGCCTTGTAACTCCAGCACTGTGAGGGTGTTAAGGGGTGGATCCCAAAGGTTCATTGGACAGCCTAGCCAAACTGGCAAGCCAAAGACCCTGTCTCAAACAAATAGGGTAGAGAGCAACAGAGGAAGATACATTACATCAACCTGTGTCCTAAACACACAAGCATGGTACATGTACATACAAGCAAGAAAAACAGACATAAGGATATGACACAGAGTTCACTTAGAAATAAAAAATGTGGGCTGGAGAGATGGCTCAGGGATTAAGAGTACTAGCTGTTCTTTCAGAGGACCTGAGTTCAATTCCCAGCACCAATATGGCAGTTCACAACTGTCTATAACTCCTGTTCCAGGGAATCTGACACCCTCACATACACATTATGTGCAGGCAAAACACCAATGTACATAAAATACAAATAAACTATTTAAAAAAAAAGAAATAAAAAATGTAACATAGTTTGACTTTTACAAATCCAGAAATATGGCTACTTTGTTATTTAATTTCTTAAAACACAGTCCTTACCTGTCAGCTGGTGCTGGGCTAGTAACCACTGGTGACTGTGCTGGCTTTTCTGCAGCTTTCTCAGGCTGAGTTGCACTAGCAGGTGCAGGTTCAGAAGATGCTGTAGTTGAGGCTGGAGTAGTAGATGCAGGTGTGGAAGTGGGAGCTGAAGCAGGGGTGGGGGCTGGAGCCTGAGCCACAACTGTTGCCGTGGAAGAGCTAACTGCAGCCGTGGTGGGAGCACTCGATGGCTGAGTTGTCGCTGGCACTGGGGCTGGCACTGCTTTGGGCTAGACGTGTTAAAAAAGCAAAGTGAATATAAGGTATTACGTGATCACTCGCTGGACGATGGCAACAACAAGAACAGTCTAATAACTAGTAACGTAAACATCATTTTGTAACTGGATGATAAATGTGGATGATAAATGATCAACATTAGCAAATGAAAGTGCTTCATTACTCCTCAGAGTTCCTAGGATAAATTACATTATCTTAACTATCAAGTGCACTTAACATTAGACTCATCTCAGTCCTTATAGCAATTCAGTATAAAAAAAGAACACAAAGAAATGTGTCTTAAATATAGAACACACATACCCAAAAGTACCATATAGTTTTCTAGCGCTTTACTTATGCACCTTGTTTATAATTTTAAAGACTATATTGCCACTTAAAAGCATTATCAAAATAAGTCTTTGACATTGAAGTTAAACACACACACACACACACACACACACACACACACACGGAGCAAAATGATGTATATACTCTGTACTTCCTGAACTAAGAGCACAGCCATAAAGCCTTCCAAGCAGCAAATGCAATTACACATAAATAAAAGTCATAGTGAATTTTATTCTACCTAAATCCTACATTCAGTCTATTCAGTCCATTACTTTTCTGTAGACTTAAGTTTACTATTTTAACAAAAGATGGGTTTAAAATCTCCCACTATCCCAAGTCAGTAAACTACAAAAGCAATGAGCTGAACTGTGTCTTGCTTAACTTGAGCTGTTAGGCGAAGCTAACAAAGTCATGTGTATTTTAAAATACTTTAAAACACCGCTAGCATATACTCCCTTCTCTTTTTCTAATTCTTTCTCTCCTTCCTTATTTATTTAGTTAGGTTTTCAAGAGGGGGTTTAGTGAAGGCTCTGGAGATAGAACTCAGATTCTTAGGCTTGCAAAATAAGGAAGCACTTTACTGGCTGAGGTTTTGTCCCTGCTCTCAAGCTCTACTTTAGGAAAATAAATAAACAAGCAAACACACAAATAAATACAAAGCTTGCTTTCATAAAATCACCCAATATATTTCAACATCAGGAAATCACCAAACAGCTCTTGCTCAAAAGCTAATTACAAAAATCATCCCATCGCCGGGCGGTGGTGGCGCACACCTTTAATCCCAGCACTCGGGAGGCAGAGGTAGGCGGATCTCTGTGAGTTGGAGACCAGCCTGGTCTACAGAGCTAGTTCCAGGACAGGCTCCAAAACCACAGAGAAACCCTGTCTCGAAAAACAAAACAAAACAAAAAAAATCATCCCGTCATTTCTTTAGCTGTCTTTCTCTTTATTTCTTAAAACTTTTCTCCTCACTGAAAACTGAACTCGCACTCAATTCATGTTTTTTTTTCCTGCCCTGAGTCTGTCAAATCTAGCAAAAATATCTAGTGCCTGAAAGGCAATATATTGTAAGCTACAGAATGAAAGACATTAATTTGTTTGCTAAGCATATTTTTAAATAATCATGTGGTTACTTAACTACTCTAGCACCTCTTATAAAGCAGAGTGAACATAGATTAAAGAAAGATGATAACTCTTCATGGGCTTTAAGGAGTAATGCCCCTTAAAAAATAAGGCACATTGTTTTACAAAATGAGTTTAGAGCTACAGATACCTAGTTATCAGCCTTACAGGGACCGTGGTAGATCTGCCTGTATCCCACATGCTGTGCTACAGAGATGCACACAACTCATCGGCTGTGGACGTGGCCACTGTGTGCTGATTCACATGCATAACAGTACAGTGGGAAGACAAAACTTACTTTTGTCACCATAACCACCACAAAGTTCTTCTCATCAATTTTGTATTCTTTGAGAGCAGTGTCATCACTGAGGATTTTTCCTAATAATTCAGAGGAGAAAATGTTATTTAAAAATACATTAAGCTGTCTTACAAAAAAATTACTCTTAACATTAATTCTGTCAAGTAAAATGTCTAAGAAAAACTTGAGCATTCAGCTAATAAACATATAAATGGACATGTACCACTTTAAAAGCATAAGCATTTGATGAAAAAATATCTAACACCTTCAGCATATAAAACACCAACTGATTTGGCTTTTAATTTATTAACTATTTGAAGTCAGCCCTACAATCAGGAAAATCATAAAGACAAAGAAAATTAAACATTTTCAATTGCCTTGTCACCTCGAAAATATAGTTTTTTTTTAAAAGAAGGGATGAGCAACTTCCTACTTGAAACACTAGACACTTGATGAATCAGAAACGTTCCAATGTTATTTTTTAAGATTTATTTTTTAAATTATGGATACAGAGTTCTTCCTGCATGTATCTCTGCAGGCCAGAAGAGGGTACCAGATCTTATTATAAATTGTTGTTAGCCACCATGTGGCTCCTGGGAATTGAACTCGGGACTTATTAAAGAGCAGATAACACTCTTAACCACTGAGTCACCTCCCCAGCCCCATGTTCTAATGTTTTAAAAGTAAAACAACCACAAACAAAATAAGCCAAGTGAACAAAACCTTTCATAAAAACAGCAGAACATACAAGAAAAGAGAATAGTGGAGCTCAGTGAGCATGGTGCACAATACCAAAGCTATGCTCGGGTCAGGACTCCTAAATGGTTCCTCACTTGAATTTAGTTCTCTATTCTAAAAAAGCTATTGCATAAAAATCAGTATGAATTACACAAAAGAGTGGGAATGAGATCAAGAGGCTAGGCACCAAAAATTATAGTTCATCCCTTTTGAATCCTGACAACAACGGAGCTAGATCAGTGTGCGATCATTCTCACCTGTCTCTCCTAGAAGGAAACATGCCCAGCAGTGGGTGATGCATACCTGTGTTGTTGCTGAGATAGAATTTCTCTGTGTAGCCCTGGCTGCGCTGGAACTAGTTTGGTAGAACAGCTGGCCTGGCCTCAAACTTAGGAGATCCATCTGCCTCTGCCTCCCAAGTGCTTGGATTAAAAAAGGTGTTGAGCCACCACCGCCTTGTTTTTGTTTGTTTGTTTTCTTTTTGATGTAATCCCAAGGCTCGGGAGGCTGAGGCAGGCGATTGTGAGTTCCAGGACAGAAAGGGATACAGAGTGAGGCCCTGCTTTGAAAATACAAAAACTACAAAAGCTCCATGAAAGGAAACAAACAGGTTAAAAACTTATTTCACTGGGCTGGAGAGATGGCTCAACGGTTAAGAGCATTGCCTGCTCTTCCAAAGAACTTGAGTTCAATTCCCAGCAACCACATGGTGGGTAAACAACCATCTGAAATGAGTCCTAGTGCCATCTTCAAGGGAACAAATGAGTTTTCTCTACTAAATTCTGCCATCAAGTTTATTTTTTAACATATTTTCCTGAGTGTCAGTGAGGCTAATTAAATTTGTAATTTCCTATTCGTATTCTTGGGTGCTTTTGTATTGGGGCTTCCTTTTCTTACGAATTTAAAAATACTCTATATAATTTGTATTTCAATTTGGGGGGGAGTCCTATCATTTAATCCTATTATGAAGATCTTCTGATGTATGAAACAAGCCTTCATTCTCCAACTTTCGTATTAGTCAACTAGTGCACAAGTTCTTGACAGACTGAAAGTCATGAATGACAACGAAGTCAGTCACAGTACTCAATCACTCCATGGACACAGAAGGCAAATGTGCAGAGAGAAGACTGAATATCAAAACATAATTTAAAAACTACTTCCACCACTGTTATCTATGATCATGTTTCTGACAAAGTCAACTCAAAAATACTATAATTTCTAAGATAACAATTTTCTTTCTTTCCTTTCTTCCTTTCTTCTTTTTTTAGGCAGGGTTTCTCTGTAGCTTTGGAGCCTGTCCTGGAACTAGCTCTTATAGACCCGACTGGCCTCGAACTCACAGAGATCCACTGCGCTAGGATTAAAGTCGTGAGCCACCACTGCCCGGCATTAAGATAACATTTCTAAAACTAAAATGTCAAATAAGCAAAGCACTGGAAATTAATTTCAAAATTGCATTCATACCTGCATAGATTAGCTTCTGACCCGCTACTGGAAAGGCGTCTTTCCCCTTTTCAGATTCAATCTTCTCTTTCAGTGCCTTTACCTATAGGAAAATTTAAAAATAATAATAAAAAGAAAATTAAGCCTAAATTTAAAAATTAAAATATACACTGAAACAGAATGCAAGAGGAAATTCTAATACATTTTAATTAGTGTAGAAGGCTAAAGAGATGGCTCAGCAGTTAGGAGGCTGCTCTTCTAGAGGACTAAGAGGTTCAAATCCTGGCATCCACATGGCAGCTGACATTTTAAGGTCTTGTCTTCCCAATATTTTACTCAAAGACCTACCCTGAATTATTAGGTGTCTCTGGCATGAACTTTATATCATGTTCCACATACATAGATCTAAAGCATGTATGATAGGTGGATTCAATCCCCAGCACTATAGAAAAACCACAAATAGTCATTTTTTTTTCTTATTTAACCAACTTAAAATAAAGAGTCCAAGATTCTGAAGCTTTGTGTCATAAAATGTATAAGCTTATCATTTAGATTAAGAAAGGTCTAGGACCAGGCATGATGGGGCAGCCTTTAATCCCAGCACAGGGAAGCAGATCTAAATGAGTTCAAGGCCAGCTTGGCCTACAAAGCAAATTTCCAGGACAGCTGTGACACAGAGAACCCTCTCTCAAAACATAACAGAACAAAACAAAACAGAAATGCCTTCTTGCAGGGCATGTTGGTAAAGCACTCTGGAGGCAGGTGGATTGCTAGGGGCTTGGCCTGGCTAGCTTCATGTCAACTTGACCAACAAGCTGGAAGGAAGGAACCTCAATCAAGAAATGTCTCTATACGCTTTTTCATAGTGACTGATGAGGAAGGAACCAGCCCATTGTGGGTGGGCCGTTCCCTAGGCTGGTGGTCCCAGGTTCTATAAGAAAGCAGTCTGAGCAAGCCATGAAAAGCAAGCCAGAGTAGCATCCCTCCATGGCCTCTGCCTCAGCTCCTGCCCTGACCCCCTTAGACGATGGACTACAATGTGGAAGTGTAAGCCGAATTTATAAACCCTTTCCTCCCCAGCTTGCTTCTGTGTTCATATTCATGACCATAGAAACCCTAAGACAAAGCTCAAGCCTGCTCTATGTAGTGAGTTCCAGAAGAGCTGGAGTTGCACACATAATAAAGCGAGAGAGAGAGAGAGAGAGAGAGAGAGAGAGAGAGAGAGAGAGAGAGAGAGAGAGAGATATTGAGAGAAAGAGATACTGCCTTCTGGGGCGAGCAAAATGACTCAGTAGGTAAAGGAAGGCTCTTGCAGCTAAACCTGAGTTTAATCCCCAGGACCCATGGAAGGAGAGACATGACTCCCATAAGCTGTTCTCTGAACTCCTCTTGACAAACATGCAAATGAAACAAAAAGTAAGTGCGATCAAAACCAAAAGTCTTTTAACCTAAGAGTTCTAAGAAATAAAACATTTCAGTTGAAATAAGAATCATCGATGTTGTAGGCAAATCTATTATAATGATTCATTATAACCAATCAGAAGACCAATGAAACAGAACATCATTTCCCTAGCACAGCTTTGTTTTGTTTGTTTGTTTGGTGTGTGTGTGTGTGTGTGTGGTTTTGAGACAAGTTTCTCTGTAGCTTTGGAGCATATCCTAGAACTCACTCTGTAGACCAGGCTGGCCTCGAACTCACAGAGATTCTCTGCCCCCCGAGAGCTGAGAGAAAAACAACCACCGCCCAGCCAAACACAGTGGGTTTTTTTTTTCTGGGTTTTTTTTTTTTTTTGGCTTTTTGAGACAGGGTTTGTTTGTAGCTTTGGAGCCTGTCCTGGAACTAGCTCTTGTAGACCAGGCTGGCCTCAAACTCAGAGATCCGCCTGCCTCTGCCTCTTGAGTGCTGGGAATAAAGGTGTAGACCACCAATACCAGGCTCAAGTACAGTGTTTTTAAGCCCACCTGAAGGTGTTTCCAAGTTTAGCTAAGGTTGAGAGCCGCTGGGCTACTTAAACGATTCTCAATAAGTAACTTGGCCTCCTTCAGTATCAGTCGCATCTGTAATGGATGAACTTTACAGCATTTCAATTCATAAAATTATGTGTCCACAGGCTCAAGAATTAGAAAACGAATCCAACCAACTCCTTGACCTGACCAGTAAGTAGAGAGGCTTATGAGGTAAAAAGACAAACATGGCTCTTCTCATACCTTAGTGGATCTATATTACTTTATTTTACTTTATTTATTTATTTACTTTAAAGACACAAAAATCAAGGACATCACCAAACAGCTCTTGCTCAAAAGCTAATTACAAAAATCATCCCATCGCCGGGCGGTGGTGGCGCACGCCTTTAATCCCAGCACTCAGGAGGCAGACGGATCTCTGTGAGTTCGAGACCAGCCTGGTCTACAAGAGCTAGTTCCAGGACAGGCTCCAAACCCACAGAGAAACCTTGTCTCGAAAAACCAAAAAAAAAAAAAAAAAAAAAAAAAAAATGCTGTATTGCTTACCAATACTTATTAACAATATACAAAAAATATTGCATTTTTAGATCAAAGGATGAAGTAGGCCGGGCTGGAGGGATTGCTCAGAGATTAAGAGCACTGGCTGCTTGTTCTTCCAGAGGTCCTGGGTTCAATCCCCAGCAATCCCATGGTGGCTCACAAGCATCTGTAATGAGATCTTGTGCCCTCTTCTGGCCTGCAAGAATACATGCAGGCAGAATACTGTATACATAATAAATCTTAAAAAAAAAAGAGTAGGCAAAGGGGGCAACTACCACTATATAATCTAAATTAAAACACCATTAAATGGCTCAAAGAGTAAAAGGACTTGCTTGTAACACAAGTATAATTTGAATTCAAACCTGACGATGTGAGTTTGGATTACTGGAATCCGTATAGCAGTTCTACTTTGTGGGCACATGTCTGTTATCCCATCACTCCTACTGTAAGAAGGGGCAGAAAAGAAAATTAATCAATCTCTCTCTCGTGCGCAAGCGCACACACACGCATGAGCACTTACAGGCCAGTTAGCCTGAGTGTGCAACACACCTGCAAATAGTAGGAGACCCTGCCGGGGCCAAAAAGATAGCTCAGCAAATAAGAATGTAGTGGTCAACCTCAGGCCTGGGGTTAGATCTCAGAGACTCACAAGGTAAGAGGAGAGAACAAGTTGTCCTTTGATATCTACATGCACAACAGGGCATGTTGGTGCCAACCAAGACACACACACACACACACACACACACACACACACACAGAGAGAGAGAGAGAGAGAGAGAGAGAGAGAGGGAGGGGGAGGGAGGGAGGGAGGGAGGGAGGGAGAGAGATTAAAAAAAAAAATCCAAAGCCAAATAAGTTTACAAAGGACTTCAAACTTATACCAAAATTTCTTTGGATGGTATCCTTGGTATCTGAAAAACCTGACACAGACACCAAAGATTGTTTCCTAAATTTCTCCTCCAAAGCAGATCCTAAATAATTATAGAAACAAAACTGATTATAAGGTGTCTATTAACAAACAGTGATCTCAGCAATTGGGAGGTAGAGACAGATGATCTCTGAGTTCGAGGCCAACCTGTGTGTGTGGGGAGGAGGGCGCAGTGGGGAGTCGAAAAAAGGAAAAAAGAAAGGTGTCTACTAACTGCAATGGAAAGGAAAACTGCACCACTGAACTCAGTGAGAGACTCATAAAACAGCACCTGATACTAGAGCATTATGTGAGAAGAGGCAGTAAACAAAGGCTGTAGAAAGTTCTGCTACTTGGGGCTGGAGAGATGGCTCAGTGGTTAAGAGCATTGCCTGCTCTTCCAAAGGTCCTGAGTTCAATTCCCGCCAACCACATGGTGACTCACAACCACCTGTAATGAGGTCTGGTGCCCTCTTCTGGCCTGCAGACATACACACTGACAGAATATTGTATACATAACAAATAAATAAATATTTAAAAAAAAAAAAAAGAAAGTTCTGCTACCAAGCAGGGCAAACTAAGTTTGATTCCCAGATCCCACATGGTGGAATTAGGAGGAGAGAACCAATTCCCACAGCTAGTCTTGTCCTCTGACCTCCACATGAGGCCTGTGGTGTTTGTGGAAAAATACATAAATGTAATTATTTTTAAAGGCAATCTTCATTGGAATTATTACCCAGAGGCTATTATTTTAAATCCTGAATCTATTATTTTTCCCCACAGAAACTATGTAAAATGTTCCTAAATCAACGTATACACATCAATTTAATTTGCTTTTAAAATACATTCCAGATGTTACAACCTTAACGAGATCAAAGCAGATAGAAATGGGAGAGTGTATAAGGTTAATTCCACACTAGCTATAGCGTTTAAAGTTTCTAAAAGGGCAAAAATAAGCCATTTTATTGTGTAGGTCAGGGGAACCAGCCTGCCTAACCAAAGCAGAGAATGAGAAACAGCCTTGCTCACTATTGGAGCATCAGTATCTGATTTACATTCAGTCATAAGAGCAGATCCACCTCCACTGCCTGGATGAGCCTACGCGATGTTATTAAAGAGTTTACAGAATTCATTCACAGTGAGACTGGCTTCACTACCCAGGTGTTTATAAGAAACAGGTGGTACAGCATCATTTGGCAGGGTTCACCCTGCTATAGGAGGTCAAAGTTTAACACATTCCTTTAAAAAGCAAATTTCATGCATTACCTATGGGGGGAATCTAACTTTTAAGTTGAAATGGTAAGACCTTGGTTCCACCTTATCCCTTTCAAAGCCACTGATAATGTAAAGTTGAAAGAGTATCATTTACACAAGCTTTTTCATAGAAAAAATAATGAAAAGATTGATCAAAATAAAATTCATGAAAGTGGATTTTTATTTTTAAACAGCACAACTTCTTCCACAATTTTTACAATTCTTTCACAATTTTTAGGCAGCAAATTACTTGCTTTTCATATCAACTCTAAAGGAAGCAGGTAATTGAGGATATTCCCTTTCTAAAAAGATTTTTTAAAAACACTATACTCAACGACAAAAGACAAGTGCACAAGAGAAGAGCAAGACATGAAAATAGTGAAACAGAACATGTTCTTTGAGTTTTATTGTAAGGTGGAAACCAAGAAATAGAACCACAGTTTAAAGGGGGTAAGGGGAAGGAGAATTTTATTATGATAGGGATGGACATATGCATACTCTAAAACTGAAAACCCAAAGAAGCAGAGATGCTGGGGTCAAGTATGAAATGCTCCCAGCAGGTTCACATGTTAAAAAAACAGTCCACTACTGGCAGCACTATCTTGGAAGATTCTGGAAGGGAGGGAAGGAGAAAAAAAATCACTGGGGGGCATTCCTTTTAAAATCAACCTATAATTTCTATTCTGCTTCCTGATTTCATGAAGTGAACTGCTTCCTCCTCCGTAAGCTCCAGCCACCATGATGTTCTATCCAAGTACATGAGGCCAAGTAACCGTAGGATGAATCATCTGAAACCATGAAGGAAATATATCACCTCTCCCTTATGCTGCTGTTGCTCTCTTGGATATATGTGGTCACAGTCACACAACGTGCCTAATATGTGTCCTTTTCGGAAGAAAGGAGATAAAATACAGTGGAAAAATGCACATTAACCTTAAGTGGTACATCCATAATAGACTGGCATCTACAATTTAAAAAGAAAACCACCAGTAACAAGTAGGTAGTTGTAGTAGGGCCTTGTAGATGTACTGTCAAAATTATCAATAAGAAAAAAAAGCAGTATTTCAGCTGAAAATAACAAATAGAATGAAATCTTCCTGCAGCAGTGGAAGAGGGAGTGGAGTACAACGACTGTCAGGTAAGAACTGATATTTACACTCAAGAGTCTGAGACAAGTTCGTGCAACTAAGTATTTGTCTGACTTCACAAGTCCAAGTGGAAACATCAAAGTGAATTTTAGAGCTTCTGTAATACCCAATCAAGAACAATGGTGCAGAAGTAGGACCATACTGCCCAGCACTGTTGACATCAAACTGTATATACATATCATTTCAAATCCACAGCATCTTCAAAAGGCTTTCAGGTATCATTTCCTGTGCTGTTGTCCTCATTTTACAGAAGAGGACACAGCTGGGTAACCTACCCAAGGTCACAAATCAGCTACCTGGCAGCACCCCAACTCAGTCTGGGCGCTGTGCTGAGTCTTCCAAGCAGGTGACCCAACTCTTGATAAGCAATCATAGAAGTGACAAGCCCAAGATAAAGGTCTGAGAGCCAGAGCCAGTGAAAAGGAAATTTCTATCAAATGCCTTTTAAAAAATCTCATTAGTTAGAATCAGGAAATCAAAACAGAGTGGAATGCTAAAAACGTTACTGGGTGTGTGGTGTTGACTGAGAAACGCTCCACCTGCTGGGACATTTGAATACTTGGTCCCCAGGTGGTGGTACTGTTTGTGGAGGTTATGGAACCTTCAGGAACCTTGTGGAGGAAGTAGGTCTCTGGGGGTTGCTTTAAGAGTTAGCATAGCCTAGGCAGGCGGTGGTGGCACACGCCTTTAATCCTAGCAGTTGGGAGGCAGAGGCAGGCAGATCTTAGTAAGACCGAGGCCAGCCTGGTCTACAAAGCAGCTCCAGAATAGCCAGGACTGTTATAGAGAAACCCTACCTCTAGGGGGAAAAAATGTTTATGGCCTCATTCATTTCCAGTTCACTCTCTTCCGGCAAGGGGATGAAATGGGGTCTGTCTTTCAGTTTCCTGCTCTGGCCTGCTGCCAGGAATCCCTGGCCACTTTGAACTCTCCCTCTAGAATCATAAGCCAAAATACTCTCTTCCATAATCTCTTCCTTATGGGTGTCTTGTCACAGCAACAGACAGTAACTAATACACTAGAGTTGGGGGAAGTGGCAGTTACCAGGAATGTGGAGAACTTCTAATGATGGGACTGAAGCTGAGACAGAATACAGACCACTGCATACAAGACAAAAGAATAAAAGGCCAAAGTACAAGACATCTTTCATTGATAATCAAACAAACGTCATTTACTTTTAATGACATATGTTAACCACGTTTTTTCAGCAATGTGGGTTTCCTTTTAAAATAATGCCTACCTCTATGTTATGAAGCTGAGAATACTATGTTCAACTTCATGTTTTTAAAACCACAAATAAGGAAAAAGGATAATGGCAAAGATAAAAAATACTATCTGTCCATTGCTACTACTCTACTTTCGCACACGACATCCACTTCAATACAGCTTCTAGCTCCATTTCTACCAGGATACTGCTCACTAGGGTCAAAGACCTACAAACCACCCAAACCAAAGATCAGGTCTGTTTTTATCCTTTTCATCTCTGAAATAGATATAACTGACCCCCTTTTCTTCTTAAAACTCTTACATTCGCCAGGTGAATTCCATTAGTTTTTTTTTTTTTTTTTTTTTTTTTTTTTTTTTTTTGGTTTTTCGAGACAGGGTTTCTCTGTGGTTTTGGAGCCTGTCCTGGAACTAGCTCTTGTAGACCAGGCTGGTCTCGAACTCACAGAGATCCGCCTGCCTCTGCCTCCCGAGTGCTGGGATTAAAGGCGTGCGCCACCATCGCCCGGCGAATTCCATTAGTTGTAGGCCAGCCTGGTCTGCAGAGCTAGTTCCAAGACAGCTAGGGCTGTTACAGAGAAATCCCGTCTCAAAACACCAAAACTCTTAAGATTATTCCTGTTCTAGACTTTTCTAAGAGAGTTTTATATCTCCACATATTAAGACATGCCAGAATCCAATCCTAAATTCCATGCTATTACTTGCAGCATCTCTATCTACCAAGGCTTCAGTCACCAAAGTACAGAAGTTAAATGACTTACAAAGGATAACTTAAGGATACTGCTCAGATTTCTCAAAGACTAGGTCCTGCAATGATGACAGAGCTCTTATCTACTCATATAAATTAAATGGCTATCTCCCATCTAAAGTTCTCTGTAATCCAGACTCAACAAATGACATTTCTACCTCCATGTTCCTACACCAACTCCCAAGTCTGTTCTTTTTTTTTTTATTTTCTTTTCTCTCTCTCTCTCTCTCTCTCTCTCTCTCTCTCTCTTTTTTTTTTTTTTTGGTTTTTCAAGACAGGGTTTCTCTGTGGCATTGGAGCCTGTCCTGGAACTAGCTCTGTAGACCAGGCTGGCCTCGAACTCAGATCCGCCTGCCTCTGGCTCCCAAGTGCTGGGATTAAAGGCATGCACCACCACTGCCTGGCCCCAAGTCTGTTCTTTACAGTCTTCCACATTTCTGGAAAGAATAGAAGTATTCACACAATTTACATTACCAAATTAACAGTGTCAACACACCAAAAAATTGTTTCCAATTCTACCTAGCAAAATATCAAGTCCAGCTGGTCAGTGGTGGCACACACCCTTAATCCCAGCACTCGGGAGGCAAAGGCAGGCAGACCTCTGTGAGTTCGAGGCCAGCCTGGTCTACATGAGCTAGTTCCAGGACAGGCTCCAAAGCTACAGAGAAACCCTGTCTCGTAAACCAAAATAAAATAAAACATATCAAGTCCATCTCCAATCTTGGCCAAAAGTTCAATTGCTTAAAATTACTGCACAAGCCCTTGAAGAGCCCCCACCTTGCTTTGTTTCTTGTCAACTCCACTACCCATTTCCCACACAAGAACAGATAACCTGAGAGAGAGAGAGAGAGAGAGAGAGAGAGAGAGAGAGAGAGAGAGAGAGAGAGAGAAAGAGAAAGAGAGGGGAGAGAGAGATATGACTCATGACATTCAGGTAGAATAGGATTGCCATAGGTTTGAGGCTGGACTAGGCACAAAAAAACAAGAGGAAACCCCACAATTTTTCAAAATGCTTCTCATCTTTGAACATCCTACAACAGCGTAATTGCTCTGAGCCCTTGTCTAACTCTCAGTTCCTCACCATTACCTCAAAAACAAACACTGGGTCTTTTAGATTCCCAACACATTCTTAAAATCCTAGAGTCTGTAATCTAAAGGTTCTCCATAGAAAAGACTCCTTATTTTGCAACATGCTATGTTTAGATCTCAGCTTGTTGCTCAGACATCACCTTCTCCACAAAGGCCTTTCTGTGACCTACTGTGAAGTAGCCACCTAGTCAAGGACCATCAATCACATCATCCATCATCTCACCCATTTCAGTTTCTACAAAGCACTTATCACACACACACAGAATGTCAGCAACTTCATAGTTACCAGTAGAATGTATCCACCAGTGAAAATCTTTATTGAATGCATAAGGAAAATAAAAAGCCTACTGTGAGCACAGAAAGTAAAAGCTGTGAGAAAACCCAAACCAGATTTTCTAATCTTACTGTATCTTCCCTATCTATATGCTCAGAACCCTTGTAATATAATTTAACATATTTACTATTCATGACTAAATAACCTAGAAAGCACTGTCTATAGAAAAAACAAATAAACCAAAACAGAAATCACTAAAAAGTAATGGCTAACAAATATTGTATACAGAATAAAAACTAAAGCAGTTATTTTATAATAACTTCCAAAATCATGCAATAACCACAAAGGGAGGTAATGCTTTGTAAATCACTATATAGCAAACTACTGATTTAGAGATATAAATATCTTTAGTTATTTTATCAAAAGCACACGAATGCTGGCAAAATGGTTCAGCAGATAAAAGCACACAAGCCTAGTGACCTTGAGTCTTATCCCTAGAAAAGAACCCACAAAAGCAGAGAACCAACCCCCAAAGTTCTGATCTATATACACACACACAGTGAAATGTGCACTTCCAAACGGACACACAATGAAAATAATTTAAAAGCCCAACACAATGTGTGCACCATACATAAAAAACTGAAAAGCAAAAACAAAATACAAATAGTTTTATTATTACTTATAATGTACTCACATTAAAGTTCTGATATTTGAAGAACATCACAGATTTAAGTCCTTCTGTCCATGTACTCTCCCTACCTATTCTTACTCAAAATATTTAACTAGCATCAAGCACAAGCAGACAGCAGTATCAACTTGTATGCTATATACTGTCAACACTTAGTGATACATTAAGACACTGCACCAGGGGCTGGCAAGAGGACTCAGCAGCCAAAGGTGCTTGCTGAGAGATCTGATGGTCCACGTTGAATCCTCAGGACCCACATGGTGGAAAAAGAATACTGATTCCTGCTGGGTAGTGGTAGTTCAGGCAAAAACATTCAGCCAGAATACTATATACATAATAAATAAATAATTTAAAAAATTTCATAATTAATAAGTCTCTATTTCATAATCCGGGAGCTGACAGGACAGCCAAAAAAATCTGACTATACGCTGGCCTTGAACTCAAAGATCCACCTGCCTCTGCCTCCCTAGTGCTGGGATTAAAGGTACCATGCTTGGCATTCCCAAGAGTTCCTAAATAAAGCACCTTAAATTACTTAATTTCCTCAGTCCCTTCTAAATAAAAACTAGTTAAGGGCAAACCTGAAACCAGTTCCATGGGCAACTGTAAATTGTAGACATTCCTAAAATCCTAATTTTAAAACACATTCATTTATTCATTCATTAATTGGGGTGGGGTGCCAAAGTGTCCAAAACAGTGAGTTGTCAGAAGAAAACTTCGGGACTCAGTTCTCTCCTACCACAGAGGTCCAGGGGTTTGAATTTAGGTCATTAGGAACTTTTATCTGCCCCATCTACTTGTAAACCCCAAACAGATATACTTATAAAATCTCTGGTCACATTTTTTAAACAAAGTATTTAGTATAATCCACTGTTAAAATAATCTTCACTTTTATTTATACGGGAACTCTAAAATACTGCATCCAAAAAAAAAAAGTGAGCTGTGTGTGGTGGTGCCCACCTTTAGTCCTAGAACTGAAGAAGCAGGGAGCCAGGCAGCTCTCTGTGAGTTCAGGTACAGCCTGGATTACAAAGTGAGTTCTAGGACAGAAGGAGGTACACAGAGAAACCTGTCTCGAAAACAAAACAAAAAAATATCAACTAATCTCTAAACCCTGCTGGGCAGTGACCACATAGCTTTAATTCTAGCAGAGGAGGCAGAAGCAGGTGTTTTTCTGTGTGTTCCAGGTCAGTCAGGACTACATAGTGAAACAATGTCTCAAATACATGCATGAATAAACTAACAAATAAACAAACGAAAGAGAAAATGTGTCTGCTAATCAAACTCACTATAGATGTAAATAAAGAAGCCATGGTCCAGGGCTGGAGAGATGGCTCAGCGGTTAAGAGCATTGCCTACTCTTTCAAAGGTCCTGAGTTCAATTCCCAGCAACCACATGGTGGCTCACAACCATCTGTAATGAGGTCTGGTGCCCTCTTCTGGCCTTCAGACATACACGCAGAAAAGAATATTGTATACATAATAAATAACTATAAAAAAAAAGAAGCCATGGTCCAAATCTTGTCTAGTGTGCATAAAGCCCAAAGTACCTGTACTGGATTCCCAGCACAAAGAAAAAGGGGTGACATGGAATATGGAATCAAAACATACCTTAAAAAACTTATTATACATTAACATCAACAAATTATTTGTTCTAGTAACCAAAATTGAAAAAGTCAATAACAACTCACCAAACATGTATTTCTAAAAGTGTAAAATATTGCATTTCCTGGAAATAAACTTGTAAATAATAAGCACATTTAGGAATTTAATACTGCACTGGCTCCAAGATAATAGTAGACATGTGGAAGGCTAAAGTGTGGTACAAATTTTATACAGCACACACGCGCACGCACACACACACGTTTATTTCAGTAGTATGAAATTACTACAAAATTACAACAAATTCAGGCATAAAAAAATAAAGTAAAACCTATTTCTCTGCTTTAGTGATTCTGGGACAAATTAGTATTTTAAGCTCAAAAAAGTTACCATCCCATCATTTATCACCCCCAATGAACCAAAGCCAAGTAGACATTTTACGTATTTTGCTTAACATCCTTAAGCTGACAACTGTGCTGCAATGTTTTTCAAGGTCTGGTGATGGACCTTAGGGACTCACACTCGCATCTCCAGCCCTGCACTTTCATCTCTTTTGTTTCGAGGCAGGGTTTCTCTGTGTAACAGCCCTGTAGACCACGCTGGCCTCCAACTCAGAGATCCGCCTGCCTCTGCCTCCTGAGTGCTGGGATTAAAGGGTGTGCCACAGCCGGCCTTTTCTTTAATGTGATGTGCATTGCGTTATTGGCATTTGCCTGCATATATTATTGTGTGAGGGTATCAGAGCCCCTGGAACTAGAGTTACAGACAGTTGTGAGCTGTCATGTGGGTGCTGAGAATTGATCCTAGAAAAGCAGCCAGTATTCTTAACCGCAGAACCATCTCTCCAAGCCCACACTTTCATCTTAATTTACTATTCAGTATTCTCAGTAGTAAAGGAAAATCCGATAGGTATTTTATTCTATTGGGCCACAGTCCACTAGGTTATAACCACTGATTCTGAAGAAATGGAGTTCTCATATGTAAGTGGTATTTTCTGTACCTTCAAGAATTATTGCATACGGAATCACTTTGTGCCACAATTTCAAAAATGTCGGAATTCTCGGCTTCTTATTAAAGATGTAGGGGACTTTAGAATATCCGATAAGATAGGTAAAACCTAACACTGTGTCTTCATAGACACGTATCTATACTTTAATTACATAGCAGGCCTCATTTACAAACCAACTAAAGGCCATTTAATCCTCACATCTCTGCTGCTACTATTCCTGCTTCAGAAATGGAGCAGGGTAATTTGTCCACGTCGAAGTAAACGAGTTACAGCGCCACAAACAGAACTCGGCTCTATTTAATTAACAGCACGTCAGTGGATCTTCAACCAAAATAGGATCAGTCATTTATAAAACAAAACAAATAGGCAGTCATTTGCTGGCTTACTACAATTCCACAGCACGTGAGGAAATTTACACACATGGCATTTTTAGATTCCTGACATGAAGTTGTATCAACTTCAATATAGTACATCTTTTTTTTATAGGCAGAACTGGAGAGAGCATCGCAATTTATCACGTGAACTCGTTAAGTGTAACCGGCTTTAACCGCAGAACACAAAAGTTTTTATATTCTTTTTTTCCCTCCCTTCAAATACTACTGTTCTAGGAACCCGAGGAGCGTGCAGGTTCCCAAGACGACGGGGAGAACGTTTAAATCCGGATCTGAAGGTTTAATGCAAAAATTCTTCACCACCACCGAGGCCTGAGAGCGTGATCTACCTGTGAGTGTGGGTCCGGCGGATGGGGGGGGGGGGGAGGTACGTAAAAACTATCCAAGCTAGACATAAAAGGGTTCCTTCTAAGAGGCTAAGAATTCATTTCCCCCCACCATCTCTCGTTGGTGCAGACAAAACCAGGCACACTGAAGGCCATCACCTTGGGTAACCAACCGGCCCCTAGATCTCCGCACCCAACTAGGTCGTGGGAGAGTGGTGGCGACGCCTGGATCGCCCTCCCCCACCTGTGTGTGCACTTCAGGCCAGGCTCCAGCGCCCAGGCCGCCAGGCCTCCCCTCCCCCTCCGGCCCCACGACCACGCGCTCCGGGCAGCGGCCTCCAGTGTCCACGCGGGTCGGTGCTGGTCCACGCCATCTGCCTCCAGGCCTTCCCGGTCCCCGGCCCACAAAGCCCGCGGTGACCTCACGCCCCCCTGGGGGGCCCCCTCCCCCGCCACCTCCGACCCGGGCCCGCGCTTCTCCTCGCCCTGCCGCGCGTACCGTCTCCTCCGGGTCGATGTCGATCTTGAAGGTCTGCTGCTGAAGGGTCTTCAGAGTGACCTGCATGGTGCCTGCGCCGGGGCCTGGACGCCCCGGGGTGGCCGCGGTCCTCGCGCTCTCAGGAGGAAGGCGGTGGGGGTGGGGGCTTGTCACATTCGCCCAGCCGAGTCTCGCTCGTCCCGGGCCCCTCGTCTCCTAGCCGCGCCGCCGGTCCCGCCGCCTTCCCCGCAAGCTCGGGCCGCGGTGCTTCCTCACGCGCCAGCCACCGGGCCCGCAGAAGGCGCCAGGGACTCCCCGACGACCGCAGAGAATCCGCTACCTCACCACAGGATGGTGGCCGCCATCACCGTGACTCGCCGAGACGTGCCCCCTCCCCCACCAGGAAAACCCGGAGGATGGGGCCAGACCCGGGCGATCTGAGCAGGCGCGGGATGCGGCGACGCAGTGCGCAGGCGTCAACAGGAACTCCGCCCGGGAATTGGAGGCGGGGCGATGGGCGGGGCTGGAATGCCGGCGGCGCGCTGCGGACGTGCGCAGGCGCACATCCCCTGGCCGCGGCGTTCGGGGCGGCCTGGTCCGGTCCGCCCGCCTTTGGTCGCTCCGCCTACGTCCAGGCTCCGCCTGGCGGCCCGAGTTGCGCAATCCGTAGCCGAGGAACGGCTACGTGGAGACCGGGCTGAGTGGCTGCGGAGCTGAGAGCTTGGAGCCTAGAGGGCAATGGAGCGGGCGGAGCCTTAGTGGATGGATTGCCTGGGGCCCGCCCTGGTGGGGTGCACGCCGCGGGCCGGGCGTGTGTAATGCGGGTTGCTTCTCTGATCCTGGGACACTGACTCCGGCGCCGGACTGCTTGCTTGCGAAATTTTGCGTGCTAATCTTACTAACCTTGGGATCTCCGACCTGTAAAGAAAGGCGTTTTTAAGAAGGAGGCCTAACTGTATCGCGCCTTTCACTGCTTCGTTTTCCTCTCCCTGTTGTGGGGTTGTTGGTGGATATTAAGCAGTTGCTCTCCGTCTCACCCCCAAGCGGTTTCCTTTGCATTTGGGCCCTTCTAATCTTTGCTCAGATGTCGCCTTCTTGGTGAAATCTATCCTGCCTACCCCACTTAAAGTAGCAGCGTCTCCAGAAGCCATTGACCAAATCTACTTTCCTCTGTAACATTATCGCCTTCTGATGACTATACAGTGCGTCTATTTAGCATGCGTGCCCTCCCTTCCTTTACCCTAATCCCCAGGCTGCACAAAGGCGTGGATTTTGTTCTGTTCACCAGAGCCTACAAAATAAGCCTAGCATGTTGTAGTAGGTACAAGGTAAACATTAGAGGAATGGGTGGACATGAATCTGGTTCCCAGGCAGTAAAAGTGAGACGTCACTCATCTCACTGGTGACTGGAGAGAGCGGGATGATGCGTGTAAATCTTTGTGTTAAAGTTAAGTACTTAGCTTTAGCCGCGTGTCCCTTTACACAGAGATAAGACTGGAGTGCTGAGGTGTCAAGTATTAAGCACCCAGTCACCAGAATAGTAAGTGACACCATAGGTGCTCAAATGCTGCTTCCTTCCTACTAGCGCAGTGACCTCAATGACCGCTGTTCGACTTAAAAAGTGAAGATAAATACAAAGAAGTCACAATCAGATCACAGTGAGGACAATTACAAATGACCCCTTTGAGCCAGCATCCTCGAGACAGTATCACTCTTCGGGTTTTCATGGATTCTAGAAGCTAGGCTATAATTCTTCTGTGTCCCAGCACTGTGGTAAATGTTTAATTCCCTGCCTCCAGTCTTCCTGTGGATCTAGTCTAAGTCACTAGGTGATCTCAACCCTTGCTCTGAAAACCTGGTAGCTGGAATTTCTGCCTTTAGCCATAGGGTTAGCCAAAGGCAAAAGCAGTATTGTTTGCAGTGTAATGGGATGCTAGGGGGCAAAATAAAACAGAATTTGACTTCCTTATGGACTTTCCCCTGCAAACCTGTTTCTTTTCTCCTAGTGTCCCCAAATTCATGACATCTCCATCTCTCAAGGTACTCAGACCAAAGCTTAGACGCCATCCTTAAGTTCCTTTTGTTCCTGACTCCTGCTCTCTAGCCACCACATACAAACCATTGTCAGTCTTACCAAGTTTACTCTCCAATCTGTACCTTCAAGTTCAGCCATTTTTCCTCATTACTACTTCTACAACATCATCAGTCGCCAATCTCCTAATGAATCTTCGATTCCAATTCCTACCCCCACAACAATCCAGCAGTCAAAGAAGCACCCAATATCCAATAGGTTAAACTTCAGATTTTTTGTTTTTTTCTTCTCCCTCTCTTTGGTTTTTCAGACAGGGTTTCTCTGTGTAGGCTTGGTTGTATTGAAACTCTTTCTGTAGTCCAGGAAGGCCTCGAACTCACAGAGATCTGCCTGCCTATACCTCCCAAATATTGGAACCCATAAATCAAAAGCCGAGCAGTGGTGGCACACACCTTTAATCCCAGCACTCAGGAGGCAGAGGCAGGCAGATCTCTGTAAGTTCGAGGCCAACCTGGTCTACAAGAGCTAGTTCCAGGACAGGCTCCAAAACCACAGAGAAACCCTGTCTCGAAAAACCAAAAAAAAAAAAAAAAAAACCCACAAATCATGTCACATTTATTCTTAATCTCTGTGTTGGACTTCCTGATAAGACAGAATGACACAGTAATCAATTTAATAGGAAAGTTATCTTTTGGCTTATGGTTTGAAAGGTGTCAGTCTATAGATGCTTGGTCATGTCGTTTTGGGCCTGTGGGCACACAATATGTTGTATTGGGGTGGGGGGCTGGCAATGGAGCTGCTGCTTTGCAGCATACAGACACTAAGAAAGGGAAGAGACGAGGTCTCCACTGCCTTCAAGAGCATACCCCCAGCAACCTAACTTCCTTCCACCTCACATAGCTCTGCTGGCTGACAGCTCCACCTTTATCACACAAGTCTTAGAGAGGAGACATTCAAACCAAACACTCAAGAGGCAGAGACAGGCAGAGCTCTGTGAGTTCCAGGACGGACTCCAAAGCCACTGAGAACCCTGTCTTGAAAAACTTAAAAAAAAGAAAAACAAAACAAAAACCCAAAAGATTTGGTATTGGCATAAGAACAGACAGGAAGACCAATGGAACTGAATAGAAGACCTGGATATCAATTCACACGTCTTTGAACACCTGATCTTTGATAAAGAAGCAAAAAATATCAAATGGAAAAAAGAAAGCATATTTAACAAGTGGTGCTGGCATAACTGGATATCAACATGTAGAAAAATTAAAATAGACCCGTATCTATCACCATGCACAAAACTCAAGTTCAAATGGATCAAAGACCTCAACATGAAGCCAACCACACTGAACCTTATAGAAGAGAAAGTGGGAAGTACACTTGAACACATTTGCACAGGGAACCACTTCCTAAATATAACCCCAGCAGTACAGACACTGAGAGAAACAATAAATGGGACCTGCTGAAACTGAAAAGCTTCTGTAAAGTAAAGGACACTGTCAACAATACAAAATGACAGTGTACAAAATGGAAAAAAATCTTCACTAATCCCACATCAGACAGAGGTCTGATCTCCAAAATACATAAAAAAAAAAACTCAAGAAATTGGACACCAAAAGATCACATAATCTAATTTAAAAAATGGAGTACAGACCTAAACAGAGAATTCTCAACAGAGGAATCTAAAATGGCTGAAAGACACTTAAGGAAATGTTCAACATCCTTAGTCATCAGAGAAATGCAAATCAAACAACTCTGAAATTCCATCATTCATATATATATATGTGTGTGTGTGTGTGTGTGTGTGTGTGTGTGTGTGTGTGTATACATATATATATATATAATCAGGGAGCTTTGTGTTGTAATTTAATAAATGCCACCAAGTGAAGTCATGCCACACTACAGAACTCACATGGGAAGTTTATTGGAAGAGGGGGAAAAAAGGCACAGAAAAAGGGGTAGAGAAGGGGCAGAGTACGGTTCCTAGGGACAAGAGTAGCAGCAGAGATAAAAAGAAAAAGAGAGAGAAAGTGAGACAGGAGGTGGACAAGACCCACCTTTTAAAAGGGAACGTAACTAAGGTGCACAGGGGAATGCTTTAGTGGCTGCAGCTGAGGACATATCCTATCAAGACCCCAAGGGCAGGCCGGTACAGATGCCTGAATACTAACACTTTGGAAGGTCCTTGTTTAAAGGAAAAAGACCAAGTAAAATGTTTTAGTCCTCTTCTTTTTCTCTTTGGTAAATGAGATTGTCATATGGTTTATGAAGTAAAGTGCATAGGTCAACAGGCTGATAAGATAAAAACGCAGGTCAGAAAAGTTCGAAGAAACTCTCACTCCACATAAACCACAAGGAAGTGAAGGCGTGTGTTTTTGCTGTAAATAGTTCATGGTCTTGTTTGTGGGGTTTTATTCTTAGCCAATAAGGTGAGGTGCTCCTCTCTCTCCCAAGTCCCCTTTGTTTTCTGTTTTTTAATACCAGGACGAAAGTGTGAGACCTGAAAAACATTCAGTCACTCAACACAAGTTTTGAGTTTCTTTGTGCCAGCAATTGTTCTTCGAGGATACAGAAAGAGACTAAACAGTCATGTCAGAATTGTTATATTGTAGTGGAATAAAAAGAAAAATCAGAAAACCCAGAGAAAAGTATATAATGTATCAGGTGATAACTGAGTATGTGAAAAGGATCAGGCACCCAGTCTCTCCAGATCTATAAAAAGTAACTTTCTTGCATTTTCATTTGATCTCATTGTATCTAACCTGACCAACACACCTGGACTTGAGTCCTCCTGCCTTCAGGGCTCTTCTAGAGTGTGTCTGCTTTGGCTTGTGGCCTTTCTTAGAGCTAGACCTTGTGGGGCCCAGGGCAACCTGGCCACACATAATGGGGCCCAGACCATGTGGAGTCCACAGCAGCTTGGCCACACTTTTGGCCCAGGGGCCCAGACTCCAGAGCTGCCAAGGTTCCAGGAGAAGTCACAAGCTGCCACCACCCACGAAGGGCCAACATCTAAAGGGAAGTGCCTGGCATTCCAACCTTTAGATAAGACCACCAGCTGTCCCCGAGCCCAGGACTCAACTCTTCTCCTTTGCCAAGATTCCTAGACAAACTCAGTCAGCCAATCAGGAAAATAATCTCACCCCAACCTCTACTATGATAAAAACAAACAAACAAACAAACAAACCAAAAAACAAACCTACCCAGACTAGGCTTGGGACTCCCTGCTCTGAACCACTGCTTCAGACAGACCTGGAGAGTCCAAGGCTCTTTGCTTTTATGTGCAGGACTCCTAGTTGGTTTTTGGGAGACTCTGTGATCTGGGCATAACAGTCAACACTAAGATTTAAAACACAGGGCTAGAGAGATGGCTCAGTGGTTGGGAGCACTGATTGCTCTTCTAGAGGACCCGGGTTCAATTCCCAGTATACCCATATGGCAGTTTACAACTGCCTGTGACTCCAGGATCCAGCACCCTCACACAGATATACATATAGGCTAAATACCAATAAAATAATTTAAAAAAAGATTTTAAACACAAGAATATTGTTATTGGCAAGAATAATAACAATCAGATGCCTAGCTATTGAGCAAAGGCTCCTTTCATAATTATTTATTAATGAAATACATTTTATAGACATAAAGCCTCTCCTCAAGTTCTAGACTGAGGAGTGTCACAACTCAAAAATACATTTAAAAACAATTTCAATTTAGCCTTAAAAAATTAAGGGTTGGATAAAGCAAAGAAAACCAGCCCACCAATCACAATCCCAAAGAACTTAGACAATAATGAGGACACTAAGAGAGACATACATAGATCTAATCTACCTGGAGAGTAAAAAAAGACAAGATCTCCTAAGTCAATGGGGAGCATGGGGACCTTGGGAGAAGGTTGAGGGGAGGTGAGCGGAAGGGAGGGGAGCAGAGAAAAATGTACAGCTCAATAAAAATCAATAAAAAAATAAAAGAAAGGAAAAAAAGAATAAGCCTAAGGATAAAAAGTCAGCACTTTGTGATCTTGGAACTGGTTTATGGCTCAGAAGAAAGCACGCTACATGCCACCAGTTACTTTGTCTCAAATTAGTTGTTTTTCTTTTGTTATTCTTAGTGCACACATATTTATTCATCTATGCACTTCAATAAACATGAGCTGCTGAGTCAAAAAAAATTCAGCGTTGGGTGATGGTGGGGCATGCCTTTAATCCCATCACTCAGGGAGTCAGAGGCCGGTGGATCTCTGTGAGTTCGAGGCCAGCCTCATCTACAGGATGAGTTCAAGAACAGTCAGGGCGACGTAGAGAAACCCTGCCTCAAAACAAAACAATAAAACAACAACAACAACAGTAACAACACAGAAAACCACTCTAACCAATCAAACAAAACTTTCTGGCTACCTGTAGTGACACATACTTGTAACTCCACAGAGGGATCAGTTGACCCCTCCAAGCAGACCGCCATGATGGAAATCCAACCCTGGTTTCTGTATACAGCAGGATGGGCAATCAAGGCTCTGTCAGGTTGCTGAGGTCCATGCTGGGACCCCATGTCGTCTCTGTCACGCCATGGTCTCTATTCATGGACATATCATGCTTTACTTTTGTTTCCTAACTGTTCATTCCAAACACAACAGTTAAATTCTTTTTTCTTTGTTTTGATTTGATTTGCTTTGTTTAGAGTCAGTGTTTCTCTGTGGCTTTGGAGCCTGTCCTGGGAACTAGCTCTGTAGCCCAAGCTGGCTTTGAACTCACAGAGTCCCACCTGCCTAGGCCTCCAGTGTGCTGGGAATTAAAGGAGTGCACCTTGCTGGTTAGATTATTGTTACCCCCCCCCCCCCAGATTCTTTTATAGTGTAAATTCGACAAATTAGCTTTCACTCAGAACCTCTAATGGATGCCCTGAGGGTGTAAATCTGGAGTCCTTTAAATTGTCTAGGAGGCCCACGATTGGTCTTTCTCGGCTCCTTTCTTTTCTGGCTTTCAAGCTACACCTTTCCCAAATTACCCTCCACATTTTCTGTCCCTTGGACCGTGTGGACCCGTCCCCACTGAGAATTTAATTCTTCCTTCACCTTCCTTTTTCCTCTTTGTTGCCAATCTTTGCCTAAATGCCACCTTTTCAATCAACTCTACTCTAAACCTTAATCATCCTGTTCAATATGACAGAGGACAACACTTTCTCTCCGGAAGTCCCTAATGTTCTTTATCTCACTCTCCGCTTTCTCCCTCTTATTTTAGTTTCTTTGCAATATTGAGAATTGAACCCAGGACCTTCCTCATGCTAAGTAATCACTACCACTGAGCTAAAGCTCCAGATCCCCGGGAATGGTGTTAATTGTGAACTTGACAGGATCTAAAATCCCCAAGGAGACAAGGATTATTTATTTAGGTTAGATCACAGTGAGCGCGCGCGCGCGCGCGCGCGCGTGTGTGTGTGTGTGTGTGCGTGTGTGTGTGTGTGTGTGTGGTCATCTTGATTACATAGATGGACATGGGAAGACCCGCCCACTGTGGGCGGCACCGTTTCTTGACTAGATTCTGTACTGAATAAGTGAAGAGAGGGAGCTGGACAGCAGCTTGCATTCATCAATTTCTGCTTCTTTTATTTATATATTTATTATTATTATTTATTCGAGACAGGGTTTCTCTGTGTAACAGCCCTAGCCCTAGCTGTCCTGGAACTACCTCTGTAGACTAGACCAGGCTGGCCTCCTCAAACCTCACACACAGAGAGATCTCCCTTCCTCTGCCTCCCGAGTGCTGGAATTAAAGGCGTGAACCACTGCCACCTTTTTTTTTTTAAAATTTCTGCTTCTTGATTGTGGATGCAGTGAGACCAACTGTTTCAAGTTCTTTCTGCCTTGATAAATGATGGACTATATGGTTGAACTATGAGTTGGAATTAAGCCTTTCTCCCTTAAGTTGTTTTTATCAGCATATTTTATTACAGCAGCTAAACCAGAAACTAAGATAGCCCCCTTACATTTTTGTTTGTTTGTTTTTAGACAAGGTCTTGCTAAATTACTTAGGCTGGGTCTGAACTCACAGTACTGCCTCAGACGTCAAAATAGCTCGGGTTTCAAATTTGCACTGTAAGCCTTTTCCTTTTAAATGCATATCGCTTTTAAATATGTTTCACCTATTGGTTTGTTGTTGTTGTTCTAGACAGGGCTTTTCTTTTCTTTTTGTTTTTTGTTTGTTTGTTTTTGTTTTGTTTTTCGAGACAGGGTTTCTCTGTAGCTTTGGAGCCTGTCCTGGAACTAGCTCTTGTAGACCAGGCTGGTCTTGAACTCACTGAGTTCTGGGATTAAAGGCGTGTGCCACCACCACCCAGCCAGACAGGGCTTTTCTATGTAACAACTCTAGCTGTCCTATCTAGTTCTGTAGACCAGGCTGATCTCAAACTTACAGAGATCCGTCTTCCTCTGCCTTCCAATTGCTAGGATTAAAGGCCTGCACCACTAGTGCTGGCTTGTTTTTTGTTTTTTGTTTTGAGACAGGGTTCCTCTGTGTAACAGCCTTGGCTGTCCCAGAACTCACTTTGTAGAACAGACTGGCCTTGAACTCAGAGATCCTCCTGCCTCTGCTTCCCAAGTGCTGGGATTAAAGGCGTGTGCCCCCACCATCCAACTCTACCTATTGCTTAATGTCATTTTTCCTGCAAGAACCCAGGTATCTTGGTTGATTTTGCTCACTCACATCCTTTAAACACCAAGAAGTGGGACTGGACAGAGAAAGGGCTCAGTTAATAATGAAAAGAAAGTGTAGTCACTGGTCAAAGCAAGCAAATCCAAACACGCTGGTAGTGTGTGCATTAAAATTAAACAGTTCAGACTTAATCACTACCAGTGATATCAAAGTGGATTGGAGCGTTTCATGGTTTGGCAGTGAATTTACTTTTGTTACAATGGTTTGGGAAGTCAGTGAGTTGTGCATGTATATAGCAGCCAGCAGAGTCATGAGGGAGACAAGGAGGTAGCTCAACCCCACAGGACCAAAGAGCCAGTGCTGGTTAAAAGTTTGGGAGTCTGACCCTGAATCGTTTATTTTAGCCACGTTTGAGCATAACACAATTTGGTGTCAGTTTTTCTGATGATAATTAACACTACTATCTCATGTGCACAATAGAGCACAAAGTAAGCCAAATAATGATCAGCTGTGACTGCATTGAAATTCTTTGCAAAGTCCAGGATGTCTTCCCAGAGATGCTGAGAAAAACAACTCACGGTAAGGGTCTGGGGGAGGGTTGGGTGTAGTCTTGGACACACTGCCTAGAAGTCACTGGGTTTTAACCAGGTCTGCTCCCAGCCTTCTGGGTGAATGGCAGGTCTCTTCCTTTGAAGGAGCAACTCACGTGACCAATGTTCCTGATTCTCCTAGTGCTTATCTACAAGTATACAGACCTCTGCACTGTCTATATTTAGTCTTGCAGATAGTTTGTCTATTTATTTAGACAGGAACTCCTGAACTCAGGATGGCCTTGAACTTGTCATGCAACTGAGGATGACCTGAAAGAACTCTTAAAATGCACAAACTTCCAATCTTTAGCTACCTAGGGCTGGGATCACAGGGGTACACCACCGTGTCTGGCTTATACAGATGATTCTTCTAGAATCTCAGCTCTTATAATCACCAAAGCCTTGTCATGAACATCCTGGAAACAACCTTCCTTGGTTTAACCACCTAAATAAGGTTTGGTAAAAGGGTTTGGGTTTCACGATGTCATCGGCAGTTACTAGGGCAACGGCCTGACATCCCTTCTTTTTATGTTTAAACAGTACTGTTTATGCAATTCAACATTCCTTTTTCTTATTTGAACTGATTTTCTCATCAGTTTTGCAAGAGAGTTAAAAAATTATTAGCAATACATTGTGAAATAGATCTTTTGCTAAAGTTCAGTGTGTTTAAAGAGTCTCCCTGAGACCCCAACCCACAACATCCACAACATTCTTTTTCCTCAGTCCGAAAGTGTTCTTAGTTTTAGTTAAAAATGACTTTTTTTTTTTTTTTTTTTTTTTGGTTTTTCGAGACAGGGTTTCTCTGTAGCTACGGAGCCTGTCCTGGAACTAGCTCTTGTAGACCAGGCTGGCCTCGAACTCACAAAGATCCGTCTGCTTCTGCCTCCCTGCTTCTGCTGGGATTAAAAGCGTGTGCCACCCAGCAAAGCTGACTTTTACACATACTTTAATTCAAATATACTTGGTTTATCTCTCTTTAGCTAAAAAACATACCTAGCCTTTTGCTTAAATCATGTGTATTTCCTAATTAATTTGTTCTCACTTAACTCTCTAGCATTTTGGGTGGAGATACATGCATGTGGGTCCCATATCAGACAAGACTCTGAGTCTCTACCTGAGGGTGCTTAACAGAATAATTAACAAAAGTACAAGATTTGTGTTTTGTGTTGAGATGAAGGAATGTTCCAGAACACATTTTAGCTTTTGGTCTTTTACTGCTGGTTATCTGATCTATGTGTTGCCAGCATATGCTGAGTGTTCTATTGCAATTAGAATATCATCTTCTCATAAAGTAAATTCTGAACAAATTTACATAAATTGGAAGAAACTTCAGAGCACAACATTTTTAAAAGTTTAAATGGAAAAGTGCAGGTTCCTTTTTTAATTGACCTGATATTGCTATTTGTAATTTTTTTCTTTGCACTGTAAATTTACTGGTTTTGCAGAGCTGTTGCACTCTGTATGAGTTAAGAATAGCTTCAGATCCAGGTGTAGTTGGTAGAGTGTCAGAGTTCCAGCTCTGAGGCGGGGGGGGGGGGGGGGGGGCGCTTTGTTACAGCTGTGAAGGGGAAGGCTGCCCCCAGCGGTAGTGTTCCAGCTCTGAGGGGGAAGTTTCTTCTATGGAAGTGTTATAGCTCTGAAGGGCAAGGTATACTGGCAGCCTGGAATCATGGAAAACCACAAAGCCACAAGAAACAACAAACCTCGCATAAGAGTTTTATTTATTATTTCTCTTTTAGATTGACTCAATCTTGTGTAGCCTTGGGTGACTTTGAATTTACAGAGATCCATCTGCCTCTGCCTCTGCGGTGCTGAGATTAAAGGTGTGTGCTACCACTGCCTGGCCTTTATGGCTAACTAGTGTGGCTAGCGATGCACTCTGATCTTCAGGGAAGCTTTATTTGTTACAGCACAAACAAAATATCACCATAATGCAGGGGGCCCTGCAATTACTAAGAGAAAACAGTAACTGATATAGTTATATTGAGAAAGAAAAAAAAAGGAAGAAAGGAAAGAAGGAATGGAGGAAGAAAAAAAGCGAAAAGCATCAAATGTACAAAACTGGGAGCCAATTCTATTAAATACTTAAATGTGCAAACATGAGGAGCTAGGACCCATGTAGAAAAACCGAGCATGCTGGTATATACTTGTAATTCCAATGCTGGGGAGTCAGGGAATAGAGGATCCCTAGGGCTCTTGGGCCAGCTAGCTTCAGGTTAATGAGAAATCCTGACTTAGAAAACAGGGTGGACAGCTTGCTTGTGATGTCTTTCCCAGTTGTGGTTTTTTTTTTTTTTTACTGAATTACCCAGAAACTCTCTCGTTGTTGAAACTCTTCCCGGGCCCTCTTGGATGTCCACGGAAGGCCATCTCGGTCCTGTCTAGGTGGAGCCATCCCCTCTTCCCCATCTGTTTTCCATTTTCAATCCTTTGGCGAGAGGAGCTGCTCTCTGACTAAACACATTCTTTTCAGTCTTTGAAAATGATCTTTACACTCAGCCAAACAGCCATCATTCCTGCTTTTGAAACGATGACCTTGAAGTGAAAGCCGGCACCCAGCACGCACCTAATCATTCCTCTCTTTTTTAATGGTATTTTTGTTCTCAACATTTATTTACTGTAGCTTTTTGTTTTATAGATTTCACAGCCTCTCCAGAGGCTTTTGTGGCGCTTGGGTGTGTTTTTATTTCCTTGACACTTAGTAGTTGATGTCATTCAGCAAGTATAATAGGTTCTGTACAAACAGATCCATAATGTCCTAAACCTTCCTTCCTTCCTTCCATCCTTTCTAATAGGTTGTTCCTACATTTCCCATGCTGACCTTGAATTTGCTATGTATCCCAGGCTTGCCTTGAGCTCACTGTAATTCTCCTGTCTCAACCTCCTAAGTGTTGTGGTTGTGAGTAGTGTATGTGCACAACCACACCCACTGTAAGGGGCCTTTTCATATAACGAGATTGTGGTTTGTCGTGGACATTATCGTACCCTCCACAGGGATTCCCCAAGCTCCCATATGTGGCTTTCTTCCCATAGCTTTCCCGTTTCACGTCTTCTTTCTCTGTGAGAAGAGAGCATTAAGTGGGGGAATTGTTGGATAGCAGAAACGAAGCTTATTTTAATGCTTTTGGCTGGGTTGCTAGCAAGGTTAAAGGACGAAGTGGACTCTATAAACTTCATGACTTCCATCCATCCTGAGGATGCTGTAGAGAGTTTGACAAGCAATTAGAACGATTTCACAAGCTCGTGTGTGTAAACCACTCTGTACACTAACTGTGTACAGAGGCTTTAGATTTTATCCTCCTCAAAAGAAAAAAAAAACCGTGTGGTGGTGGCGTACGCCTTTATTCCCAGCACTTGGGAGGTAGAGACAGGTGGATCTCTGTGAGTTCGAGGCCAGCCTGGTCTACAGAGCAAGTTCCAGGACAGTTTCTAAGGCTACACAGAGAAACTCTTTCTCAAAGAACAAAAAACAAAGCAAAACAAAAAACCAAAAACACTGTGACTAAGGCAATATAGAGAAAGAACTGTTTAATTGGAATTTACAGTTATAGACGAATAGGAATCTGTCATCATGGCACGGAGCATGGTAGCAGACGGGCAGCCATGACACGGAACACGGTAGCAGGCAGCCAGCCATGACATGGAACACGGTAGCAGGCGGGTAGCCATGACACGGAACACGGTAGCAGACGGGCAGCCATGACACGGAACATGGTAACAGGCAGGTAGCCATGACACGGAACACGGTAGCAGGCAGCCAGCCATGACACGGAACACGGTAGCAGGCGGGCAGCCATGATATGGAACACGGTAACAGGCAGGCAGCCATGACACGGAACACGGTAGCAGGCAGCCAGCCATGACATGGAACATGGTAACAGGCAGGTAGCCATGACACGGAACACGGTAGCAGGCAGGCAGCCATGACACGGAACACGGTAGCAGGCAGCCAGCCATGACATGGAACATGGTAGCAGGCGGGTAGCCATGACACAGGAGCAGCACCTAAGAGCTCATAGCCTGATTCTCAAACAGGAAGCAGCATACTGAGCATGGTGTGGGTCTTTTGAAACCTCAAACGCAGTCCGAGTGACATATCCCTTCCAACAAAACCACACTTCTTACTCCTTCCCAAATAGTTCCAGCATTTGTGAACCAAGTATTCGAACATACAAGTCTATGGAGATCATTTTCATTCAAACTAACCATGGCCACAGGGTACTTTCTACAAGTGAGAAGTTACCAGTGTTTGTCCCAAGCCCGTATCAACATAGTTATTGGACAAGGCCATTCCTAGAGAACCATGGTGAACATTGTGACAATCTGCATACTGCTTCATTCTTTGGATTTTAATGTTTTTGTGCTCACAGGTCTTCTGGCATTCCAAAGGTCATCACAACAATGGACAAGAATCTGCTTAGTTTTTAGAACACCATGCCATTCAGACTTCTAGTTTGGGCAGGATCAACCTTAATTTCATCTGTAAACTCACCCAGTACCTATTTCCTACCTTAACCACGATGAGGGAAGTGGTTTTTCTAACTGACTTGTGGGAAATCATGACAATATCTTACCATGAAAACAGCAATTATGCTTTCAACAGGTTGAATACCTACCATGTGTTATATATACTGCCTGGCTCTTTACATGTGTCTTTGTTATTTTGATTGAAAGATATTCTTTTAAGGTTTGGATATTGTGTTGGATTAGAAAAAAACTGGCTCCAATAGGGAGTGGCACTATTAAGAGGTGTGGCTTTGTTGAAGTAGGTATGACCTTGTTAAAAGAAATGTCACTGTGGGATGTGCTTTGAGGTCACCTATGTTCAAGCTATGCCCGGTGTGGATCACAGACTTTTTCTGCTGCCTGTGGATCAAGATGTAGAACTCTCAGCTCCTTCTCCAGCACCATGTCTGTCTGCATCACGTCTTACCATGACGGTAATGGACTAAACCTCTGAAGAAAGGCACCACCTCAATGAAATGTTTTCCTTTATAAGAGTTACAGTGTTAGCCAAGTGGTGGTTGTTTTCCCAGGTCTTCCTTATAATAAAAAGGACGCACGTCAAGGAAGCAGAAAAGGAAGGGCCCAAGATGGCAGCGGGCAGGTCAGAGGTAATGGGAGTGGGCGTGGCTTGTCCCTTAAAGCGACAGGAAAGCACAACAGTGGTGGCGCACGCCTTTAATCCCAGCACTCAGGAGGCAGAGGCAGGTAGATCTCTGTGAGCTAGAGGCTAGCCTGGCTACAAGAGCTAGTTCCAGGACAGGCTCCAATGTTGATTGCCTTGGCGGGTTACTTAGTCTAGAGTTTGTAACCCGCCTGGCAGTTCAGTCATTCCAGGAGAGGCACTATCTGGAAGATAATGGGTTAAGAGAGAAGAATGAGGCTAAGGGGGGGGGGTGTTCCTGTGAAAGCCTCGGTTTATTAGAGATGTGGTACAGCTTATATAGGGTAAGGAGTTGGGGGGTGGGCACAGGGGCCTGGGCTGTTGCCGCGTGGTTCACATTGGTCACGTGGTCCAGGAGGCTACCTTCGGTCAGGTCACCTAGGCCAGGAAGTCCCAACTAGGAGTTGACACACCTAGTTCTCTAGATAGTTTGGAATGTGGAGCGGGTTCCACTAACAGATAGCTCTCCATTAACAGCCAATTTGGGTGTGGGGTAGGCTCTGTCAATAGAAGGATTCCTAACACAATTAGGGGTGTGGGGTTCTCTGCAGACTCCCCAGGGTGATGGTTCCCGCAATGATTTTAGGAGGACACGGCTCCTGACACTCCAAAGCTACAGAGAAACCCTGTCTTGAAAAACCAAACCAAAAAAGAAAAAAAAAGAGTCATGGTGCTATCTTCACAGCAATTGAAACCCTAACTGAGACAGATTGATTAGGTGGTATGAGAGATTTTAGGAGGTGAGGGCTAGTTGAAGGAGGGAGACCACTAGGGGTAGGTCCTTTGAGTTATCTTGGTCCCGGCTCCTTCCTTTCTCCTTTGGCTTCACCTGCTACCATCAGGTAGCACTTCTGCCCTGTGATCTCACGGCTGTGGTGGTCTGCTCCACCCTGGGCCCAGAATCAACAGAGCTAGAGTCTATGGACTGAAAGTGCTGCACTCGGGAGCCAAGATAAATCACTCCTCCTGCAGGCCATGTTCGGTGTTTTGATTGCCAGTTTAGGAATCCTTTGGGATTGGTTAGTGGGAGGTTTTGGGGAAGGTTTGCCATGGCAGAGAAACCGTGGGATGCTGTAAACAGAGCTTACTTACAGTGTGATTCTGCTAGAACACCAGATACCCATGGAAAGTCTAATAGTGAAGACTACGCTCACGAGGTTCCAGTTTCAGATGAGAACAATGACTGAGAATAAGACCATTCATGTCACATTCTGACAAAGCACTTGCTTCACGCTGTCCCTGTCCTGAGGCTGAACTGAAAAGTAACAGACTAATTAATCTGGTGTAAGAAACGTCAAGGCATTGCAAGTGTTCAGGCGATGGCATAGCTATTGTTGCCTGTGTTTGGCCAGATTTACAGTGAGAAACAGGAACAAAAAGCAGAGCAGAAAGACTTGACAGATTTATGGTTCGTCCATAAGAGCCTGTGTAAAGTTAGCCTAAGAAAGTCATGGTTGTGAAAGAGACTGGGAACTTTAAAAAGAAGCCAAGTATTTTGCATAAAGGCAATAGGAAAGATGCCACGAAAGCATCTCTGAAACTGGCCGGACTGCACCCAATGCAGGTACAAAGGTTTAAAGGTCTTTCTTTTTGAAGCTCATTTAAAAGCCCACCTAGGAGAAGAGAAATCTGGGTAGTGTTGCCGGTCCAGAAATGTCTAGGGCAGTGTTCATCATTTCCAGCCACCCTGGCATTCAGAAGCTACCATGATCATGGTTCAAGTGAGACAGACTGCTGTTTGAGCTGGTTGAGGGAGATCCAGGCATCATTCACGTATTGCTGGTTTTATAGGTATACAGAATGCAAATGAAGGGGTCGGGGGAGCCAGAACCCAAACCTTCAAGCAAGCGTCAGAGGGTAAAACAATGTGTGTAGCAGAGCCAGGCTTTCTGAAGGGGACTGGTGAGGTGTGCAACTATAGCAGCGGGTTCTGAACGGTTCTGGAGACCCCAGGAAGTTAGAGACGCTAGGAATGTGGACTATCTGCCAGGCAAAGCCAGGCGCCATGAATGGAGTCAGTGGAAGGGAGAGAGGTCTGTGTGCTGCAAATGGCCAAGCCATATGAGTGGCCAGGACCTCAGGGGCACACATCTCAAGGCTACGTGCCCTGATGCCAGCCATGAAACTATAGATGCCGATTCCGCTTTAATCTAATTTTTCTTTATCTGTTTAATTGGGGCTGGCTTACAGTTTCAGAGGTTTAGTCCATAATCATCATGGTAGGGAGCATGGCAGCATGCAGGCAGATGCTGGAGCCGGAGCTGAGAGCTACATCCTGATCTGTAGGCAGGAAGAGAGAGAGAGAGAGAGAGAAAGCTGGGGCCTGGCATAGGCTTTGGAATCCCAGTCAGTGACACACTTCCTTAACAAGGCCACACCTACTCCAACAAGGCCACACCTCCAAATCTTTCTTAAATAGTGCCACTTTCTAATGACTAAGTATTCAAATATATGAGTCAATGGGCACCACCATTCTTTTTCAAACCAGCACATTTTTGATTTTTTTCTTTTATTTTCTTCCTTTAAAAAAAAGATATTGTCTCACTATATGGATTGAGCTGATCGATGGCCTTGAATTCACTATATTGTTCAGGCTGGCTTTGAACTCTTACTAGTCCTGCCTCAGCTTCCCCAGTTCAGGATTACTGACATGTGCCACTTTACCTGGTTTTGTTTTCTGATTTGTTTTGTTTTGTTTTGTTTTTTGAGACAGGCTTCCACTGAGTAGCCCTGGCTGTCCCGGAACTAGCTCTATAGATGAGGCTGACCTTGAACTCAGAGAGCTACTTGCCCCTGCCTCCCGAGAGGGATTAAAGGCCTGCACCACCTGGCTCGTTTTCTGATTTTTTTTTTCTTGAGATTTATTTATTATGTATACAACGTTGTATGCCTGCAGGCCAGAAGAGGGCACCAAAATCTCATTATGGATGGTTGTGAGCCAATATATAATTGCTGGGAATTGAACTCAGGACCCCTGGAAGAGCAGCCAGTGCTCTTAACCTCTGAGTCATCATCCCTCCAGTCCCTTGTTTTCTGATTTTTTTTAAATAGGGACTCACAGTTAAGAGTTTGCCTTGAGTCAGCCTCAGAGGAAGTGAGAATCTCAGAGGATGGAACCGTTAAGGCCATGGAACCTCCTGGAGGTGGCCTGAACGGACTTTGTGTGATGAGATGGATATGAGGCTTTGCAGGGGCAAAACATTATGGTTTGGATGTGAGGTGTCCCCCAAAGGCTCCCATAATGAAATTTTGGGTTTTTTTTAGCTGTGTTTTGGAGGTGCTAGAATTTTTAAAATTATATTTATTTGTATATGATGTATGTGTGTGTGTGTTTGTGTGTGTGTGTGTGTGTGTGTACACATGTGCATACACATCACAAGACAACTTTGAGTCACTCCTCTCCTTTCACTCTGTGGGACCTAGTGATGAAATTTGGGTTGTCAAGCCTGGTGGCCCATGCCTTTACCTCTGAGCCATCTTACTAGATTGGTTAGAAACTTTAGAAACAATGACAGACTGGAAGAAATAAGCCCCTGGGGACAGGTTTTTGGGGGCATCTTGTCTTTGCCCCTTCTGTCCATCATGGGTCTTTGCTACATCCTCCTCCTGCCAGGATGTTCTTTACAGTGGGTCCAGACTCAACAGACCCCAAAACTGTAAACTGAAATCTCTGACCCTGAGCACAGATAAACCCCTCTTTCTCTCAGCTATACCTGCCTGGTATTTTTGTCACAGTGACTAACAATTATTGCTCCTCTAACAAGCTGTTCTAGATAACTTTTCCGAGTCAGCCTCTTCATAAGATATTAACACCACAAATGTACACTGTTTATTTCCTAAGCATGTATCTGGAATTCATATTCAAGACCAGTGAGATCATAGTGTGTGTGTGTGTGTGTGTGTGTGTGTGTGTATGCATGTGTCTCTGTGGTGTTGGAGATTAAGTCCAGAGTCTCCTAAGCATGTGCTGGGCCATGGAGCCACACCTCTAAACCCCGAAGCAAGGTTGAAAGATCCAACTTTGCCCTCTTTCATGGTTGGCTTCAATTGTCAATTAGACCAAATTTAAAATCAACTGAGAAGAGGGTTTTAATGGGGGGGGGGGAGCTGTTTAGATCAGATTGTCCTGTGGGCCTGTGTGTGGAGAGTTGCCTTGCATGTTAGCTGGGGAAGAAAGACTCACCTACTGTGGGTGGCACCATCCCCTAGGCATGAGGCCTGTATAATACCTGAATAATGGTGGGGACAATGAACTGAGCGTGTGAGATACGCAGGTCCCTCACGCTTCTGCTGCTGTGACTCCCAGCTATGATGGACTGTAACCAGGAACTGTGAACCGTAATAACCCTATGTTGCTTTTGACAGTTTTTTTTAAAATTACAGAACCAGAATAGAAACTAAAACATACCCTTACTGAAGGTTATATTATTTCCACTGAGATGCCATTGTGTGTGTAGTAGCTTTATATGTATACACATGTTATATACATATACACATCTATATGCATATATGCATGTTCTTTCTCCTTTTCTAGAGCTCAAGTACTTGATAAAATTTTGATCTTTGAACATATTGCACAACTATCAATGTTGTGGGAAGGAAGCTTGACTCATTTAAAGAAAGGCTACCCTTCCAAAGAGAACTCAGCTTCTAGGTCAAGCCTGGACAGATCCAGCTGTAGGCTCAATGTATACTGGTTTCTTTGTGGCCTCCTTCCCTAGGTCTTTGAAGTGGATCCTGGACATTCCTTGTGAGAAATCTGAGAAGGAAACCAAAAGACAGACACAGCTTCTCGACAGCCTGCTGCCAACTTTCTTAGGAGCTTAGATCTTGGGGTAAAGCTTTAAAGACCGTTTTTAAAATGTAGACCGAAGCCGGGAGGTGGTGGCGCACGCCTTTAATCCCAGCATCGGGATGCAGAGGCAGGCAGATCTTTGTGAGTTCGAGACCAGCCTGTTCTACAGAGCTAGTTCCAGGACAGGCTCCAAACCCACAGAGAAACTCTGTCTCAAAAAAACCAAAAATAAAATAAAATAAAATGTAGACTGAAATGTCTAAGGTTTCAAAGGCTTCTTCAGTTTTCTGTAGTGTCAAAGGGCTAGAAATTGTGGTGGTGAGGGAAGGTTTTGACAGAGGATCGTTGAAAGAGAGGAGATGGACCAAAAGCACATTGGGGGTCAGGGGCAGAATGCTATGGTTAGATACGAAGTGCCCTCGGCCTCAAGGCTCCTGTATTGAAGGCTTTCTCTCCAGATGGTGCTTCTATTTTGAGATGAGCTAGAAACTTCTGGAGGTGAGGCCCAGCTGGAGGAAGTGTGGGGGTGGTGATGTGGTCTTGAAGCAGAAGAGTGAGGGACTGCTGGACAAAGAGAGGCAGCAAGAGAAACAAAAACAGGAGAGGCAGGAAGCACATTGGGAAGGGGAGGGCCTTGGTATCCAAGGCACTGGCTTGGTCACTTGGTGTCCCTGGTCAAATCACTTAAAAGCTCTGGATCATAATTCCACTTCAGTAAAAAGGATTATATTTTCTATTTTGGAGTCTATGTGATATTTGCACGTACAATTTCTGACATGAGAAAGATGCTTAATTGCTGAAGAATTATAGTTTATCTATATAAATATAGATATATTAGAAATAAAAAGGTTTGAATAAATTATATTTAAGTAAGGTTTTTTAAATTTTTTTATTTTTATTTATTATTATTATTTTTTATCTTAGAAGGGGTTTCTACAATACGTACCAATACATATGGGCACAGCCACAGGCATTTCTGGGGATTGGGAAGTAAAAGCAGTTGGGAGAGGACCTATGGAGTCTCAAAGGAGCTCAGTAAAAAGTACATTAATTTCTTATTCATGTTTTGAACTATGTGAGAAGTGAAATGAAGGAGTCAGCAGATAGAGGCCAATGGATGGGATTCATTAGTGATCAACGCTTTTCTAGAGAGGGGTGCTTCCTTGTCTGAGCAGTGGGGTTCCTAGTGCTTGAATCTAGGGTTGGATCCCTGCAGCCATTGGCCTTAGGTAACACCAAAGCCCAGCTGTTTCTTTTTTGAGAAAGGTATCGCTCCCGAGGGGCAGTGCAAGCACATGGAAAGCGCTAAATCATACCTCACTTCTTCCAAACTCACCAACCAGGCAAGTTCACTCATCTTCTCGGCAGAGCGTGGGAAACCCGGGGATTGTGTTAACTGTGCACTTGTGTGGACCGGAGCCACCAAGAGCTGGTCAGGGATGAACCGTTCTGGGTCTGTATGTGAAGCTAGCCTAGCTGAGGAAGTTAGGGAGCCTTTAGAATTGGCTCCGGAGTGGGGGATAATGGAGGAGTGAGTGCTTGCTGATGTCTGATAACTGGCTTGCCGGGGATGGGGACCCACATTATATGAGGGATCAATTATAATTTGTAGATCATAGTAGCAATTATTATAATGATGAAATGTTAAGATCTACATGGCCAGTTGAGTTTCCCAGAATGTTCTTACGGATTTTTTACTCAGTATTTGTCTCCAAAGTGAATCTGTGTTTTCAGCTCAGCAACTTTTTGACAAATGGTCATAAAGATGGTAGAAAGACAAACTAAGAAGCAATAGGCAGGGTATGGAGGCACACACATTTTATCCCAGGACTAGGGAGAAAGAGGCAGGTTGATCTCTGGGACTTTGAGGTCAACCTGGTCTACATAGAAAGTCCCAGGACAGCCAGAGCTTTATAGAGAAGGCCTGTCTCAAAAAACTAATACCAAAACAAGCTCATTGTAAGTGCGTGTAACTTACATCTTAATAATAGCTGCATTTAACACTCCAGATGGTAAAAATCTGTGAAACTGATCACTGAGGAAGACTGCTTAGTCCAAAGTAGATCCTGCAGAGTTGGTAGATTACTGCCCTTGTAACAATTCTTTTCTTTCTTTTTTTCTTTTTCTTTTCTTTTCTTTTTTTGCTTTTTCGAGACAGCGTTTCTCTGTGAAACAGCCCTGGCTGTCCTGGAATTAGCTCTTGTAGACGAAGCAGGCCTTAAACTTACAGAGATCCACCTGTCTCTGCCTCTGTGTGCCACCACTGCCTGGCTCTGTAACAATTCTTTTTCTGTCCTGTGAGCCAGCTCGCAAATAATGACATGAAAACTTCTTATTAATTATGAAAGCTCAGCCTAAAGTTTAGGCTTCTTCCTAACTAGCTTGTATTACTTAACCCATTTTTATTACTTTACATTCTATCACGCGTTGTTACCTCTCCTCCATCTTGCACCTCCTGTTTCCTCTCATCTCTCCTTGTGTTTCCTCTCATGCTTAGATTCATCCTCCTCTTCCTCTTTCTCTCTAGAAATCCTGCCTGTATCTCCCGCCTAGCTATTGGCCATTCAGCTCTTTATTAAAACAATCAGAAGGTGCCTTGGCAAAGGCATCTTTACAGTGTAAACAAATGTTTCATAACACACTCACCTCATCCCATCCATCCCAAGGAAGTCTCTGGGTGTCCCTACTGAAGAGGATCACAGCAAGGCCAGCAGGGGACAGTGTGGTTCATGGTGATCTCTCATATAGGCAGCCAGACCACAACAGGCTGTGGTTACTGGAGGAACTGAGAAGAAGCTAAGCCAGGGCCTCTTCCTGGTTGTGCTCCAGGGGTGGAATCAGGAAACTAGAAGGGAAAGTTTGAGGTGTCATTGCAGAAGGGAAGAAACTTCCTGCCCTTTGCATCCACCTGACTCGAGGCCAGACCAGGAAAAACCACTGTCCTCTGCTGATGGCGCAGGCTCACTCTGGATGGATGATGAATGTTTTAATTCTGAAGTTGAGTGGGACAGGACTTTACCAGTCTGTGTTTGAGAGAACTGGGAGGCATGACATACACTGGCAGCAAAGCAGAGTTTTCTAGTTAAATAATTTTGAGTCTTAGGGGAAACAAACAGAACCACAGCCATCTAATTTCTTAACTGCTGTTTTTCCTGCCCCAGGTTCTATGTTTACATACACCCCATCCCCACCATCCCCACCCTGTGAGAGTATATAGCTCTGCAAACCCATCAACAGAGGCTTATGTACTAAATGCTGTTTAGATTATCCCAATTCTATTTGATATGATTACAGTAAGGACCGCTTCAGGTTTAACTGCATGTTTTGAAGCTGGAAAGTAATACAGCATCTAAGTTAGGGTTTCTATTGCTGTGAACAGACACCATGACCATGGCCACTCTTAAATGAAAACGTTTAATTGGGGTGCCTTACGGTTTTAGTAGTGTAGTCCTTTATCACCATTAGAAAAGCAAGACATCCAGCCACTGGTTCTTACCTCCACCTCAGTTCCAAATGGTGATCCTGCCTATAGGAATCCTCAGAATGAGACTCCCTGAGAGCTGTCTCCTCCCATCGTATATTCCTCTCTAGTGCTGGGATTAAAGATATGCACCACTATCGCCTGGTTTCTATGGCAAACTAGTGTGGTTACTGGGATTAACAGTGTGTGTGTGTGTGTGTGTGTGTGTGTGTGCGCACAGTACTATGCCTGCAGAGGTCACATATTCTCTCTCTTGACCATGTGAGTCATAAGATGGCTTGGTAGTTAAGAGCTCTTGCAGATCTTTCAGAGGAGTGATTTTGGTTCCCAGAAGCATGCACCATTACAGTTGCCTGTAACTCCAGCTCTAGGGCATCTGAAGTCCTTCTTTGGCCTTTGTGAGCACCTGCACACACATGGTATGCACATGTGCACACACACACACAAGTAAATAAATATGGATATATTCTAGAAGCAGAAAAACCAATACATACAATTTGCTTGATGAGATAAAATCTCCCGCTCTCCTCCCCAGTATTTTTCCAATGATCGTCTTTGCTTTTAAAGATAGGAATTTACTTTTGAATCTGATTTAAATATAAAGTCTCCAAAGTGCGGAGACCTACAGTGAGTGTTGGAGCCACTCCTTAGTCTACAGCACTCAGTAATCAGGGCCTCTCAGACCCGAAAGATCAAGGGAGATTTCCGGTGAGATGAGGAGCCGAGGTGTTCAGGGTTGTACAGCAGGTTAAACTGGAAAGCTTCACGTGGCTCAAATGACCAGAAGAAGCCAGAAGAAAGCATTGGGTGTTCTCTGACACTCCATCTATTCCTTTGAGGCAATGTCTCCCTCGGAACCCGAGGCTTGCATTTTCTTGGCTAGGTTGGTGCCAGTGAGCTTCTGCTTGATCCTCTTGTCTGTCCTGCCTTGGAGATGGAGATACAGTCATGAACAGAATGCCCAGCTTGCTGTATAGGTTATTGAATCTAAACTCTGGCCCTCATGATTGGGTAGCACCTGTTTTTAAATGCTGGGCCATCTTTCCAGCTACGCTCAGCCACTTGTGAAGCTTCATTTTGTGTCCTTTTACTTGCTACTACTCTTGAGACACACCGACGTCGCTCAATCTCTCAGCTATTTTATAGTGTGGCTGTGTCCCGAGCCACCTGATACTAGCTAACACCTGAGTATCCTTCATCTCACAGCTGAATTTCTACTATTTCAGGAAAATATCCTCCGATTCACAGTCCTGGTCTTGTACGAGAGTTAAAAGCTTGCCCCATACTCTGAACACTTTGTCTTGTAAAACCAATTACAATTTGTAGCATAAACCTATCTACCCATGATCCTTTAATCTGAGCTGCCTCTTTCATTAGGCAGTGACTTTCACTGGGGGTGGGGCTGTTCGGTTTGGGCTCCTTGAGTTTCCCAGGTAAGAGGTAGGTATTGAGCTTTAAATATATATACAATACAGTCCAAAGATTCAGAAAAATGTATATAATTGTGATGGTTAAATTCATTGTCATCTCTGGATGTGTCTGTGTGAGTGTTTACAGAGCGGGTAGCAAGAGAGGAAGGCTCATCCTGGATGCGGGTGACATCATCCCATGGGAAGGAGCTCAGGCACAATGAAAGGAAGAAAGGCCAAACCAGAGAGGCACTGGTGACAAGGTCCTTCCTTTGCTTCCCGGACCACCATGATGTGAATTGCTTGGCTACGTCACACCCTCCCCATCATGAGGAACTGAATCCTCTGAAAAAAATAAACCCTGAAATAAATCTCATTGCTGGGGCTGTTCTGCCAGGTACTGAGTCGTGGTGTTGAGAAAGTAACCAGCGTGGTGACTCTTGCCAGTACCAGTGCCGTGCACTCTCCCGATGGCTTTCCTAAATCCAAACCTAGCCAGAATCGTTTCAAAGCATTGTTTTTAATTTGTAAAATTACATTTATTTACTTGTTTTGTGTGTGCCAGAGGACAGCTTTGGGGAGTTGGTTCTCTCCTTCCACTACATGGATTCCAAGAATCAGACTCAAAACTGTCAAGTTTAGTGACAAGCAACTTCACCCAGGTGGCCATATCAGTAGTTTTCAAAAGAAATTCTTTTTAAGAACAAAAATATTGGCATTAACTAAAACTTGTATGAGTTTCTGTCAGCCCTTCAGCTCTTCTTTCCTCACTGGAGAGAGCTTTCATCATAAAGGTATTGTGTTCCACCTCTGCAAGACTAAGTTACAAGTTGCTTGGATAATCCATCTAATTATAGATCCAGAAATGATAATATTTAGCTTTGGAAACTGTATGTGGATGGCCAAACTCATCTCGATCTAAGTTGCTAGGTCATAGCTCATGCTTAGCTTTATCCTTTCCTTCCTTTCTTTATCTTCTTCTAAGACTTATTTCTCCCTCCCTCCCTTCCTCCCTGTTTCTCTCTCTCAGTGTGTATTAGAGCCATTGGAACTGGAGCCACAGATGGGTGGCATCTTCATGTGGGTGCTAGGACTTAAACCCGGATCCTCTGCAAAAGCAGCTAGTGCTCTTAATTGCTGAGCCATCTCTCCAGCCCACTGTGGCAGCGCTGTTCCCTGGGCAGACCGTCTTGAGCTGTAGAAGAAAGCCAAGCTAAGCAAGAGCCTATGGGTAAATCAGGAAGCTATATCTTCAATGGTGTCTACTGTGCTTCTTTGATTGTGTGTGAGTTCTCTGGATGATACTGTGTGAAATAACAAGCAGACCTGCCTCGACTTTCCCTGATGACAGACTGTGATCATCATGTGTGTGCCTGGTGCCCACAGAGACCAGAAGAAGGTATCAGATCCCCTGGAGTTCCAGTCATAAGCCACCATGTGGGTGCTGGGCTGGGAACTGAACCCAGGTCCTCTGTGAAAGCAACATGTGCTCTTAACAGCAGAGCCATCTCTCCAGCTCCTTGGCTGTCATGTTTTATTGCAGTAACAATAAGGAAACAAGAACACGGAGTTTGCAACTTAAAATCAGCTAGCCTCAGTTTACTTATATGTAAAGCAAGAATGATGTTATCATTTATGACGCAGAGTCTTTGTAGGATCAATTTAAATATTAACTAACATTTTTTGGGCACTTACTCAGTACAGGTACCATTCTTGGTACCTCTCATGTGGGCATCTTGGGCAAACAAATAAACAAACAGAAAATCCTTGGCACCTAGTAAATGTCTACTCATTCTTATTATTTCATTTATGAGCTGAAAAGGTTAAGTGAGACGCTGTATGTTTACTGCTCAGCATGCTTAATAAATATTCACCATTTGCATATAAAAGTGTTTGTCTAATGAATACCAAAGATTCACGTGAGTCTTTGTGGGAAGTGGGGACTTAGTCAAAAAGGTAACTGATAGGGATATTCCTAGTGGGAGAAAACACTATAGAAAAAAAATTATTCATAGCATTTTAGTTTCTTTCCTCCTCTGTTTTTCATAAGCTAGAAAGCTAAGGGAGCTCTTTGAACTAATTGGGAGGGCCACAAGGGTAATTAACCACCCTCTAATTAAGCTGATAATAGCTGCCCTCTATTGGCAAGATCAAAAGCCAGAGAAGCCCTGCCAATGAGGGGTTTTGAAGACAAGCTGCTCCCAGTGGTGGGAGCCCAGGAGCTTGTACAAAGAAGGGGAGAGAGTCTGACACACCTGCGGGTGTCTAAGAGAAAGATGAGAAAGGCATAGGCGGATGCGGAGTGGTGGTTTGTCAGACAAGGCTCACGCGCACTCGGGGCTCTTTTGTAACCTTGCTATGAATGGTGTCACTGAGAGTAAAGACTCACTTAGCAGTTGGCCCGCAGTTTTCAACGTGGAGTCTCTGTCTCTTGGAAAAGGGTTTGCATGGGAGAATGGAGTTCCTCCTCAGCTAGGAGCAGAGGACCAAGTCTCTGCTTTCCATCACTTCCCCAGCTAAACTGACCACTCCTCTGTGTCCCCCCAAATGCCACTGACTTCCCTCTTGTAGTATTGTGGAAATGATGACCATTTTCTCAGTCTAGGGCTGGTCTGAGTTTTTTTCTTGGTCTTACCTTTCTCTTGTGCTGTCCCAGAGAAATATGGCATAAACCACCTATGTGATTTTTAAGTTTTTCTGGTAGGTAATAAAAGGGATAATGAGAAATGGGTAAAATGGATTCTAATAACACGTTTTATTTAAATCAACATACCCTGAGTATTGCCATTTTGATATGAAGTCAATATAAAAGTGTCAAAGGAATACTTTGAAGTCTCTTCATTTTGATATTGTGCTAGTGATCATTTGAGCTGCATTGTATATTTTGGACTTCACAGAATGTTGCAGTTGCAAGCCCCCCCTCTTTGTGTGTGTGTGTGTGTGTGTGTAGTGTAGTGCAGGTGTACAGTTACTATGGTGAAGATCAGAGGACAATCTTGGGTATTGGTCCTCACCTTCCTTCTTGCTTTGAGGCAAAGTCTCTTTATCATTAACTATTGTGTGTTCCAGGTCAGCTTGCCTGCCCGTGCGTCTGGGAATTCTGCCTCTACCTCCCATCTCACCACAGGAGTACTGGCTTTATAGAGTTACACTACCAAGTCCGGCTTCACCTGGATTCTAAGGACTCAAACTCAGGTCCTTGGACTTGTGTGGTCTCTCTTCAGCCCCCATAATCTCTTAATTCTATGCTAAAGGAGAGATTGTCTTGAGCGAAACAGAGTGGGTTCTTTGCCTGGGGCTGGAAGAAAGCACACGCTGATTTGCAATGGCCACTCTTGGATTGTAGCTGGTTTGAGGAGCTAAACCAGGTCTCTAGAAAGGAGTTAGCAAGAAAACAGGGGCCTTAGTCCTACAAGGACAAATTCCCACAGTAGTCATCTCATAACTGGAAATTGATCCCCCAAAGAAAGGCGGTGCCACTGAAACTTTGATTTAAGCCCAGTGAGCCCTAGAGCTGAGCATCCAGCCAAGTGGCACCTAGAGTCTAGACCTGTGAGCCAAGACACAGGGTGTTGTTTGGAGCTGTTACGTTTGTGGCAATTTGTTAGACAGCGGTAGAACAGCAGCATAGTAAATACACTCTGTAATTCAGCAACCACCACCCAGCTGGTGGCAGTGCCTCTAAATCTCTACTATGGTCCACGAGGAGAAGCCCTAACCCAGCAGCAGAACGGCAATGCATTTATGTGAGCTGTGCCATGGTACCAGCTACCTACTGCGGAGATCCTTTCATTTTCCTAGTACCATTTTCATCCTAAGGAAGGCTAAGTGAAGCAAGAAAAGGGACCATGCTGTTAGAAGTACGTTTGAGACCCTTATCTCATGAAAGAACGACTACTGATTAAGCAGAAGGAATTAGATGTTTATAGCATGCTGGTTAATTTTTGTCAACTTGACATAAGCTGGAATCAAATGGGAAAAGGAACCTCGATGGAAAAAAATGCCTCCAATGGATTGTCTGTAGGCAAGTCTTTTTTTTTTTTTTTTTTTTTTTTTTTTTGCTTTCTCGTGACAGGGTTTCTCTGTGGTTTTGGAGCCTGTCCTGGAACTAGCTCCTGTAGACCAGGTTGGTCTTGAACTCACAGAGATCCACCTGCCTTTGCCTCCCAAGCTTTGGGATTAAAGGCATGTGCCACCACCACCCGGCTGTAGGCAAGTCTTTAGGGCGTTTTCTTTCTTTCTTTTCTTAAATTAACCTTTTCTTTTTAAAGATTTATTTATTATGTATATAGTGTTCTGCCTCCATGCATGCTTTCAGGCATGAAGAGGGCACTAGATCTCATTACAGATAGCTGTGAGCCTCCATATGGTTGGTGGGAATTGAACTCAGGACCCCTGGAAGAGCAGCCAGTGCTCTTATTCTCTGAGTTAGGGCATTTTCTTGATTGCTAACTGATAGATGAGGGTCTACTCTATTTGGAGCGATACCACCCTTAGGCTGGTGGTCCTAGCTCAGTTGTAGAGCATGAGACTCTTAATCTCAGGGTCATGGGTTCCAGCCCCATGTTGGGTGCCAGATATAGCATGAATAATAAAAACAGACAGAGATACTGGGGTTCAAGTTGAAAGAGCAGAAAAGCAAAGCAGCCAACTACTATAGAGCTCTTACCTCTACAAAATCTTCAGACTGAAAAGAGAGCAAGGTCCTGTCTCCTTCTTCCTTATATTCCTCTCTAGTGCTGATGTTAAAGGTGTGCACCACTACCACCCAGGCTCTTTGTCTAACTAGTTTGGCTGCTGGGATTAAAGTGTGCGTCACCACTGTATGGCTGACTAGTGTGGCTAGTTTTGCACTGTGATCTCCAGGTAAACTTTATTTATTAAAACACAAACATAATATCACTATAGTATACAAAAGGAGGAGGAGAAAATATGAGAACAAGTCAGTAAGCAGCACCTGTCATGGCTTCTGTTTTGTCTCTTGCTTCCTTCCAGGTTGCTGTCTTGAATTTCTTGTCCCCACCTCCCTTCAGCCTGGACTGCAGCTGTAAGCTGAACCACACCATTTCCTCTCTGAGATGTATTTGGTCATAGTGTTTATTACAGCAATAGAAAGCAAGCTAAGACAGAGAGTCACAGTGATTGGAGCTGTCCACATTTGCTGTGCCTGTGTTCTAGGTCAGAGGCCCTCTCCCTTGCCTCACCTACGCCTCCTCACAGTCTTGGGAGAGAGATAGAATTACCAGTGTCATTTTGCAGATGTGAAACCAGAATTTTCTTTTCTATTTCCTTTTTTTCTTTCAGTCTTTGAAGCCAAGCAGTGAAGGTGATTGGTAAGTGGAGGAGCAGTTTTGGCTGTGGCCCTTTTTTAGAGTGGGCTAGTTAGACTCAGATGAAGCTCTTCCTCTGGAATGCCAGTGAGCTCTATTTCCTCTGCAAGCGTTCTCTTCATACTCTTTCCTCTAAAAGATGGAACTTTCCCAGGTGGTCACACCTACTGTCTTTTCGTCTTTTTTTTTTTTTTTTTTTTAGTTTTTCGGGACAGGTTTCGTCTTTCTACTTGATGCTTTGGCAATCATTGAGCTCTGTGACTCCTGGCGCCATCTCTGACCCAGTTCTGAAAGGTGCAGTCTCAAAACACATCCCGAGTTCACGCTTCCTGGGATGTTTCCACTTGGATTCCTCGCTAGTTATTAGAAACTTTGTCCTCTGGGCACGATGTAGCCATTGTGGTCTCAAAATAGGAGCAGCTGTGATTGCCTGCAGGAGGCCATCCCATGACTGGGCGGGCACACGGCCATTCTCCTGTGGAGAGAAAGGCTCTTGGGAAAGAGTTGCATGGCTTCTCATAGGGTGGTACACACAGGGGCTCACGCGGTGAAGGGCATGTGAGACAGCCCTTCCTGAGGACATTAAGCAGTTAACAGTTGAGAGGAAGGGAGACTCTGGTGGTGTAGCTACTTGTAAGTTGTCTATGCTCCTTAGTAATCCCCGGCCCATGCTCCTGTAAATAAAAGCAATTAAACTCATGGATGGACCAAGCTGGACTTGGGTGCAATCATCTCTTTTTGTCTCTGTTTGATTCCCTATCTGGGTGGACTAGGCCTTGGTTTACGTCTCTCTAGGGAAAGTTAATACCTTGTCCCTCATGTTCAGCTTTTCCATCACTGTGCTCTGAAGACAGAGTCTTCTGCACACTTGAACGCTGCTATCGATGGTCATCACTGGCTGGTTCTTAAGCTGTAACACTAAGGTTGGTTTTTGCCATTTCTCATCTTCTTTGACTTCAGCCAATCAATTGCATTGCTATCTCAATCTTTTAAGACTGTTTGTGCAACCATTTCTTCTAAATTTTCTGGCCTCCTGAACCCTTCAGTCCAGGAATCTTTCTGAATTCCTTCCTTCTCCAGCTTTGAGTCCACGGCGCTTGAAATCTGCCACCGTTTCCCATTGTCCCTGGTTCCTCCTCTTTCCTTCATTCCTATTTGCATAACTTGGCGCTAGACTCCGCTGTTGCACGCTGGGAGGCTGAGTGGTAAGGGACCAACTGCAGGGAAGGAAGGTAAGGCTGACAAGATTCTTTCCCAGCTGTCACTGGGGTCCTAAGACCAATACCGTCACACTCCGGGGCAAAGCGGAGCCTGGAATCCATCCATGGCGTTTAAAGAGAAGAATCAGAACAGCTCTGGGATCCTCACCTGCGCTTCCCCTTAGAGCTCTTCCTGTCTGCCTCTCACGTGGGAGAGCATCGCACAGAGATGAACAGGGCTCTTTAAGTGCAGGGGACACAGGCAGCATCTGACTCACGGCTAGAGGACAAGGTGCATGAGGTACTGCTAGGCAGAGACAGCTGACCTTTAGTCGGACCAGAATGGCACGTCCCCTGCCGGAGGAAATACAAAACTCAGAGGAAGAGTGCAAGTCAGGATTGTAAGGGAAGAGCCCTGACCTGTTCTTCTGACCGCAGGTCAAGGGTTAGTGGCAGAAGGAGTCGGAGGTATCACTGAATGGAGGAGGAGAAGCAGACAGGGATGACAAATGGCCGCTTCAGGGGAGATCCTGCTTGAACAATGAAATTCCGGTGAGAGGGGCCGTGCTGTAGAGACTCGGAGAAGGCTGTAGGTCAGAGGTTCTCAACCTGTGGATCGCGACCCCTCTGGGGTTGAATGACCCTTTCACAGGATTCAGCTTAAGGCCATTGGGAAACACAGATAATGTACGTTCTGATTCCTAACAGTAGCAAAATTATAGTTATGAAGTAGTAATGAAAATAATTTTTTAAAATTTATTTATTTATTAAAGATTATGAAAATAATTTTATGGTTGGGGTCACCACAACATGAGGGACTGTATGAAAGGGTCAGTGTTAGGAAATCTGGGAACCATGGCTGTAGGTGCTGGCTGAGAGAATAACCTCAGCCTGATGTCTCAGTGGGAAGCAGAGGTCAGTTCCACCAGCACCTCTCTATGTCACCCTGTATGACTTTTCCTCCCCTTCTACCCTTGTCTTGCTTCCATCTACCCTAGCAGGAGAGTAGCAGAGGGTTGGAACTGGGGTGACAGGGAGTGGCTAGAATGGGAGGCTGAGCTGAGCATCTCATTCCCAACTGGAGCTCCTTTAGTCTAAACTGAGCACACCCAAGCTTGCAATGCAGTTTGGAGTTTAATTATTATAGTCCTAGGCACATTCATATATAAGCATAGGCTGTAATCTGGGGATGAAGTAACCAGCGAACATTTTATAGTCTTCAAGGATCAATTGTTTTGCCTGGAAGGAAGAAAAGAGCTAAAGGAAAAAAAAATTCAGATGGGTAGGCTTCACAGAGAGAGCTTGCTGGGATGTATGAGGTCGGTGGTCCCATCCCCAGCCTACAAAAAACAAACCAAAAACCAACAAACAAAACATCCAACATCAAAACCCCAATGGCGGGGGCTGGAGAGATGGCTCAGAGGTTAAGAGCACTGATTGCTCTTCCAGAGGTCCTGAGTTCAATTCCCAGCAACCACATGGTGGCTCACAACCATCTATATTGAGATCTGGTGCCCTCTTCTAGCATACAAACATACATGGAAGGAATGTTGTATATATAATAAATAAATCTTAAAAAAACACCCAGTGGCAAATTGGAGGTGAAGTGTACATTGATTGCATCCTCTTTGAGTCTAGGGAGCCGACTATCCTGGGATGATGGGTCCTTAGTATCACTGAGAGCATAGATCGTCTCAATCCATAGCTAGGTCTCAACTTTTTTTTTAAAAAAATATGGAACGCTTCACGAATTTGCGTGTCATCCTTGCGCAGGGGCCATGCTAATCTTCTCTGTATCGTTCCAATTTTAGTATATGTGCTGTCGAAGCGAGCACTAGGTCTCAACTTTTAAGCCGTGACAATAACTCTTTTCGTTCTACAAAGGTTTCTTGATATTCACATTGCTTCTTACTCTCTGATGAGCTTGCCCCAGTATTCACAGATCACATCAACTCCACCCAATAAGACACCCTCTGTGTCTTCTAAATGAGCAAACAGAGTTTAGAACTCTACTTAAGATATCCGTTGTGAATTAACATATATGTAATTCAATATGTAATGAGTGGCTTCACTATTTAAAAAGACTCTAATCTGGGGAGGAGAGATGCCTTAGAGTTTAAGAGTGTGCTTGCTACTTTCCCAGAGGACCAGAGTGTGGCTCTCAGCACCCACATTGAGTGTTTGATAGAGCCTATAACTTCAGTTCCAGGAGATCCAACAGTCTCTTTCAGCCTCTGAAAAGACGACAGGCATGTGTACATGCTGATACAATCCCCCATAGAACACATGCCCATAAAAATTCTTTAAAAACTATTTAAGGGTCCCTCTATGTAACAGAGAAAGAAAAAAAAAACTATTTAAGGGAGAGTAAATCCAAGAGTTAAGTGCCTTGGCTGCCCACCAGGGTTCAATTTCCAGTGCCCACATGACAGCTAACAACTGTCTATAACTCCAGCTCCAGGGGATCTGATCTACTCTTTGGGTCTCCACAGGTACCAGACATGAACGCGATGCACAGACAAAAGTGCAGGCAAAACACCCATGCACATAAAATAAAAATAAATTAATCTTTAAGAAAGTAAAAAGAAAAATTAGAACAGTGTATTCTAGGCAGATGGACTTAGTTTTTTCAGTTGTGTGCAAAGGTTTTTAGTGTATCACTTTGTTTTTAATATTGCCTTGATTACCATCTCATTTTCATACGTTGTGAAACTAAACTTACAGCTTGAATTGAATTTGGGTTACTTATTCTATTCATATTGAAATCCACGAGCAAATCTAAAGTCAAATTTCAATTTATATATATATTGCATTCTGTAAACTATGTCCACAAGACAACCATTTCTATGGTAAGTGTTACACAATATTAGAAGTGGGGCCTTTCATGTCTTTGCTATTCTCCTGAGAGAGCCTTTCTAGTCTCGTTTCTCTTATTCCATCTAATTACAGATTCATTTTAAAAACAGTCAGGAGCAAGTATACCCTGAGCATCTAAAAATGTTACATTTAATGTATCTAATGAGTTTTTAATTCCACGATAACTAACAAAAATAATTGAAAAACGGAATTGCTAATGGAGGCATACTTCCCCATAAAAGTAATTTACATTATCATAAAAGGACCCTAAGTTCATTATGGAAAATTTGAAAATTGCAGGAAAGCATAAAGAATAAAATAAAATTCCGACATAATCACCCTGCCTTTTTCCATTCCATTCTTGAGCTTTTCCAGCTTTTTCCATTTCCAAAGTCAGAGAAATAATGTGTGTGTTTCATTTCATCCTGCTAGTTTCCCACACATTGTGGCCACCTTTTATTTAATCTTTGCTCACTAAAAATCATCAGCCATCTAGTTTGTACGACCGAATTGAATTCCATCATTCTATAATATCTTATAACTTGCTATAGTATGTGATTCATTTGATCTTATAATGCATAGTCTTGCTCCTATAATTTAGCCATCCTCAATATGATTTCTATTAAAAATACAGAATTTTAGCTGAACGTGGTCACACATGCCTGTAACCCTAGTACTTGAAAGGCTGAGGCAGAAAGATCATGAATTTCAGGTCAGTCTGGGCTCCGTGGAAAAATTGTATCTCAAAAAATCCTAACCAACCAAGCAAATCTGGAATAATCTTGATGCGTTTTTATCCCATTATCAATACTATTAACTTAAATTTTCACTACATTGCATTTTCTTCATAATCTATAAAGAATTACATTACAATTTTATTTTTTTATTTTTTTTATATTTATTTATTTATTTATTATGTATACAATATTCTGTTTGCGTGTACGTCTCCAGGCCAGAAGAGGGCACCAGACCTCATTACAGATGGTTGTGAGCCACCATGTGGTTGCTGGGAATTGAACTCAGGACCTTTGGAAGAGCAGGCGATGCTCTTAACCACTGAGCCATATCTCCAGCCCCCTACATTACAATTTTAAATTTGGGGAAAAAACATTAGAGGCCACCCAACTCTCCAGGTCTCTCTGGCGTCTCCTGCCATCCTCTCTTGCAACCACTCAGTTGCTTTTCTTACCACTTGCCAGGCAGCTTTTACTCTTCCCCTTTCCTCCACTGTCAACTTGTTTCTGCTGGATTTTTTCTTCTAAACGCTCATTACAGAAAAGTCAGGCATCCTCCAGAAGGCTTGCGGCACTTCTCTTTCCTCGCACGTCATTGCGGCCCCACCCGCCCGGAGACATACACCCTGTGCCTCACAGTGAGATAGAAAGCCAAGACGCCAGGCTTCAAATCTCCTCCGTTAGCTGTGGAGCTGTCGTCTGTTTTAAATTGGCAAAGCCTGTGTGATGAACACTCTCTGGCTGAAAACAGACTTGCAGGGAACGCCAAACCCTGAGCAAAGATTTGCTTAGTAAGAATGAATTCAGAACAAGAGGTTTGGGGCTCAAATTCCAGAATGTTCAGCAATACAAGCTGAGGCAGCTCAGGATTTTGGGTGGGGGTTTGGCACAGGTTGAGGAGCAGAACACATGAGCCAAGCAACTGAGCAAGGAAGTGGGGCCAGTTCACAGTTCTCTTACTGAGGAAGCTAACTGGACTTCTTGATAAATCCCACCATGCACCTTGCTGTTTAAAAGTTGTGCAATGGCTCCTTTCTCCACCATCTTCCTGCTATGCCTGACTACAGCTGTCCTGTTCTTCTCCATGTCCAACTATGCTGTGTCTTCTTCCCCACGCCAAGCCTTCACTTCTTGAGGTGGCTTCCGTCCTGGGTCCCAGGCTAGTCACTGATGTAGCTCTCCCCACCCCACTTCTGGTGATCAGGTAGAACTCTTTAACAACTCCTTTTTTTGGGGGGGGGGTTGTGAATATAAATGTCTGCCATTTCCGAACTAAGTCTGTGATTATGGCCATCACATTCTCTTCTGCTGCAGAGACTATCGATACCCAGGTGAGCGGCCGCTTATCAGTTCAGTTCCCAGCATGTGACAAGAGCATCTAGTCAGCTCTCTTTAAAATTAAAAATAAAAGTCAATCTTTTTAAGACACCATCTCACTCCATAGCCCAGGCTGGCCTCGAATTTGCAGCCTTCCTCCCCGGCACTGGGATTACAGGTGTGTGCTAACTGGGATTACAGGTGTGTGCTACCGTACCTGGTTTAGTCAGCTCGTTCCCCCTCCCTCCCCAGGTTCAGGATTTTTTTTTTAATCAAACATTTTATGTAGCATTTTTAATTATTTAACATAGACTTAAATGGTCCTAGAGGGGAAGAAGAAGGGGAAGGTTCTGGCAGATTCTCAACAAAATGGTAAAAAAGCAAATTATAGACAGAATTATCTACATGTCTCCCCCCCCCCTTTTCTGGATGGCTTACTGGGTGACTACCACTTTCCTATGTGGTTAGACTTGATGATTCATCTTCCCGTGGAGAACAGGGGCCTGGGGGTTCCCTGGAGAGTCCCTAAGATCCAGTCCACTTTGGAGTTGAGATATAAGGACAGTAATCATGCTAGACGGTCAGTCTCTAGAAGACACTAAGGGAGGCAGGTGACACAGCTTCTTCCTCCAACCTCTTTGTTCGGGGTCACTCTGGAAGGTGCCACCCATATGCACCGTATTCAAAGACACACCCAGAGGTCTGTTCTACTAGGTGATTCCAAATCCCCTTTGAGAGTCAAGAGTAAGTATTTTTTTTTAATATTTATTTATTCATTATGTATATAATATTCTGTCTGTGTGTATGACTGCAGGCCAGAAGAGGGCACCAGACCCCATTACAGATGGTTGTGAGCCACCATGTGGTTGCTGGGAATTGAACTCAGGACCTTTGGAAGAGCAGGCAATGCTCTTAACCACTGAGCCATCTCTCCAGCCCAAGAGTAAGTATTAACTGGACTGGAGAGGGAGAGGGAGAGGAGTGAGGGGAGGGGGAGAAGGGTGGGAGGAGGGGGAGGGAAATGGGAGGCTGGGAGGAGGCGGAAACTTTTTTTTCCTTTTCTCAATAAAAAAAAAAGAGTAAGTATTAAGACAATTTTTCTTTGACTAGTTTTTGGATAGCTGTGACAGAATGGTTCCGTTTTTTTTTTGTTTTTGTTTTTTGTTTTGTTTGGTCTTTTGAATGAGGATTTTGGTACAAAGTTCTGCTTATTTCTAGTATCTTTTTTTGCCATCCTTGTCCTTTTATCACATTGGCTTCCTCCCTGGCAATCGCGTCCCAATGCTCCGTGGCTGGAGCTGCTGCAGGAGACACACAGAAGAGAGTCCCTTTCCCCTAAAAGGGGAAGCCCTCACCCTCTGACAGCTCAATCACGACCATTGGAGACTATGGCAGTTTCTTGAGCAGCTGTCTCAAGTTTGCCATACCTACCTGCTGAGTTGCTGTAGTCACCATAGTGACGGTTTCTCCCTTGAGATGAGGGTGGCCCTCCAATATACTATTTGACTTACCATAACTTTTATATGAATTTCTGTAGAAACTTCCATTTGGATGATGTCAATGATAATAATCCTGCCAATATATGTCTCTATCCCTACAGACTCTTTTTTTTTTTTTTTTTTTTTTTTTTTTTTTTTTTTTTTTTTTTTTTTGGTTTTTCGAGACAGGGTTTCTCTGTGGCTTTGGAGCCTGTCCTGGAACTAGCTCTGTAGACCAGGCTGGTCTCGAACTCACAGAGATCCGCCTGCCTCTGCCTCCCGAGTGTCATTTTTTTTTTTTTTTTTTTTTTTTTTTTTGGTTTTTCAGGACAGGGTTTCTCTGTGGCTTTGGAGCCTGTCCTGGAACTAGCTCTGTAGACCAGGCTGGTCTTGAACTCACAGAGATCTGCCTGCCTCTGCCTCCCGAGTGCTGGGATTAAAGGCGTGCGCCACCACCGCCCAGCTCCTACAGACTCATTTTATACATACATACATACATATATACATATAAACATACATACAGATATACAACACACATATAATGTGTCTGGGTATTTTGCATGTATGTATGTTTATGCACCACATGTGTACCTTGTGCCTGCAGAGGCCAAAAGATGACGTCAAATCCCCTGGAACTATAGTTACAGATGGTTGTGAGCTGTCAGGTGCTGAGAATCAAAGTCTGGTCCTCTGGGAGAGCAGTTGGTGCTCTTAAGGACTGAGCCATCTCTTCAACCCCTCTATAGACTTTTTTTTTTGGCGGGGAGGGTAGACATACCATGGCATGTGTGTGGAATTCAGAGGACAACTTCAGGGAGCCGATTTTCTCCTATCATAGGATCCAGGGATTATATTCAGGTCCTTAGGCTTGAATGACAACCATTTTTACCCGCTGAGGCATCTCACCAACAGTATCCCTATAGACCAACAGTTCTCAACCTGTGGGTCTCGCCCCCTTTGAGCGTTGCGTATCAGATACTTAAATTACAATTCATAACAGTCGCAAAATTATAGTTATGAAGTACCAGCGAAATAATGTTATGGTTGGGGGTCACCAAAACATGAGGAACTGTATTGAAGGGCCGCAGCATTAGGAAGGTTGAGGAACACTGCTGTAGACTATTGACAGACACTCAGACACTCACCCATGTGAGCTGTAATAATTACTAGAATCATAGTTTAAAACCAACCTCTTAGTGATGGAGTACAATCTCTGCATTATAAGAACTTGGATACTCTATGCTTGAATAATTTTTTTTTTTTGAGACAAGGTTTCTCTGTGTAATTCTGGCTGTCCTGGAACTCACTCTGTAGACCAGACTGGCCTTCAACTCAGAGATCTGATCTGCCTGCCTTTGCCTCGCACATTCTGGGATTAAAAGTGTGTGCCACCAGCAACCGGATGGAATAGTTTTAAGAGCATATCCATCATCTCTCAAAGACAAATCTACATATGTCTGTAAGAAGTCAAGGGTTCCCACTGTGGCAGCTCTGTATACATTTCTTCTTTGTTTGTGTTCCCGTGTGCACATGAGTGTGCATGCAATGGATGTGCAGGTACCAAGGGAGGCAGAGAAAATGTCAGATGCCCTAGAGTTTAAGTTACAAACAGTTGTGAGCTGCCTGATATGGTGTCTGGGTTCTGAACTCAGGTCCTCTGGAAGAGCAACAAATGCTCTTAACCCCGGAGCCATCTCTGCAGCGCATCTCGCTCCATCTCAATGGCATTTCCGTCTAAGGCTTTCCTTTCGTGTCTATGGTTGCATCCTTAGGATCTGCTGGTCTTTCCAAAGGGATGGGCAAGACTCGTCAATTGTGGGTTTCACGGCCTTGCCTCAAAATTACTTGCATTCATTCATGTTTACCAATTACTACTTCAAGGGCTTTTAAAAGTAGCTTCTCAATTAAGTCCACTAAAGAAGAGCTTTCCCGGGTAATCTGCTTCATTCTTTTCCTGGACACTGTGCTTCTGAAGGGAGGGACCACACTGGCCCCCGGGCGCCTATGAGCTCACTGGTGGGGCTTTCCAAACAGCTCAGCATGAGCACCAGCTGTTGGGTCTCAGGGCAGGACAGCTGCAAGGAGGACCACTGTGCAACACCAGCAACACTGGTGAGTAGATGGGGACAGGAATTTTGACGTACCTATGAGCAAGCCTGAAGACACCGAATCAACACCTGTCACAAAGAGAGGAAAAGCCTCTGCTTGCACAAAGTCGCTGAAATGCTGGGTCTCTTTGTCATTGCAGCAAATTCTAGCTGTACTTTGGTGGAAAAAGTCCTCTCTTTATTTTTAACTCTTCGGCTTTCCCACTATGGCTTCAGCTTTATATTTATTCCCTAATCAAATGAATTTCAATCTAGCAGACCAAACATGCTCTGCGCTCGGCTCTCAGTTCCTAGCTATTTTAGGACGTCTCTAGTGCGCAGAAGAACCTCAATTTGAATGTTTTGCAAAGTCTCTCAGTTGACTTCAAATAAACTCAGCATCTTCTTTCTGTCAGTCGCTTCCTTTATGGCTTTCCCTTAAAAAACATCTCCCATTCGCCTAGCATTTGAATTAGGAGGTGTTCACATTTCCTCCTCTTGGGGGCAGTCTTTTGAATTGGCAAGGTTCAAAAAGCAGACAGCCCAAGTCCAAATTATGGGAGCAGGATGTGCCTGCATCCCTAAGACTTCCCCTGCCCAGGGATAGGGTCCAGGTAGCTCTACTGGTTTGGGACTCACAGAGATCTGCCTGCCTCTGTCTCCTGAGGGCTGGAATCAAGGTATCTGCCACCATATCCAGCATCCTAGGAATCTTCTCACCTAAATCCTGCTGAGCTTTGAAGAAATGGATCCTCATGTTTCCTTTCAGACTGGATGGATTGACTTTCCTTTTACCTAGGTTTGTGGAAAGCAAGAAATGATTGTCTTCAATCAGCCACCCTAAAAAAAAAATTTCCTTTTTTTCCTTCCTTCTCCCCCTCTTCTGACTCCCTATTCTCTTAAAAGGTGTTTGTAAAAATTGGCTTGCTTCGTGCTCCACAAGCTGCAATGGATTTTCTGTACAGAATCTTCTTGCCTCTCTTACACTGCTGTTGAAGGGATGGCTTCCAGTCCCTAAATTCGATTAAGAAAGGGAAGTCAAGATGGACGCTGCACGGTACTTACCGATCCCTGGTCTCTGAACCCAGTGACTGCCCACGCTTCATTACTTGTGTCAGTGGTTTTATGACAATTGGAGATCTGGAAAACTGCCTTTCCAAGCGTCACCCTGCCATTTACTTAATCATCAACCCAAGCTCTTGGTTCAACTCTTCCTCCAATCACTGGTCCAGAAAAGGAGTGTGAAAATCAGTTTCTAGTTACGCTTTTAGTAAGACTTACGAATGTATTTGGGGCTGGGTGCTACAGTTCCCGTTTCAGTGTCAATCAAAAGAGAAGAGGGATTGAGTGAAGCGCGATCCAAAGAACAAAGGGTCCTGGTCATGGTCCAAGGTGCTCCTTTCCTTTGCTAAGGCAATTTGGGTATCACTTTAGGCTGAGAGCCAAGAACATTTCTTGCATTACTGTAGCCTGTAGATATGCTATACTTAAAGAAACAAAGCACTGATATAAAAGGAGCCCATATGGACCATCGGAACTACAGAGCCACACATTTGGGGTTATAGAGAGAGAGGATTGAGGGAGAATAAGTCAGGGTCAGCTGTTAGGGTTGCTATTAATAGTACCATTCTTTTTTCTTTTCTTTACTTTTCCCTTTGGAGACAGGGTTTCTCTGTGTAACATCCCTAGCTGTCCTGGGAACTAGTTCTTGTAGACTAGGCTGGCCTTGACCTCACAGAGATCCATCTGCATCTGCTTCCCAAGTGCCAGGATTAAAGATGTGCTGTGAGCAGCCACCCACCTGGCAATGGTACCATTCTTATCCCCAGGTTTTTGAGACCGGCTTTTTCTTTGTTGTTTGTAATTTTGAGTCTAAATGACAGTATTTCTTTCTTTTCTTTTCTTTTTTTTTTTGATTTCTCCGTAGCTTTTTGGTTCCTGTCCTGGAACTAGCTCTGGCCTCGAACTCACAGAGATCCGCCTGCCTCTGCCTCCCGAGTGCTGGGATTAAAGGCATGCGCCACCACCGCCCGGCAATGACAGTATTTCTAAGATCTTGTGATGTGCAATCTGTGGGGAATTATCTTGATTGCGTTGAGGTAGGAAGACCTGTCCATGTCCACTGTGAGTGGAACCATTCCTTAGGCAAGGGACCCTGGACCACATGAATGAAAGAGAGGAGCAGAGTAGTAAGCATGCCTTTGTTAATCTCTGCTCTTTGACCGTGGTTGTGATGGGGACAGCTGCTTCCAGCTCCTGCCAACTTGAACTCTTTGCCACAATGGACTGCACCATTATATGCCAAAAAAACCCCCTCCTTTCCCTGCAAGCTGCTTTTGCCACACAACCAAAACAAATAAATCCGAACCTGCACGAAGATGGAGGCAGAGTTGAGCGTAAGTGACGTGCCACGTTGTCTCTCAGCTTACTTGAGGTTCACTTCCCCCTCTGTTGTGCCTGGTCATCCCTAGTTCAGAAGATCTTTGTGCTAACATCGTCCAGGGGTAGGAAGGGCTGGAGGGAACCCTAGAGGGTCCTCACTACTTAGGAAAGCTTCCAATCAACTGTCTACTCCACCCAGCCTCCTAGGTTTAGAAGGCCCTTTCACCCCCCAGTTCTTGTGGCTTCTGATGCTGCTTTGAATGAGACATGTTCTGCACAGAATCACATGTTTGAATGTTGGTCCCCAGTTGGTGGTGTTATTTGGTGAGGTTGTGGGATCAGTAAGAGGCAGAGTCTTACTGGAGGAAGAGTTCAGAGGTTTGCTCCACATTTCCAGTTCCTTCTTTCTACTTTGGTTTGCTGTTGAAGATACGATCTCCCAGCTCCCTGTTCTGGCTATCTGCCACTCTGCTTCCCATGCCATTATGGACTTTCTGTCTGAAATTTTAAGCCACAGTAAACCTTTTCTCTTTCGTAAGTTGTTTTCATTTATGGTATTTTATCATAGCAACTAAAAAGTAACTAATAAACTTGTCGGGGGCCAGCCTCAACAAAAATACCTTTCTTCCAGAGTGGAGGTGTGGGAATTTAGAAAGATAGTAAATATGAAGACACCAAAGAAAATAATAAAATGCAGAAACATTACGATAGTATCAGGAGAGAATTTCAGTGAGTACCGAAAATTCCCGTTTCCCTGTGTTTAATTTCCCACAGTTTAATATACTCCTGACCTCAAAAGTTAGGAGTAGAACAAAAGGACTGTATTATCATACAAATTGATAGCCGGGTGGTGGCACCTTTAATCCCAGCACTCATGAGGGAGAGGCAGGCCTCTGTGAGTTTGAGGCCAGCCTGGTCTACAGAGATAGTTCCAGGACAGCCTCCAAAGCTACAAAGAAACCCTGTCTCAAAAACCAAAATTAAATAAATAAATAAATAAATAAATAAATAAATAAATAAATAAATAAATAAATAAATAAAAGTTAGGGCTGGAGAGATGGCTCAGAGGTTAAGAGCACTGACTGCTCTTCCAGAAGCCCTGAGTTCAATTCCCAGCAACCACAGGGTGGCTCACAGCCATCTGTAATGAGATCTGGTGTCCTCTTCTGGCCTGTAGTCATACACGAAAGGAATGGAAGGAATGTTGTATACATAATAAATAAATAAATCTTTAAAAATACAAATTGAAAGTCATGGGGTACAGATGTAGCTCATGCCCTTGACTCCTGCCCTAGACCAAACACTCTGTAGGCAAACCACTCCCTGGGTGGAATCCCAAGTTATTTCCTTAAAGGGAACTAGAACTTAGTTCGATCCTTAGACTTTTGTTTTAGGTAGGAACCAACTACTTCCCTATTTCAGGAGCACAAGGTCTGGCAACTAACCACACCTGTTGATGATAGTCTTGAGAAAGCAGAAGTCTGATTTACATATAGGTGGGATCTTTGTTTGAGTTAGAAGCAGAATAACTCTCTGATCTTTGGCCTCTTTGGGACCTTCACGGAAACTTTTGATAGAGGTTTAATATCTAGAATACACAAAACTATATATATGTGTGTATATAAAAATTTAAAAACCCCAAATTATGAACAACAAAAATTCAACAAAAATTCAAACAACCTAATGGGTTAATGAACAGGCAATTCACAAAAGAAAAAACACAAGCCGGGCGATGGTGGCGCACACCTTTAATCCCAGCACTCGGGAGGCAGAGGCAGGCGGATCTCTGTGAGTTCCGAGACCAGCCTGGTCTACAGAGCTAGTTCCAGGACAGGCTCCAAAGCCACAGAGAAACCCTGTCTCAAAAAACCAAAAAAAAAAAAAAAAAAAAAAAAAAAAAAAAAAAAAAAAGAAGAAGAAGAAGAAACACAAATGGCCAATAAATGTGTTAACAATTGTTCATCTTCACCAGCCATCAAAGAAATGCAATTCAAAGTGCCACTGAAGGGCTGGAGAGATCAGAGGTTAAGAGCACTTACTGCTCTCGCAGAGGACTTGGCTTAGGTTCCCCGCATCTACGTGGTGACTTGAAAGTGTGTTTAACTCGAATTCCAGAGGATCCAATGTCCTCTTCCTGCCCATGCAGGGAGCAGGTACATGCATAGTGCGTTTTCATACATAGAGGCAAGACACTCATGCACACGAAACAAAAATAAATATTTTAAAATTGAGATTTGATCTTCCTACAGTCAGAATGTAGTCCAGTCGTTAAGGGAAGAATCAGCTGGGGCTGGAGAGATGCACTGGTATGGTGGAGTGCCTATTGTTCTTGCATGACCCAGCTTCCGTTCCAGCAGCCATGCTAGGCTGCTCACAACTGCCCTAACTCCAGCTCCACCTCCACTCTCTGACAGACACATAATCAAAAGTAACTAAACAAAATCCAAGCTAGCGGATCTCTGTGAGTTCGAGACCAGCCTGGTCTACAAAGCTAGTTCCAGGATAGGCTCCAAAGCCACAGAGAAACCCTGTCTCGAAAAACCAAAAAAAAAAAAAACAACAAAAACAAACAAACAAAATCCAAGCTGCTTTGGCAGCACATAGACCGAGAAGAAAGAAGCAACACCAGGTGCTGCTATAGATGTGGATAGAAGGGAACCATTACACTCCGCTGCTGGGAATGTAAATTTCTGTCGAAATTACTAGGCAAGGTTCTCAAAAAAATTAAAACTAAAAGCATTATCTACCATCTGACCCTACTGCACTACTCCTAGGGGATGCCACTGAGGGACTGTATCGCTGAGATATTTGCACATTCATTTGCAAGTATTTGCAGCAACTCAAATAGCTAAGTTATGGAACCAACTAGGTGTCCAAAAACAGGAATGGCTAAAGAAAATGTGGTACATATAATAAATATACGCGATGGAATTTTGTTGCTTGCTAGAAAATGGATATACTTGCAGGCAATCATATTAAGCCAATTAAGCCAGTCTCAGAAAGACAAATGTTGGATGTTTTGTCTCATTTGTGGCTCCTAGATCTTGGTTACCCAAAACCATATGTGTATCTATTAATGCAAAACTGAAATTGTCTAGAGGAACAGAAAGGAGGCAAGGGGAATGAGGTGGGAAGGGGGAATTACTCTCAATATACACTTGGGGTTGCAGAGATGGTTTAGCAGTAAAGAGAGCTTGCTGCTCTTGCTGACGCTCAGAGATCAGTTCAGAGCACCCACATCAGCACAACCAACAACTTCAGCTCCAGGGAATCTGACTCCCTCTTCTGGCCTCCTCATACATGCACATACATGATGTATATACATACGCATACATATACATGATTAAAAATAAAATAAGAATATATTCCTCCAAGAATTTAAAAAAATTAAAAATAAGGAAAATGTCCATATTTACAATGTATTTTTTTCTTTTTTGAGACAGGGTTTCTCTGTGGTTTTGGAGCCTGTCCTGGAACTAGCTCTTGTCGACCAGGCTGGTCTCGAACTCACAAAGATCCGCCTGCCTCTGCCTCCCAAGTGCTGGGATTAAAGGCGTGCGCCACCACCACCCAGCTCTTACAATGTATTTTTTTTATTTAGCAATAAAGAAGAATGAAATCATGGTATTTTAGGAAAAAGGATAGAACTGGAGATCATTATACTAAGCAACAAGAGCAAATAGTTCATTTTTTTTCTCATGTGCAGAAATGTGATGTTTAAATTTGTATGTGTGTGTGTATTAGGTCATGAAAGGAGAAAGAAGTTCATGGACTGGGCAGTGGTGGCACATGCCTTTATTTCAAGCACTAGGAAGGCAGAGACAGGCAGATCTCTGAGATCAAGGCCAGCCTATTCTACAGAGTGAGTTCCAGGAATGTAGGGCGAACGGGACAGAGAAACCTGTCTCAAAAAACAAAAACAAACAAACAACAACAGCAAAAATGGCGATCAAGATGGGGAAGGAGAAAATTTTAAGGGGTGAAGAGAAGGTGCCAGAATGCATGCAACATGGAAGCCCAAGAGTGGGGAGGAATGGGTGGTGTTTGGGAGAAGAAAGGGGACCAATAAGAGCCCAGCAGAGGAGATGGGAGGGCAGCCAAGAAAGGCATAAGAACAAAATATAATGACATCTATGTGTGAAGGTTTCATCACGAGACCATCTCTGTATGGTGACTTAAAAAACTTGAGTTACAAGATCCAGCAATACTGCTTTTGGGTATATAGCCAAAGGATGCTCAATCATACCACAAGGATATGTGCTCAACTATGTTCATAGCAGCATTATTTGTTATAGCTAGAACACGGAAACAACCTAAATGTTCTCGGCTGAAGAATGGATAAGGGAGGGGGGGCTGGAGAGATGGTTCAGAGATTGAGAGCACTGATTGTTCTTCCAGAGGTCAGGAGTTCAATTCCCAGCTACCACATGGTGGCTCACAACCACCTGTAATGAAATCTGGTGCCCTCTTCTGGCCTGCAGACAGACATGCAGACAGAACACTGTAAACAAAGTAAATAAATGTTAAAAAAAAAAAAAAAGAATGGATAGGGAAAATGTGGTGAATTTACACAACGGAGTACTACATAGCAGAAAAAATGGCATCTTGAAATTTGCAGGCAAATGGATGGATCTAGAAAAGATCATATTGAGTGAGGTAACCCAGACCCAGAAAGACAATTATCACATGTACTCACTCATAAGTGGTTTTTAAACATAAAGCAAAGGAAACTAGCCTACAAATCACAATCCTAGAGAACCTAGACAACCATGAGGATCCTAAGAGAGACATACATGGATCTAATCTACATGGGAAGCAGAAAAAGACAAGATCTCCTGAGTAAATTGGGAGCATGGGGATCATGGGAAAGGGTAGAAGCAGAGGGAGGCAGAAGGGAGGGGAGCGGAAAAAATACATTTAGCTCAATAAAAACAATTAAAAAAATCTTGAGTTAAAAAAAATTTCAACTAATCATTACCTTTAATCCCAGCACTCAGGGAGGCAGAGACAGTTGAATCTCTGTGAGTTCGAGGCCAGCCTGGTCTTGCAGAGTGAGCTCCAGGACAGGCTCCAAAGCTACACAGAGAAACACTGTCGGGGTGGGGGATGCGGAGGGTGGGGAGCAACTATATTATCATACAGTGTCTTTCCTGACTCAGGGTGCGTGGGGGGGGGGCGGACATGAAAATGAGGGTGCCCAGGAAGAATTGAAAGAGGAAGAATGAAGTATCTATCTAAATTTATATTTTCAGTCTTTTCCCACATTGTTTAGCCAGAGCTCCGATTTAAGTGCTGGAGTGTGAATTAAATGATCCCAAATCTTTAAGCCTCCTCTGCCGAATTTCCCTGGATCTTCATGGCATTCCAGCTGGTTCAGTCAGTAATGTGAGCCGACCTTCGGCTGCAGGCAGAGTGACAGAGGAGAGTGACTAGCGCTTCTTTACAAGCGAGAAGCAACCCAACCATCATTGCCTTTGCCAAGACATAGAAGACAAACTGTCGGGGGCTCCAGTTTGTCACTGGCAAGAATACTGTGATGCTGGGGCGACACAAATTACTTCAGAAGAGCGGGACTCTCCGGTCACCTTCTGAGAATCAGTTTGGCTTTGTCCACACAGGCTCCCGACGGAGGGTCTGAAATTCCACTTTGTGATCAGTCAAACGCGTTGCCTTTTCGCAGCGCACTTCACCATGCCAACAGCAGTTTCCAGAGAGGAACTGAGAATGAAGTGGGCTCTGGTTGCAGATGATTCTTTTTCATGCCTAGCTACCCAAACAAAGAGAGAGAGCCAGAAGCCAGATCTGCAAGGGAGCGCACACAATGGGACGGCTGCATGGGAATGTTCAGGGCTCTGCCTGATTAAACCGCTTCCAGAGCGCCAGGGGCAATTTCGCTAAGCCTCCAGGTCTTGTATTTTGGCAGCTCTCTCTTCCCAGCGCCCCCCCCCCCCCCAAATCCATTTACACCGTTGTTTGGACCGAGCCCAATTCACACAGTCCAGCAGTGCTGTAATTGGTGTCTTACTTACCTTGGCTTCTTTGTCTCTCTGTTTGATCATTGCAATAATGACAGCATTTCTTCTCTCTGTCTCTACCACTGGAAAAGAGAGAGAGAGAGAGAGAGAGAGAGACAGAGAGAGAGACAGAGAGAGAGAGAGACAGAGAGAGAGAGAGAGAGAGAGAGAGAGAGAGAGAGAGAGACAGAAGAGAGAGAGAGAGAGAGAGAGAGAGAGAGAGAGAGAGAGAGAGAGAGAGAGAGAGACAGACTCTGGAAAGAGTTACAGTTGAGTTTCCTGATGTTCTGCTACCGGGAAATAAAATTTGTATTTTAAGATGTTTTTCTATTTCTGTTTCTCTCTTCGCAGCTCAGCCAAACAGTCGACACTGATGGGAAAACATTAACATGGAGAACTGATTCCACCCCTCCAAAGATGTTGGGACCACAGAGGCAGCATCCTCCAGAGCTGATATGTCAAAATGTTGATGTTCTCATTTAAGACTGTCATCGTTGTGGTAATTGGTACCTCCGTTTGTTAGACTCTGTTTGTTTATGTGCGTCTCATTTCAAGTGCTGTTTCTTAGGGTAATACTCACAAGGGCTTGGGGCTCCCGGAGTGAAAAGTGTTCTATAAACTGAAATGATTACCCCCTGGCAAAAGGTAATCTCCCTGGCACACACCACCTGGCTCTAACGACTCACGTCTGTACAGCACCTCACTGGTAAGCGAGAGTTTTCCGTGTCTGCGCTCTCCAGCAATCCCCCTGATAACACTGTGAAGAACACTTGGAGGAGTGGGGCTCCTGGAGCCAGTCTGTTTTCCAGGCACATGTGGTCTTTACCTGGCAGGTGGCTGCCTCTTCACAGGTGTTGCTGTGTCTTGTGAACGAAACCCATCCCAGGTGGCTCAGTTTCTGAGATGAGGCGGATTTACAGGGGCAGAAACCAGCACGAAGTAATTAGGGGAAGGCCTTTGTTTTTCTTTTATACTCTCCCAAGGAGGAACACGGGGCAGATCATTGTTAGACCCTTCTGACAGTTTGGGAGAGATGGGGAAATCTGTGAATGGAATTCATTCCATCAAAAACATGAAAACATTAGTTAAGGATGCAACCATGAAACCTGGAAGCAGTGTTTGTAAATGGATGAAGCACCTGACTTAGCTACAGACTAGGTAGGAGATAACTTGCACTAAGCTGGGTGTGCGTGTGTGTGTGTGTGTGTGTGTGGTGTATGTGTGTGTGTGGTGTGTGTGTGTGTGTGGTGTGTGTGTGGTGTGGTGTGTGTGTGTGTGGTGTATGTGTGTGTGTGTGGTGTGGTGTGTGTGTGGTGTGTGTGTGTGGTGTGGTGTGTGTGTGTATGTATGTATGTATGTGTGTGTGGTGTGTGTGTGGTGTATGTGTGTGTGTGGTATGTGTGTGTGTGTGGTGTGTGTGTGGTGTGGTGTGGTGTGTGTGTGTGGTGTATGTGTGTGTGTGTGTGGTGTGGTGTGTGTGTGTGTATGTGTGTGTGGTGTGGTGTGTGTGTATGTATGTGTGTGTGTGGTGTGTGTGGTGTATGTGTGTAAGTGTGTGTTGGAGTCCCCCCCCCCAGCCACAGAGCTCCTGGTATGGGATTTCTGCTAGGAGAGGGAGAGCCAGCTTTCTTTCAGAATGGGCCCCTGCTGAGACGGCCCTGCTATGGTGGAAGTTCACTAATTCAAGAATATACAGGCAGCACAAAATGGACTGCGTGGATTTAAAAGAAAAAGATGCAAAGTTGTTGGTGATAGGGAATGGGGGATGGATATGAGAGGAGGAATTAGAGAAGGGGCGAATATAATGAAAACGCCTATACAATTCCCCAATAACTAGTAATACACACATACAGACACAGACAGACAGACAGACACACACGCAATTTTAAAAAGCTGTGTAGGGTTGTAGAGATGTTTCAGAGGTTAAGAGCACTGGCTGCTCTTCTAGAGACTCAGGTTCAAGGATCTAGGTTTGATTTCTGGAACCCACAGCGTGACTCACAACTGTGTATAATTCCAGTCACAGGGAAGCCAGTGCCCTCTTCTGGCCTCTATGGGCGCTGCAAGCACAGTGCACAGCCATACATGTAGGCAAAACGCCCATATACATACAAATAAAAATCAAGGAAAAATTAAAACAAAAACGTGTGTAGACCTGGCTGTCCCCGAACGTGCTGTATAGATCAGGCTGTCCTTGAACTCACAGAGATCCACCTGCCTCCTGATGCTGGAATTAAAGGTGTGCCCTGAACTGAGATTTTTACTAAAGCATTTCTAGGCATTTAACAGTTCCCTTTAGGAGGGGTGGGGTGTGGGTGGGAGGCTGGAGAGGTGGCTCAGCCATTAAAGGCTAGTCTTACAACCAACTTAAAGAGTTTGGTTCCCAGCACTCACTGTTGTCTCTCCAACCACCTTTTTGTCTTACACCGCACCAGCACACATAAATGGTATATAGAAATAATCTTAAAGAAAAAACCAAGAAAGAAGAAAAGAAGAAAGGAAAAAAGAAAGAAGGAAAGAAAGGAAGAAAAGGGAAATTTTTAAAAAATAAAGGAAATTTTCTCTCCTATCAGAGAGCTAAATAATACAATAGCATTTGTGGGTGGGATTTGATATCTTCCCTTATCTTGAAGGAATGTTGTAGTACAATACACATAGCTGTAGGTGGCCTCCGAATACTGTAGGAGGGAAACAGTTTTGGGAGACCACAGGCCAGCAACAGCAAAAAAAGGTTACCCAAGGACCAATTTTGTCACCTGTGCAAGCCTTGGTGTTTAGGAACTCGGTTTCTCCATGTCCATTTGGGTGGGAAAACTCCTCTTTTAGAGTAGCTGTGAGAATTAGTTGAATAGCATGTGCTGTGTGGCGTGTAGAAGAAGGTCACATATCGTGGCCCTGTTTACTATGGCTTGATGATTCTTCCTTTGTGCCAGAGTCTAGACATGTGGGCTCAGGGCTTCTTTCAGCTTCCTCCCTTGCTTCTTCAAAACTCTAAATACTAAGGCTCTGGAAAGTCTTTATTGAGTTGGTGTTAGTCTTGATTCACCACAGCAATGCTTCATATTCATATCTTGATTAGATCGAGTGGATGGGTGAATTTTAGAAAGGACTGTTCGGTCCAGTTACATAGCAGTTGACACTCTGGCTTGTATGAATGATTCAAATAGGAATCAATAATTGCAACTTTATTAGGACTAGAGATAGAGTTCAGTTGGTGGAGCACTTGGCTGGCATATATGAAGCTCTGGGCTTGATTCCCAGCTCTGCATAAACTGGCATGATTGTACTCTGGCCTTGAATACTTACCAGGTTGGAGGCCAGCCTGGCCCACAAGAATTATAACTTAATTATTCTTAAGCCGCTCTCATCTATAAGATCTGACATCATACGTAAAGACAATGGGACAATGAAAGCATTTTCTGGAACCTGAAGTGAAGATGTCACCAGCTCTGCAATCCTTTTTCCTTCTTATATTTTCCACTACTTGTTGTGGGATATTTGTTTATATGGTAAAAAATATAAGGCACCTTGTGATTGGCTTAATACAAAGCTAAATGGCCAATTGTTAGGCAGGATAGACTAGGTGGGCAGAGAGATATGCTGGGAGGAGGAAAATAGGTGCAGGATTTCACCAGTGACACACAGAAAGGAAATAGGAGTTGCAATATGAAAGGGAGTTAGCACCACGTATAAAACATAGATTAATATAAATAGGTCAATTTAAGTTATAAGAGCTGGTTGAGACAAGCTTAAACTAAAGGCCAAGCTTTCATGATTAATAGTAAGTATCCATGCCATTATTTGTGAGCTGGAGGCCGACGAAAAGGCTTCCCAACATCTACTCACTTGGACCAATCTCTAACGATCTCATCTGGCCCTTCTTTTGAGTAAATGTCAAGACACAGACTTAGAGAGAAAGTAGCTCTGACAATATAAAACACTTATTGGTTCATAAGATTTGGAAATTCTATAGCTTCTCTGGCTTCATGAAGATGCCCAGTGGTTGACTCTGTTGGACAAGAGGTGTTCTCTTTTAATTATTCTGTCAGAGATGTCCTGGAGAAGATTCTAATGGACTGGGCTATCTTTAGATGAGTCTATCTTTGACACAAGTACAAAGACAAAAAGGATGGGACATGTTGGTTGGTCAGTTTGTGCCCTATGACCATACTTGTGTTGAGGGAAGAAATATATCACTATTCACAGTTCTCTTTGAACCAAGTGAACTGGAGGAGGGTACAACCTATACCTATCTATCATTCACCCCCTTTCTTGTACTTATTCTGTTGACAGATAAAATTATTGTGACCGAATGCCATACTGTTTGTCTCTGGCATTGAGACCTGAGCTGTCCTTTGGAGCCCTGCTATAGTGCAGCCTCACTGTCTGTGGCATTACATACTTCCTACTTGCCAACAATCCATTTTCGTGTCCCCCTGAAGTATGTCCCTCCCTTCACTAACAAACCTTCAATAATACATGGGTGAGGGCAAGCCTGGATGGACTATGAAGTAAGTGACATGTTCACGTTCAATTTCTGACATCGTGAGCATTTGTTCTTCATGTAGTGCTCCAAGAAGAGGAAGTTAAGTTTCACAGTTAATACACTAGGGCAAATAACTTAGACTTTGTATTGCTGGAGGATGGATTTTTTTTTTTTAAACTTGCAACTGAAATGAATGCTTAAAGAAACCGAAAAACAGCCTCTGCCAGAGAATACTCATAGAGAAGTTTAGAACAGGCAGATATGCGAAAAAGGAGCCACACACCCCTTTCATCATGGACTGAAGGCCCTAAGCCTTCCTGGAGAGCGCTGCCTACAGAAGTAGTGACTGTTTGTTGCAGACAAGCTTACAAACATGGTGCTGATATGGACTCAAAAAAAAAAAAAGCACTGTGTAAAGATTTAGACATTAGCAAGGACAGTTGTAGGAATCCCCTGCTCTCTTACAACTGAAGTCAAAGCAAAAGAAGAAAACCCCTGGATCAGAAGTTTTGTGAAGTTTTGAATGAACCTCTATGCCTATGATAACCACCATTTGGCCTAATCATGACTCTCCTTTCAACTTTTTTTCCACTTCCCTTTCCAGCTGTTGCTCATAGCAACAGCTCAACAGCTTAGAGCCTTGACCAGCCATAACTGCCAAGCTTCCTCTTCTGGTGTGACACTACACCTAGGGGAACCTAGTGGCTTCTATCACCAGCTTAATCCTAATCACGTATTCTAGGATCCTTTCTCCTACCGTGACAAGACACAATGATTGAGGCAACTTAAAAAATAAGAGCTTGATTGGGTTTCCAGTTCCAGGGTGTTGATATCCATGATGGTGGAGCAAAGGTGAGGTGAGGAACAGCTGAGAGTTCACATCTGGGAATGGCTCAAATCTTTTGAAACCTCAAAGCCCTCCCCTCCAGTGACACACCTCCTAATCCTTCCCAAATAGTTCTACCACTAGAGATTGTTTATCAGAATATATAAGCCTAGAGGGCCAGTCTCATTCCACCCACCACAAGGACTTACAACCAAGTTGCCAGGAGATTTCTCCCATGCAGTTAATAAAGAGAAAGGTTTGTTTTTTTGTTTTGTTTTGTTTTTCTAACAAGGCTGATTTCTCTTAGCTAAAGAGAATAGCCATTTTTACTTTTTAAATCTTATAAATTAATGTAGCACTAACTTCATTGCCATTTCTTTTAGGAGCCTGCCTCACCTAACATGTCCCCCAGTGGCTGATGTTTTTCTCTGTTTCCTGAAGTTTCTTTTTCAATTTGATAAACAGTTGGGACAACTGGCATGGGAGGCTGCTTGTTCCAGTCTGAGGAGATCAGGAATAATATACAGAACAGGTAGTGTGGCTGGGCTATGGAAGCTAAGATTTATCCTCTATCCATCCATTTCCTCCATCTAGACTCATCTGGTCTACAGAGTAAGTTCCAGAACAGCCAGGCTGCACAAACCCTGTCTTGAAAAACCAACCAACAAACCAACCAACCAAACAACCAACAACAATACTAATAACAACAACAAACTCCAGAAAACAAACAAACATAAAAACAAAACAAAATAGAAAAGAAGGAAAGTAAAGAAAAAGTTTAGGTTTAAATGGATTTTTTCTGTATTTCCACAATGTTATTAAAAAATGTTTATTTCTTAGCTAAAACACCATGTTTAGATAGAATAAAATGCCCAGAAAATGCTTCTTGTTTTATATATTATGATTTCAAATGTGATTTATGGCTTTGGAAGCCTCATGGCTGCCTGACAACCTAAGAATGTTCTGTTTCCTTTTAGGATCCAAAGTGAAACAGTCTTTCTTGGGAGAGCCTCTTTGCTGAGTTTTTCTCACCAATTCCTCTCTGGGAGTCAGGAGGTACCTCTTATACACCCCACCTGTCAGTTCTGTGGGTCATGCCACCACACATTTGCCCCCTAAGTAGCCTGATTCTCTAGCATCCCCTGCTCTGTATATTGATCCGGGAGTGAAGATGGACCCTATGAGCTGAATGGCATTAATTTTCTAATCAGAGCTCTTGGGTCCGCTCCCCCACCCCCTTGGCTAAAACTAACTACCTTAAGAAGGCCAGTGGCAGACTATCACACCAGCATAACCTTGCTACAACCTATAATGAAAGAGTCTCTGGCCAACTTCTGCCACACAAGCATTCGCTAAGGACACAATCACCAGCAAGCAAGCGAAGGACAACGCCACTCAGGCTGTCTATTTGGGAAGCTTGATGAAGTCACAGCCTCTGTCTGCCCTTTGGATGCTCCGACGGGCACCTTGCATGAGCTTCTGTTCATTGGAGGCAAAAGCCAAGACTGCAGAGACAGAAATCTGTCACCCTTACAGTCGGCATCAGATAACGAGGATGTTCCCGGTCAATGGCCCTGCACTGGCAGCTACAAACAAAGGCACTCGGCAATCTAGCTTCCCCAGTGGAAGGCGAGAAGTTTCTTTGGATCCTAAAACTGTCACAGTGTGAGTCAGGAGATATTTTAGCCAGTTCTTACATTGATTCTTTGGGGGTGGAAGGATTGCTCAGTTAGTAAAGTGCTTGCTTTGTAAGCTTGAAGACCCAAGTTCGATCCCCAAAAGACACATTAGAAAAAAAGCCAGGCCTGGCAGTATGTGTTTATAATCTCAGCACTGGGGATGTGAAGACAGGAGAGTCATTGCTGCCAGCCAGAGACTGGCTCAAAAAATAAAATAAAATAAAATAAAATAAGATGGGACAGCACCCGAGGAATAACAAGCCGAGATTTCATGTATATACCCCACTGTTCACTTGTACACACACACACACACACACACACACACACACACACACCTACTCTGACTGAGAATGTAGAATGGTAAAAAAGACAATGAGATGTTACTGAGGATCAATTCCAGGTCCTTGCACACAGTAGCCAAATGCTGTACTGGTGGGCTAGAGCCACAGCCTCCAAATACTTAAAATTTCACCAACAAGAGCTCATTTTTGACCTGTGTTATGTGGATCAGCAGGACGCTATCTTCTATAGTTAAAGGGTTTGTATTTAATGTACAGATTAGCAAAGCTTTGACTGCTGTTTGAGATACTAATGAGAAAGGCTCTGGTGGGCAGGCTCCTGGTATGTGTGCCAGCTAACGTCGCCAACTACCCTAGAGATAAAGCTGAAACTTCTAGACGTTTGTAGCATCTCACTGTCGATGTGGCATGTTTAATGGCAAATAACCAGAGGCCCTCACATGGCAAAACCCCCAAGCCTCCTGGACACCACAGATGGTGCTCCTGCTCAGCTGAAGGCACGCTCACTACCTCCCCAAACAGGGTGTGGTTGACCACTGGACGCAGAGAAAGCAATCACAATTGTGTCTAGCTACAAATTAGAATTGATTAACACAGTGGTTCTCAACCTTCCTAATGCTGTGACCCTTTAATACAGTTCCTCATGTTGTGGTGACCCCCAACCATAAAATTATTTTTCTTGCTACTTCATGACTGTCATTTCACTACTGTTATGAATCTCAATGTAAATGTCTCTGTTTTCCAATGGCTTTAGGTAACCCCTGCGAAAGGGTTGTTCAACACTCAGAGGGGCCACCACCCACATCTTGAAAGCCGCTGGATGAACAGGTCACAGCATTAATTCAATGGGACATGACCAACATTACAAACAGTGAGACAGAATACATAGAAATATCAGAGATTACTATGGCAATAAAGGCAATGATGAACATTGTTTCCTGAGGCTGTGTGTGTGCGCATGTGCATGTATGTGCAAGTCAGAGGTCTACCCTTTCTTTTATTTTACTTGAAATTTTTTTTTGTATTTCATTTACTTATTTTGTGTGGGTGTGGACATGTGCCGTAATGAATGTGTGGAGGTCAGAGGACAATTTGGGGGAGTCAGTTCTCCCCTTCCACCACGTGGCTCCCAGGGATGGAGTTCAGGTTATCCTTCTTTTCAACACAATTTTACTTTCTTGAGAGGAGGTGTCTCCCTGAACCTGGAGCTCCCTGATTGGCTAGTCTGGCTGATTAGTAAGTCACAGGGGTCCTCCCACCTCCTCCACCCCAGCACTGGATATTTTATGTTGAGGCTTGGATTTGAATTCAGGTCCTCATGCTTCTTCTGCAAGCACTTACCAGCTGAGCCCACTATCCAGCCCTGCACTAATGGAATGTGTCTGTAATCGCCATTCTGAAGTTCCCTGATAACTAATGGTATTAAGAATTTTTAAAAGTTTATTATTCTTCTGTTATTTTTACATATGTAAGTATATGTATATGTATGTCTGGACACCACATTCATGTAGGGCACATAGACGCCAGAAGAGGGCATCAGATCCACCAGAACTGGAGTTACATACAGACAGTTGTGAGCTGCCATGTGGGTGCTGGGAACTGAACCCAAGTCTTTTGGAAGAGCAGCCGGTGCTTGAGTCATCTCTCAAGTCCTGAGGATTTAAAGCAAAACAAAACAAATTTATGGGCCATGTGTACATCTTCTTTAGGGAAATGTCTATTCAGATAATTTGCCCTAAAATGATCTTTTAAAACTATGTGTGATAAAAGTTGAAGATGCTAGCAGAGCCCCACCTCATGGGTTGGGTGCTCTTACATCTTTCAATACCCCCTTCAACACCAGTGATTCTGATTAGGCTCACACCTGGGCAAAACGCTAATCTCCCTCTTGAAGGGCTGCTTCTGGCGAAAGACACAGACTTACATCAGCAGGTGAAATCTTTGCCTCTTAGCTGGCAGTGCCTGCACTCCGGACTTCGTGTCTTGCCTGCTGTCACCAAAGGCGATGAGTGGGCGCTTGCTTTGTATTTGTGTAATTATATGATCAATTCTGGCATTTTTTCCTCCCAAAATCAAGAAAGAATCTGACCCAAAGACTCTGTGAGCTGTCTTGATCTCCCAAACCTCGAAACTGCTGTCATCTTCCCTATATTCATTCCACGAAAGAAATCCTGTCCTGAGCGGTGTCAGCATCATGCTTCCAAGATGGGCTGAATTCTCAACAAACATCCTAAACTAGACATTTTCTTCTATGTCAGACAAATTGGAGAGAATGGTGGGAGTGGCCCTGAGGGTTGCATGACTTTCCTTACAAACTGTGGCTTGCGTGGAAGGAGAAGTTGTGATAGGCAGCTGGGTTCCCTAATTTAGTCAAGTGGCTTTTCCTTCTTTCTTCCTCCTCCTCCTCCTCCTCCTCCTCCTCCTCCTCCTCCTCCTCCTCCTCCTCTTCCTCGTTTGTATGTTGGTACAAGTGCGTGCTGAGGCCAGAAGATGGTATCGTGTCTCCTGGAGCTGGAGTTACAGGTGGGTGTGAGCTGCCAGATTTGAGCCCTGGGAACTGGATGCTAGTCCTCTGTCAGAGCAGCGGGAGCTCTTCACTACTGAGCCGTCTCTCCAGTCCCTTGTCAAGCATTTGTAAAGAGCTGTCTCTTTGAAAACTAGTACTGCTCTAGCAGTGAGCTTTAGCATTCACCAGTTTTGTTCCGAGAGCCTGTGTAAAAACTCACAGTGGGATGTGCAAAGAGAAGCACATCTCAACGATTCTTTAAACTTAAAGCTTGTTTTGAGTTTGTGGTATTGACTACTAATATTAACTTTGAAATCAATAAAATGCATACTAACTATGTAAACATAGATACCTATAATTTGTGGTGTTAGCTAAAATGATAAGTATATACATCATTTATCATTTTATATTTATATATTCTCTCTTTATATGCATTTCAAAACACAGGCGATGAATACCCTGTGTTGATAGTAATGAATGATCCGTCAGTTTATCCTTGGAGCATGGCCAAGGAAGGACACACAATTTTGCCTGGAGGAAAGCACACTGAACTGTGAATGCACGCGATAGAAGGGAATTCCTAAGGATGTTGTGTAGGCAGGTTATCCCTAGACACCAGAGGAAATGAATGTGCAATGCCAGGGGCGGAGTCCAGGGAACAGAAGATCTGGAGGCCTGGACTTGGTGCCATACCCAGACACTTGTTAGAGAGAGACAGCAGTGTGTGAGGAGGGAGCCTGTGGACCAGGGACACAGGAAATGACTCAGAAGGAACAGGATGAGTCGGTGAAGCCGTGCTTAGGTCAGCCAATGGGTGTCGGGATTTCCCACTGAGCATTGTCTGTGTGGCGTAAGAACTGGCTCCAGCTCCACAGAGACCTCGCAGAGGCCGTAGTCTTTAAAATCAGAATCAGGAAAATTTTCTACCTTTTAGAATCTGTATTTGTTTTTGTCATATGTCTCAAAAAAAAAAAAAAAAAAAGGGAAAGCGATGTCCCAAACTGCACTTTTTAGGTCACGTGATAGGTTGAGCAGTACCACGAGCCTGCTAGGTTTATCCTCAGACACTACCCCTGTGGTGAATTCTGTTGGAGGCTGAGGAGGGCACGGGATGCAAGAATTATCATCAGAGAACCTTGCTATCCGAGTGGGGAGAGCGTGCAGAGGCCAGGTACAGTCTCAACTCCGGAAGGCCTGACTTTGTATCCAGGTCGGTGCTCTCTGCCTAGCCCGTGCTTTCATCTGATCAAAATCTAGGGCAGAGATACCTGGAGCGTATTTAAATTGGATGGACTGAGTTGGCCCTAAATCCCTGTATTTCTCAGATCTCTGGTAACTTTATGGAAGATGCCTAGAGATAAGAGTCTAGGAGCTGGGTGCAGGCTCAAATTCTGACCCCGCCGTTTCCAAGCCCTGGGACTTAGGTCAGCTCAACAACCTCACGGATCTCCGTTTTCTTAATTGTGAAACAGGAATAGGATTTATTTTTAGTCTCAACTTGTTCTCAAGGACACACGTCTTCTCGCTGGTCATTTTTCTGCTGCAGAGGGAGAATGCAATTCAAGCAGGGACTCAGAATCCGAACACCCCCCCCCCCCCCCCCCCCCCCCCCCCCCCGCCAGCTGCAGGTGCCTTCTGCTTGCTGCCCTCTCTGTTTTCTCATTTGTAAAACGGAGACGATCGGAGTCCTCCCCTCACAGGAACTGAGCAAGCAAGGAAATTGAAAATGATAAGAAGAGAGTCCATCATCCAAGGTGTCATTAGTATACGTTGTTTAATTTGCGTATATAATTAAAAAGATCTTACTTTGGGCCTTGCCCAGGCTGGGTGCCTCTGAAGAGGCTGCCAAGGGCCGGAGAGATAGCTAAGCCCGTGAGGTGCTGGCTGTTGTAAACACGGGACTGGAGTTTGACTGTGGAGGCACACACTTGTAATCCTATTGTTGGGGCTGTAGAGACAGGAGGATCCCTGGGGCATTCTGGCCATTCAGACTAGCGCACTTGGCAAGTTCCAGGCCATCGAGAAACTGGCTCAGAAAACAATCTAGAGCCAGTGAGATGGCTCAGAGGGTAAAGGTGCTTGCTGCTAAGGCCGAGGGCCTGAGCTTGATCCCTGGACCCAACATGTTGGAAGGAGAAGACCGGTTTCTACAAGTTGGCACAGGCTCATGTGAGCGTGTGCACACACACACACACACACACACACGGCTGCTGAATGCATGAATGGACGGATAAATGCATTCAATTCATTCAAGGGGCTGTTGCACAGATAACGGCTGTACACTGCAATGCAAATTTTGATAAATACACCGGACTTGTCTGCACCACATACAGCTGTCGGCGAAGCCTAGACCCTTAGTTACCGGCCCTAATACCTTCCTTTATTCTGTCCTGTGGTGATGAACGCCAGGAAGAGGGCCCAGAGGATGTGGGAGACATGGCACCAAGGTAAGCCACGGTACATTTCTCCATGGTAACACTAAGGTGTCAGTGTGATTTCCCAAAGTTTGGAAACCTAAGAACGAAATACAGAGTACAAACACAATTGCTCTCCGATTTTTCCTGTGTGACTGTTGCCCATGGAAAGAGCAGTGCTCTTTGCTGCTGTGGAAAATGAATGGGACCCACAAGCAGGGAAAGCTCCCCATTTGCCGGGAGAGAGAGAGAGAGAGAGAGAGAGAGAGAGAGAGAGAGAGAGAGAGAGAGAGATCTTGCTGCTGCCTGGGTGGCAGTGGCAGTTCCACCCCTTCATAAACATCAAGACACAAAATAATGGAATGTTTAGTCTGAGTAATACATTAAGGAAATCAATTAGGCCCACATGCAACTTCCTAAGATTTTAATTACAGTACTTAGGGTGGCACACTAGAGCAGTTTGTCAGGAACATAATTTGTTAATGAATAACAACCGCCACAGTGAATTAGTTGGGATTGTAATTAGCTCTTGCTAGCCATCCATTGGAACCCCGATCAAAAGCCACTCAGTGAAAGAGGGGAAATCAGCTGTGAATGATAACCTCGACAGTTCGGGCTGGGCCACCCCCATGCCAGCCTACCCAGAGGGGTCTGGGTGAGATCTGGCCAGCTGTGAAGTCTGGTGGGACCGGCGGAGAAGGATTGGCCTCTTGGAGGAGCCTGGTTGAAAGGCAGAATCTTGGGCTCCACTCCGGACCTGTTAAGTCACAGCTAGTGTTTTAAGGTTTTCAGGGTGACTTATAAACACATTAATATTTGAGAAGCCTTGGCAGTGGCTTACAATGAAGCCGGTCTTGTTCCCCCGACACAAGATCTCACACTGTAGCCCAGGCTTGGGAAGAACTCACAGATCCTCCTGCCGCAGCTCCTAAGTGCTGAGATTATAAGTAGGTCTTTTAGTAACTTCTGATTTACTCACTAGTCACGTGACCTTGGGGAAATGCAGTGTCAGTTTGAGCAGGTAATTCAGACAAGTGAGTAGAGAATGCATTTTTAAAGAGAAAACAACAGAAATAATGAATTAGCCAAATTCTATTACATTTCAATTTTGTTTTGTTTTTGAGACAGGGTTTCTCTGTAGCTTTTTTGGTTCCTGTCCTGGAACTAGCTCTTGTAGACCAGGCTGGCCTCGAACTCACAGAGATTGGCCTGCCTCTGCCTCCCGAGTGCTGGGATTAAAGGCGTGCACCACCTCTGCCCGGCTGGTGTGCGCCATCTTTGCCTGGCTAAATTTCATTTTTAGAAAGAAGTTCCTAAGTGCTCAAATAATAAGAGAGTGACCTGATAAGATGAGATCCCTGGGCGGGGGCACTGGATGTAGACTTTGTGTCCTCTTGTGACTGGAGGGACTAAGGATAACGGGGAACTCCATTCCAAAATCCACACTAGTTGAAATTAGATTCATATTGATAAATTATGTAACATATGAAATATAATTATAAATCACTTTCTGACCACTAATCCTTTTGAAAATTTGTCATTGTATTCCTGTCATAATGCATATGTTTTTGAAATCTGGTGAACTTTTTATAACTTATGCTTCAGAACACTATTCGACTTTGATTTGCAGAATTCTTAAGGATCATTTGATTGGTTACTCTGAAGACAGACTGGGTGCCTCTAGGACACATGGATGGTAAGTAATTTTCAAAGCCATGGATGGGTCACCTCCAGGAGCTCAATCTCCTAATCCCTTCTCTCTACACAGACAGATGTCCCACTGAGCTGGGCACTGGGGTCCTAGAACCAGGGATTTAAGTCCTAAAGGTCTGATGAGCAATGCAGTCTCTACACCAAGGATTGGCTCCTTGACTCTGCTCAGCAGGTGGAGGCTTAGCCGTGAGCTAAGTGATACTTCTTAGGCTGCGGGCTCTGTGAGTTCATACAGATTACTCAGCTCTCAGAAGAGTCCCAGATAAAGCTGCTGATGGTTCCAGGAGCTGGAAGATCCAGGACAACCAGCATCCCTGGAGTTGGAAGAGTTACGGCCTAGTGGAATTCTTGTACCCCATTTATGGGACATAATTGATGACTGGGAAGCTTTGGATTGTCCAGTGTGTCAGGAATAAGGCCACCCTCGCCTCAAGCTTATTGTGTCTTTGCAGTGTGGCTCTGCAACCATTTCCTCTGTTACTTCCTGTTCTGAGGATTGTTGTGGCTATGCCCAGTCTTTTGACATTGGGACCGTCATTGACAAAGTTCACACTGAGAATTGCATTACAGAATCCCCCCTCAACCTAGCAGTGTTTGAAGTAAGTTTACCACTTTGTGTTAGACTTACTCATTGCCCTTGCAGGGTGTGTGGGTCTCATAAGCTATAGGTTGGACACACTTGGACACTGGAGCCCTTCTTCCCAGGGATGAGACACAGCATCTTCGCTCCCTAGTGACTTTGCCCATTGTTTCCACTCCACAGTGACACGCCTAGAATTCCCAACACTTGATTTGGGGTCAAATGGGGTCTTTCAAGTGGTCCATCATGCTACGCTTCCCCTGGGGTTTGTGGGGTGCTGTCTTGTATTGGTCTGTCTTTGCACTGCAATGATTATATCTCGTTTTTTTAGTTTAGCGTATGGAAGAAGCAGGAAACCTGGGATGCATGAGGTCCTTGTCTGTATTCTTTATTTTTATAAAAACAGGCTTAGCATTGGGGCATCTAGACTGTGTTTTCTGTTTGGTGACTGCAAACTAAAGAGGCAGTTGTACAACAGTTTCAGGTGATGCAACAGCACAAATTTGGAAGAATACTCAGTATATGAGAGATGCCAATGCAGGAGAAAAGCTAAGGTGAAAACCACATTTTGCCAAACCTCCTGCCATGTCAAGGATACAGCACGGTCATGCGAGTGGAGATTAATATAAAATCTGGGCAGATTTCTTTGGAGAATGTGGTTATGCTGTGAGCTCTTCCTTTCCTGAGATCATTGTTGAAACAGGGATTACCTGCCCTTAGCTTCATCAATGCAACCATGTAAAGAGCAATCTGTGAAACACAGGGGCCTATTGTCTGACCCCTGACCCCAGTTATCCAACCCACTGGGATATTAGAAGATGAGACATATCCTTCTTGGGTGGGGATCTTTACTCCTTTATTTTGTCTGGACAAAAAAAATCATTTATCTGGCAGCCCTAAGTAAGAGCATCTTGTATCCTGTTCAATAGGTTGGTCCTGGGGGAGAGGCAGCCTTCGAAGAAGACAAACAAGTTTGCATTCTTAGAGCGCAGGGACCATAGGAGAGAGTGACGCTAGAGCAGCAGGCTCTTGTCCAGGTCAAGGGCACCGCCTGCGGAAGCCCACCAGGGATCTGCTCCAGGAAGTCACTTGAGCATCTTCCCATCCATTCACAGGACAGATCCCATTTGGGTAAGGCGTTGTTCTGCTACCATGCATAGACTATGTTTGCAGCATTTAGTAAGCTATCACATTTTTACCAAAATGTGATCAGAAAATTAGGACATTTCCTGAGTTTTCAACAGTCTTTTGAAGTCTTTTTCAAAACTAGCTGTCAAATATTTTGGTAGGAAATTTTTTTTTTTCAGACAGGGGCCTGCTCTATAGTTCAGGCTGCCCTTGAACTCATGATACCCTGCTGGCTGCATCTTCTCTAGCAAGTGACAGGCATGCCTTACTGCATGTTGGGTCTGTGAATGCCCAGGAGGCAAATACGGTCCTTTTATTGTTCAATTCACAGAATCAGAGTCGGAACTGAGAAGTATCAGGTGCTGAGAGATTTGTTCTCTTGTCCACAGCTGCAGAATCCATGGGCCACACTCAGGTGCTGCTGGCTGCCTCCACTCAGTCTTATCAGGGGACCTCTTGAACAAATCGATTGCCCTTTCTTTGCTGCAAGTCTCATTCCTGAATCTGTCTCTCCAGTTTTCAAAAACACTTCGATTTTTAAAATTGTACTGAAAAGAGGAAGAAAATGACTTTCCAAGGTCGGGTGGGTCACTGGGAAAGAAATAGATGTGCTCAGAGCCATCGTGTGAAACTTTGCCCATAAAAAGCAAACCATACTATTGCTGGTACTTCTCCCTCATTCAGTGACACTGTTTTCTTTGGGAGAATAGAACGCTCCCTATTCAGACTCTGGGTAGAAGAGAGAAATGACTGGGATCTAGAGATAAGGAGCCATTTACTACTGGTCAGCTGCTCCCCTTGCCACCTAGCGAATGCAGGTGTAAAGGAAGGTGTTGGAGACCTGAGGCCGTCAACGCAGAATGAGCTATTCTGAGCGGTGGTCTTCCTTTTCTTTAGCGCCCCCACCACCTTCTGATAAAGCTCATCCATTTCCATCTCGCTCTGGGCCTCCCTTCTGATCAGCGTTCCCGTCAGCAGAAAATAACCTCCCGCCTGCCCCCTTTGATCCAGGCCTCTCCCGTCATCCTTCCAAGCCCATCCTCTGCCCTACACAGCTCCTGAAGCTCAGCTCTGGGCCCCATATCAGAAGCTCTTATGACTCACTGACTCAGGGCCAGCTATGAAACCATGGCCTTCAGGGCTCTCTCTGCTTTGTGATCTTTCCTATTGTGCTTCCCTGCATCTACCGATTTCACCAACAGCCTGTCAGGAGGCAATCAGTTTCCTTCTCTCTAGGACACTTTGTTTCTTTCCTTGGAATAGGCCTTTCCCCCACGTCTGCAAACTATTCTGTCTTCCCCTTGAGAGCCCAGAATGAGCTTTCCTGAAGGATTCCCCTAGCTTGCAGAGGATCTTCGAAAAACAAAACAAAAACATTTGAACAGGACTATATCCTGAAGCAGAGAATGGAATGGTGTTTTATAGGGTTTTGTGGGAGGGTAAAGTGGGGTGCATGTGAGGTTTCAGTTAGATAAGACGAATACATTTTAGGCAATTGCACCTACAAGTTCACAGCAGGCATTGCACAGTTAAAAGTGAGCTGAGAGAGTATACCTTATGCAAAGTGAGCTTACCACAGGACGACAGAAAAGATTATGCATCTATAGATTAATTGCTGAGCACACACTAGTTGTGTGCACCATTTAGTTGGACAATGAGAAAACCAACACAGTTTTCAAAGTCTGACATCTGGCTTCACAGTCTTTCCCTAACATTCAAGAGCTGTATTGTCTTAAGTAAGTTTCCCGCTTCTTCATCTCCCTCTTCCTCCTCATCCTCTTCTTCTTTTTAATTAATTTAAAATATTATTTCATGTATTTTTTGTGTTGAGATATGTGTATGTAAGTGTATATCGCTCATGTGTAGAGGTCAGAGTACAATTTTCGGGAGTTGGTCCATGAGAGACAGGAGGGGTCCGAGGTAATGAGATGGGGACTCAGAGGACCTTAAGTAAACTTTGGTCAAGGAGAGTCGTTGTCCTCTGCCTCTGTTTCTGTCTCTCACTTCCCTTTCTCGCTATGAATAAGATGATGTTTTATTGCTTATTTCAAAAAGACACCCGCAAGGGCCGGGGAGATGGCTCAGCAGTTAAGAGCACTTGCTGCTCTTCCAGAAGACCCAAGTTCGGGTACCAGCTCAAATATTGGGCAGCTTGTAACTGCCCATGAGTCTAGCTCCGGGGGATCTTGTAGCCTCTTTTTGCTTTCATGAATATCTGCACACATGTGGCAGCAAAGGCACACACACATACAAATAAATAACAATCATAAAATGATTATAATGATCAATTCTGAAAAGTTCTGAACTTATTTTTAACTATATGTTAGAGCTATGTTTTAAAAAATATTTATTTTTATTTCATTTACACTGGTGTTTTTTCTGCATGCATGCCTGTGTGAAGACGCTAGATCCTCTGGAACTGGAGTTACAGACAGCTGTGAGCTGCGGTGTGGGTACTGGGAATTGAACCCAGGTCCTCTGGAAGAATAGCCAGTGCTCTTAACCACTGAGCCATCTCTCCAGCCCCTATAGCTAATTTTTAACAGCCGATGGAGTAGTGGATTGGATTTCATCATGGCAACTTCATACATATATAACATTGTGCTTTATTCTCATTCATTTCCCTCCCCAATCATGCTTTCTCTCTGATGGAGGAAGGTCATTGGTTAAATAAAAAGAAACTGTTTGGCCCTCATTGGTTAGAAGATAGGTGGGAAGAGTAAACAGAACAGAACGCTGGGAGGAAGAGGAAGTGAGCTCAGACTCGACAGCTCTCCTCTCGGGAACAGATGCCTCGGAGAGATGCCATGCTCCCCTCGCCCGGACAGACGCACATGATTCAGCTCCGACCCAGGATGGATGTAGGCTAGAATCTTCCCGGTAAGGCCGGTGCTCACAGATTATTAGAGATGGGTTGATGGGGATATCAGAATTAGCCAGTAAGGGCTAGAGCTAAAGGGCCAAGCAGTGTTTAAATGAATACAATTTGTGTGTTGTTATTTTGGGGCATAAGCTAGCAGGCGGTCGGGGTGCTGGGAACTCAGCCCAGCCGCTCTTATTTCAACAGATGGTTAATTACTACATCTCTCCCCTCCAGTTGCTTCCCTTTCTTATTCTATTCTTATTCTTATTCTTATTCTTATTCTTATTCTTATTCTTATTCTTATTCCCTTTCTTATTCTTAGTCTGCTTCCTTTTGCTTTGTTTTTATGAGACAGGATGGTTTAAAACACACAGAGATCCACCTGCATTTGCCTCTTGAGTGCTGGGATTAAAGGTGTCTGCCACCCCGCCTATCTATGTCTGTTTTCTTAACATGCATCTTCTATCACGGGTCAAAGGGATTGTACTTGCCGCCAAGCACCGACGTCTTGAGTGCCATCCCTGAAACTCACACGGTAGAGAGAAAGAACTGACTCCTTCAAATTGTCCTCTGACCTCCACACTGGTGTCATGGCACGTGTGCCTCCCCTCAATGCACATCCATGAAATAAGCACACAAATAAATAAATGTAAAGGAGAGACCTTGGATTTACAGTGTCTGGGGGTATTTACCACCCTCCGTGAAAATCAGAACATTGTGGATTTATTTGCAATTAGATAACCCTTGAGATAATTTTCAAGTTTGGGCTAAAGTTTGTTGCTGGTGTAGGTAATGATTGAGAGCTTCTGTTTGGCCTGTCAGGTCTTTCCGTCCGTGTCTAACAGGCATCAAGTTTAATATGATTATTGTTGTGTTTCTCTGTGCCTCCATACATCTTCTGAATCCAGATGTGATTCTGAGCAAACAGTACAGCCTAGGATCCAACCACAAGAGAGCCAGGCCCCAGAATTTCACGAGGAAGAGGGACTACTAGACCAGACATATGTGTTGGTTTTTATTTTCGGGACATCTTTAGGAATTTGGGTATTGAAGTGAGGTAGCACTTAGAGACCCTTAGCAATGACCGTCACACAGCCAGTATAGACCTGTTTCAGTAGTTTGACAACTGGGAAGACTCTCCTGGCAGGTGTCACCTTTACCTACTTTTTATTTCTGCTGTTTCTGCTTTAGACCCATCCAGCATCATTTCTTGCCTGGACCTGTTTAATGGTCTCCCAGTGTGTTTTTGCTTCCAAACATGCATCCCTATGGATCATTGTCCAAACAATAGCCAGAGTGCTCTTCTCGGACCATACCACATTGTGCAGTTCTTCTGCTTAGAGCGAACTCAGAGCACACTTCTTTTTTTTTTTTTTAAATTTATTTATTTATTAAAGATTTCTGTCTCTTCCCCGCCACCGCCTCCCATTTCCCTCCCCCTCCCCCAATTAAGTCTCCCCCCAGCCCGAAAAGCAATCAGGGTTCCCTGTCCTGTGGGAAGTCCAGGGAACCCCCACCTCCATCCAGGTCTAGTAAGTTGAGCATCCAACCTGCCTAGGCTCCCACAAAGCCAGTGCGTGCAGTAGGATCAGAAACCCATTGCCATTGTTCTAGAGCACACTTCTTAATATTCTAACCTGATCTGGATGGTGCCACATTGTCTGGCTCTGATCTCATGTTCTCGCCTCTCTTCCACTGCCCATGGTAGCCTCCTCCACCACCCCCTGCCCTGTATCCCTGCATCCTCTCACAACCCTGGCACTCATTGTCTCTTAAATGCTATTTCCACATCAATTTTGTATGAGAATTTCTTCATTTAGGGTCCAAAGTCAAAAGTCACATGTCACCCTTCTCTATGTGTTATAATGAGATTTCTTTTATTCAGTCTTTTTTTTCCCCCATGCACTTAAACTTTTATTGACTTTTACTCCTATACACTTGTCACTCTGCTAGCTGCTAAGGGCACACGAATTAATACGACCAAGTTGCTCTCTCCAAGGTCCTCAACTGACTAAAAGAGGCAGAAAAATAATTTCAAAGACCTCAGGATATTTATGGCACAATGCAAAAGTGAGCTGTAATGGAAGGCCCACGGGAGCACAGAGGACATGGCCATTAATAACCGTGCCTGGGGAAATCAAGGAAGGTTTTGGAGAGTAACTGGCTGCCTGGATAATTAGAGTGGAGGATCCTTGTTTCCGAATGGACACACGGAAACAAATAGCACTGCTCTATTTAAGACTGAAGGTTTTCCATTTCTGCAAAATATTCAGACATAAGTGTCCCTGTTTTAATGGTCCTTTTAGGTATCCAGTGTTGATTCCTTTACTTTCTTATTCAGCGAGGGCCACTTTTTGCTTAGCTGACTTAGCAAGAAAATTGATTTTCACTGTGTGCCAACAGGAGACTGAGATCTTTGAATGGGGGTGTGGTGTGGCAGCCAGAGGTCCTGGTGATGGAGCTGACCCGTTTTTCAGTCCTTGAAAGGATGAGCAGATGTCTTCTCTCCTGGGTAGGAGGCACCTTCTGATTGCCCTCTGAGTTTCCCAGGAAGGTGAGTATCTTCCTAATCAATCTTTGCAGGGAAACAGAGAACAGAGGAAACACACACAATTTTCATGCCCCAGTTAATACAACTACCACAACTCCAGGTTTTTAGCTTCCTTGCACATGTTTTCCACCTAGCAATCACCAGGATGTATAATTATGTATTTGCTTCCAGCTCAATTGTTGTGCACGTTTGTTTTTGTTACATTTCTGGAAGTTCTATGAATGAGGAAATTTCTATGGTTTATTGTCCTCTCTTCATAGTGAGCACTTGGTGTATAGTTGATGCTCTCTCTCTCTCTCTCTCTCTCTCTCTCTCTCTCTCTCTCTCTCTGAATATATATTCAATCAGTCTGTGAGGGATTAAATAGAGGGGAGAAAAGGCCAAAGAAAGGTTGTCTTTTTTTTCGAGACAAGGTTTCTCTGGGTAGCCTTGGCTGTCCTCGAACTCACTCTCTAGACAAGGCTGGCCTTGAACTCACAGAGATCCACCTGCCTTTGCCTCTCAAGTGCTGGGATTACAGGTATGTGCCACCGCTGCCATGCCAGGCTTTCACTGTCTTCTTGAGTGGAGACAGCATCTTCTACTACCCTTGCACATCAGAATTCCTGCTTCCCAGGTCTTTGGGTTTCTAGCCACATGAAACAGCAAAGATAATAAACCGACAAAAAGTCCCCAACACAATAACAACAAGAAGATGACAAAACCAGTTGGTTTATTTCCTAAATTCACTGGAGTCTAGGGTGCAGGCCATCTGTTATTGGGTTATCCAATCTGGAAGGTTCACTCTGAGGCAAACATATCACAATGTTTTGATAATAACTTAGAAGTTTCTCTAGCATTTGTGGCATTCTGGATGCTGGCCTGTTTTAGGCACTGTAGGGCAATTAGCCTATACCTAGACAATGAACTCTGCTACCTTCGTCCTGGGCACCGTGGCAATACTGCAAGACCCATCTCCATATCACGTATATAAATCTCCACAATTCTCTGATAAATGTAGAGGTCATGGAGCTCTTGACCCCAATATGCTGCTCCAAAGACGTTGGGCCTCTGGGTTTTGATATCTGACTTTTCAAAATGGTCTGCCAATACAAGGCCGAGATTTGTGGTCTGGTTTGCATTTCGTCACTAGAACATTACTTCTAATATCTCTTACACTAATTAATAAGCTCGGTGTGCAGCTTCAGCTGGTGGTATTTAATGCAAGCACTTGTGTTAGTGCTTGTAGCTGTGCCCTTGGAGAGCAGGCTCCTGATTAGCGGCTTTCAAATGCTAACCAGCCACCTCTGGAATGTGGATTCCTGATTAGGGTGCTTCACAGATGAATTCGTTCTTTCTAGGTTATAGGTTACAGTTCGTTTCTATCGCACATCCTGCTATCTCTGCTACAAAGTGTTCAGTGTTCGAGTAAATGACGGATAAGATACTAAGTCTCATATCCACTGACTGGGGAAATTGGTTTAGGTGTGGTGGAGGATTCTGCAGTGTATTTCAGAAAGCACACAGAATGGCTCACTGTCCCAGTTTACCAGGACCAAAGGGTGTCCTAAGACATGGAGTTTTCACCACAAAGCAAGAGAGACTATCTAGGGCAAGGAGTAGATACTTGGTTACCACGACAGCGACTCTGCCTCCAGCAGACTATACTAGGGAGCAGGGAAAAGTTAAGACTTGCTTGTGAAAATGTTAAGTCTCTGGGGAAGTTTCAGAATTGGCGTTGGGGATTTTGTTAAATACCTCTTGGTACATTCATCAGTGTCACAGCTTTGAACAGCCCATGTGTGTCCTTCTCTAGGGCTGCAGAACAAGGTATCATAGACTGAGTTTAACAACACAGCGTGTTCTCCTGTAGATACGGAGGCTGCAAGCTCCAGGCCATAATACGGCAGCATCCCTGGGTCTCTTTCTGGGTGTCTCATTCACCTCCCTGATGTAACCTTAAATGTCAGAATGCCTATTGCCTTTTTTTTCCTTTTCTTTTTTTTTCTCTTTCAAGACACAATTCCTCTTTGTAGCCCTGGCTGTCCTGGAACTCACCTACAGACTAGGCTAGCCTCAAGTTCACAGATATTCACCTGCCTCTGTCTCCTAAGTGCTGGAGTAAAAGGCGTGTGCTACCACTGCCTGGTTTGAAATTTTAAAAAACGATTGAGAAATTGAGCCATTTAGGTTTTTGTCTGTTTGTTTTTTGAGACAGGGTCTCTGTCTGTAGCCCTGGCTGTCTTGGAATTTGCTCTCTAGACTAGGCTGGCCTTGAACAAAGACCTGCCTGCCTCTGTCTCCAAAGTGCTGGGATTAAAGGCATGCACGACCACTGCCTAGCTGCCCGTTAGCTTTTAATAGCATCCTTAGCCATCAGAGAAATGCAAATCAAAACAACTCTGAGAGTCATTTTTTTTTTTGATTTTCGAGATAGTTTCTCTGTAGTTTATGGTGCCTATCCTGGAACTAGCTCTTGTAGACCAGGCTGGCCTCAAACTCACAGAGGTCTGCCTGCCTCTGCCTCTGGAGTGCTGGGGTTAAAGGTGTACGCCACCACCGCACGGCCTCTGAGATTCCATCTTAAACCTGTAAGAGTGGCCAAGATCAAAAACACTGATGACAGCTTATGCTGGAGAGGTTGTGGGGTAAAGGGAACACTTCTGCATTGCTGGTGGGAGTGCAATCTGGTACAGCCCCTTTGGAAATCAGAATGGTGATTTCTCAGAAAATTAGGAAACAATCAGGAGTACTGCTGTTGGGTGTACACCCAAAGGATGCTCAATCGAAACACAAGGACGTGTTCAACTGTGTTCATAACAGCATTATTTGTCATAGCCAGAATCTGGAAACAACCTAGATGCCCCTCTACCAAAGAATAAATAAAGAAAATATGGTACATTTACACATTGGAGTATTACACAGTGGTTAAAAAAATGACATTTTGAAATTTGCAGGCAAATGGATGAATCTAGAAAAAAACCATAGTGAGTGAGGTAACCTAGACCCAGAAAGACAAATATAATATGTATTCACTCATAAGTGGCTTCTAGACATAAAGCAAAGAAAAAAACCAACCTACAATCCACAACCCCATAGAACCTAGACAACAAAGAGGACCCTAAGAGAGATATACATGGATCTAATCTACATGGGAAGTAGAAAAAGACAAGGTCTTCTGAATAGATTGAGAGTGTGAAGATCATGGGAGAGGGCAGGAGGGGAGAGGGAGGAAGGGAGGGGAGCAGAGAAAAATGTATAGCATTATAAGAAAAATACCCCCTCTCCTCCAAAAAGACACAAATCCTGGGGCTGGAGAAATGATGGCTCTGTGGTTAAGAGCACTGGGTGCTCCCTCAGAGGACCTAAATTAGATTCGCAGCACCCATACGGTGGTTCACAGTTGTCTGTAACTCCAGTTCCAGGAATCCAATCTTCTGGCCTCCTCAGGCATCAGGCATACACACAGTGCAGATGTATGTGCAAGCAAGACAGCCAAACACAGTCAGATGGTTGTTGTGCACGCCTTTAATCTTACCAGCATTTGGGAGGCAGAGGCAGAGGCAGAGACAGAGGCAGATGGATCTCTGTGAGTTCGAGGCCAGCCCAGTCTACAGAGGGAGTGCCAGGACAGGCTCCAAAGCGACACACAGAAACTCTGTCTGGAAAAACAAAACAAACAAAACAAAAACAAAAGAATGAACAAAAAAAGACATCCACACAGAGTAATGTTAAATTAGAAAAAAAAATCCAGTGGAACAAGGCCTCTTCCATACAAACTCCTTTACTTACTTTCTGCCTTCAAATCTAGTCACATCAGGGGTTAGGACTTCAGCATATAAACTGGGAAGTTGGGTACATTTTGTAGCCTTCTCAGAAAGAGAAACATGTTCACAACAAACTTTTAATTATGGTACAAATTCCTCCTTTATTTTTAAAAGCAAGGGCGTGTATAACCACACGCTGGCTAGAGAGGCTTTCTCCACAGCAGCTGGCAGTCAATTCAGTGACTTGTAACTGGCCAAAGTGCTGAAGGTGACTACTGAGTGCTCAGCCCTAACTGGGACTTCTGTGTCCCCAACCCAAAGCTCAGGGAACACTGAGCAAGAGGAGGCAGAAAGAATGCAAGAGCTGGAGGTTGGGAAGGATGCTGTGAGATGCTGTCTTCTGGACCTGACAGGACCACTGCACCCATGAACTCACTGTAGCCATGGTTACCAGCCAAAATCAAGCCACCAAGACCAGGTAGCATCCTAGCAGGCAGCACTAATCAGTTGGGATGAGTTACAGAAGCAAAGAGCAGCAGATATGAAGTGGGGAGCAGATATGTTGGGGGTACGTGGGGGTAAAGATTAAGGCACACTGTTCACATGAATGAAATTGCCAATAAATAAATAAAGGATATTCCATTTTTAAAAAAGGAATTGAGAAAACACACCTGTCCACAGGACGATGGAAGACTCCTGGGAAGCCTTATGTGTCAATAAGGAAGATGATTTCCAGATTCGTTATACTTCTTGTAGTTTTCAGTATTTTTTTTTAAATTTCAAATTTCAAAATATTAATATACAATACATTTTAAACAAGGAAACAGTATTTTAAGAATACAGCTTTCTCTGGGTATTGTGGTGCATGTCTTCAATCGCAGCCCTCATGGCTCAGAGACAGGCGGGTCTCTGAGTCAGGTTGGTCCAAGATCCTGTCAACAAACAAACAAACCCAAGCTCTCCTTAGATCACTGCCACTCCAAGGTGTGGCACGTATGAGAGGAAAAATAAGTCTTCAGTTGTTGGCAGGCTTGCAGATTTCTCTGTGTGTCAGCTGGAGCGGCAGGAGCATTTCCCAGGTTGGCCAGCTGAATATCATTCCCCATGAGAACAGTTCATAGGTAAGCACCGGTATCAGGAGCTGACACCATGGCTTGAATCACTGCCCTCCAGCTCGCTGACTTGCCAGTCTCGGGGCAAGTTTCTCTTCCTGTTTGTGAGATGAAAGGGTCAGAGATGCCAGCCTTGCTGGCTTTTGTCAGGCTACGGTGAGTTGATGCCTTTTTTTTTTTTTTGATGCCTTAAAACAATCCCACAGCAGTTCAGAATTAGGGCAATAAAAGGGTTATTTATTTAAGGGGAAAACTTACAAATCAACATTCTAAGCAATAGTCCTCTGAGAGCAAACAGGAACAGAGTCTAGCAGCCAGAATGGGAGCTGGAAGCAAGAGAGAGGGGGAATGGTTCCCACTGCTTTTTAAACCATAAGAGACCATGCCCAAGTGGGCTGGTATCTTAAAGACTATTGGCTGAAGGAGCAGAATGTGCTCCCGCAGCAGTGAGTTACTATATGACATCAGACTCATGGCTTCTGCGGAGTGACAAGCTGGACTGGTTAACTGTTTTTCTTTTGACTGTCGTCTTTTCTTTCTAGGGGGACTTGGCACGTCACATCGCAGCTTTGGACACAGCCCTCTGCTTCCCTGGGAAGAGCTTCTTCTTCTTCTTTTTTTAAAAATATGGAATGCTTCACGAATTTGCGTGTCATCCTTGCGCAGGGGCCATGCTAATCTTCTCTGTATGGTTCCAATTTTAGTATATGTGCTGCCGAAGCGAGCACTGGGAAGAGCTTCTTAATTACCATTAGGATCATTAGCATTGACACCCAGGAAAAAGGGAATTTCAGAGAAACAGCAATGATATTTCAGTATATATATATGTCTCAAGTATGACTGGGAGCCTAGGAATGAGTGATGGAAACTGCCCTTTCTTTACTGAGCATTCAAATGTAGCTGCATAGCCTGTATTCACCCAGAAATTCTAGTTAGTGGAGATATGGCTACTGGAGAGGATCCATGGAGCATTGGAATCATCCCTATCCAAGCCAAGCCTGTGTGCCAAGCTTTGGGTACTAGCGTTTCCTCAGAAGTGAGGAATGAATGACATGTGAAGTCACCCATGGAGGCCCTAGGTGGGTGCTGGTCATGTGAGGTGTGCTGGGTAAATGGGACAAGAAAGCCTCTGCTTTAGTAGCTGCGTGGTTTTGGGAAAGTGACACAGTCTCCTCAGGCTTCTCTGTCCTCATCTGTAAAATGGGGATATTTATACACGCTTCCTTGTGAGAAATGAAATGAGGCGTGGTTAATAAAACAGAATGTAAAATGTGATTCGTCCATTAGACTGTCAGTCAAGACCTAGTCTGAGCATGACTAACTCAGAACTAAGCAAGATATGACTGAAGTTGATGCTAGGATCTTACTTCAGTCTCTTCACTGAACATGTGAGAGACAACAGAAAGAGGGCTCCTGCCCTATCTGTGGGAGACAACATTCTACCAGATTCTCTCCAAGGACACCAGAGAATCAGGGAGATAGGGAAGGAGGGAGGTAGAGAGAAAGAGAGAGGGCTGGAGAGATGGCTCAGAGGTTAAGAGCATTGGCTGCTCTTCCAGAGGTCCTGAGTTCCATCTCCAGCAACCACATGGTGGCTCACAACCATCTGTAATGAGATCTGGTGCCATCTTCTGACCTGACCTAGGCATACATGTGGACAGAACACTGTATACATAATAAATAAATCTTTAAAAAAAAAGAAAAGAAAGAGAGAGAAAACTATCCAGAGTCAGTCATCTGAGGACCCCCAAGTCTCTTTCCAGCTCCATCACAGACTGAGAGCCACTATGAAAAGTGAAGCATGGGCTTCAGAACACTGTATCATGGCTGTCAGGAAGGCCCAGTCTTTGCAGGGAAGTGAGGGGTGCCACCCATCTGTAGCCCCCACTACTTCTGAGCAAAGCAATGGTAGGAACAGAGAAAGAGTGTCTCGTTGACTTTATGAATTAAATCTGAGTTTGAGTGCCTTTAATTGCTAGAAGAATCTGCATGGCAAAAGCTAACGGTCTGAGAGCCACTTTCTCTTTCCTGTCTTCTGCAAAAGGAAATAAGGCACACTGGGAGGGGCACAGATGTTGAGTGCATTGGACATTGTGAATCCAAGCAGAGGGCTCAAGAATGACAGTGGTGTCCTTGTAGCCTTATGATGATGAGAGTTCTCTATCCATCTATCTTAGGGCTGAGAGACTCAACCCTAAGATCAGGACCATCCCTCTTCCTCCTGGGGCACTCTTTGCTTCTGAGATTCAGTCTTTATTCTCTTTCTCTTTCCTCTCTAGAAATGCATCTCTATCTTGCCTTACTCTGTCATTACCTACGTGACTTAGGGACTGAACTGACTGGGGTGATGGGGAATTAGGAACCAATAGACACACATACGTGGAAGCCAGGATCAGATAAAACACGTACTCTGACAGAGATGCACCAGCAGCCTGGAAACTCAAGGAGTTTGTTATACAAAGCGGTGAGGACGTGTGTTAGCTAATCACGGTAGGAACATCGCTGTAGTTTCTTCAGACTGCCGTCCGCTGAGGAGGAAGCTCCGCTTGCTGCTCTCTGTGCACACTGTCAACATCCCTCCTCCCAGCTGGGAAGGCCCTGCCATTTCCCTTAGCCTGATGTGGGTCTGAGGCATCAGGGTCCTTGCCACGGCCATGCTCACACCACAAATGCTCACCCATATCGTGCTAGTCTTGCTCTCTCTAGCTTCCCATTCTAGAATCTTGGATGCCGGACTCCTAGGGGCTGCCAGCACGAACTCCTACGCATTGCTTCTCCGGATCTTATGCTTCTTACAGAGGAGCTCTTGCTGTGTCTTTGCAGCCTGCCCTTGCCCATTATTTTGTATTTTTTCTTGTCACCTGGAACTTAGCTACTCTTGGCACCCCTGCCTCTGACATCTCTGGGGATCCTGGTTTGATTTATCACCTCCATGCTTTTCTCAGGTTAAGGGTTATAAGAGGAAAGGTTCTCTTTTGTGCTTGTATGTGCACGTGTGTATGGGGCTCAGCGGTACATGATACATGTGTACGTGTAAGCCAGCAGGCAGCATCAACTGCCTTTGTTGTATGAGACAGGGTCTCTCATTGGCCTGGGACACAAAATGAGCCAGCAAGTCTCAGAGATCTATCCTCCCAGAGGTGGGGGGTACATGTGCATGCCACCATGCCCAGTTTTTATTTTATTTTATTTTATGTAGGTCTTTATGATGACACAGCAAGCCCCTTACCAATTGAACCATCCCCTCAGCCCAGGAAAATGTTCTCAAGGGCAAACTCAAGCTTCTGGAACTTAAAGCCACAAAGCTTGAACCCAGCTGTGGCCTGCATCCCCTAGGGTATCGAAAGAAATCTTAGCATCTGATCCCCAGATCCAGACCACGGGCCAATCATGTGGCATGTTTCAATGCTACCAGCCGCTTCAGGACCCACAGCGGCACATTGTTATGATCACACTCCCTTCCCTTCTGCTGCCAAAGACGGAACTGGAACACCCCACCCTCTCTCCCCCACCTCAAAACAAATACCCTGCACCGTTCTGGAAATTTCCAGCAATTAGCTGGTGCCATCACCTGTAATTAGTCATTGGCAAATCCAGTGGAGATAATAAAGCTTACCAAGAGGGAAGCATGAATAAGCAGCAGCTTCCGAGTCTGTTGGGGAAGTGGCCTTGATGAATCATTTAATAGTCACCGTGATGGAACTGTGCAGGTTTTCTGTGCACACACCGCCGTGAACATATTAAGTGCATCGGAGCCATGAGAGAGCCTTAATGATTAATTTGCCATATGCTACTGGAAAAATAATCTCATTTTTTGACATACAGTACACATCTACATTTTTCCTTATTAATAAAACCATCAAGAAAATATCCTTTTTCTTTCCATCTCAATAATGACTCTTGCAAACTCATGCAGACACCCAGGGATGGGTCTTTTTTATTTTTTAAATTATATCTAAGTTCCCATGGACAATAGAACACAGCTATTTACTCTCCTGTTATATGTTTGATTTCAATTGTTGCTGAGTGCTTTTTAATCATTTTTATTGACTATTCCATGGTGACATCACAGGGAAGATAATTGTTATTCCTTTTTATTTACAGAGAAAGATGTCACTGGTGGGTTAAACAACATACCTGCAACTTGGGCTGAAGGGTTTTAGATAAGAGCCCAGACTGTCAATTCCCAGAAACACAGGAATGACGGGAGTCTGAAGATCCTAGAACCCCAAACTACCCAGTCTACTTTGGGAAAAACCTGAATTTCCCTGGAACTTGACTTCCTGTTCCGTAAAATGGGATTATCATGGAGCTTCATTGTCAGGACCCAGTACAATGGCAGAAAGGGAAGGGCTTTGAGGATTGGATGTATCTAAGAGGTTTCTGGGTCAGCAGAGGGGGTGACCCCTATGCTTGTCTTAGCACTATATAAACTGGGCAGGGCAGTACATACAGGTGATCCCAGCCCTGGGGAGGTGGCAGCAGGAGGATAAAGAGTTCAAAGTCATCTTCAACTGCATAGGGTGTTCGAGGCCAGCCTGGGATATGAGAGCTATTGTACAGAACAGGAAACAACACCACCTCAAACAATAATAACATGAAACCCTTATGGAGTTCGGGGACGGGGATAGTAGCTTGGGAACTAGGTCTCAGTGTAGCTTCAGAGTTCCATCCTGGCCAGGAAGGGGTGAGGTTTTGCTGCCCTGGGAGGCATGTGCTCACACTTGGTGCACGGCCCAGACAAGACACCTAGATAATGTTCTCCCTTTACTCTTCATGCTACCACTTTCTCACAGAAATAACCAGTTTAGCCGGGCGGTGGTGGCGCACGCCTTCTTTAATCCCAGCACTTGGGAGGCAGAGGCAGGCGGATCTCTGTGAGTTCGAGACCAGCCTGGTCTACAAGAGCTAGTTCCAGGCCAGGCTCCAAAACCACAGAGAAACCCTGTCTCGAAAAACCAAAAAAAAAAAAAGGAATAAGGAATAACCAGTTTATCTTCCATCTCACCCGAGGTGTGATGTAAATGGCAGGATCCTGAAAATGTTTGTGACTGGCTACCACTAAAGACAGTTCTGGTGCCCTGGGTGGTTTTATGTGAACTTGACAGGAGCTAAAGTCCTCTGAGAGGAGGGGACCTCAACTGAGAAAAACGCCTCCATAGAACTGGGCTATAGACAAATCTGTAGGGCACTTTTTAAATTAGTGATTGAGGGGGGAAGAGCCAACCCTGCTGTGGGTGTGGCCATTCCTGGGCTGGTGGTCCTGGATTCTGTAGGAAAGCAGGCCAGGCTGAGCAAGACAGTAGCAGCACCTCTCCATGGCCTCTGCACCAGCTCCTGTCTCCAGGTTCCAGTCCTGCTTGAGTTCCTGTCCTGATTTCTTTCGATGATAGACTATATTATGACGGTGTAAGCCAAATAAGCCCTTTCCTCCCCAGCTTGCTTAGGTCATGGTGTTTCATCACAGCAATAGCAACCCTAACTAACATCTGGTGATGGATATCAACATCCAGGATGTCCCACGGCTATTGGTACCTTTGTTTAAATCAGCAATCAGCACACTGTTGAGGAAGCAGGGGAAGCACCTTTGTGGGACATGAAGGATGCCATTTTCTCACAGTGGCTGTGGCTGCAGAGCTGGATACATCCACGCCCTGCCCCATCATCCAGTGCACTCGAGCAGTGAGCAATCTTGACAGCTGTATCTGGCGTTCTAGCATTGGCTTGTCTGCTCGTAAGATCAGCTGCCTCTCCTCACCCCTTGGAATGCACAGGCAGAGCAAATGGACTCAGATTATTCTAATGACACGTGGTGGGTCAATTGAGGCTCCCAGGCCTCAGGACCTGTGTATGTAGCCTTATTTGGGGAAGAAATGGTCTTCGCAGTATGTGCTTACTTGAAGGATTTTGAGGTGAGATCATGGATTATCTGGGTGGGCCCAATGACAAATGTCTCTTTTATTTTTGAGGCTGGATCTCACCAAGTAACTCAGAGAGGCCTCAGATTCATGGTCTTCTGCCTTGGTCTCCCGAGTGCTGGGATTACAGGCATGTGCCACCACACCCAGTAACAGATGTCCTTAGGGCTAAAGCAGAGTGAGCTGAGACAGGGGCGCACCCATGAAGAAACAAGGGAAGAAGGCTGTGAGGAGACAGAGGCAGGAGGCGGAGTTACACAGTCAAAGAGCATCAGTCTATGCCAACTGACTCCTGAAACTGTAAGAGGCCAGGAACAGCCCCTCCGTCTGGGACTTCTGACCTCCACAGCTGTGAGAGCAAGAATTCCTCTACCGTTAAGCATCTAGATGTGACAATTCTTACGTGTGTGTGTGTGAGGGAGAGCTAAGGGTGTGAACTGATGGTGTGTAAGAGTGTAGATTGACGGGAGTGGGGGGTAAGGGTGTGACTGATGGGGGAGGGAGTAAAGGGGGAGTAAGAAATAAAGCCCAAACAGAACACCTTGTAAGTCATCACTGGCTCCCTTCTCTCACCAATTTTCATCTCTATCCAAGACTCATCCGAGTTTCCTTCATCTAAGTAAACCTTAAATCAGTTTCCTTCTCCTCATTCCTAGGGTCGCTGTCCCATCCCAGGGCTTAATCATTCCTGGCCCTTAACTTCCCCCTCTCCAAACAATCTCTCCTTCTAATTGCTGTTGAGTGCAAACTGTACTAGATCCCTCCCTTTCTCAAAGGCTGTCCTGGCTCCTCGTATTCCTCCCGCCGGAAAACCCTTCCTTTCTCAAAGGCTGTCCATGGCTCCTTGTGTTCCTCCCGCCGGATTGCAGCCTTCTCAGACTGGTAGAGGAGAGACTTCATGCTGTACCCTTGCTACCTCCATATCTATCACCAGCTCTCTGTCTCAGATCCTCCTGCTCCAGAGAACTCACCCTCTGCCCCTGCAGCCAAACCCTTGAACTTACTTGCCAATCCGTGGTCTCTGCTACTCCAACCAAAGGTCACTTGTGTGACCCGGTGAATTGGGATGAGCTGTCTCTCCTGTTCCACACCAGCGCCCTGTGTATTCTCCTCTGTTACCATCTGCCTGTTTCCCTGAAGTTGCTGAGCAACCGAACAGCCTTTCTTTGTGGGAGTTTTCTTTTTTCTTTCTTTCCTTCCTTCCTTCCTTCCTTCCTTCCTTCCTTCCTTCCTTCCTTCCTTCCTTCTTTCCTTCTTTCCTTCCTTCCTTCTTGAGACAGGGTCTCATTACATAGCCTTGGTTTGCCTGGAATTCACTATATAGAGCCTCACACTCATAGAGATCCACTTGCCTCTGGAGCACTGGGATTAAAGTGCTAACCCTGCTGTTGTCTTTTGTCTCTTTTCTCCACAGTGGTTAGTGTCCTGTAAGTGCCTGCATTGGGGTGAATAGTGCCCCCTAACTTTTATATCCACTCAGTTCCCTAGACTGTAAGTATTAGAAAATAGCACCTTGCAGATGTAATTAACTAAGCTAAGGTCATCTTCAATTAGGATGTTCCCTAAATGTAGTATAATAGTGACCTTGTAGAAGAGGAAAACATCCAGAGACATGGACATATGCAAACATACCAAGAACCCATGTGATAGTAACGATGGACAATGAAATATGGCCACAAGAAGCCAGGCCATACCAAAGATTGCAGACATCTGCCAGTAGCCAGGAGAGAGGGAGGGAGAGGAGGACTTGTCCCAGGACCTTCAGAGGGGACAACTTGGTTTCAGATCCCAGGCTTCAGAACTCTGGAAGAACCCATTGCTAGGAATCTGAAATGAAGCACTGCATACTGAGTGAGCTCCGTGAATGATCTAGTCCTCCCCTCTCCTCCACAGCCCCTGAGCGAAGCTCAGGCTGGAATGTCCAGGTAGCTTTCTGACTGGCCTTCCTGTGTTTGTTCAATGGAACGATACTGAGAGCTCGTGACTCCAGTGGATCCTGTGTTTATCTGGCTGATTTTTTTCCCCTCTTGACCCTATGACAAAGTTAGCTGGATCCCGGTGCCAAAGAAGAAGAAGGAGGAGGAGGAGGAGGAAGAGGAAGAAAGAGGAGGAAGAGGAGGAAGAGGAAGAAAGAGGAAGAGGAGGAGGAGGAGGAGAAGAAGAAGAAAAAGAAGAAGAAGAAGAAGAAGAAGAAGAAGAAGAAGAAGAAGAAGAAGAAGAAGAAGAAGAAGAAGAAGAGAAAAAGTCACCTCTGCCCTGAGCAAAGCTTCCATGCAAAGCTCTGGTGGGTTGCTAAAGGACAATGATAGGGAATATGCCTGAGCTCTCAGGGTAGCCACAAGCCTATTTTTGTACCTGCTTAGCTAATAAATGAGAGTCAGCATGGCAGGGTCCTCCGTGACACTTGCTTTCATTACAGCACGCAGAAACTTACGGCCCGGCGACCCCTTCCATCTATGTAGTGAATAGCAAAATTGACTCTGGTCACTTCTAGCCAAGAAGGTGGTGCAAAGAACTTCAGCTTTGGAATGAAGCAAATTTGGGCTAAAATCCCAGCTCTCCCACCACCGACTGCCTGAATCACCTACAATGTCACTTCACAGGGTGGTGACAATGATCCCTACCAGCTCACCAGGCTGGTGCTATAGTTGAGATCAAGCGCATAGAGGGTTACAAGTGTTTGCTGTCCTTTGGGTTCTGAGCCATGCACTCACACAGCTAAGAGGTGGGGTGCTGTCCACTGTCCAAGGTCTCACCCCCGAGGACAAGACCTCCCCCACCACTGCAAAAAGAGAGACAGTGGCCTCTAACGAGGGACTTGAACAAGAATTAGGAATCCAGAGTATAGGACTGTATGCATATACATTCCATATACATTATGTATCTTGATCCTCTCAAAAGCCTTTTATTTTAAAGATTCCTACCCCTGTTAAAACTATAAGTTTATTTTGGAAAGAAGGCTCATATTTTTAATGGTGGTGCCTGCCATTGTCCTGGAGAGGAGTGCTTCCCTTGGAAGCTTTAAGACTCCCTTCTCCCCCACTCAAGGCCTTGGCACCTCCCAGACCTGCAAGTATCTAATTCTGGGGCCCAGACTTCAGGGCTTTAACCCCTCCCTAAGCCTCTTTCCTGCAGATACAGTGGCTCATGAGGGCAGCAGAGTGGATTTCGTTGTTCCCATCCTGAAAGGAGGGAAAATCAAGACTCTGAGAAAACTCTGCAAAGGAAGGGACGTGGACAAGAATGAGGGTTCATGTGTGCTGTGTTTGAGTATTTGTATGTGTCTTTGTATGTACGCGTGTGTCTTCGTACATGCACGTGTGTCTTTGTATGTACGCGTGTGTCTTCGTACATGCACGTGTGTCTTTGTATGTACGCGTGTGTCTTCGTACATGCACGTGTGTCTTTGTATGTACGCGTGTGTCTTCGTACATGCACGTGTGTCTTTGTATGTACGCGTGTGTCTTCGTACATGCATGTGTGTCTTTGTATGTACGCGTGTGTCTTCGTACATGCATGTGTGTCTTTGTATGTATGCGTGTGTCTTCGTACGGGCGTGTATGTCTTTGTATGTGTGTGTGTCTTTGTACGGGCGTGTATGTCTTTGTATGTATGTGTGTGTCTTCGTACATGCATGTGTGTCTTTGTATGTACGCGTGTGTCTTCGTACATGCATGTGTGTCTTTGTATGTGTGTGTGTCTTTGTATATATGTGTGTGTCTTTGTATATGTGTGTGTGTCTTTGTATGTACGTGTGTGTCTTCATACATGCATGTGTGTCTTTGTACGGGCGTGTATGTCTTTGTATGTATGTGTGTGTCTTTGTATATATGTGTGTGTCTTTGTATATGTGTGTGTGTCTTTGTATGTGTGTGCATGTGTGCATAAGTCAACCTTAGGTGTCATTTCTCAAGAGCTAGCTCCCCATTTACTTATTTTTAGGTGGTTTCTCACTGGCCAAGTAGGGAGAGGCTTATCTAGGGCTTCACCTCTCTCCTTGCAATGCTGGGATTACAAACATGAGACACTATTTTCATGTCTCTCTCCCCTCTCCCTCTCTCTAAAATAGTTTTACATGTGTGTGTTTGTTAGTATGCATACACACGTGTGGGCCTGTGCCCATGGGAGGTAGACCAGGGTGCTGGAACCCCCAGAGTTGGAGCTGTAGGCAGTTGTGAGCCATCTGATGTGGGAACTGAACTGAAGTCCCCCAGAAGAGAGGCACGTGTTCTTAACTGCAACCCCAGCTCTATGTCCGTCTTTTAAACAGATTCTTTCTGGGGATCTAATTCATGTCCTATGCATAAGCCACCAGCACTTTACCAATTGAGTCATTACCCCAGCCCCGATAAGCAGATTTCTTGATTGTAATTCTTGACTGTGGACAGAGTGTGCTCCTGAGTGTGTATGTGTGTATGTTTGTGTGTTCATACATGCTACGTTGATGCTTTTGGAGTCTTCTCTTTTGATCATAGTTGTACCTAAGAAAAAGTAGACTTGGGTCTATGGAGAATTCACATTCGCAAACAAGAACCAGGTTCTGATGGCCGTCCCCAACACCACCATCTGATCCCTCCAAACCTCTTTCATGCCATGAGTTCCCTGCCATCTTGAGCAGAGGTCAGAGGGGTTTTCATTGGGGCCTGTTAGGCCCATTTCATCCTGTCCCTTTCATTTTTTTTATCTGCTCATGGAGGGTGTGTAGTTAAGGGCTTGTCTCTGCCAAATGCTTCTGAGGTCTGGAATGGAGAGATCAGCAGAAGCCAGAGTGTTGGTGCCATGGGAAAGCTGGCCTTTCCAAGGATCTCTCTCCTCCCTCCCCAGGTTCTCAGGCCGCATAGAATTCTCAGGGGACCAGTGGACAATTAAGACACCACTCTGGAGGGCAGAAGGCTCTGACAGCCCCACAAATCAGCCCGGCTGCCCCCCAGCCCCAGCCCCCAGCATTCACTCACACACAGGGCTTCCTAGAACAATGCCACCAAGTCATCCTAAGCCATGGAACCAGAGCACCCGACGTCATGAAAGAACACAGAAGCCTCTTTCTGGCCGGTGGCGTGATTTCAATAGCGCTCCCTTCTCAAGCAGGAAGAAACAGTTCTTGTGCCATGTCCATAACAAAAGCTGACCTCTTCCTCAGTGGCACCGTTGGGGAGGCCCCGAATCAAGCTGGGGTTATTTCCCCACCATTGCCATAGCCATAGCAACAGCTCTGATTAATGCCATGCCCCATTAGAGGGATAATGTCAGCCCTAATCAGAAACGCCTCAAGTATCTCTCTTTGCATTTTGGTAAATGGAGTAATCACATTACGGTTCGATGTGTCTGGGAGCTGATTGCTGTCGGGAAAGTCTGCCTGATTTTCCAGGTTAAGGGGTGTCAGGGGGCCTGAGCCGCAACTAATCATGGTGCCATTGTTAGGAGCGTTTAGAGGGAAAACAGGGGGCACTGAGAGCGATGCTGAGGTTCTTACTCTATCCCTCCTTCTGGGTCAACAGAAGGTCCCCGGGCTGGTGGTCTGTTGGCAGGGACTCCCTCCCTGAAGATGAACTCAGTTCTCAGAGGTGGGTGCCCATGCTGTGGATAAACACAAGGAGGCAGAGGCATGGCTGGCAAGAGCCGGCAGGTGGCTGAGCTGGGCCTGGCTGTCCCTTCTCCTTCTGCATCAAGCTTATGATGGACAGGCAGCCTCAGGTCATGCCACCGGGCTGGAAAACCGGCAGGAGAGTGCTTGTTCTTGGCCTGGAGATAGGAACCGGTGGGGGTGACACATGCTGCCGAGGCAAGTAATGAGTGCAGATTTGCCCTGTCATTATAGTCCTTAGCCTTTGGCAGGTTCTGCTTTGTGGGAGAATCTGTTGAAGCTTCGCACTTGAGGGGACAGTCTCGCTGAACCCTGGGGAGCTGGTGACATCCCCTCTTCACTCCCCTTGCTAGCAGGGAAACCAAGGGACGGAGAGGTGACACCTCTCACCCCTGTACTCTCTCTGGAATCGATTCGATGCTCAGTTCCATCTCCCCGGAGACCTTTCTACACTGCTACCTCTCTCCTCGCTGCCTTGCAGCCTGGCTGCCTTTGTCCCCACAGGTCCACAGGTGACAGTCACAATAAATCATAGCCAGCCATATGGAGAGATTAAGAGGACCTGAGGAAATATGCATTAAGCCCCTGGAGGCTATTTTTGGATGCTCCTTGGAGGGTATTTTTTTTTTTTTTGGGAAGAACTCACACAGTTAACTATTTATGACATTTTGAAGGCAGAGCAGAAATAGAAGAACTGGACTTGGTGTCCCCGCCAAGGCTGAAAAAGTATAAAATCTTTTCAGAAGTCTGAAGCCACTTCAGAGCCATTAAATTTACTGTCTCTCAGACGGCATTTCATATCCATTGTAATGTTTTAATTCCTGGCCCCAGCAATAATTATTCTTTTCAGCTTTGAAAATTATCTCAGGGCCAGCTGAGGAAATCGAGTTGATGAGTTAGAGCTATCTGTCATGGGGTCACAATGTTGCCCCATGGCACTGTCCTCGTGGACACAGATCCCTTGCCAAAGAGGCCAAAGTTCATCTCAGCGCTTCAAGATCAAGGTCCCAGGTCACTGTTGGAGTGTGGAAAATTTCGGTGGGAAGACCCAGTGCAACAGGTAAGCCGGGTGTTTTGACAGCACGAATCAGTCAATGTCTGTCTTCTACCTGCCTCTGCTTCGGGCCAACTTTTATCTTGAAGAATCAATATTCTCCCCAGGAAGATGTTGCATTAGCCACCGTAAGGGTCCCAACATCACAGCTTGCCCTGAGATCTTACAGGCTTGTGTTCGGCTGAGCAGGAGAGAATGGATTTCCCAGGCTGAGAAGTTTCCCTGACTCCTCTGTGAAGCATTACAAGGACCTCCCCTGGAGGCATGACCTTGACCATCATTGTTAATAAACACAGCTGATCGAGGCCGTGGAAAATAAATCAAATTGAAGGTGTGGGGCCTTGTCCCCCGCCACAGCCAATAACTTTAAGCTCAATCAGCGGTTCTGAGCCTGTGGGTCACAACCCTTTTGGGGGTCGCGTATCAGATAGATACCCTTTATATCAGATATTTACATTACGATTCATAACAGCAGCGAAATTACAGATATGAAGTAGCGACAAAATTATTTTATGCCTGGGGTCACCTCAGCACGAGGAACTGTATTAAAGGGTCACAGCACTAGGAAAGTTGAGAACCCCTGTGCTAAATGAACACTTACGAGACTCACCCGGGAATGAATTAACATTATGGCCGTAGTTTCCATTCCCCCTGCTGGTTCGTTTATCCTAGGTGCCACTGGTATTTGACCTGAAACCAATCCTGACAGTGGCAGGAGGTGCCCTCACGCTCCTTCAGTCCAGTCTTCGGGGTTTCCCAGGTCTGGGACTCTGACTAGCCTCTCTTCCCATCCACCTCAGACCCGTCACTTTGGGAAAACGCCCATGCTCAGGAGCTGCCACTGTAGCTCTGCGCTCTCCATAGTCAAGAAGATCTAATGGCCTACACGGCTATCCTGCTTGCTGCCCACTGCTGCTTGACATCTGGTTTGGTCCATAGCACCTAACACTCCCTAGCTGGCTTCCTGGGTGCCGCCCATGTTCAGGAGTCAGGTCTGCGAGACACTGCTTCCCCTGCAGGACTGGCAACTGTCGCAGATTCGGCTTCTGTTGACCGACATCTTCCTCAGTCCCAGCGCGTCTCCCTTCCCTGAGCGCATGCACAGAGCGTGCGCTGGAGCCTGGCACACTGTGGACTACCCAAGAGCAGACACCACATTAGCTTTTCTCCTCATCGTATCCCTGGCACCCACCTCACACCCATCATAGAGTAGGAACACTTGATACATATCTGATGCACGAATTAGAAATGAAACTGTAGCCCATTTCCTCAGAAGGGAGGGATTACTCATTTGGTTTTTGCTGATCCATAGCTACCTGACGTCAATTAGACCGAAAGAAGGAGCCCATTATCAACCAGCTCTAGAGGGATTTTATCTCTTCGGAAGTGATACCCTCTTCAGAGAGACTGGTGCCCACAGTGAACAAGTATACAAGACAAAGAATGGTTACTTTGCTTGCGTCATAATTATATTTAATTCTGCACAGCCCTACTAATCAATAATGTCTCTGGTCGCCCCAAATAGAGACACATTTATCATTTAGAGGGGGAGTAACACGTGGTTCGAGGTGGCTGATTTTATATCTGACTCAGTCACCAAATATTTCTCACCTTTGGTTTCCTCATCTGGAAACCTATTTCCTTTCTGATTTATGGTTCCATTAACCGATAATTCCATCCCAAGTCCCAAAGCATTCGCTTTCTGTCCTGCCTTTTGGTCACACCACAGTAGCTCAGGGCGAGAACCTTTGCCTGACTTTTTATACATCACCACCAGGTGGCAGGAACGTGCCGCAGTCCTTTAGTCCCAAACACAAAGACCGCGCGCCTCAGAGGTTGTTGGGGTAGCTCAGCAGCGAAGGGACAGCAGACCTTTCTGTTAGTAAAAACATTGACATTTATGAAAAACAACAGCCGGAGGATTACGGACGACCACGTCTGGGGACATTTAGAAGGGTACGAGCATGTTCCTCGCCCACAGGGAGCTTCTAGTTTGCTGAGGGTTGTCTCGCAGTCAGACCGACACTGTGAAATTTGACTACAGCAAAGAGGTACATGGAGGAAGAGCTTGGTTTGGGCTGTAGCTTCCAGCCATTTGTGTTTATCTAAATTTAACTTGTTGAAATTAAATATAAATTTAAAAACTGCCGACTTCGCCTCAGTCCCCAGCAGCTGCATTTCCAGCGCTCGCCGGGCTCCGTGTGGTTAGCCGCGACTGTGTGGTTCCGCTGGGATTATAGAGGACTCCTGCCGATATCTTGGGCAGCCTTCTCAGCCTCAACACTAGCATGCTTGACTCCATGATTCCCGATGGTTTCCTGGCATCAAGAGCTGGCTTTACCGCACATCACAGGGTAGTTGATGTTCCCACGTGAGAACACAGGCTAAAGGACCAGCAGGCAGATGTAACTTCAGCAGAGGGGATGGTGAGCCATTAAGTGCTCTAGAGATTAAACGAAGTGTGTTCATAAGGTTGGAAGGAGGTTCCCAGTTCAGACTGGAGGGTGGTGGTGGTGGGACTTCCCCAGGGGGTCAACTGTCTCCTTGGCTTCGCCAAGGACTTGTCACACCTTGAAAAGCAGCTCAGAGGCAGCGTGTAGAATGTGCAATGGCAAGGTGGCATCTTACTGCCCAAACCCTGAATTCACAAAAGTAGCATCCACTTCATTTCCTTTGTTTTCTGTTTCCCCCTCTTAGTTACCAGTCCTGGGAGGTTATTGAAAGGCTCCCCGATCCTCAGTGGTTCAAAGGTGGGCTTTTATATAGCGGTAAAAATCAGCTTACTCAACAGAGTGGCTCAGGAGACTCTAGACAATAAACAGTCTACGTTCATCCGCGACCCACAGACATATGACAAAACATCTCCTCTACCTCTGGAGTATGTCGGCCTTTGCATGTAACTTCTAGTACCATCCCTCATGCTGATCAGTTGTGTGTAGCCCAGAGGGGCCTCCAGTTCCCCACTAGGGTGAGGTAATGTTTGATAATCCTTTTGGTTTCATTGCCAACTAAGACAGGTCCACATGAACTTTTATAGCTCAACGTCTTACAAAGGGAACACAATTAACTTGCTTTGTTAGGTTGAGCAAGGCACAGGATAGGCGTGGACATCAGCAGAGACCTTCAGAGGGAGAGAAGGGGCAGCCTGGTGCCCTCCACCCAGCAGATCCAGCTCCTACTGCTTGGGCTTCATTTCTAATTCGTTTCCTGTTTGTAGTTCCCCATCAGTAGGTTCCAAACTGAAGCAACCCTTCAATCTCATCTCTAGTCAACTCTTGGCTTTCTTGGAAAGCACAGTCCTTAGCCACTAGCAGACGCTCAGCACAGTCTGTCGTGTGGGTGCTCACTACTCAAAGACTCAGGAACACATCCGTAGTGAGACAAACACAGGTGTACCGAGTCTGCCTCCATGAAGGAGCTTGTACAGTTCCTTGGTGAGGGAGTATTCAAGATCTGGCCTTCGGCAAGGCGATTGAAAGGAAGGACTAGAGAGACTTCAGGTTTGTCCTGGATATCAACAATATGTAAGCAATTTGGCACCTCAGAAATGCTGGTTCAGGAAGCAGGAAGAACAGAAGGAGGCTGGGGTACCACTGACAGAAAAGCAACAATCTTCCAAAGAAAACATTTCCGCGCTAGGACGGCCTTGATTCTGTTTGGTTGTAAACACTATTTATCACAGTCTGACTGACAACAGGCTTGATTTTCACTTATTTATTCCAATGCAAAAAAAATACATAATTGGATGATTATTTAAGTTTGTCCAAATGTAGAAGCAATCATGGTGGGTGACAAGCACAACTGAGGTGCCATCTTTAGCGCAGCCAGAGTGATCTTTATATCATGTCTTTTAGGTGATTGCGTTTTGCCATTTTGCATGAAATTGGCCTTTAGTATAATGATATAATGTGGACCCATCTGAGGGTCTGCCTACCACGTTGGAGTAAATAGTGGCTCATGGTTTCCGTTGTTCGTACCTTCGCCCCTCTATTTTGATTGCACATTCAAAAATACCGTGCGTTTGGTCTGTGTTCCTCTTCAGGTGTGGTCCCACAGACCCCCTATTTTCTATGTGGAGCCGAGAACAAAGGATCCATTACTTCTGGAGGCTGTTACACCCTCTCTGCTTGACTCCCCTCTTTTCTAGCAGTTGCATTACCTCCTGTTTTCAAGAGAACCTATTGTTTAAGGGGGTCGGTGCTAGGTTGGTACTTGATTGGCGGAAGTAGACCCGAGAGCTCATGAACTCTTATAGCGTATTAAGTTTTACTTCCCAGCCCAGAATGTAGGAGAGGGAAGGCAATGCCATCATTCGTGTCATTCCCTTCACTTCCTGCCCTCTTAGTGTTCACTCACATCCTTAACCCAATGCTGAGCAAGTCACAGCGATAATTGATTCAAGGTAGGTACAAGGGCAGAAGCCAGTCTCCAGTGGCTGAAGGATAGGGGCTGAGGATGAACGTTGGTCTTTAAACATGTCACATTTGTCCCCTCCCCAGAACCTTGGCTGCTGCTGGTCTGTGTCCTCACACGGCTCTCCCTGGGACTCTTCATATGACTGGCCCCTTCCTGCCTTGAAAACATCGTAAGTGGAGGAAGCCAGACACTAGAAGTCACATACTGCGCAATGTCATGCATCCAAAATGTGCACGAAAGACTAATCACAGAGATGGAGAGTTCACTGGTCATTGCCAAGGGCTGAGGAATCCGGGGATGGGGCGAGAGCGACTATTTAGTGAGAATGGGCTTCTTGGGGGTGAGCGAGAGTGGTGGAGAGAAACCTTTTTCTTTTCTCTGCTGGAACTGGCAATTACAAAGGCTGAACATCATTAATGTCCCAGAGACCACTACACTGTGTAGTTTGAAATAGTTAAGGTAGTGAACCCTAATAAAAAGTATACAGTGGGAGTGCATCAGGGGTGTCGCTCAGGTCTGAACACTCCGGGCTGCTACTTTAACCTGTCCCCACAGGAGTCTGAGAACCACTTACAAAACCCCTCAGGCATGCGTATGCCAAACAGATGTATTACTCCAAGTTATCAATTCATTACTCCTAAGATTCTCGAAAGAGTCTCTCAGATTGTGACTCTCAACTCTTGCATAAAGATGTGGTTCCTAGGTAGCCCATAAATGCTTTAATATTTATAGCATAAAACCTGGAAAATTCGTTTGGAGTCCTTCCAAATGCTGCTACTGAAGGGAGACATGTTTTTCAAGTGACGGAAACCATCTCCTTGTCTCTTCATCTTCAAACCAAGGTCCATGGAAGGCGACGCTTCTCAGGGGTGTCCTTCTATGATACTTGGGGGAAGAGGTACCACGTGGAGTTCCTATGGACATCAAAACCACAGCAGTGGGATTTGTTCATGGCTAAGAGTTCATTGTGCCCTGTGTATGTGTGTGTGCGCGCGCGCATGCGTGCAGGGGAGGGGCAGTCCAAGGGCACACTGTGTGCGATGTCTCTTTTTCGTTGTAGCTGTGACTAGCTCTCTAGTGCCAGCTGCTGACATTAACTCTCTCTGTGTAGAGACCAGACAGGCCTGTGTACCAATCAGTCTGAGTCCTCACTCTGAGCACAGTAGCAAGCATGCCACTTGAACAAACCATCTCCAGGGACAGGCAACTGCCAGGTCTTGTTCAGCTAAACACTACCCATTAAATTTTCTGAGTGAATTTTCTTTTGCTCATGGATGAAGGATGAATCATGGGTGCAAATGATGCTTTGTGTTGGCAAACATAAGCCTTCATTTCAACTGGGCATGGAAAACGGAATCCAAATGCAGGAGTTCTTTATAGGAGAGGACTTTGGATGCTGGTCATATTTTCTTTCTTTTATTCCTCTCCTTCAGATAGTATCTCATATAACCCAGGCTGATGTAGTCAAAGGATAACCTTGAACTTCTGATCATCTTGCTTCCACCTCCCAAGTGCTGGGATTACAAGGTGCTTGAAGCATGCACTGTTACACTTGGTTTGTGAGGTACTAGACCAAACCTGGGCATTTTTAGAAGTTAAGAAGTCCTCTACCCATTGAGTTCCATCCTTAGATCCTGACATCTGACACTCTACCACCAAAGGATCACCTGTAGGTAGAGATAGCTGAATTGCATATAAGTTCTTGCTTTCTGTTGCCCACTCTGATTCTGCAGCATGTCACAATCTCTCCCCCAAGGAGGCTGTTCCAGCTGCTTCTTCTCCATTCTGACCTCAGGAGCTGGTCTGTGCTTATACTTCTGTTCTAGTGGCCAGTCACTCATTCGTCAATATATATATATATATATATATATATATATATATATATATATATAATCAGTCTGTTCTTATACTTCTGTTCCTGTGGGCCAGTCACTCATTCAGCAATATGGCCGCTGAGTTACACCCTGTTCTCAGAGTTAAGGATGAAGTAGTGAATGTAAAGGGCGAGGGTTAGCCCCATAGAGAAACAAATAAATGCATCTGGTAAACAAACATAAATAAAACTCATGTTGAGTGAGAACAAAAGGGTGCAGAGTGTTGGAGGGGATTCATGGTTCCTGATGAGGTGGTTTGGGAAGAGCCTTGAGTAGTCTGCCGAAAGGACTTGATGCAGAAAGCCATGGGGGCATGGACTGGGCCAAGGAGGAAAGGAACATGAATACATTCTCACAGGATTACTGTTCTGACTTGAATGAGAAATGTCTCCCAAACACTCAAGTATTTGAACACTTTGAACCTGATGGGTCTAGTTGTTTGGGACTTTATGGAGCTCTTAGAAGGTATGGCGTCACTGGAGGAAGAATGTCCCTGGGCTTTCTCTCTCCCTCCCTCCCTCCCTCTCCCTCTCCCTCTCCCTCTCTCTCTCTCCCTCTCTCTCTCTCTCCCCTCTCTATTTCTCTCTCTTGGCCTTGTGTTTGTGGTTAGGATGGGATCACTGAGATTCCTGCTCTAGCCTCCTGCTACCATGTTTCTCCCTTTCGAACCATCAACCAAAATAAACTTTTACTTTGTTGCTTTGGCTATGGTGTTTTATTACAGCAATAGGTAGTTAATGTTGCTGGGTGTGGTGGCGCACTCTTTTAATCTTAGCATTTGGGAGCAGGGGAAGGTGGATCTCTGTGAGTTTGAGGCCATCCTGGTCTACAGTGTGAGTTCCAGGACAGCCAAAGATACAGAGAAATCCTGTCTCAAAAAACCAAAACTTAAAAATAAAATAAATAGAATTTTAAAAAAGTCATGTAAAGATGGAAAGTACACAGAGAAGCTGGCTATTTTATGTTTTGTGTTGTCTTTGAATTGCTTGATGGCTAAGGAAGGAGCAACAGCTGCTATATGACATTTGATTATAAGTGCTGCTGGATTAATCCAATTTATATATTTTGAAAATGCTGTAACCTCTAAACTTAAGTCAAAAGATATGTTACTTTGGAGAAAAGGTTTTGCCTTTATTTCCACAGGAAACAAGAGGCTGTGAATTCATTCTTGGCTAAGAAAAATAAGGTTTGATTGAGGAAGACTCCCTGAAAAATCTTCAGTGGGAATGGATGTCCCAGTGATCCAACACTTCAGAGCACCTCTGTTGGAGTTTCCTCTGAGTCTACACCCGGAACAGCCTCGAGACCGCTGGCTGAGATGATCAAGCCTCACAGAATAATCCAGTCATGACTTGACCATAATCTTAAATTTTTTTTAGGTCCCCATAAGGTTATCAGTGCTTCTAATCAGCAGGAAGTAGCCTAGAAAACTACGCCCATATTTCCAAAAAATGGATTATGGATGTTTGTTTTTGTTTAGTGTGTTGGTTACAGTTGTTATGGACAATGATCAGGAAAAAAGCTAAACAAAGAAGATGAGATTCAGGGTCTTGTTTTGAAAAGAAAAAATGGGAAACTGCTGTAGGATAACGCTTTTGTACACTGTAAAGATTTGTCACTCATATTGTTTTAATAAAAACACTGATTGGCCAGTAGCCAGGCAGGAAGTGTAGGCATGGCAACCAGACTACGAGAAGTAGCTGAGAGTCCTCATCTTGCAGGAAACAGGAAGTGAACTGGGTGTAACACTGAGAGAAGCTTGAGTGAAAGAGATCTCAAAACCCACCCCATAATGATATATTTCCTCCATCAAGGCCACACCTACTCCAAAAAGCCACACCTCCTAATAGCACCACTCCCTTGGGGGCCATTTTCTTTCAAACCACCACACTAGTTTATCATTATCCTCCTTTTAGATAAAGAAAACAGGGCCGTCATTTTACAGCTGCCCTGTGAGCTGGGTACAGACAAAGATAGATAGGAAAGTCAGTGGGGTTGAAGTTATATACATGTTGAATTGAACTATTCATGGAATAACATTAAAATATTGTTATGTCAAGTTTAAAATAGCTGGATACATGTGATACCACTCAATGCCAGATTATAGCATTGCAAAGTCCTACTAGGCACCATGGGTATAAGAAAAAGTTTACAGTTGATGACTTCTCAGCCATTGGATACATTGTGATGAGTTGGGAGATGCTCACTGTGCTGTTAATTTTGCAGCTGACGCTGACACCCGGTCCAAGTTGCATGCATTTGTTACCTTTGTTGCTGTGAACAAACACTGTGACCAAAGACAACTTAAGGGAGAGTTCATTTGGGCTGATAGTTCCAGAAGGTGAGATGTCTGTGACAACAGAGAGGGCATGGCAGCAGGAGCAGGAAGCTCAGATATCACATCTCAACTCTTCACACAGGAACAAGAGAGAGAACTGGGCGGAGGGCAAGGCTATCAACTCTCTGTGTTTCTTCCTAGTGATGTGCTTCTTCTGAAGTAAGGCCACATCTCCTTACAACTGACCCAAACGGAGCCACCAACAGAGAACTGTGTAGTCAAATACACGAGCTCACTGTAGACATTTTTCAGTCACACCACTAGGCTGCTGAACCCAAACCTCTGTTGGTTCAGAGATTGTCCTCGTATGCTGTGTAATACTCCTAAAGCATCCTGACTATTGCGGTGATCACTCTACAAGTGCATAGAGATTCCCTGTGTCACAGACAAAGAAAGAACCAATCACCAATGATAGGTCACTGGAACCAAGTAGCACCAACATTGAGACCACGCAGCCTTAGGGCAGCAAGATGACTTCTCTTGCAACAGAATACAGGGGTGGATGCACTCACCTGAGCAAAGGATGGTTCATGGACCACTCCAGAGGGCTTGGAGAGGTTTTCTTAAGTGACTTGTGCAAGGGGATGAGACATAACACATTAAACAGCCATGCTCTAGTTTCTAGAAAGCCAGGATACACTAAGTTAGGCACCACTTCACCTGCTGCTAAGCTCAACACTGACAGGACCATGCTGTCCTGGGTCATCAGTCTTCCCCAATTACACATGTTAGTTCATTAAACTCTGACCAAAGCTATAAGCCTCAGAGAGGTGGGGTGGCTTTCTGAGGTCACACAACCAGTAGGTGGCAGACCTGGGACTGAAACTCAAGCTTCTGACATTAAATTTTATGCTTCTTTTAGCAAAAACAAACTTAAAAAGCAAGATGAGATTCAAACCTAGTTTATCTCTGAGAACACACTTTCTAAGACTTGGGCAGTCTGGTTGCATGAAGTCTTACTTGGGTGGGGTTAGGTCTAGAGAAAAGATTACACGGAGTGATTTCTATTTAATATTTTCACTTGTTTTATTTCTTCATTTTTGCTCTTGTGCTTGACTCTCACTATGAAGTCCAGACTACTTACTACATAGCCTAGGCTGGCCTTGAACTTGTGCTTCCGCTGTCTCAGCCTCCTGAGTGACGTAATTGCAGGAGTGCATTGTCACAGCCAGCTCAGCGTTTTCTAGGACTGTCACGCCACATATATTATTCCCTTCAGTCATAATCCGGGGATGCAGGAATTAATCTTAAATCCTTTTGCTGGGTGAAGCAGTTGGATCTGGAGCAGTGTCCCTGACTATTACCCTTCTACTTTGGGGAATCTCATAGCTGAATTTTATAGTGTCAAGACACCTCTATTTCTAATCTGTGTGGTGGCTTCTCAAAACTCCAGGAGACAGAGGTAAGGTGGGACATTGTCCATGCCAACTAGGCATTTATGTTTTTATCCATCTGTTCATTTATTCATTTTCCCTCAGTACCTTCTGTATTTTCATTTAACCATCTCAACAATTCAAAGATGATTGAACTACTCATACCTCCTCTGATCAGCTTATCACCTAGCCAGGTCTCCTGACTTCACAGATTTTGTGCTCAAAGACAAACAACCCTTTTAGGATTATTATTTAAGCACAGGTAGGTCCACCCTGCAGTTCCTAATGCCGTGTGAATGGCTACAAAACAGGGATGCATCAGGTTTTGGAAAGAGCTCATCTGATCAGTCACAGGACCCTGCTTAGATGTGTTACATTCCTTTCCCTTGAAAATCTGATGCCCTGAATTTTCCCAATATATAAGTTGCTCTGTCTTTTGTGATTCCTTTGAAGTGGCAAAGTCACAAATGTCAAGGATGAATAAGAGCACCTTCTGTGGGTTTCCAAAACTTAGCAGCTGAGAATAAACATTTACTGTATTTCATGGCTTCCGAAGGTCAGGAATCTAAGAGCATCTTAACTGGATGGTTCTGGCTCAAGTCTAAGCCCACAAAAATCATCAGAAGACTTGAAGGAAGCTGGTCTTTTGTGACCCTCACCTCTAAAGTTAAATATCATCCCTTCTGTTGGCCATGTAGAGCAACCATGATATAATCAGGGGAGACATCCATCAAGGTTCATGTCAGGATCAACTTTGGGGGGCCGTACTAGAGGCTGGCTCTCTTGCAAGGTGTGGTCTTCAGACAGACCTGGTCACAACTTTTGCTTCTTCAACTAACTGTCTGCAGGATCTTGGGAGAGTCTATTCCTTTTTCTGCTCTTCAGTTCCTTCACAAATAAGATGGAGATAAAAAAGGAAAGCTGCCTCAAGTTATGAGACATATTCAATCTAGCACATTCCAAATGTTAGGCACATGAAACAATAGCTCAATTTTCCTTCTCCTCCATGGCATTTTCAGAGTGATGAGAGAAATATCTTGATAGATAGGTAATTGATAGATAGATAGATGATAGATGATAGATAGATAGATAGATAGATAGATAGATAGATAGATAGATAGATAGATACTGGTGTGGGGAATTACAAATTAAAGAAAATTTTACAACAATGGCAGTCATATTGGATAGTGGTCTAGGATTTCAGAGAAATTCAAGGTGATTAGCTCATTCTCTGCCCAGTGGAGATAATAATGCCTGACTCATAAAGCATCTGTTAGAACAACTGTGTTCCTACATGGAAAGTTTATGGAACAGTTTCTGTCATGCATAAAGATGCGACAACTCTCTGCTATGTGGGGAGCATAGGCAGGGCCATTATTAGACTGCAGTCAGCTGGGACCAAGTGGGGACCAAGGTGTAGCAAATGATGCCAGGAATACACAGTTGGATGAAGAGGAGGGAGATGGACCACCAGGGGAAATAAAAAAGTGGACAAACATCAAATTCATCAGGGGCCTCTCCGGCACGCCTTTCCTGGCCTGCAGATTCAGGGGTTGCTTTTTTCTTCTTCTCTCTCTTCTCAATTCTGCTTTCTTAGATTTCTTCCAAATTCCCAATTCCTGTCTCTCTGGTCCACGTTGTGTGTCCCCAGCACTGAGTGGCAAGCAGTGCTAGGTTCTCCTTTCTGCCCTCAGCCGAGCTGATGGGGCATTTTCCAACAGAGGTGCCAAGAAACAGAAATAAGCTTTTGGAGCACAGCTCACTCCTATGTTGGAATGGCTGATATGCTTCCACAGGCCTTTCCAGGTAGCCTAGCAAAACCTTTTCACACCTGACTAATGAGAGACTTTGGAACACTAAGAATAAATGCAAACCATCTTGCACATTCCCTCAAGACAGGCTTCATCACTCGATTAGCTTAAAATGGTATTGAAGGATAGTATGCGCACATAAGCCAAATATTTAAATAATATAAAAAGGTCTGCCTCCAAAATAGCCAACGTCTGCCCCACCACCTGTCACCCTGAAGCAGCCTCTTCAACTCTGGTTGGGTCTTCTGGAATTTATTTCCATATATCTAAATAGTATGCGTATTTAGTTACATTCATATTTTAGTGCTAAAGACACTGAGCATGAGCAAAGATGTCTAGGTGATTTTCAAACTTCTTAATGCTTTTCAGGGAGGCTCCTGCTGATACAGAAAAGAAAGATCTTTGCTGAGAGGGACTTACTGCATACTGGAGGAGTTAAGGAGCCTTGGTTCCTGTCCACTAAAGGTCGGTAGCTATTCTCAGTCCCTGAAATACCTCCCTGCATTTTCAGATACGTCTTCTGGTGGTGGTGCCATTTGTAATTGAGAGCCTTGGTACCTGATACCAAAGGCGTCAGCACTTAGATGTGACAGCATGCTTGGGGACACTACAGGCAGCTGAAATACAGTGCTGAGGTATGGTGAGAACAAGTCACAGAGACAGAATTCACTTCCTCCCTGTCCAGGTGGAGGAGGAGGATGCGCAGCTTTGATCAGGGCTCCAAAGCGCAGAGGTGAAGTCTGGCCAAGCCTAAAACGTCATAGCAAGGGTATCATGCTGGGTATATTAGAATCTTTTGAGATCTCTCTCTTTACTATAGACTGTCTCAGCAAGTCTAACAAATACAGTAACTTTGAGGAACATCCTATATGCCACATGCTACCCTATCTACCTGTAGTTCTTGTCTTATTTTTGTCTCCTGTTGCTGTTATAAAATATGCTGACAAGCCGGGCGGTGGTGGCACACACCTTTAATCCCTGCACTCGGGAGGCAGAGGCAGGCGGATCTCTGTGAGTTCGGGGCCAGCCTGGTCTACAAGAGCTAGTTCCAGGACAGGGCTCCAAAGCTATAGAGAAACCCTGTCTCGGAAAAAAAAAAGAAGAAGAAGAAGAAGAAGATGCTCTGTCAAAAGCAGCTTAAGAGAGGCAGAGCTTACTCTGACTCATGGTTCGTGGGTGGAATCCATCTGTCTGGAGTGGGGAAGTCAAGGCAGTAGAAGCTTGAAACAGAGGAGCACATTACGTCCATAACCAGGAGGCAAACAGTGATGAACACATGCTGTCAATCAAGTCTCCTTTTCCAACTATATAAACCGGGATCCAGGACAGGAAATGATGTCACCTGTGAGGGGTGGGTCTTCCTACCTCAATGTATTCAAGATACCCCTCAGAGACATGCCCTGAGGCCCACCTCTCAGATGATTATAGATTCTGTCAAGTTGACAGTTAACACCATCACGACTGTTTAAAACAAGTATAAGCTCCCCTCAAAAGTCCCCATATTCATTATCTAGTGAACTCTTTCATAATTGTTTCTCCTGAGTAATTGATCCAGCAGACTGCAGTTACCATTGGTGGGTGCTTATGCCACAAGGCTGTATAGACTTGAGATGGCATTTGCAACACAGCACAGGGAAAGCCGTAACACATATATGTTTTGGGAGCACATAAGAATCTTGGCTAAGAATAGAAGTCAGCCAAGAAGTGAAGGACTGCGATTCAGCTCTAGAAATCAGGACAGATGCAAGGCTGTGTTGCTTCAGGTGGGGTGGAGGGGGCAGCCAACAATCGTAGTTTGCTGTCTAATGGCTCTGGGCTGTAGGAGGGTCTCCGTTGAATTTGTTATTCATGTCTTGTTTTATACAGTCTGCGTGGCTTCTTCCCCATACAATCAAAGCTTTCCTGAACTCCATGGCTAAAATAGCTATCAGTCTGGCCTAATGTCACTCACCAGAGCCCAAACTCACAAACTGGCATTAGTGGCATGCCAAGCTTGATTTTGACAACAGAGCACATCCAGCCTTTTCATGAAGTGGGGGAGCCTGTAAGGTACTGAGAGACTTCTGAGGGATGTAGCCTCTTTGTTTGATGACCAGTACGGGCTAGTAACTGCTAGGTACTTTATTCAGCCTCGCATGGGGCATCTGATCTATTTTACCTTGTTCAACTTGGCTGGTGATTTCATCTTTCAGTCGGGAACAGAAGAGATTGGGGGAACTTCTGTCCTGGACTTCATTCTGACCAACTAGGAAAAATTGCTTGGCAAAGTGGATATGACAGGGACCCTGGAAGAGAGTTAGGAGTGTCACCCTGGGCTTTGTGAGAGCCCAAGGCACTGGCGGCTGGGCCGTTCAAATTCTAAAGCAGTGACTGTAAACGCATGAATTCAGCACATGCTTGAGTTAGGAGGCGTGCCCAGTGCTAGTACCCCAAGCCCGAACAAGGCACTTGGGAAGCCCTGCTCTTGTGAACCTTTTATTTATAGTACATAAATAAATGAAATTATTTCAAATCTTTTAAAAACATTGTACAAACAGCAGAGTTATGGAGTGGGTAAGGCTAGAGCGTTGATCAGATTGCTGAAGAAGTCTACCTTGGGGGTGTATTATATATTTGTGCTGAAACCCAGTGATGAGACAGAACCAGCTATACACACAGCAACTACTGGGACCCAGTGGAGGTAAGAGCCTACTGATTTCCTGTGATTAAAAATGCAAATGAGGGCTCTGGGTGCAAGACTGAGGAACTGAATTTGATTTCCAGAACCCATGTAAAAAGCCAGGCATACTTGTATCCACCCGTGATTCCAGCAGTGGAGAGCCAGAAGCGGGTGAATGTCAGTCTGGATGTCAGTCTGGCCTCATGAATGAGCCCCAGGTCACAGTGAGAGACTCTGCGTTACAAAAGGAAACAAGGTGGACAGCTCCTGAGGAACAACCAAAGTTAATGTTTGTATTCTGCGTGCATGTGCACATGTGTCAGCTGCACACTCTTTTGTATACACACACACACACACACACACACAACAAACACACAGAGACAGAGAGAGAGACAGAGAGAACACATTCTTCTAAAGTTGAACTTGAGAAATAATTTAAAAAATTGTTCCTAAGCACTTATACAGAAATGGATGCTTATCCACATCCAGCTTCATGAACACATCCTGTTTATCTATCTATCTATCTATCTATCTATCTATCTATCTATCTATCTATCTATCTATCTATCTATCTATCATCCATCCATCTATCATCTATCTATCTATCTATCTATCTATCTATCTATCTATCTATCTATCTATCTATCTACATCATCTATCTATCTATCTATCTATCTATCTATCTATCTATCTATCATCTTTCTATCTTTGTTTTTCAGGTAAGACTGAATAGAATAATGAAGCAGATAGAGGCAGACACCATGTACATTGATTTCAACAAAATACTCAACAAGGCACTTCATGTTATTTTTATGAACAATTTAGAAAAATAATAGCGGTAGTCCTGGGTCTCCTCTTAAGTGACTATGGAACAATAATCATGCAGAGAAGAGGATTCCAACTTGATCCCAGCTCCCAGAACCCCAAATTGGAATCAAGTGTTTGGAATGACAGCGAGGTACCTTTTCACAGAGGGTAAGGCCTGTCTTCCCAAGAACAAAATAGGTCCTGAGGCTGCTTGGAATTAGGACACAGCTGAGCAGAGTCGAGCAGCAGATGGTAAATGTTTGGGGGGCTGGTCTTATCTACCACGATAATCTAGGATTATGGGATTCAGGAGAAATAGCTGAACAATTGTTTGGTTTATGCATCATTTTCTCTCTGTGGTTTAATATTGATTTCTGTAATAAAGGCTGTGCAGACCACCCGGGCAACAAGCCCTAAAGACTTTATTGACTCCCTACTTGCCCTCTGTCCCTGGCTTCCACCCACACCCATCCATGTTCCCCTTTCCACTCCCACGTTGCTCTAGTTCATACCCCTGCCTCCATTTCCCACATGAACTACGGGAGTGGCCTCTAACTCCTGCCCTTCTCTCTACCACCTCTTCGTGTGTGGTAGTAACATAGCAAATGTCTGCCAAAATCTCCTCTTTCCTCATTAGAGTACCCCACAGCTCGTGTGTTCCTTCCCAGGCTGCCATCTCAGTTCATGCACACCCACCCGACTCTCCAAGGGCCACACAAATGCCTCACCCTCTGAGAATCTTCTTTCTGTGGCTAACCAACAATAATGACTCCAAGGCCGAGAGTGTGGCTCAGTGGTAGGGCCTTACCTAGCAAGTAAAAGTTTGATTCTCGGAACTATAAAACAAACAAACAGCAACAAAACAAGAGTAATTTCTGTCACTTTTATTCCCCTGACAGACTCGTTAAATAATTTATTATTTCTTTATTCTTTTATGAGCCACTATTCATTTTATAGTAGGGCCTTCTATAAACCATCCTCATGGATGGGGGAAGAAAAGGGGAAACGAGCTGAGTAAGATGACCGCTAATTTATCATGTGGCATGTATTGCCATGTGTTGTGTGTGTGTGTGTGTGTGTGTGTGGTGTACTGGTCATATGGCTGCGTGCAAATGGGTGTGCATGTATATTGTATTGGGGTTTTCCTCCACCATATTCCACTTCAGTTTTTGATGCAAGGTCTCTTTCAGAGCCTGGAGTTCAAGGATTTGGCTAGGCTGGTTGGCCAATGAGCTTCAGGGATCTTCCTGTCTCTAAGCCCTAACCCCAGTCCTGGAGTGAGACATGTGTTACCTCACCCAGTGTTTTACATGATATGTTAGTCAGGGTTCTCTAGAGTAACGGAACTTGTATAATGAATATCTATCTATCTATTTATCTATCTATCTATCTATCTATCTATCTATCTATCTATCTACCTACCTACCTACCTACCTACCTACCTATCATCTATCTATCTTCTATCATCTATCTATCTATCTATCTATCTATCTATCTATCTATCTATCTATCTATCATTTATCACCTATCTTCTATCTATCTATCATCTATCTATCTCGTCCTCTACTTCTTCCATTGCCATATGTTCTATCTATCTATCTATCTATCTATCTATCTATCTATCTATCTATCTATCTATCTATCAATCATTTATCACCTATCTTCTATCTATCTATCTATCTATCTATCTATCTATCTATCTATCTATCTATCTATGGAATTTATTAGAATGACAGGCAGTTCAGCTAATCCAACAATGGCTGGCTGTCAACTCAAAGTCCATGAATCCAGTTGTTGCTCAGTCCACAAAGCTGGATGCCTCACTTGGCCTTCAGTGTATGCTGGACTCCCAAAGAAGTAGGCCCTAATGCCAGTGAAAGAATGGATTTGCCAGCAGGGTGAGGCCAAGCAGGCACAGAATAAAAGCTTCCTTCTCCCATGTCACTATATAGACTTCCAGTAGAAGGCTAGTCCCAGATTAAAGGTGTGTCTTCCTATTTTAAAATCTGGACTGAAGGTTTGTGTCTTCCCACCTCAAGATCTGGATTCCTAGCTCCAAAGACCTGCATTAAAGACACGACCTCTGAATGCAAAGATTCAGAGTAAAAGTAGATCTTCCTATTTCAGATTAAGCAAAAGTAAAGTAAAACAAAACAAATCCCTCACAGGTGTGCCCTCCATTTTGGGGTTTTAGTTCCAGATGTAGTCAAGTTGGCAACCAAAACCAGCCATCACACGTGCATTCTGGGGGTCCAAACTGAGGGCCTCGCTTGTGAGATGGGCCCCTGACCAGCTGAGCCTACTCCCCACTTCCGCCATTGTGTTCTGTAGCCATGGTCTCCACCTCTATCCTCTCTATGAAGCAATTGGCTCTGTCTTCCTATCTTAAAGAACAGGACACTGCAGTTAATAGATGTTGACCACTCCAGGCAACAAGAGCATTCACTAGGCCAAAGCCTGGAACTAGCTTCAGCACACGCTGCCAGTCTGACTGGAGTTCAGTTCTGCAGTCCCTCTGCTGGGCTGTTGCTCACTGCAGAAGGAGCACAGAGAGAACCTGGTCTCCTCAGAGCTGTTTCGGGTTGCTAACTGGGTCTTAGTGACCACCTGCTTTAGACTGGGACTGTCTTTAACCACTTCCAGGGGCATGTCATCTCTTGGGCTATAAGCTCTTTGAGGGCAGGGGGTGACCCAGTACCAGGCCCAGAATCTATCTCATTGCGTTTAGAGATTGAGTTAATAAATGGTCGGATTCGTCAGATCAACTATGCTGCAAGTTTTCTTGGGTGATAGGATTTAATTAGATTCAGCTCGGGGCCCTGCACAATGGGGACATTGACGAGCTGGAACACATTCATCAACAAAGCAGAGGGGGCTGTTTTGAAGACTATTTATAAACACTGCCTTTTTTTAGCATCTATTTGGAACATATTAAAATAACCTGTGAATGTGTTAGAAGGTCTTTCTGTTCCTCACTTTATAAACGATTATTTCAATTTTAAGCAAAGCTGTTTTCCCTTTCTGCGAGCGGCAGGGCGGCTGTCCTGATAACTGTGTCCTGTCTGCGATGAGAAAGCACAATGCAGATGCTTAAAAAAAAATGGCACTCAGAAAAGTTTCCAAAGTCAAGAGGACAGCGGGTACAAGGGGTACACAGGCTACCCTGTGCCCTGGGACTGTTTGTGGCTAGTGTGTATTAAGAGCTCACTGTGTGCTTGGCACTGGTTTAGAGCTGGGCACACAGCGGGTCATTTCCGTCATGGCCATATTTAGTAGTTGAGAGACTCACAGCCAATGAGAGACTCAACGGCAGGTCTTTTGAGGCTTTTTTTCACATCCCATCATTGCGCTGCCTGATTTCCCCAGGAACTGGCTCTTTGTGAAGCCCAAACCCAGGGCCAGCTGTAGTACTCTACCTGGGAACCTGGCTGGTTCCTGGCACAGGTGTAGGTCCTTAGTACTCAGGTGGCATGGTGCCCTTCCTTCTCCAGTGGGAGCACATAGGCCTTGTTCTCCAAGGAAAGTCAATCCATCTTATACAGGGGCTAGGCCTGGGGAGACTCCAACAGAGCTCTTCCCCTGTGGGATAAAACAAATCTGAGTTAAGATTGTTGAGACCAAAGCCAAGATGTGGAGCTAGATAGTTGGAATAGACGCTGGCCTTGCTCTAAGATGGCCTGCACAGGGATGGTCTTGTTCATGGGGCCCGAACTCTGTAGGTCTGGGAACTGAGTTTACAGGGAGAGGTGTGGCCTCCATTCCTCCTCTTTGTTATGCACTCACCTCCTATTCAGTCCGAGACTCTGTTCAGAATTATTAGGTTTTTGTATTTATTTATTTGGACAGGGTCTCACTATGCAGCTTTAGCTCACTGTGTAGGCCAGGCTGGCTGCAAACTTGCAGTGATCTCCCTGCCTCTGCTTCCAAATTACTGGCATTAAGCACACAGCCAAGCCCAGCATTTTCTTTCTTTCTTTCTTTCTTTCTTTCTTTCTTTCTTTCTTTCTTTCTTTCTTTCTTTTCCTTCCTTCCTTCCTTCCCTTCCTTCCTTCCTTCCTTCCTTCCTTCCTTCCTTCCTTCCTTCCTTCCTTCCTTCCTTCCTTTCCCTTCCTTCCTTCCTTCCTTCCTTCCTTCCTTCCTTCCTTCCTTTCTTTCTTTCTTTCTTTCTTTCTTTAGAGAGGATCTCACTGTGTAGCCCACGCTGGTTTTGAACTCTCTGTCCTCCTGTTTTAGCTTCCCAAATACTAGGATTTTCAAAGACACAAGCCACCACACCTAGTACTTTTCTGGCTATTTAGGGGAACTTTGCCTATGTCTGCTTGGATCGGACAACTTTAACACCCCCCTCCCGCCCCAGAGGGTGACCTCAGTTCCCTCATTCTAAAATGTCTTCTTCACCCTCTTCCTGCCAATCACAAACTATGTTACTGCACTCACTTGGCAGACAGGAAGGAGCGATCCCAGGTCCCACATTAGCCTAGCATCCTCTCCTCCTCCCCTTTTAGCACCGCTCCGGAAGCTGTTCCCCTAGCATGTCTGATTGCAGGCTGCACTTAGTGTAGGTATCCTCAGGCCATGGCATGGGCACCCCGGTACCCTCAAGTGGGTCTGTGATCTGCTGGTACCCTAACAACTGGCTGCCTCTTTGGTTCTCTCCTTAGCGTTGGAGCAACCTCTAAGATGACTTTTCTTTCCTTTGCCACATGCAGGTGGTGCTTAAGTAGCTGGTGTCCTTCCATCTCGCAATCTTTCATCTGGGACCTGGGATCTTCGTGACTTGGTCACAGTTTCCTTCTGTACACCAGCACTTCTTCAGGACCCCTTAAGCGCTTATAACCACCTCTCTGGAGACCATACTCCCATAAGCCTCGTCTCTAATCCATCCTCTGCTTTCTCTCTCTTCTGCTTCCCTCCCTTTCCTCTTGCCCTGAGCCCGTCTTCCTCTTTCAACATAGGCCACTTCTCCAAACACACCAACTTGGCTAGAATCCCCTTCCCGCCTATACAAGCTGAACCTCCCTTCTCTTGCTCTATTATTTACCTCTTTATCTGGGAGCATATCCCATTTATTATTAAATTTCATTTAGGCAGACCTCAGGCCCCTGCGTGTGATTGCCTGGCTTTCAGCTGGCTGGCTCCCTCTTTTCTGCCCCCAATTGCAAGCAGACGTTAGTAATCAGCACAGGGCTTCTCTGCTAATCAAATTAGACAAGTGGGACTCGGCCTTTATTTTCCTCTTAATCACTGGGCGTGATAGTAATAATGTCAGCTCGAATGATCTGGCAGCGCAAACCTCTCCGTGTTATTTATTTATTTTTTTCCAGATCTACTTCAGCCTTGTCTCATAGCCAGAGAATGCAAACTATGCCCTCATCCAGAATGGGTTTAGAGTCTTGATTGTGAAACGCGTCGCTGCTTCAGGGTTCCGGGCGCGGTTCATAATTGGTAGGTAGTGTCTGAAGCAGGGAATGCTTCTTTCTGTCTTTAACCCTAGCTGCTCATAAGCCTGTGCCTTGCAGTTAGAGTCTGGATAGCCCTTGACATATTCTCCTCCTTCAGGAGAAAGACTGCCGCCGCTGCTCCACTCCTTCCCAGGGGTCGGGAGAGCTGAGGCCAGAGTGAAAAGAGAGTCAGCTGCTGCCACCTTGGATTCCTCAGGCGGCCTTGACCAAGTCAACTTTTCTCAGTCTTAAAACAAAGGCTCTGACCTCCAGCGCTCTCCACTGCACCGTGAAGAGATGAGACGTTTCTGGGATCCTTGAAGTCACTTAACGCAAGGAATGCTACACGGGGAAATTAACACATGGCGCCTTGAAGACGGAACGGGACCCCTCCGACCTTTCTGTAGTAGACAGAGCGCTCTGGCTTCCTGGCTTGAGAGTAAAGCTACATTGTGAGGGAGCGGAAGGGCCCAGAAGAGCACATCTCCACTGAAGAGGCTGGAAAAGGAACATGAGTGCTAGAAATCAAGACAGAAGCTGTGTGTGCTCGGGGCTTTCCGCTAGATTGATAGATTCCTGCTGGTGTAGTAGAGTGGAGATTACCCCAGGACTTTGGGCACTTGTATGGGGGTGGGGCTAGGGTGGGGTAGTTGGGGCTTGCTTTTGGCTTTGGACAAGTTGTTAGAGCTAAATCTTGTTTACTTTGTTCGGACGGAAAAGGGTGCTGTCCCAGTCCTTGGGAGGCTGAGGCAAGAGAAGAATGAGTTCTAGGCTAACCTGAGCAATTTAATGAGTTACCATCCTAGAAAAGAAAGAAAGAAAAAACTGAGAAATAAGAATAGTGACATTGTTCCCCAAAGCTGTTTCAGGTTATAAGAGAGAAAAAGGAAAGTAACTAAAAAAAAAAAAAAAAAAAGAGTGGTCTTTAAACCAGGAAAAGGAATGGCCTCATGTGTTGTGTTGGCAAGTGTCTGGAGTACGGATGCTAAGGCCATAGCCAATTTCAGGCTGCTCAGGATTTAACACTAGCCATATTGCAAAATATTGCCAATCTGCTCTTAGGGCCAGATCAAACAAGCACCAGTAGCCATGGACGTAATTTAGCGAGCACTCTGCTTTTCTCAGGGTTCACCAGTATCTTTCCATTTCATCACCAGTGACCCCCACCATGGAGCTAAAGCCAATCCCAGCTTACGAACAAAACTGAGAATCTGAGAACCAAGGATCTGAGACACGGAAGGGTCCATACAGATGTGAAGTGGCCATAAAGGAAAGGTGTGGAGGCAGCTTGTCATCCGTGGCTGCTCTAGGTTGTATGCATTTTCATTTCACTTAGTGCTGGGGATGGATGGAACCCAGAGCCTTGAGTGTGCTAGAAAAATGCTCTGCTATGGAGAAACATCTCAGCCCTGACCTAAGGTTAGAGTTCATGCTCATCCCTGCACATCAAACCAGGTGAGCATGGCATGAGATGAACCAGTAAGGCTTGAGCTGACACACATTGTTAGTAGGGAGGAAAGCAACCCTTTATGCAAGGGATAGCCGTATTAAATCTTTCCCATATGAGTCTCTTATGAGCTTCGCCTTCAGACTTTTATAACCATTGAGAACACAGACAGGGCAGGACCATTGTCTTTCTTTCTGTCAGCCAAAGATTGAATGGCAGGAAGGACTTGTTTTTTGTTTTTTTCTATGCTCTCCACATTTTTGTCAAGGAAGGGTAGCATGAAAACCTTCCTAGAATATCATACAAACCACTCCATTAAGATGAGGCAAGCCAGAATTTGGCCAAATTCCAGGGTAATGTGCTAACCGCTCACTCCAAAACCAGCATATTCTCTCTGAGCTGACACCTGTTTTAAAACCGTAGTCCCGGCTCAGTTAAGTTGTGCGGCAGTATGCCTGCCATCTGAGTCTGCTCTTTTCCGGTCTAGCTTTACATGCCCTGTCTTTAGATCCAGCCAGCCACCGGCATGCCCTTCTCCTGTGGAGTTCTGATTCCTACCCTTCTACGGCCTTGAAAACTTCTGGGTCTCCACGTGTTTTCCATTGGAAGCCTTTCCCAGCCCCTTAGCACTTGTGATAGACCATGTTCTATCACTATGACAAAAGTGCCCAAGATAAAAATTTAAGAGCATAAAAATAATTCAGCTCATGGTTTCAGACCATGAGAGCTAATTTTTATTATCAACTTGATAATACTAAAAAATACCTAGGGCATTCATGAGAAACACTTTTGGGATGTGTCTATGTGGGCTTTTCCAGTGTGAATTAACTAAAGGGGGGATGAATTGTCTTGAGTGTGGGTGGCTCCATCCTATGGGCTGTGGTCCCTAATTGAATAAAAAAATAATAAAGGAGAAAACAGGCTGAGGATCATCAGTTTCTTTTCTCTGATTCCGGCTTCACTGATTCGTCACTCCTCCAGCTTCTCCTCTACTTCCCTCTCTCTATGGCACACTCTTGCCTCCATGGAGCAACCATGGTCAGGCCTTTCTACCTGCTGTAGAGACAGTGTCCTCTGCCGCATCTCCTCTGTTGTAGTGGACTGTGTCCTCTCAAACTATGAAGGAGAACAAGCCTCTCCTCACTTAAGCAGCTTCTTGTCAGGTGTTTGGACGTAGCACAAAGAGAAGCAGCTGACACAAAGAGAATTCAGTCCATGGCCGGCTGACTCCCTTGCCTTGAGTCTATGTGGTAGGGTGCCGCCGTGTGGAATGAGGTGGAAGGGAGCTGCTTATATCATGGGGCCAGAGAAGGAGAGATGAGGGGGGCAGGAATGAACAGAAGGAGACAGATGTACATAGAGAGAGTCGGGGAGGGGTGGGTGAGAAGAGGAAGGCTACAATGTCAAAAGATTCCAAAGAATGTTCTTGTATACATCTCCCCAATAGGCCTTACCTCCTAAGAGTCCATTCAGTTATGAATTCACAGATGGGTTAATCCACAAATGAAGTTTGCCCTCTTGTCACCCAACCAATTACTTCTCAATAGCACCACCAGCAGGGGAGCAAAGGTGAACCTTTGGGGAAATTCTGTATTCAAACCCTAGCACTCTGCTTCTGGTCCTCAGAAGCTCGTAGTCATCTCAAATTAAAAGAGAAATTAATTTAGTTCAAGAGTCTCTCCCTCTCAGCATTTCCAGCGTTCCTCGGGAGGCCAAGCCCAGTGTTTCCTTTGACAGGCAAGGCAAAGTGCTAGTTGCAAGCTCATGGGACCTGAAAACAGAAGTTATGTAGTCCCCAAGAGTTTAAAGCAAACCCATTATTTTTTTTTAATTTTATGGCTTATTAATTTTCTTATGTGCATTGGTGGTTTGCCTGCAGGTATGTCTGTTGGATCTCTATGGAACTAGAGTTACAGACAGTTGTGAGCTGCTCCGTGGGTGCTAGGAATTGAACCCCAGTCCTCTGGAAGAGCAGTCAGTGCTCTTAACTACTGAGCTGTTTCTCCCGCCCCCAAGGAAACCCACTCTAAAAAGAGGGATAGTACTATGAAATAGAAGAGTTGGACCAAGGCAATACATGTCAGGGGGAAAGGGAAAACGCATACAGTGGCACAGCCTGAGGCCAGAAGCCCCTGGGCAGTCTTAGCTTATGCTTTCCTTGCAAGTTGCTACTCACATGGCTCCTTCGTTGGGCTGGCAGTACTTCTGCCTCTGAATGTCCTCAGTACCTGTTCTACGTTTCTGGTATCTCTAATTTCCTGAGACACCACTCCAATTTCAGCTTTGCTTTCATAGCTTCACACATTACCCTCTCAGGAGCCAGCTAGAGTGTTCCCGGCTTTCCCACCAAGCACTTAGCTTCTTAGGCTTCCCTTTGAAATCTGGGCGGAAGTCCCCACAAACCTGTAACTCTTGCATCCTGAGTGCTTACAGAGCCAGCACAATTGAAAACACACCCAGAACTGCCACTGTCTGGGGTCTTGGGACCCTTGGACTGTAGCTGGCCTCAGAACACCTGGGTGGCTGAACATAGTAAAATAAAATTTGAAGAATCAAGTTCATAGGTGGATTGTATGAGCAGGATACCCTTGGGCTCTATACTCAAAGTAATGTCTTTCAAAGAATTTGTGTTTTAGATGCTTAGCTCTATAATGTGTGGGGTCTGGTCTACCCAGAGATGCTCTTGAAGCATCCTTCCTCTTTTCTTCATGAATGTTTCTTGGCTATACAGCTGCCTCCTTTCTTCTTCTTTTTCTAAAACCTTTTGAATATAGTGTTTGACAATTTTATACACATACACAATGTATAGTAACCTCTGTATTCCCAGTTCACCCCCTCCTACTTTCATGTTTGTGCAGCTAGCCACAGCTGTTATGGGTTCATGACCACAACATTCATGTCCCATCTAAAGGACAGAGTTTCGTAGTCTGCCTCCTCATTCCCTAACTCTTACAGTCTTTTCTCTGCCTCTTCCACGATGTCCCTTGGGTCATCAATATTGATGTCATTTAGGGCTGGGCACTCAACTGTCATTTGTTCTCAACACTTGGACTAGCTGTGAGTCTCTGTATCAATTTTCACCCACTACAATAAATAACAAGTATGTAAGTAAATAAATAGGCTTCTCTGGCAAAGGCCGAGAGCGGTGCTGTCTAAGGATTTAGACATAAATATTTAGAAGTCAGCCTAGCAGTATTTCTACTGAGCATAGCATCAATAGTAAAGTGCCCCATCCCAGAGCTTGTAGCCACTCAAACATTTTGACCAGATTTCTGGTACCACTTCTTATGGAGTGGGACTCAATTCCAATCCGAGAATGGTTGTTCCCAGATGATCATGCCACTATCACTTCAATGGGCACCACACATCTTGCCTGGGAAGTTGGTATTTATAGTACACAGGGCCCGCAGCTGGGTGTGACTACTGATGTCTTTTCTCCCCCAGATACTTATATAACATGTCCCAGTACTGCAGGCACTGGCCAGCATGGAGGAAACACCGAGCCCAGTTCCAGCTTGGTGTATCTATACTCTTTGTGTCCAAAGTGTACAGTGTCTTTAGCAATCAGATCTTACCATCCAGTCCGATGACTGGCTGAACTTGCCTTCTTTGTAATGGCACAATCTCTATAGCAACCACATCTTCTTTGATCTTAGACTAAATGTACTTCTTTTTCTGGGTAAATTGCAAACGTTTTAACTCTTTCTCCCAGGATTCCATCCAGGATGTCGTGTGACATTTGTGGTTGTATTTCCTTATGGTTTGATTTTTATTAGTGCTACTTTTATTTATTTATTTTTTTATTTTATTTTTTTTGGTTTTTCGAGACAGGGTTTCTCTGTGGCTTTGGAGCCTGTCCTGGAACTAGCTCTGTAGACCAGGCTGGTCTTGAACTCACAGAGATCCACCTGCCTCTGCCTCCCGAGTGCTGGGATAGTGCTACTTTTATTTGTTTATTTGTTTGTTTGTTTGTTTGGGGTATGCTTCTAATATTCTATCCCAACTCTAGGCACACTGGGAAATGTCCCTGATGCCTGGGCCCGCTCATACAGGAAAACTTTCTAAAAAAGACTAGAAAGGAAAGGATTGAATATCATCTCCTATCACTATGGTACCATATCTTCATAGACTTGATTATTTCAAATCACGAGAGTTGAAATACTATTATTCTGCCAACGGGAAGTCCAACAGGGTTTTCGCTGAGCTAAAATGAAGAGGTTAGCAGGGATGGCTTCCTCTGTGCTGGGATTAAAAGGCACAGCCATTTCCAGCCTCCACAGCAAAGAGGTTCTGAAGATGTGATTGAAGGAATGTACCTTGACATAAAAAGATGATTCTGGATCATCTGATCACATAAGTCCTTAAAATTGGAGAGCCTTGCCAGTTTAAGAGGGCACTGTGCCCGTGGGAGAGAGCTGGAGAGAGGCCACCTCACTGGTGGCAAACACAAGGAAAGAAGGGGGAAATGATGGGAATCTGTGGAGGCTGGAAATGGCTGTGACCATTTCCTTCAGATTATGGTAGACAAAGGTAAACAACTCAGCAATAGCTCGAGAGCACGGAAGAACAATACCACGGAAGTGAGCATTAAGACTAGAAAACGAGACCCAGAGTGCTTGTGAGATGGCTTGGTGGGTAAGGATTCTTGACACCAAATCCAATAACTTGTATTTAATCCTTGAATTAAACATATGGGGAAGGAGAGAATCGGTTCCTGCACGCTGTCCTCTGACCGCCACACTTGGATTCTCACCCATGGTATGACACACCCTAAAGTTTAAAGAATGGGACGTGTGACAGAGGCAATCTGTGTGTGCATTAGGCAGACCAGGGGATGGAACAAGAAGCAAGAACAAAGCCAAAAACAGACAGGAGTGGCGATGGCTGGAGATCAAGGTGGGGTCGGGATTGTTCATGGGGTTCAGGTTTGGTCAATCTTAAGACTGAGTCAAGGAAGGTGATCGTGATCATGTCTTTGTTTTCAGGAAGAGCAAAAGACCCAGTGCAGTAACTGTTGCTGTAGGTTGGCAGTTAGAGTCGGGAGCATGTGGATGCTGGGCAGTGGTCACCTGAGCTGCTGAAGACACCTCAGGGTGTCCCTTAAACCCGGAAGCCCTGGGGCTTTGGATAAGGGCAGTGCTAAGGGAGAAAGCCCAGTGCCAAGGAGGTGATTGGAGTCACTGAAGGATGTAAAAAGACTCCCACGCCAGAGAATAGAAACCTCCTGACCTTACTCCCTTTTAAATGTCCAGAATGATGCTTGGCATACAGTTGGTGTTCAATAGATGCACACTGCATGAATGCATAAGTACGTAGAGAAAAAGGCAGGACACACACACACACACACACACACACACACAAAGCACTCGCATTTAGTAATAAAGCATTCGCGTTTTTCCTTTCTACTTCCCCCCCAGTTTTCACAGAACATAGATGCTACTAGAACGGGACAAGTGATCCACGCTGCTTGAGGGGATGGAGTTCATACGGGGACCTGGTCACCTGTGGGCTGTGTAACCTTGAGCCATAGAACTCTCTGTCCTGCTACTCCCCATCTATAGTCACAGTAACACCTTCCCTCTGTGGTTGTGGTGACCATTAACTGGGAGGTCACGCCTGTAGAGAGAGCCAGACCAACGCTGGACAGACGGCTCTCTGTCCAGGTGAGCATTTCTTTTGTAGTGTTCAAAGCCATTCTGTTGTTTTGGTTTTGTCTTTCCTAAAATTATTTTTTATTATTCGTCATCATCATTGTCATCATCATCTGTGGCGCATGTGTGTGTGCGCGCGCACATGATGGCAGGCTGGGAACATGTCCCACACAGTTTTCTTCTACTTGTCTTCTGGGTGTTGAACTCAGGTCTCCAGGCTCCCATGATGAGTTCCTTTCCTTGTTGAGCCATCTTGCTGGCCCCTAATTATGTTTTGATATTTCAGTGGACACTCAGAACTGACCTGAAGGCTTCAAAGGGAGGAGTTGGCTGTGGAGTAGGAAAAGACCTGCACTGGAGCGAGTTGACCTACTGCTGACTGGCCAAATGACCGTACGTAGGGCCACTGTGTTCCCTGAGCCGCTGTCCCCTCTGCCTCATAGAGACTCCTGTGTTCATCAGATTTGACACCAGAGCATCAGGTGGCCTCCAAGGGTGAGTCAGTTTTTGTTTATATATATATATCACTGAGGAAGTTTTCAAAAGGACTCTCCCAGCCATCCTCCCATCGGTAACAAGGTGGCTGCTCTCCTTTGGCTAGAACAGAGAGTTCCTTGTCCCTGAGAGCCATGGAGGCCTGGTCACGGGGCAGGGCTGAAGCCAAGGGTGGCTTTTCTGCCAGGGTCCTCTGGGCTCCTGCCTCGATAACCCTGCCCTCCCCTTCTCTGCCCTAGTGCTTCCCACACAGCTGCAGCCTCATTATCCGGGGTGACTGTGAGGAGCTGAAAGGCGGCTTAAGCAGGGGTGGGCTTTCAAGTGCTCACAACGGAGCTTCAAAGTTCACACCTTCATTAAGATGGGAAGAGGCTGGGCCTCCCTCCACTTCTCCCCAGGCTATTGTTCCCACCCCATCTGGCCGCAGACTCAAAAGACAAGCGGGAATTGGTTTTCTTTGTCCAGACGGCAGGCTGCTAACCAGAAAGGCTAGACCTGTTTGTTAAGAAAGCTTCCCAACCCTTCAGCCCAGCTGTGACGGTTCCTCAAGGCTGGGGAATTGGAGTGCATCCCCAGGCTGCCAGGGCTGGATCCGGGTGGCAAGACTGAACTTGTTCTCTGAGGGTCCCGGAGGAGCAGCCCCTTGGCCAGTGGTGGCAGTGAAATGGAGGCTGGCTTCAGAGTTCCTGAGGGAGAGTTAATAGAGGTGTTAGGCCCACCTGGGCATATGGGCAGTGGTGTGCTCTGTGTAAGGGATGCCTGCAAGGGCACAGGAGACTAGTCTCCATAGGAGAGCAGGAAGTTTGGATCTGAAGCCACATAGGCAGTGTTATGCCCAAATCCGTGAAGTCCCTGCAAAAGCCAACAAGGAGACTGAGTCCAGTATGTAAAAGCAAAGAGCCTTTATTTTAATCAAGTTTGCAAACTCGGTCTCTCCGTGTGTCCAACATATAAACGGAGAGCCCAGAGCTCAGTTAGAATGGGTTTTGATAGTAGTAAAGGTGGGGGTGAGGGGTTTCTGAGATTCAGGACCCTTGATTGGCTGACATTTATCTAGGGGTGTCCTGGTAAGTGTGTGCTGGCAGGTGGTCCTATCTATAGCAGTTGGAACGTTAGGCATTTCCTTTGGATGGTCTGTTTTTGAGTGGTGCTCAGGTAATCTCAGTTTGTGGTCCTTCCTGCAACCAGGTATTGCCTCAGGGCAAACTACTGAGACCCAGGCCTCTTATTAAATTTATTGATGGCCAGAGTTCTACTCTGGCAGATGATAATGGTCGGAAGTAAAGAACTTCCTTTGGGTGACCTGCCTATACTTAGCTTATCATGGCTGGCCCCCCACAGGCAGATCTTTCCCACTTCTTCCAGCCCTGTGATGCTGGGGCTTCCTAAGTCCATCAGTTCATGTCTACATAATTGACCATCTCTCCTCCCTCCCTTCCTCTCTTCTTCTTTCTCTCCCTTCCTTCCTTCCTTCCTTCCTTCCTTCCTTCCTTCCTTCCTTCCTTCCTTCTTTCCTTCTTTTATTAGAGAGGGTCCCATGTATTGGAAGCTGGCCTCAATCTCCATATATAGCCAAGAACGACCTTGAGTCCCTGATCCCCCTGCCTCCACCTCCCCAGGGTTGGGATTACAGGAATACACCACTATGCCCCATTTATACAATCCTAGGGATCAAAACTGAAGGCTTCAGGCGTGCTAGGCAAAGCACACAACAGACTGAGCTACACCTCCAGCCTTTTCTTTTCAATTGCTTTTGTTCCCAGCCTCCCAGCTGTGGATTTCTGTATGGATTACAGTTGGGGCCCTTTGCCTTTTCTGTTTGCCAGTTAGCCACTTGGGAATAAAGCTACTAAAACACCTCGGAGCCTCCTTTGTCACCGAGGGAGTGGTTCCTGGCAGTGGCTAATGGCACAGCTTCTGTGGGCGCCCAGTTCCCTCTTTATTCTGAGCTCCAGGACCGGACAGAATTCTCCCAGAACCAACAAACTCACTAGAGCAGGGAGGGGTGGAGGTGCTGTTGAGACTGGCTTTTCCTAAGTGGGACGAAGCTTCAAAGAGTTTCTCTGCTCTCTCCTGGGGAAAGCCACGCAAGGAATTTTCTAACCTTGGATGGTCCTCAGGATTTCCTGATAAGCCGTAAGAATGTGAAGATTGTATTTAGGCGAAACAGCAGGCAACTCAGAGTAGGCGCTGGCAGCTGGGCAGGTCTCCCAGTCCGGGTTTTCTTCTGTTAGCAGAGAGAGGCAGGGAAAACTGAAACTCCGAAGCACGTTTCTGTTAACAGGCGCAGGTTTGGGCTATAGCCCTGCCAGCTAATAGCGGGCAACTTTAGGCATGACACCTCAATTTCCAGACCTGCATTTCTTCAAGTTTCAATGGACAGCAGTAATGCCTATCTTGCAAAGTAGCTGTAAGGTTTAATGTGATACATTCACAAAAGGGTCCCCATGAAATGCCGTTCACTGTCCGCTGCCATCAAACTTATTATCGAGTCTTTGGTAAACTGAGTTGTAGATTCTGTGTGTATGTGTGTTTGCTGTTTACTTTGTTTTGTTTAGAGACAGGGTGTTGTGATTCAAAAAACAGTGTGAGAGAGAAAGGCACTATGTGGCAGAGTTTACCTGGGGGGGGCAGTTTTTTAAGGGTAGGGAACATTAAAAGGGGAAGGTTTTAATGCAAGGTCTCACTCTGTAGCCCAGGCTAGCCTGGAACTCATGGCGTGGGTTCCATCCTCCCCCACTGTCTATGGTGTGAATTACCATCCCACTGTAATATTCTTACAATAAAAAAAATTGAAAGATTGGTCCTGGTGCTGCTAATTCAAAGCTTGAATTGGTACTGATGCGAAGCAGTTCCACGGAGCAAATCAAGCACGTTGCACTTCAAGAGTAGATGATGCTGCCCAGACTATGCTTGAGAGGGAGCCCTCTCTCTGTGTATGGAGTTGGCAACCGAAGAGTAGGCCAGACAGAATGTAGGACATCCCTGAGCTAGACAGATGTGGAAAGAATAATAGCCCACTTTTCCTTCCAGTCAACAGGAACTGAAGGCTTCTCACCTGGCACTGTCTAGGTACCCAAGACAACCAGAGAGAACAGAGTCCCTGTCTCAGCAAACAAGCACCCGTGGTGAACACAGCAGTCAGGGGTCTGCAGAGATGCCCATAGGAAAATAGGGTGAAATATGATAGGACGGGGTAAGGTGTCCTGCTGGGAGCTGGTGCAATTTGTAAGAAGATACTGTGCTGGTCCCTTGAAGGAGGTGCTGGTTGATCAAAGACTTCAATATAATAAAGCATGGGTAAGGCTGTGTCCGAGCAACAGCCAGGAGCTGGTCTGGGAGTGGCTCTGCAGTAGCAAGACAGCCCTGGAGGCAGACCCCGAAGAACTCCGTGGGGAGGATAGTATATAGTCCTATGTAAGGACTCCATAGGGCACACACTTAGGGGTCTTTATGTAAACACAATGAGAACAGTTGGAAGGCAGGATGACATGATGGAGGATTTTTTTTTTTAAGTTCTAGGGATAGAGTCCTGTGTCTGGTGTATATTAGACAAGTTTTCTAACACTGACACTTCCCTAGCTCATAAACACATGTTTTTTTTTTTAAAGATTTATTTATTTTGTGGTGCGAGTTATTCCATATGCATATGTATGTATGTAAATATGTACGTATGTATGCATGTATGTTTGTACGTATGCACCATGCATATCTTTGGTACAAAAAGAGGTCAGAAGAGGAAATCTACAACCTTGAAGCTGGAGTTACAGATGGTTGTGGGGCACCATGCATGTGCTGGAAATGGAACCCGGGTCCAAAAGTAACAAGCACTCCATACTCCTGTACTTTCTCTCCATGCCTAGATGCAGGATTTTAAGTCCTATAACCAGTGGTTAAGAGATTGCGGTTTCCCAGGTGACAACGATGTCCCAGTGTAGCGGAGCTACCATGGTAGCAATGGAGGAGGTGTGATGTAGTTGGTGCACACAGAAGGCAAAGGTGGTCCTAGTGCTGGCTATGGAGAGAAAAAAGCAGCCTGGGGATAGCATGCCTGAAGCTTCAGACAAAAGAGCACCACCACATCAAACACACACAGTGAACCTTCTGGAAAAGGATTAGGCACTTTTTCTGAATTGGCCTTGAGGTCTGTTCTCCCAGGTCAGCATCGCTGTCTCCATTGTGTAGATGGTAGAAGATGACCTACTGAGCAACCATCACACAGTGGCAGCTTACAGGAGCTGGGTTCCAGTTCTCTGGGAACTTGTGCTCAGGTAGCGTCCTGTTGCTGGTCCCACTGGGATGGACTTAGCATCCCGAGGGGAGGCCACTGGGAGGGGAGGTCACCTGGAAGGAAGACATTTGTGATCCAGGTGAGTGAAGGAGGAAGGTGCTTCTGAGGCAAATGGGATTTCAGCACCTGCTGTTTGGTCCCTGGGAGCCAGGGCTGGGAACAGCTGACCTGGCTCACTCTCCAGCTGCCTTCCCAGGCCACAAGGAACAGGTGGTAGCTGCTGAAATCTCCATGGAGCTGAGGCAGGGAGCTGAGTGAGGCACACCGCCCTAGGCCAGGAACAATGGGCTTGCCTCTTAGAGGGTAGACTCGGGTTACCTCAGCCAATTCCTCCCACTGCTCCCATTCCACTCCCTCCTCTCCTCCCCCTCCTCTCTTTTACTCTCTTCTCTCAGACCTGCAGGCAGCTTTCCACCCATTTGGTTGCAGTGAAAACACTTTTGGGGCTCTGCTGGCCAGATCCAGTGACCCCCTCCTTCTCCCCTTGCCTACCTGACTATTCTGAATCACAGGGGTCAGGGTCCTCCTGATTCCTCGTCACTTTGTGCTCTGGGTGGCTCCCCTCTTCAATTCCATCCATAGGGACATCTTTGAGTTTCTTCCTTCCGCTGATGGGACTTTTATCTCTACCATCAATCTTCTTCAGGTCCGTCTCCACACCACCCCAACCCTGCTTCCTTCTCGTCAGCTCCTCTTCCCTTCTCTTCTTCACCCCCACACCCCACTACTCATCCAGGCTCTTTAGTTTGCAGTCCCAGCCCCGGTCTTCCTATGTTCTTCGCTCTTTTGTTGTCTGGACTCCAGATCCCAGCCATTCCAAACGCACCTGGCATCCTCTGGCCAATGTCTGACATGAGCTGATGGTAGGTTGAGGCACGTTGCAAGCATTTGAAAAAGCTGCATCCCAGGTTAAGGACTAAGAACAGAGGCTTTTATTCCAAGAGATAAGACCTGATTGAGTTTTAGGTGGCTCACTGGGCAGTCAGGGGCAGAAGGACTGGGTGGGAGAGGATGCTAGCCACTCAAACAGGGGCAGCATTAACAAATGCATCAGGTAGCATCTGAGCACCAGTCGGAGACAAGGGAGAGGGAGGGGGGCTTCAACTTTCTCATGGTAGAGTCCTTAATGGCTGTGTGGTTATTTTCAGGAGACAAGGCTGTATCTAACTCATGTTTCCTTTCCCAAAGCCTAGGCAGATGCCAACAGTTTTTACGTTTTACTTTATTTTGTGTATGTGAATGTTTGTGACTGGGGTCCATGTAAGTAAACTGCTGTCGGGGAGCTGCAAACTGGACTTGGTCTTGGATCCTCTGGAAGAGCAGCCAGGTCTCTAACCACTGAGCAACCTCTCCAGCTCCAGTAGGTGCTAATTCTTTAGGTTTTGTGAAAACCATAAAATGGAGTGAAATGGACTTATGAAGTCATTATCAGTGTGTTTGGAGGCCAGTCTGGATAGTTTATCTCACACTGGGATATCAATTATTATACTCCATTCTCATAGTCAGGCAGATTCTCCATCAGCATTTCCTTCCTTCCTTCCTTCCTTCCTTCCTTCCTTCCTTCCTTCCTTCCTTCCTCCCTCCCTCCCTCCCTCCCTCCCTCCCTCCTTCCCCCCTCTCTCCCCCCTTTCCTATTTTTGAAACAGGGTCTCTCTACTACATATCTCTGAATCTCTGACTGTCCTGTCCTGGAACTCCCTATGTAGACCTGGATTGGCTCAAACTCACAGGGATCCGCCTGTCTCTGCTCCACAAGTGCTGGGATTAAAGGTGTGCACCAACACACTCAGTTTCCGTTGTTTTCCTTGAGCCCAGTTTGAACTGAGTTTCTGTCCTTTGTAACCAAACAGCTTAGTAAGGGACTATTAGCACAATTCTCGGCCATCTCCTTCCCTCCTTCCCGTCCTTTTGGGTCAGAGGCCACAGGCATGCCCATTTGTCTGTTGGTGTGGAAATGGGACCTCTGAGATAGGCCTACCTTTGGTTATCCTCGCTCCATTTGTCTAGACTGTTCATTTTTCTCAGTTGCCTATAACAAAATTACCTTGAATCAAATACAGCATTTGTTGCCTTCTCCAGAGGTCAAGATTATTTAGAATCACATTTAATATTTTTATGCCCCGTGTGAGTGATAGCAGAAAAGCCTTTAAAAGAGGGGGAAGGTTGCATTCGCATTTGTCGTTCACATAAAAACAACAACCACGAATCTTATAAAGAGGAACTCTGCCAAATATTAATGACACGCAAGCCTTTGGAAGGTCAGGGTGCAGCAGGCATTCAGAAAGCTTTTATCCACACAAAATCATGGCAGACGTCCAGAGGAGCTCAAAGGATGCATGACCCCATTGACACATGCACACGTTCAGAAAAAGGATTTAAGATTGAAAAGGACAGGGCCATTACTATTAAAGACTTTAAAGAAAAACGGGTGTAAGCTTTCTGAGAAGTTCTGGGCTGGTAAAGTTCAGTTCCTGGTGGCTGAACTGGGGTCCCAAGACGACTGAGCTTGAATTCCATTGCTGGAGAGGGTTACAGCCAACTGGAAGAACGTCCTGAGACCAGCTCATTGCTTTGCTTCACAGTGGGCTCTGCTTCCTCACACAATACAGTCGAAGACTTCCCCAAAGCTGCCTAGAAAAATTACATCCCTGTTTGTTGACTTAGGAAGTGTTGAGACATCTCAAACATCATCAGTCTCAGGATGCCTTTTTTGGACGTGTTGACGGCCTCTTATCTGAATTCTACACAGGTCTGTACACACTAGGATGCAATTTTTCATGCTACAATGTATTTGTTTGTTTACTTTTAAAAACTGTCTAATTGTGAGTGTGTCTGTTTCTGTCTGTCTTGGTATCTCTCTGTCTGTCTTTGTGTCTCTGTATTTCTCTGTTTGTCTCTCTGTGTGTGTATGTTTGTGTGTACATGTGTGTGCACTGAGGAGGCTGTCAGGATCTGGGCTCTATGACTCTACCTTATATGTAAAAGAAACACTTCTAAAGATTAAATCACACATTAAACTCCACACACTAATAGTGGGAGACGTCAACACTCCATTTTCACCACTGGACAGGTCAGTCAGACAAAAAATTAACAGAGAAATAAGGGAACTAACAGATGTTATGATTCAAATGGACTTAACAGACCTGACTTTTCATTGTAGACAATGAAAGCCAGAAGGTCATGGTCAAATGTTATGCAAACATTAAGAGATCATGGATGCCAGCCCAGACTACTATACCCAGCAAAAATTTCAATCACCATAGTAGGACAAAACAAGATATTCCATGACAAAACTAGATTTCACCAATATCTAGCCACAAACCCAGCCCTACACAAGATACTAGAAGAAAAACTCCAATCCAAGGAAGCTGGCTACACCAACAAAAACACAGACAATTGATGGTCTTATAGCAGCAAATCCCAAACAAGGGAAAAAATGAACAAATTAACATCAACAACAATGAAAACTAAATTAACAGGAGATAGCAACCACTGGTCATTAATATCCCTTAATGTAAATAGACTCAACTCACCTACAAAAAGGCACAGGTTAGCCGGGCGATGGTGGCGCACGCCTTTAATCCCAGCACTCGGGAGGCAGAGGCAGGCGGATCTCTGTGAGTTCGAGACCAGCCTGGTCTACAGAGCTAGTTCCAGGACAGGCTCCAAAGCCACAGAGAAACCCTGTCTCGAAAAACCAAAAAAAAAAAAAAAAAAAAAAAAAAGGCACAGGTTAACAGATTGGATACTAAGACAGAATCAATCCTTCTTCTGCATACAAGAAACACATCTCAACCTCAAAGACAGACATCATCTCAGAGTAAATGGTTGGGAAAAAAAATATACCAATCAAATGGACCTCAGAAACAAGCAGGTGTAGCTATCTTAATATCTAGCAAAATAGTCTTCAAGCTAAAATCAGTCAAAAGAGACAAAGAAGGTCATTTCATATGAAGACAAAATTGTCCACTCTCTCCATATCTATTTAATATAGTCCTAGCTAGAACAGTAAGTCAATAAAAGGAGATCAAGGGGAGATAAATGAGAAAAGAAGAAGTCAAAATCTCACTATTTGCTGATCATATGAAAGTTTACATAAGCAACTACCAAGGAACTTCTACAACTCATAAACACTTTCAGTAATCTAGCAGGATACAAGATCAACTCAAAAATATCAGTAACCCTCTTTTATACAGATGATAAATGGGCTGAGAAGAAATCAGAGAAACATCACCCTTCACAATAGCCACAAATAACATAAAATATCCCAGAGTAACTCTCATCAAACAAATAGAAGAAAGTGGAAGACTTGTATGACAAGAACTTTAAAGCTTTGAAGAAAGAAATTGAAGAAGAAACCAGAAAGTGGAAAGATCTTTCATGCTTTTGGGTAGGAAGAATTAACATAGTAAAAATGGCAATCTTACTAAAAACAATCTACAGATTCAATGCAATGCCCATCAAATTCCCAGCAAAATTCTTCACAGACCTTGAAAGAACAATATTCAACTTCATATGGAAAAGCAAAAAAAAAAAAAAACAAAAAACAAACAAACAAAAAAAAAAACAAAAAAAAAATCAAACCAACCAAACAAACCAACCAACCAAACAAACAAACAAAAAAAACCCAGGATAGCCTAAACAATCCTGTACAATAAAAGAACTTCTGAAGGCATCACAATCCCTGACTTCAAACTCTACTACAGAACTACAGTAGTGAAAACAGCCTGGTATTGGCATAAGAACAGACAGGAGGAACAATGGAACCAAACTTAAGACCCAGATATTAACCCACACACCTACGAACACCTGATTTTTGACAAAAAAAGCAAAAAAAAATATACAATGGAAAAAAAGAAAGTGTATTTAACAAATGGTGCTGGCATAACTGAATATCAACATGCAGAGGAATGAAAATAGATTTCTACCTATCACCATGCATAAAACTCAAGTCCAAATGGATCAAAGACCTCAATATAAAGCCAGCCACAGTGAACCTCATAGAAGAGAAAGTGGGGAATACACATGAACACATTGGCACAGGGAACCACTTCCTAAATACAACACCAGCAGCATAGACACTGAGAGAAACAATAAACGGGACCTGCTGAAACTTCTGTAAAGCAAAGAATACGGTCATCGAGACAAAAAAGCAGCCTGCAGAATAGGAAAAGATCTTCACCAACCCCACATCAGACAGAGCACTAATCCCTAAAATATACAAAGAACTCAAGAAATTGAGCATCAAAAGAACAGATGATCCAATAAAAAAAAATGGGTACAGACCTAAACAGAGAACTCTCAAGAGAGGAATCTAAAATGGCTGAAAGACACTTAAGAAAATGTTCAAAATCCTTAGTCATCAGAGAAATGCAGATCAAAACAACTCTGAGATTCCATCTTACACCTGTATGAATGGCCAAGATCAAAAACACTGATGACAACTTATGCTGGAGAGGTTGTGGAGTAAAGGGAACATTTCTGCATTGCTGGTGGGAGTGCAAGCTGGTACAACTCCTTTGGATGTCAGTATGGCGATTTCTCAGAAAATTAAGAAACAACCTTCCTCAAGCTCCAGCACTACCACTTTTGGGTATATATCCAAAGGATGCTCAATCGTGCCACAAGGACATGCGCTCAACTATGTTCATAGCAGCATTGTTTGTCATAGCCAGAACCTGGAAACAGCCTAAATGCCCCTCAACCGAAGAATGGATGAGGAAAATGTGGTATATTTACATAATGGAGTACTACACAGCAGAGAAAAATAACATCTTGGAATTTGCAGGCAAATGTATGGATCTAGAAAACATCATTTTGAGTGAGGTAACCCAGACCCAGCAAGGCAATTATCATATGTACTCACTCATAAGTGGTTTTTAAACAAAAAACAAAGAAAACCAGCCTACAAATCACAATCCCAGAGAACCTAGACAACAATAGGACCCTAAGAGAGACATACATGGATCTAATGTACATGGGAAGTAGAAAAAAGACAAGATCTCCTGAGTAAATTGGAAGCATGGGGACCATGGGAGAGGGTTGAAGAGGAGGGGAGTGGAAGGGAGGGGAGCAGAGAAAAATGTAGAGCTCAATAAAATCAATTAAAAAAAACTAATGGTTTAAAGCAGAAAATGGGGATTTATTCAATGTGGCCACATTAAGAAGAGGGACAGAGAGGTCTAGCGACTCTTCCAAGTCCATCTTTTAGGGTCACAGCAGGCTAGGGCTTGAACAAAAAGCAAGGGCTATGAAAAACTAAGCAACTTGGCTAAGTCATGGCCCCCTGCTCACCATTGTCTCAACCCCAAGGCCCTTTGGCCTTCAGTCATTCTTTCAAGCAAGATCATTGGTCAGTTGTAAAATCTTTCTACTGGAGGCAAGTTCCTCCTCTGCTTGCATCCAGGGCTTCAGCAATTTCTCCTCCCAGCCAGAGGCTTGGAAAAATTCTATGCTCTTTATGCGAAGTCTATCAATGGTCTTGGTAGCCAAGAGAGGAGCATCAGTGTCTCTTTAGAATATGTTTGTTCTTGGCAGGGAGGCCAGTTACCAAGCTGACTGTTTCAGTGAGGCTGGTGAGCCGATGAACTCCTGCGGTCGGGCTCTCTTTGCCCTGGATGCTGGGGTTTCTGGCACACATGACCACACATGGAATTTATTTGGATAGCAGGGACTCAAACTCAGGTCGTCATACTCGGGCACCAAGCACTCTCCCTGCTGAGCCAGCTCCCCAGCCAGCAGCATACATCTTTGTCAGTGGCTTCTGCATTTGTCTCCCTGGCTGAACCGTAAAGTAAAGGTTTTTGTTTTGTTTTAAAGCAAGAACAATGTCTCAGCCCTCTTTGTTGCTCCCGTGGGTCAGTCTAGAACACAGCATATAATGCATGTGTAGAAAAAGATGTCAAGTACGTGGAAAGGAAATATCACAAGAAACCTTGGAGTTGATAATTCCAAGATAAAGTGCCAAAGATCATTCTGATAAAACCGTACACTTCTGTGGCTGTCTGAATTAGGTTTCCTGATCACCTGGGTAACAACGGAGTGCTTTGAAATGAAATGACCTGGTTTTCCCACTTGCCTCATGTAGACAGGCATCAGCAGGTTGGTCCTAAGGCAGCTAGAGCTGGGGAGCTGCACCCAGCAATAGAGCATTTGCTTTCCACAGACAACGCCTGATCCCCAGCACCTCACTGACCTCTCCCCCAAACCAAGGTGTCTGGTCTACTGGAAGAGATCATATCTGAACCTGCTGCCTTAAATAACTGTTTATAGTATCTCACTGTAGCTTTGGATACTTGGCCTGCCCCTTTCATGGAGTACTCCGCTTGTCTGAGATAATAAGGCAGAACTGGGCTACAATAGCTATGAAATCCCACTGTGGGAAAACCGTATTGCTCAGATCAAGAGAGTGGAGTACCCTGGCTGGAGTGGAGATCTGACACTGAAATCACCTGACCAAGGAAATACCCCTTAAGCCACGTTAAAGAAATAGGAGGAATAATTATCCCTTTAGTGAGAGAATGTGCTGATTCTTCCCAGAATTCCCACCCTAGTGCAGTCACTCACAAAGCTCCATCCACGCTGTTCTGAAAATGAAACCTCTCCTTTCCTAAGAATGGTTTCCCGACTGTCGGAATCTACTCTTTCTCTAAACCTTCTCTCCCTGCCATGGGGTTGACTGTCCTCCCTATGACTATCCTTCCTGTTGGTTTCATTCAAATAGCCCGGCTTTCTCTCTTCCTTTTTTTTCAGCTTCCTTTTCCAGGCAGTTTGCCAGCCCCGGGGTTTTTCTTTTAAACGCTAATAAAATTGTCCTTGAACTGCTATGTTGTAATGTGATGTTAAGTTATTTGGACTCTTTGGGGGGCCCCTGCCACCCAGCTCCCGAATGAATCACACACGCAGAGTCTTATTTTTAGTTATTACCATCCGGCTTAGCTTGCCTTGTTGCTCGCCAGCTTTTACTTAACTTATATTATCCCACCTACCCGTTTGCCCCTGAACTTTCCCGTTCTCTTACTTCGGTAAATGTTACTCTGTGGATTGCTGTGTAGCTGGATATCTGGTCACTGATCCTCTCCCATTTTCCCAGTTTTCTCCTTCTATTTATTCTGCCTGCCAGCCCCAGCCATCCTTTCTCCGGCCTCACTATTGGCCATTCAGCTCTTTATCAGACCATCAGATAGTCGAGCCAGCCAAAGTATCACAGCTTCATAGAGTTAAACAAATGCAACATAAACAAAAGCAATATACCTTAAAATAATATTCCCCACACTTCTAATTAAGTCCATTCTTAAATTCTTTTATTAATGAGACTAAAAACCCCAAGAAATGACCCTGATTTTCCCAGTGCATGTGGCGACTCTGTCAGGACTCTTCCACACTTGGGAGAAACATGGACTGAGTTTTTTCTAAGTTCCTGAAAAGTCTTGACTCTGGCCGCTCTCTAGGTCCTATTCTCAAACAGGAGGTATTTTACTCTTCTGTTGCTTCCTGCATAGGGAGAAAGGATTTTTCTCCCCTTACTATCTATGACAAAAGTTGCATTGATATTATTAGAGCCATTTTCATCTTTATGATGACCTGTGTCCTAGTTAGCCTCACCTTGGAGTGATGGAATTCCTCAAGTGAGGAACTGTCCAAATCAGGTTAGACGTGCCATGGGGACATCGATCAATTGCTAATCAATATAGGAGGCCCCATCCCACCGTGGGTAATACTACCCCTAAGTAGGTATCCAGACCTGTATAAAATAAACTGGTTAGTCAAGGGCCTCCGAAGACATGAGCTGGCTCCTCAGGGGTATCTGCATTAGTGTTTGCTTGAGCTCCTGCCCTGACTTCCTCAATGATGAACTGTGGTCTAGGAGTATAAGTCAAACAAATCCTTTCCTCCCCAAGTTGCTTTGATCAGAATGTTTTATTACAACACGGGGGAAGTGAACAAGAGCACCCTGCATTCAGCAATAGGAAGCATCTTTCAGATAAGAAGCCCAGACTCAGAGAAGTCAGCTCTTCAGCATCTCACAGCAAATAGGATTAGGACCAAACTTTTATCTAATTGCAACCAACTCCAAGCTCACATCATTTTCTACCTTGCAATACTGCTTATAATTTAGCAGACTGTTTCTTTTTTATAATCCAGTTCCCTTATATTGGAACTTAATTTTACCCGTCCATATTATTAAATAATGACGTAATTTTGTCCTTCCTAGGGAGGATCCTGCATGACACCTGTTTCTTGTGAAAGATCGTTCCGGCTTATGAAGTTCAGTCTGTAAGCAAAAGCATTACTTCTGACGTGAAGTGAGGATTCGGTTTGTGTGAACTGAATGTCTCTGCTGTAATTAATCATAGTAATGATCTTTCGCCTTAGGAGCCATTAATATGTAATTTGATAAGCATAAACTGTAAAACACTTTAATTATTTATAATGGGGACAGACAGGGGAGTTATGAATGGAGGCCAGAGTTAGACAACAGGGCTAATAAAGCTTGGCCCGGTGATTAACACCAAGAATCACAGTACTGACTGCAAGGTTAAAAGTAGAAAGGAAGCTGTCTATACTCGAGGCTGCATTCATACAATGGAATATTACACAGTGGTGCCATAAGCAGTTATAAGCACTTAATAATGAGAATGAGATATCCAAAACATTGCAGGAAATAAAGTCATCTATATTATGACAATAGAAATATAAGGCACACTGAGAAAAATATTATAAGAGGTACCTACATCTTTCTGCTTTAAAAATTATGGATGGAAGCTGGAGAGAGGCCCAGTGTTTAAAAGTGTGAGCCATGTTGGCTGGCTCACAACTGCCTATCACTCCAGCTCTTTGTACTCCAGTGTTCTGAACTTCAAGGACATTTGCACTCATGTGCAAACATTATGGAACATTAATTTAACGGTGTAAAGATGTGTTCCATTGGTTTGTTTAGTAGAATATTACTTTAGCCATGTAAGGGTGTACTGCGTTTATTTATGCTGCATTTGTTTAATGATGTAAAGATGTGTTGCTCTGCCTACCTAAGGCACCTGATTGTTCTAATAAAACGCTGAATGGCCAATAGCTAGACAGAGGAGAGACAGGCGGGGCTGGTGGGCAAGGAGAATAAGTAGGAGGAGGAATCTAGGCTCAAAGGAGAAGAGAAGAGAGGAAAAATGAGGGAGAAAGAAAGGGAGGGCCATCCAGGCAGCTGCCATACAGACAGATACTGAGTAGGACATACAGAATGAAAGAAAGGTAAAAGGCCCCGAGGCAGACTGTAGATGAAAAGAAACAGGTTAATCTAAGTTAGCAGAGCTAGTGAGAGAAACATAAGATAAGACCATGTATTCATAACTAATAAGAAGTCTCTGTGTCATGATTTGGGAGCTGGTTAGTTGCCCAACAGAAAGCCTGTTACATGTACATCCCCACACACGGTGCACACATCCACAAATACTTCAAGAATAGTAATAACAATAAATATTTCTAAAAGGCACAGATGTGTCCCTTTTGATTCTTATATATCTTCTGACATTTCCATAGCTAACACAAATCATATGTACAATATTTAAATTAAAAATTAAGTGTATAAGAGAAAATAAAGTTCCAATTTCTCTCCATCATTACTCTCAAAAGACAGCATGCATCAAAAAGAAAGGAGAGAATCTTGACACATGGTGTGGGTGAAACTAGAGGGATATTGCGCTAAGCGAAATAGGCTTGTCACAGAAGAATAGGCACTGTTTGACTCCACTTGTATGAGGGACTCAACCCAGTCAAATACAGAGGAGAATGTTGTTGGCCAGAAGATAGGGAGAAGGGAAATGGGATGCTGCTGTTCAATGGATGTAGCGTTCTAGCTACACAAGATGACTGAGTTCTGGAGAAGATTCATACAACCAGGTCCCTGTAGTGAACAGTGAATACTGAACATTTAAAAGTTCATTAAGAGAACAGGTCTCATTAAGTGTTCTTTCTGAAAGTGCACTATTTAGATATTGTCTTTTGAACCACAAAGTCAAAACGGTTGGGTGCCTTGACTTTGGTTGTTTGGATTCTCACGAAAATTAGGACATTATTGGTACCATTAGTTTGAGCCTCAAATTAGTCAGTGATACACATGGAGGACAGGAAGGTGAGATTTTAGTTCCCTACTCAAGATCCTGCAGTTCAAATAAGGGATACCCTAAGCAGGTCAGCAGATGCTACGACATTAAAGGCTGGACCCATGAGCTTCCAGCACCATCTGCAGCTCCTTCTCTTCTTGTATCTTGGGAAGGTTGGTTATGAGCTGTTAACAAGCTCGGTGCTAGCTCATGTGCTCGGAAATATCCAGGGAGTGTTGGGTACATCTACACTCCAGGCTGTATTTTTTCTTCTTATTAAGGCTCTGGAGACAAGAACATGACAACGTTTTGGCAGCTGGGGCTGCAGCCATGTGTGAGGAGAAGTGATTTGCATGAGTGACACACAACCACCTGGTTTATGGCGATCGACTCTAAATAAGTTAAATGACTCAGACTCCCAGGCAGATACCAGAAGCTAACTTACACACGCATGTGCACATAGGTGCATGCGTACACAGGTGTACAAACACATGCATCAGCTCCTACAAAAAAAAATACAATAAGAATTAAAAACCCTTCCGTGCCATACAAAGCTACTACTTTGGAAATAATTTTGCTGTCTTTGTCTCACCACCCGCCTCTTCCCTCTTCCTTCTATTGTGTGTTTCCTGACCACGCTGCAGACTTATGACTGAGATTCATCTCATGAACCCCTTCCACAAGGGTGCCCTCAGGGAAACCAACTAGAGAAGTGGGATTGTTTTTCCCTTACCAAAACAATTCAAATTCCTGTCAGTCACCTAACTGGTACCTTGAGCTCCACCCTGGACGTCTGGCCAAGCTGACATCCTGATAATTCATGTGCAGGATAAAGTTTCACAGTGATGGCTTTGGCTAGGCCTCTGACATCTCACATCCTCTCAGCCATCCAGGACCTCTGTATCACACTTCTCCGTTCTTCAAAATGATATCTTTAAGGAGTTCATTTCCTTGCTGGGGAACAGCATCAGAGTTTGTTGTTCTGGCATATTTTGGAAAGATGGGGACATATGTCATGATATCAGAAAGTGGAGTATAGGGTAGAGAAGTATTTTCCTAAAATAATTTGTTTTCTTCTTTTATGTGCATTGGTGTTTTGCACGCATGTGTGTCTGTGTGAGGGTGGCAGTTCACAAGTATCTGGAACTTCACTTTCAGGGGATTCAATGCTCCTATGATGCTAGAGCGAAGCTCTCCAATAGGTACAGCCTTCAGACAGTTTGCGCATGCTCCTGTGATGCTAATGTTTCTTTAGACTGCCAAGTGACGATGCTCAAAAGAGTCACCTGCGGTCAGGGAGGTTTTACCTCTGGGACGATAGTAGAGACTTCTTGCCCACCCTCAAGCATTCGTCTCTGATTTTTTTCCTTGTCATTCCAACTTTTTTCTTAAAAATAAAATGTAGCAGGCTCCATGGGCTTACATGTGGCGGATGCCAACTGCACAGTGCTGTTGTAATTCATCTCAGCGATGCGCATCGTTGTCATTGGTACTTTCGGCTCCAGGCTGCTCTTGTTTCTCGTCGTCATCGTGTAGATGAAATAGGTGATTTCCATTTCATGCGCGGATATGTTTCTGAATATCAGCTTATGATAATTACTACCTGGGCCTTCTCACAACCTGGTTTGGGTGCCAACTTACAGTCATCAGTACTAAGAGAATAGAACTAACTTCTGCCTTGGTATTGGAAGGGTGGGGGTGCCTCTTGATTGGTGCAGCTTAGCTGATCATCTCCCTAACCCAGGAAGGCTAGCCTACTATTTGAGATACTTGGGGTGGCAGGCAAGGCTTGGGGCTGACCCTTTATTCCAGGAGCAGTGGCAAAGTCATCGGAGGGTTTTAGATGGCCAAACAAAATGATCTCACTTGTTCTTTAAGAAGCTCACCCTGGTTATTCCCTGGGTCTGTGCTAAGGCTCAGATTTCTAATTTGTAAAACAGGAGAGTGAGACAGACTTTTCCAGGCAGCATATCCCGTTTACACTCTCCATTCCAGGGTAAACACGTCAGCTCCTTTAGCCATCCTTCGCAAACTTTGGTCTCTGCACAAGCTTGGCTACTCCCTTCAGAATGTATTTTTATTGTTTTTATGGAGCTATATATTTTTCTTTGCTTCCCTCCCTTCCTTCCCCTCTCCCCTTCTGCCCTCTCTCGTGATCCCCATGCTCCCAGTTTACTCAGGAGATCTTGTCTTTTTCTGCTTCCCATGTAGATTAGACCCTTCAGAATTTATATATGTGGCCATGTCCTTTGGATTTGGGGTACTTAAAACCCAACCCAGCATTCCAGCCATAGAGTGTCTGAACACACTGTGTGGAATGTAGCAGAGCTGTTGGCCTCTTTGTGGGGTCATTTTTACCAGGCATTAGCAGCCATGGTTGCACTGTAGAAGCTCTTAGCTGCTACTACTAAAGCCCAATTATATATCCTTGCTCTTTGCTAGTCAGGGATCGTTTTCTCTTATCAAGTGTTCTGTCTACAGCTGGCAACGCCAGGCAGAAAGGCCCAGGGGTCTGTACCAGGCATATAATATGAGATGGGTTGTGGGCAGAAGAGATCTGGGTTGGGACTCATGAACCACCCTCCCAAGAGAGCCAAGGACTTTTAGAAAATGTACATAGAGACAATTCTTGCATTTCGATGTGCCTAAGGACCTGGATCTTAGTTCCAAAAGGATCATCTGTGAAGGACGCTGCAGTGGGGCTGAACCCCTGACCTCTGGTTCTCATCCAGAAAAATCAGCTTTGTCTGGAGTTCAGAAAAAAAGATCTCACTGGCTAATTCAGTCAAGAAAGATAACTCTGCAACTGGGCTGACAGATACATGATTCCAGATCAACTTCTCTGGGCAACAAAGCCACTGTGGCTGCCTTCAGAGAGAAAGGAGAAATGGTAGAAGACAGAAAAGGATTTAGGTCAGCGAGAGTGGGGCCCCAAAAGATCAAGTTCAGGAATAATTTAGCAGATAGGGATCCAACGACTCTGTAGCTTGTTTCACAAGTGGCATTTACTTTGAAAGTGAAAATGAAATTGAAGAGAATGAAATTGCTGTATAATGGGCCCTGGAGATTGAAGAGAAACGGTAGCAAAGGGGAGAGGAGTTGCATGGCCTGTCTAGTTAGACAGAGAATTGGAATGTATAAATTTGGGGCTTTGAAGGGTCATATGAAGATCACACAGATAATGGCTTAATCCCAGCCAGCTCCCAAACGATGTTCATTAGCAAAGGCACCCGTGCTCTTGACAAGCAAACCCGAGCGGCCTCATGCAGCCTCTCTCCAAACTGCTCATTTTGGGTAGTACTTCTTAACGGAATAAGACCACTTAATTCAACGGTTAAGTCGAGCGAAGATGGAAAAAGATTTTTACCCTGAATGTCAAGGGGCCTTGAACGATCTGGGAAGGCAGGAGGAGGGAAAGCTAAGGTGTGTTGGAGCAGGGGAGGCACATGGTGCTGGCAGAGACTTAGCCTTGCAAGATAATGGTTCTTGGCCACCGAGCAAAAGGCACATGGACCTCTGCCTAGGGACATCTGGGCTTCGTTCCTGGTTTAATGAATGTCACTCTGTGATGACTATAGTCGCTTCATCTCGGTGAGGTTCATTTTATCCGTTCTGAGTCAAGCACAATTATAACCACCATCTCCCTTCTACACGCAGGTAAAAGTTGGCATGGTGCTTTCATTGCCCTTTTAAGTCTAACGCTCCCAGCATTCCACTAAAGTGTCTCGGCCAGGCTCTGTCTAAGCATCAGGAAACAGAGGCTCGGGGCTGTCAAATGGTGTGCCCAGAACGTAGCTCTAAGGGGAAATACCATCACCAGATCACAGATAACACGGTTTCAAACATGAGGTTCTTCTTCCAACCAAAACTTTCCACTGTATGAGACAGAAAATTATACCTGCCCTTCCAGAGGTATATGGTACCCTGTGCAGAACCCATGTTCTGCAATATGTCAACTTGGGTAATAAGTGACTGTTAATTTCTAATGCTTTCATAGCGTTTTTGTTTATAAAATGAGGCTCAGAATGCTCCTTCAGCCAGCCATGTTCCTATGGATCCAGTGTCGCCAGAGTGTACAGAACATGTGCCAAGTGTTCCCTATATGAGAGAGGAAGTGATGCTACAAGCCAGCCATGGGCATGAGCTAAGAACTTGATGAGAAGGTGGTTGGGTGGGGTGGTGAGAGCTTTGATTTCATCTCCATCATGTACGAGACATTTGGCCCTATGAGAATTATGGCGTCCTCTAACCTCCCATGTCCTCATCCACAAAATCCCTGCATCATCATGTCACTGGGAGAATTAAGTGAGGTCCGGAGATGCCTGGCACACTCCAGGTGTACACAGATATCATCCTCAACAACACTACTACGTGTGCTTGAATATCAGTGAGACTCGGTAGTCTGGGTCTCAGAAGTGTGTGCAGAATTTCCTCTCTCATTCAGTGGACAGCTGTGGAGTTTGGAAAGAGGAATAAAGGCATAGGTTTTCTAAGGGTGACGTCCAGAAACTGTTCCACCACTTCTCTGTAAAGTAGGATGAATGGAAGCAGAGTTAGGAGGAAATAGTTCTCAGAACTGGAGGTGCATTTGTCTTCGGAATCCTCTGACTTTACACATTTTTTTCTCTCCTCCATGCGTCTCAGGGAAGCCTGCTTTACCGCTCTCTAGAACAACTGCTTGGGATTTTCACCACCCTGCAGTGGGTTTTCACTTCAAGCCCTTGCTTCAGCCACTCATTTCTTCCATTCTCATTCATTCATTGTTTACCCATCTCCCTGTTCATCCCGGCAGCCTCAGACTGTTCTTGTGTGTGTGTGTCCTTGGTGTTAGGCCATGCTTAATAGCGGTATAGCAATGAGTCAGAAGTGACAATGCCAACCTCAAGTCTTCAGTGTTTATGGGACTCGAGATCTGCTTAAATCCCAAGGACAGAGAGGTGTAGAAGGGGCAACTCTAGAAAGGGGTTTATAGTGGAGGAACTCAAACAGGGCAGGAATCTGGAGGCAGGAGCTGATATAGAGACCACGGAGGGATGCTGCTTATTGGCTTGTTCCTCATGACTTGCTCAGCTTTCTTCTCATGGCACCCAAGACCACCCAGGGGTGGCACTGCCCACCAATGGAGTTGACCCTCCTGCATCAATCAGCAGTGAAGAAAACGCTCTACAGACGTGCTCGCAGCCTGATCTTCTTTCTCAGTTCAGATTCTCTTCTCCAGGATAACTCTAGATTGTGTCAAGTTGGCATAAAACTAGTCAGCACAGTAAAGACGATCGAAACAGAAGAAACAGGGCCTTAAGCATTGGAGATCCTCCATCACGGTGGGCATTTCCCTGTGTGACTGAATACATGCCTTGGAAGCTCAAGGCAGGGGTCTAGAGGATTTGAGAGTATAACATGAGCAAAGATAGAAGAGAAGCCACATGAATAAGTGTGAGGAAAGCCAAGCCCCAAGCCACTAGGTGAACAAAACAGAGACTGGAGGGCTGACCCCATTTGAAGACTGACACGTAGGGAATGAACCCAAACAAAAAAGCAGAGAATGTTACTTGCAAAGATGAAGGTAGATGAGAGAGGGGAACTCAAGGACAAGTCCAAAGGACAAAGTTCTAAGAAGGATGTGTCCAGCCTTGTCAAATACCCCAGGTAAGTCACTGAAGGTGAAATTTTAAAAGTTCATTGGATCTGGCATTGAAGGATGCAACTTCAGAGAGAGGGTATGAGAACAAAAGGAGGGTTGCTGAATTGCACACTTTTCAGAGTCAATGTCAGTATGCAAGAGTTGGGGGCGGGGTGAGCGGACCTGCCAGGGCTTCTACCAGGTCTGGGGAGAACTTCTATGTGGAGACCTTTCCCATAAGTAGCGGCAGAAGAAATGAAGTGTGGGACTGGGGTGGGGGGGGCATTGGTGGTGGAGAGGGATGGGAGAATGAAAGATTGTTATGGCTAGATTTCCAGTGCTGTGAGGTTAAGATGCTAGAGGTAGATCTTAGCAGGCGCACAATTGGTTGTGAATAAGAGCTTCTGGAATGAAGAGAAGGCCAGTGACTCGGGTAGAGCCAGACTGTGATGGGGCAGTGCTCCTTTGTAATCCAGCAGTGGAGAGGTAGAGGCAGGAATATCAGGAGTTCAAGGCCAGCCTTGGCTACGCAGTGAGTTTGAAACTTGCCTAGCCTACATGAGATTTTGTCTTAAGACAAAAACGATATTCTAGAGAGTGAGTTGCTGGAACAATCTTTTCTCAACAGATCTTGGTAGCAGCAGAAGTGGGGTAGAGAGTAAGACAATAAACAAAGCCAGCATTCAGCCAAAGGTGAGTGAGGGCTTTGTGATAGACAGGGGTTACTATGATTCCAGTAAATCCAGTGATGGAAGTGGACTGATACATGGGAATCCTGGAGGAGACAATGCTATAAACGGATATTGACCCATGGTGGCAGGAAGGTGTTTGGAGCACATGGGAATGAGCCTTCCTATTAAGAGTGGTGGCGGCGGGCATGGATATTGCTAAGCCCTGAGATACGGGCTGAGTGTTTTCAGGGTGCGGTGATGAGCATAGAGAACAGATGAGCTACTTCCTCTAGAGAAGGCTGGAGAGAAGCAGAATCATTAGGGACACACCACGTGCCTGGCCATGTGTTAATCACTTGAGTAATGACAGCATTTGGCCCTGCTCTGAGGGTCCCTGGAACCTTTCTGAGCACCCATCTGTGCCGCCAGACCTTGAAGGGTTGACTGTTTCTCTCTGCTCTGTTGGCTAAGCCATGCTCACACAGGGATAATGAAGGTCTCATTTGCCTGCGACAATATGGTGCCTCTCTGCATAATTTACATGTTTTCTTCAAGGCTCAGACACTAAGTAATGAGGGAACAAACTCTGGTGCAGGTCTTGCGCCTGGGACATGGGAACCTACACTCTGCGCCTTTCTGCCTTGACGGCATCTCCCTGGGCGACGCTGCTCTAGCCTGGCCTTGGCAGAAACCTCATAAAGGGAGGACTTGGACTCCTCATGGGAACTGGAGGCATCTACTTGCAAGTTCTGTGCCACCGTCACCTCCTGACATTCAGCTGTAGTCAGTAGAGTTATAAATACTCCCCTAAGAATGGATTCGGTTTCCGATTGGTAAGAACATTAACTATCGCTTATTGAGTACTTAGTTGTGACAGCCAGATTCACGGGAACTATTTTGTTTTTTAATTCTACACAACAGTCAGTGAAGCAGGTTCTCTCTCAAGTGAATGTTTGGGGAAACCAGTTCTCCGTGCATTCAGCTTCCGAGGGAGCTGGTGTTCCCATCCCGGTTTCTCGGCTCTAGAACCTGCCGTCTTAGCCACAGCCTAGTCATGGACTTAGCTGTCCTTCCCTGTGTCATACGGACTCATCATCTCCATATACTAATGGTGTCTTGGAGTTTGTACATTTGTTTACTTAAATATTTTTCACTGAATACCAACTCTGCACTGGACCTTGTGGAAGAGGATGTGGGGGAGCCGAAGATCATTAGAATGAATTATGGGAGAAGTCTCAGAGCCTGAAATGGGGAAAGCACTAACTTTAAAGGGCATTTGCTAGCCGTCCTTCATAGTTTGGACATCCTTCCATGTGTAGTAGGGGGTCCCTGGGGATTTTAAAACATTGACAGAGCAGACAAATATTTCCCACCTACCTCCCATGTTTCAGATATTCAGAGGGTGACGATACAGGGAACAGGATGAGACAGCCAGGAGTCTGCAGAATTCAAGGACTGTTGGAGGATGACAAGCTTGTGCCCTCTGTGGATCACAGGAGAGTTACAACCTGGATCTCTCATCATGAGACCTGATCAGCTATGGAGAGCGGCAGAGGGAGGTCTACAATGAACCAGGCGCTGGGTGAAAGCGTGACTTTAGTTAGAGATGTTCTAGCGAAGAAGATGTGAGCGTAACTATGTCCATGCCCTCCTGCCACCCTCTCCTTGGACTTAGTACCAGGCATTCCGATGGCATCTTGTTGGCGTTGGGAAATGTGTTCTGGGATTTCAATCACGCTCCTTGCCTTCTGCTGTTGAACCAGCCTGGAGTCCCGTGGGCCTGGAAGGCAGGTATGCGCTGAGAGCTCATGCTGCGTAGTTTGATTTTAGTCCCTGAGACTTAAACATGAGCCAAAGTCAGACAAAATCATTGCCACTTGGGATGGGAAGTCAGCAGAGCTGCCTCTGTTTTCTAAGCCTTAGAATTCAAGATCCGGGATCCTTTCAGACCTTCCCAGTCTCTTGGTTTTGCCTCCGTCAGCTCCCAAACGAGTTCATTGCTCTTTATAAATTATAATCACCTTTGCCCTAAATAAAGAGCAGCTGTCATTCCAGGCCACTTCTGCCTCCATGGTTCCAACCTCAAGAACTCCTGATGGTTTAGCCCCAGGTTATTAATACGGAGTGGGGATTAAGTGGCTAAGGAGCAAAACTGCAGTGAGGTGTCAGGTTGCTGGAGGGAAGGGGACACTGCCGGCACAGCCCGGGGAGTAGCCGGAGAGTAAAAGGTGACACATAATCTCTGTAGACCCCGCTGTGGCAAGGGCAAGGCTGAGCCGTGGAGAAAGTTCTATCTTCGATTTTGAAAAGAGTCAACCGCCAGCTCAGCAGGGACACCGCGAGCCTGCTTGCTTCCCTGGGCACAGCAATGGCAGCGGGCTGATATTCTCTTAGGAAAACACGTCTGTATTCCAAGGCTACTTATTTATTTATTTAGGGACGTTCCGTAGTTATTTACTTAGAGATGGGTGTTGCACGAGGCGGGTTTTGCTGACTTGGAATTTGCTATGCAGACCAGGCTGACCTTGACTAAGAAGCAGTAATTCTCTTGCCTCTGCTCCTTGAGTGCTGGAATTATGAACGTAGGCCATCACACCTGGCTAGTGGTCAATTTCGGTTGTCAACTATAAGATAGCATGTTCAGAGGAGGAGACAATGGTCTGAAAGATGAGAGACTTGGTTCAAGTCTCTGCTACTGACTCAAAACAAACAGCTTGGCTTCTGGGCTTCCTGACCCTGCCTCCGCCCATTTCAAAAGGACCAGATGATCTCTCTTCTCTGGCTACTGCCACCCAGATTCCCTTCCCTGTGATGCCCAAGAAGGTGAAGACACAATTCCACCAGGTTCCCACTTTATGTAGAATGATGTGTGTGTGTGTGTGGGGGGGGGCTGTGCTCCTTTCGGGTCAGCTGGTAGGCTGACAACAGCGTCTTTATTTGCTTAAGATAAGAGGGGTAAAGAAAATAATAATAAAAGTACCCAGCCCTTACTACTCAAGCCTTGGGACCTTTTCAAGACAAGGTCTCACGAAACCCAGGCTCACCGGGTAGTTGAGGATAACTTCAATTTCTGATCCTCCAGCCTCCACCTCCCAAGTGCTGAGATTACAGATGTGTGTCACCGTGCCCAGTTTTTTGTGGCTCTGGGCGGGTAGAAACCAGCGTGTTGTGGACAAGCATTTTGTCAACTGAGCTGTATTCCCAGGCACAGCATGGGCCTTTTCACTGAGCCTTCAATGTCTGGTACATTACCCACCCTTTTTAATCCTATTGGTAGAAGGATTTTGGTTTTTGTGAGTTTTTTTTTTTGAGGGGGGGTTGGTTTTTTGGTCTTCTTCTTCTTCTTCTTTTTTTTTTTTTTAATGCTTTCAACTGCTGCTTTCAGTCTTCAGTCCTAAAGGGCTTCACGGAAGCCAACCAAGCATGTAACACTTCAAAGAACTGGAGGCCATTGAACACTCCTAATCCCCTCTTTGGGCACAGCATCTGCCTTTGCACTCTGCTCTGAGATTCTGCAGTGAGCAGTAGTAGAAAGATCGAGGACTTCGGAGCAGTGCTGTGGGACCCTGGGCCAGGGCCCATCTCCCAGGGCTTCTGGCTTTCTGTTTGTAAAGAGAAAGTGGCAGTGAGTGACTGGGGACTGACGGACATCTAACAGCACAGAAGGGCACGGTCAGCAGGTGTGGGGTCCCTCCTCTTCTTTCAGCTGAGTCTCACCATCTCCTCTACCCCAGTTGATGTCAACATGGGGACCTCTTCCTTCCTTCTATCATGCTTGGTGGTGAGGTGACCTAATTCTGGCTAATGAGAGGGACAAGAGAGGGTATCTGGAGGTTTTGAAGAATGTTTCCTCCTTCTTAGTAAGAGAATATATATATATTTGCTCAATTGCTCCTCTACATACTGTGATACTGTGCTTTCTGGGACAGTCTTCCTGTTCTCATGCTCAATCCCAACTTCCCTCTGGACTTGGGGCCTCGGAGTCGGCCATCCCAACCATAAAGCACTCCCTCTAATCCTTAAGCAGCTGACATTCGGCCATTTCGATCTTAACAAGCCCCACCGTTGTTCTTTGGCCCCCAGTTCCCAGGGGTGCCGAGTATTATAGGAGAACTATAAAACGATACCCAGTGGCTGTATTCTAAGTCCCTGTTTCCTTCCCTTCCGGGGGCCTCAGCAGCTGCTAAAGTCAATCTGGAACACACGCTATTTCCTCCTCCATGGACTTATTTGTGATGTTGCTGCCAGGGTAGATGCTCCCTCCCCCTCCCTCCCCTAGTGCAGTCTTTCCGGGTCAATCCCAAGCATCACCCTCATGTCAAGGGGCAAATGCTACCTCCTGCGAGCTTCTGCAACATCACATCTCCTTTCAAACCCCACCTCCTGATAGATTTTGTTTTTTTATAGAATTTGATTTATATAGATATGCTTTCTTAAATACGAGAGCCACACAAACACGCATTGGGAAAGAAACAAAGGAGAGAGCCAGGATGCTAAGCTTAAATTAGTCAGACTCCAGCTTGAAGATGGGTTCTGTTCAGCAGCTCCGGGAAACAGGAAACATTATTCAACTTGGTGCAACAATTTTTATGAAGATGGAACTAGTAATTGCTACTTAAGATAGTTGAGAAGATTAGACTATGATTATATAAAGACATATAGACTCCCAGGCACATAACGACTCTAAATATTACTTTCTTTACACCATCTATCTTTCTGCTGTCCAAATTTACCTCACCGTGTGTATGTGCGCGGGTGGGGGTGTCTTAGTTAGGGTTTCTATTGCTGTGGAGAGACACCATGACCACGGCAACTCTTATAAAGGAAAACACTTAATTGTGCTGGCTTGTGCAGAGGTTTAGTCTGTTATAGTCATGACAAGAAACAAGGCAGCATGCAGGCAGACATGGTGCTCAGAGGGAGATGGGAGTTCTTAAGTCTTGGCTCACAGGCAACAGGAAGTGGTCTCTCTCACTGCATCTGGCTTGAGCATATACACTTCATGCATGTTGGAGGAAGTATGTCACGTACTCCAGCAAGGTCACACCTTTTAATAGTGCCTCTCCCTTTGGGGCCATTTTTTTCAGCTCACCACAGGGGGTGTGATGTGTACATTGCTAAGTGTGTATTTATGGATGTGGGGTGCATGTGCATTTGTTGAGCCTGTCAAGTATTTTTCTTTGCTCCCCACCTTTCCTTTTTGATACAAGGTCTCTCACTGAACTTGACGCTTATTGGCTGAGCTAATCTGGCTGGCCAGTGACCTTTAGAGATCTGCATGTCCCTACCTCCAGTACTGGGGTTACAGGCATGTGCTGTCACTCCTGCTTTCTCCTTAGGTTCTGTGGATCTGAACTCAGATCCTCATGTTTACCCAGCAGGCAGTTTGCTGACTGAGCCATCGACCCAGCTCTCCACAAACCTTTTCTCCACGATGTGCAGCCTGTTCCCTCCTGTTTGAAACATTCTCCATTCAGGGGAGGACAGAAGCTGGCAAAACTTAGGGAACACAAGAGCTTTCAATGTTCTCATTAAGCTCTTCTGAGGTTATCCAAGCAGCAGAAGCTTGCTGGGCAGGGAGAGCAGACTCTACGGTGCCGCCTCCTGCAAGCCATAGAAGGGACTCCAATATCTGGGGTGGTCTTTGGAGAATGCAGCTGCCCTGCCTGTCAGTCATCCATGGTTCATTTTCCATCCACACTCGCGTAAGTGGCTGCAATAGACCCCTTGCTTCTTCAGACGGGTCTTGGATACAATTGCTTCTTTGGTCCACCGGTTGCTCTCTCTCTTGCTGAAGTGAGTGGGCACATCTGTGCACCTTCTCAGAAAAACAATAATGGAACACGCAGCTATCAGGGAATCTGTAATAGTGTACATCTAAATCCCTTCTGGCAACATTCAAGGGCAAATCAAGTTCTACCTCCTTTGCCCATCAGACTGAAATAGAGACGCGACCTGGGTATTTGGTGCACATTTTCTGCTGCATGGTGCCATACACTGGGAAATGATGACTAAGAAATAGGCCTTTTCTCTCGAAATCATGGGGTACTTCACAAGTAGCAAGTGCTTCTGTACGGCAGATTGCTCTACTCGGGTGCTTATGCCCTCCTCCCCGCGGACAAAACTCCTTTTTGCTGTACCCTTAAGTGGTCCTCAAACTTCCTTAGGCATAATGACAGATAGGCAAGTCCTGAGTCTCATCCTTAGAGATTCTGCTTGGCTGGTTGAACTGAGTAGTTTTTGTCGACTCCATGCCAACCAGAGTCATCATGGAAGAGGGAACTCCAGTTGAGAAATTGCTTCTATCAGATTGACCCATAGACAAGTCGGTGTGACATTTTCTTGACTAATTATTGATGTGTGAGGGCCCAGCCCACTCTGGATGGTACCACACCAGGCTAGTGACCCTGGATTGTGTAAGAAGGTAAGCTGAGCAAGCCATGGTGAGCAAGGGATCAGCAACATTTCTCCATTGGTCACTTCCTTTAGCTCCTGCCCAGAATTTTCTCGATGATGAACTCGTGATGTGGAAGTGTACATTAAAATGAATGCTTTCTTCCCTGAGGTGCTTTTGGTTGGTGTTTCTGTCACAGCAACAAAGAAGCTAGCTAGAACACGGGGCCTGGATGTGCTCAGGGCTCTGCATCTCTAGTCAGGGTCCAGCAGAATCATATCACTGAGAACTGGGTGATAGGTGGTGACTAGGAAAGCAGGCAAGGTAAGTGTGCTGTGACAGAGAAGGTAGACATGGCTAAAACCAAAGGCACATTGTGTACCCATTTCCTGAGTCGAAACTGCCTCCTTGCAGAAGGAAGGTTCTTAAGACTTGAGATACTGATGAAAGTTACAAAGTCCAGCAAGCTCAGAGAGTTACAAGGACCACAAGGCCCTTCCCCAAGGTGATGAAAACAGCAGACAGTCCCAGGGAGAGGAAGCTCTTCTGTGGAACTGACTGCAAACTGTGCCGCCAGCTCCAGGGATTCTGTTGTCATGAGTCATCACTCCTGTGGGCCTGGAGTTGTCAGTGATGGAGCTGCCTTTGAGTGACCCTTGTGCCCTTGACAGCTCTCTAATGTCCTGGAAGTCAGCCCAATAGACTCATGAATTCATCTAGACTTGGGTGGAATCATTTCTTCTGTCTGTTACTGTGATGAACAAAAGATTTATACATGGCCCCAACAGCTTTCATTGGCTCTCAACCAATATCATACGACTAACACTAAGATGGGGGCAGGGATCCTATGCCAAAGGGCACATGGGTAATTGTGAGAGGTTGAACTGTAATGAGGAAGAACTTTGACATTGGTCTACAAGATGGATATACAAAATCTCTAGATCTCTTCTGGAGGCCTGGATGATGAGTGACTGCCTAAAAGTAAGACGTGAACCAAAGAATAGAGTTCCGTTGGTAGAGTGTTTGCCTACAGCACGTAACTCCCTGGGCTCAACCCTCAGCATCATATAAACTGGGTGTGGTGGTTCATCCCTGCCGTCTTAGCGCTTGAGAGGTAAGGCAAGAGAATAAGAAGATCGAGGGCATCCTTGCTGCATAGGGAAGTCGAGCTAGTATGGACCCTATGATAAAGAAATATATGAATAAATATGGATGGGCAGGTGCATTTGGTGACAAAGACAGGGATGAGTGACAAAAGGGTAGAACCATCAGGAGCTCCTGCAAGGCAAACAACAGAATTTCCTTTGTCAAAGGTATTTCATTGGCTTCTCATTATTTTATGGGTTGGCTGTCATTGTTGCTTTGCTTGTTTGCTAATTCTTAGTTTTCCAAGGCAGTGCCTGAATTTGTAGCCCCCACTGACCTTGCTGGCCTTGGACACGAGGCAGTCTTCTTGCTTCTGTCTCCCAGGAGTTCCCTGTTCCTTTATATAATTGCTGATGAAAATGGAAATAATCCAGAAATAGTTCTCCAAATATTTGGAGAAAATAACCGTGGGTGAGATGGGTTACTTGAAGGGAGTGGAGATTATGTAATGGCCACCAGTCATTTTATTGAAACCTTATCAGGCCAGGCAGTTCATGAAAAGAATCTCTAATTTCCCAAGCCTGCCCGCAAGGGAGGTGTTGATTGTTTTCAGAGGGGAAGCCTAAGCTTCGAAAAGGAGGAGATGTTTGCTGGGATCACACAGAGAAGAAAAACACTCGGAGGGTGAGCTCGTACTAGCAGCTCCCTTGGCGTCTGCTTGGGCACACGTGTGGAGGCTTTACCTGATAGTGTCAGGGAAAGCCCTTCCAAGACCCACCCACCCAGCCTCACCAGACACCTAGCCCAGAGAGAGAGAGAGCTTTCTGAAACAGGAGGAGACCCAGGAAGATTGCTCAGTTCTGGGGCATGCTGCCTCCCAGCTGGGGATGAGAGTTAATCTTGAAAATCAATTCAGTGCTTGCTCTTGCCACAGACACTCCCCAGGGCAGTCCATGGCTCTTCTCTTGCTGCTAAATGGCACAATAAGTGGAGAATTGAGCAAGACAAGGCCTGGCCTGTGGAGGTCGGGGGGCCATCGCGTGCTGGGCCTGGAGCCGCCGATAGAGCACTCGCTGAGGGGCTTGTCTGTGGCACATGCAGCCTCCGGGGCAGACAGGGCATGAATGGACAGGAGTAATTGTGGCCCTTCAGCCTCAGAGCAAGCACAATCAGTTCCTTCAGGCAGCGTGGCTCTCTCCCTGACAGCTTGGGCATCTGCCCCTTAGCTTTGTGGAGATATTGTTCTCTGTGGGCTGATTTCTGAACTGTGGTCTTGTCTTTTTGAGATCTCTCCCAGAGAAGGCAAGGTCTACATTGAACAGTGACTCAGTGGGAAGTCCAGGCCTCTTATGGGTAGTTGTGAGCCATAAGACACCTCAGGTCCATGTTTCTTAAGGCTGCAATTAGACCACACTGCTTTAAGACTAGCGGACTATGCTAGATGGTGCTAGAATCATCTCCCACATTCTGGAAAGCAGGCTGTTCTGTGACCTCCAAAGTCATGCCACTCTGTGTGAACATACACACACACATACACACACGTACAGGCACTGATCACACACACAAACCATACACAAAGATAAAATTCTTAAATAAATAAATAAACTATCTCTCTGGCCATTGGTGGGGGAAAATTTTGAGGGGCTGTTGTGTATAGTTTGCATGTGGAAAGTCTCTCGTGTTCTTTGAAAATTTGCCCTTCAGGTGGTGGCACTGTTTGGGGGAGATTGTGGACCCTTTGTGAAGTGAGGTCCAGCCATAAGTGAGTTGCTGAGTGCAGACCTTGGGACTTAGAGCCTAAACCCGCTTCTGGTCTCCTGAGACATCAGCCAACTGCCTTGTGCTCTTGCTATTATAGTCACGAGCCACCTATGTGACCCAAAAGTCACCATTATTGTGACTTTCCTAACACGATGGATCATATTCCCTCAGACATAAGCCCAAAGCGGGCACTCTTCCTTTGAGCTGGTTTTGACAGGTATTCCACTGTGGTGTGAGAAAGGCAGCTAACACAGAGGCTGAGGGTGGAAGCCATTCGGTCATTGTGCGGCTGCCTGCAGTTACCTTGGCAAGCAATTTCAGTGCTGTAGAGAAGAGGTCAGAAATGGCTGTATTTTGTGGGTGGAGCTGGCAGACTGTGAAGAGGGTGTGGGAAAGCAAGAACTCCAAGATGGCACGTGTTTTGGAAATGACCTCACAGCCATCTGTTGAGGACTGACCTAGACAATGGATGGATAGCACTTAGCTCGGTGCCAGAAACTTCATGAAGGATCAGTACGCTCATGTTGTTTTATTCCTGGGACTGGCTCTCTCTGCAAGGAGCTTTAGGTGAAAGTTCTCTGGGCCGCAGTCTCCTCAGGCACGCACTCCGGCAAGCCAGAGAATCTTTCAACCATTCGATAAACACTGATTAGACATCTACAGGAAGCCAGGCTCTATCCTGAGTGCCTGAGGCAATGGGGAAAAGAGCATCTGCCCTTCTAGAACTTACTGTAGAGGGCAGGCAGATGCTGGCGAACAGAAAGTCCTGGGGAGGGTCAGGAGAGCGCTGATGGCAAGAGAACCTCATGGACGTTTGTGTCCAGGGAAAGAAGTCTTCCTACATGAGGCGAGTTGTAAGTGGAAGTCACAAGATGACAGGGGATTTGGAAGATGAAGGATGAGGGTGCCTGTGGCGGAGTGGGTGGGGATGGGGGTGGGGGAAGGAGCCCGCGTGGATGAGGGAGATGAGGGAATGGAATGACTGCATTGCTGGAGGCGTGAAAGAACTTAAGTTTTCCAGGGCCAAAATTCCCAAGGGCAGAACTGCCCAAACATCTTATCTCATGCTTGGGAGACCGTGAAAAGAGAGGGCGCCAGGGCTCGTCAAAGGCAGGTGGGTGTGTTCTAAGAAACTGAGGGTTTTGTTTGTCTTCTTGGAAAGGTTTGCAACCAAGAATATATGTTTTGTGATCTTGGGATGGGGATCTAGCTAAATGCTAACTCATTTGCTAAGATGGCAATGTGTGGAAGGATGGTGGTGGTGTATTTTGCTTTGCCATTCTGGGAATCAAAGCCAGTGAGCCGTATCCTCAGCTTTTGGCGATTTGTGTTTGTTTTGACTTTGTATTTTTTGAGATAATGTCTCCTGTAGAGGAGGCTGGCTTTAAGTTCCCTATATAGCTAAAGATGACAGATTATTCTTCTGCCTCCATTTCCCGAAAGCTGGGATGGCAGGTTGAACCGAGATACCTAGTCAGCCTCCCCAGTCTCTTCTCATTGCTTTTGAGACTGGATCTTGTTTTACAGTCCAGGCAGGCTTTGATTTGAAATCCTCCTATCTCAACCTTTTGAGTGCTGGGATTCCAGGTCCACACCATCATCCTGGGCTCCCCTGTTTCTCAAACATCAGGCTGCACACATCAGTACTGGGAGCAACTTGAAAGCACGTGCCCTTTCAGGACCCTCTTTAGTTCTAGATTACAACTCTCTTTCTACCAGCTCCTGGTCGGCAGTCAGAGTCAGCTGCCATGCAAAGGTGATAATGTGTCATAGTCTGCTCAAAGCTCTCCACTGGATCTCACTAAAAACCAAGGAGACTCCATCACTCTGTCTTCCGAAGGGCAGACGATTCTGAATTGCACTCCAAGATCTCATGCTGGTTCCTTGTGGAGAACAGCACAGGGGACATCTTGAATATTCTACGCATGCTCTTTACCACTGAGTTCTGCCCCCAGCCCCAAGAAATGGCCGCCAGAAAGTCATTGCTATATTTGCTGCAGAATTACTTTAGAAGCTAGCGCAGTGCTCAGCACCAGTTTGCTCTCGAGTCCGTGCAGGGCTGGGTATGTTCTTCCAGACGGTTAGAAATAAGTAATTCAACACACTTACCATTCTGTTGTGGCTGCTGGGACATCAAGAGATGAATGCAAAATCCATTAGAGTTGTATCATATTGCACACACACAGTAGATCCCTCCTCCCTTAATTTTGTGTTTCTTCCCCAATGCGTTTATCAAATGTACATGGAGAACCCACGATGAAGGACCATAGTCATCCTGCTGTTACTGCGCTGGCGGCAAACACTCAGACGCCAAACCGCCGAGTACTTCACCAAGCTGAGCTGTAGGAAAGTGTCCTTTTTCAGGCTTTGGTTCTGGAAGGACAGTGACTGTTCCTAGCCTGAGTCAGTTCCTGCACAAGTTCTCGCAACAGAATGCCATCCACGGGATGCAAGACATTAGCTCTCCTCTGGTCATCACCATAGAGGTCACTAGAAGTCCTGCCCCAGAGAGAAAAACTGAAGCCGGGACGGTGTCAGCAAATGGCCCGGTGCTACAGATCCCGGTGACAGAGGCCCGTGTGCCTGTCTTTTGGTGACAAGCCCTGCGCTCTTTCTGGATGTTTTTGTCCCACATAAGTGAGTCTGAATGGGTGGCACCAGCCTGTACCGTGACCTGATAAAACATTGTTTCCTTCCAATTGTGGATTTTTATCAGATCCCCTTCTGTGTGTCCTGAGCCAACCAGTCCCGCAAACGCATTTGGCTAGTCTGCAACACTATATTCAAATTTAGGCCTCAGGATTGCACCTGCTGCCTTTATCCCAGCCCTCCTCCTCTTGGCCCTTTCCTTTCGCCAACTTCTCATCCTAACTCTGTTACAGGCTTCACATCAAATCCCTGCAGAGAAGCCTGTTTCCGGAAGCCCTGGGAACCCTCCTGACCTGGAAGAATGATGAGCAGCTCGCTACTGTCCTGACTGGAGCCCAGGATCATTCTGGGAGGGAGCTCTCACCTGCTGGATTCTCCAATTGAAAGGTCCCCCCCCCTTTTTAGGATTAGTGTTTGTGATTTTCCTTTGCGTTCACCCATGCTTCACCAGCAGCTTAGGGCGCCTCATGCTTAGAGACATTTCCATGAAGCACAAGGAGAAATATTAGAAGAAAATATTTTTGGCATCAATTTAGGGAAGCAGAGACCCACTTTAGTGGGGGAAATATCCCCAGACGTGCCCCCACCCCACATCTAGAGAGCTCCCTCTGCCCGGGTGCACCGCCCTTTCTGTTCCAGTTTTGCCATCCATGTCTCCATTTCCGAAATTACGTTCCCATTATGGGCTATTTATATAGGATATACTAGGGGAGTCCGTAATGCTCGCCCATAAGGCAAGCACCCTCTAGTTTCCGACTGCTCTCCAGTCTCTAAAGCTGCCACCTGTTTCTTGGCTGTGAGCCGATTTGCCAGCCGCTGTTAATAGATGGTGCTTCTCTGTGCTCTCAGACCCGTGGGCACTTCCTCCGACAGTGCTGATCCATCTTCAGGAAGGTCACAGTTTCTCATCTGCTCTGACACACCAAGAAACCATGACAGAACTGACTCTCTCCCTTTCTCTCTCCTCCTTCCCTCCATCCCCACATCTGTGGGTGCGGGTGATCATATGTGCACAGGTGTGTGTGTGCACACTGAGAGGTCAGAGAACAACCTCCGGTGTCGTTCCTCCTCAAGTGCCGTGTACTTTGTTTTATGAGGCAGGGTCTCTCACCAGAACCCAGGGTTAGCTCATGAGGCCAGGCTGACTGACTGGCAAGTCCCACTGATCTCCCTCTCCAGCCCTGGGTTTACAAGTGCGCACTACCACACCCGACTTTTTCACCTGGGTACTAAAGACCAAATTCAGGTCCTTTGCTTCACGGGGAGCTCTTACTGACTGAGCTACCTTCTCATACACACATACTCACTCACACACACACACACACACACACACACACGCTCACACTCATCCAAATACGGTCTCTCACACACACATTCTCACAAAGACTCACTCATACATACATATACACTCATACACACACACACACACACACACACACACACACACACACACACACACACACGTACTCCCCCCCCCCAAGCTTACATAGCTCATCTGAACCTTAATACTCTCTACTTTGGTCCATTCCCACAGGCTCTCCTCACATAAATAAGTAAGAATACAGTCTATGCCCACTCCCTCCATTCTTAAGAAAGAATGCTGTCTACCCTGACAGCCTCCATTCCTGTCTAAGTAGTCTCTGGTTTCCTGGGTCCATGCTGGCTTTCTTCTTGCAAGAAATGTCCTCAGGCAGGTGGTGCACACTTGCAATCCTGGCGTTCAGAAGCTTGAGATGGGAGGACCTCCTCAAGTTCCAGGGTAGCCAGGGTTACCTGTTGAGACCTGTCTCAAAACAAACAAACCAAACCCAACAAACTGGGATGAAAACTGAATGTCCTTGAACAATCTTGCTTCTACTGCTTCTCTGAACATTTGGACCGGGTTGCCGCTCTTCCTCTTTGTTCTTGGCCTTGCAGTGGAACTCAGCGCCTCCTCAGCCCTCTCTCTCTCAACCATCGTACCACTATATTTTGTAGAGACTCTTTCTCAAGTTACACCATCATTGTCCCTTGGGACTCTGTCCATTCACCTCCTTCCAGGGCAGCAGAAGTGTGGTGTGAGGCATGGCAAGGATCTGGGGCAGGCACTCGGGCTCAGGTGTTTCCACCTTGGAATTGCTAATCAAGGCAAACTTCTGGAAAAGCCTCCCATTCCACAGTGAAAAGAAAAATAAAAAGGGCAACAGGAAACCGAAGACCAGGAGCTTGGAGGCTTCAGTGTGAAATGGCTTACCTGGATTTGAGCTCTTCAGTTTTCATTTTGAAAAATAGAGCTTTCATTTTTACATAGTTGTGAAAATATGCACAATATCTAGCTGCAAGAAATAATGCATAAATGAAAGACATAAGGCCTTCCATTTCTCCCACTGGGAAAATATGGAAAGCCCATAACATATCTCTATCATGTTCTTTAGGATGTTTAGAGTCATCTAGGCAAGATAGGGTATTTCCACAGGATCTTTCCTGCTGCCCTGTGGCACGCACGCGTGCACAGGCGTACACACACATACACACACCTTTCCTCCTCTCACTCCTAGCAGTCCCCCCTCCCCCGTTCTCCATTTCTATATGTCACTTCAAGACTTATATAACTGGAGTCAAACAACAGGTAGCTTTTGAAGTTGGCTTTCCCCTCAGTATGATTCTCTGCAGACTGATCACACTGCAGCAAGTGCCAGTGGATCCTGCCTTTCATGTCTCTGTTAAACTCCAAAATTCCAATGAGCCACAGCTTTTGAACCATCCACCCATTCGAGGACGTGAAAGTTGTTTCTAATCTTCGGTTACTGTAATTGTGCCATCTTTGCTTTAGGATTTCTATTGAGGTGATAAAACACCATTGACCCAAAGCATCTTGGGTAGGGAAAGGTTCATTTAGCTCATTTGGCTCAATGGTAGACCATCATGACGGAAAGTCAAGGCAGAAACTCAAAGCAGGAACTGAAGCAGAGACCATGGAAGAATTCCGCTTATTGGATTGCTCTCTCCTCGTGGCTTGCTCAGTCTGCTTTCTCCTAGAACCCAGTATCGGGCAGGGGTGGCACCCTCCAGAGTGAGCTGGGCCCTCCCCTCCCACCTCAATCATTAATCAAGAAAATTTCCTGCAGGCTTTCTTGATTCGCACATAGGCTAATCTGGTGGGAATAATTTTTCAATTGAGGTGGACTCTTCTCTCAAAATACTCTAGCTTTGTGTCAAGTTGACAAAAAACTAACCAGGACAAGTAACAGGTAGATCTCTGCACCAGTGCAGGGCTAAGTGCCTAGGAGTGCATACGGTTTCAGAGTCATATGGTGTTTTATGTTTCCATTTTTCTCTAAGCGCCAACGTTATTGGGAGTGGCTTGCCAACTTACATTTCCACCAACAATATGTCCTTCTCGCCTCCGTGCTAGCATTTGGTCCTGTCTGCTTTTCACCGTTGCTGTCCTGGTAGGTGTGTGGTGGCTCCTCGCTGCAGCTTTAATTTGTGTTTCTCTAACAGCTAATGATGGTGAGCGCTCGTCATGTGCATATTTTCCATCTGGGAACCCACTGCGCTGAAATGTCTTTCTATGTTTCTTGCCAATTTTATAATTGGATCGGTTGTTTTGCTGTTTTTACAGTTGGGTTTTGAATATTCTAGGTAGCCATTCTTTGTCAAGCGTGTGATCTCACGCAACTTCCTTCTTCCCTCCGCTGTGTCTTAGTTTTCTGTCCTCAGGATCTGTTACAGAGTTAGAGCTCTCAAGTCTTTACCAAAAGTTCAGCTCACCCAACATTCCTTCCGTAGGGTGCATGCTGAGTTTCACGCTCCCTGAAGTGCGCTTAACCCCAGATGCAAAGACTTTCTCCCATTTCCCCCCTTGTGATTGATTTTGTTTTAACTGCAGCATAATGTATGAATCTTAAGTTTTCGGTCCATGAATATCCCACAGCTTTACCAACGTTTATCGAAGAACCTAGCTGGACATGGTGACACACTTAATATCATTAGGGTCAAAGGGACGTCAGGCAGGCAGGTACCTATCAAATGAGATGTCTGAGTCATGCCTGCTGATACTTCAATTCCTATTGGAGAACCGCAAATAACCTACCCATCCAATCTTCTGCATCTCTAAAATCTTCAGATTCCATAAAGGCAAATCCCAGAGGAGTTCTCCCAATCCAGACAGTTCTCTTAAGGACCCATTGTAACTGCAAGTCCTTTCTAACTCTCCTTTCCCAACACCAGTTCCAAGGTTACCAAGATTGGGGAATATTATTTTAAGGGTTGTTGCTTTTGTTTATGCTGCATTTGGTTAATTCTATGAAGCTGTGATTTCTTGCCTGTCTAAAACACCTGATGGTCTAATAAAGAGCAGAACAGTCAATAGCAAGGCAGGAGCAAGGATAGGCAGGGCTGGCAGGCAGAGAGGATAAACAGAAGGAGAAATGAGGAAGAAAAGGAGCAAAAGAACAAGGAGAGAAGGACAGCAGGGCCCAGCCACCCAGCTATGAAGCAAACCATGGAGAAAGAAGTAAAGAAAGGTATACAGAAATAGAGAAAGATAAAAGGTAGTTGGAATAATTTAAGTTAAGGAAAGCCGGCAAGAAACAAGCCAGGATAAGGCCAGGCATTCATAACGAAGAATAAGCCTCCGTGTGTGATTTATCTGGGAACTGGGTGGTGGAACCCCCTAAGAAGCCAAAAGAGGAAAACATCTCACAACAAAATCCACTTGATTTCTCTTCCGTATGGCCTCCTAATGTGACTAGCCCACATACTCAGCTCCCACTCAGTGCCCTCAGCTCAAGTGGCACGGAAGTTGGTACCACCCTCACTCACCAACCTTCTCCGAGGCGGTACTCACATTTTACCTTTTAAATCATGAATCAGGGCTGGATTTTGTAAAACGCTTTCCTGTTCCATAAACTTTCTTTAACCTTTTCAAGTGATCCACTGTACTGAATGAACAAATACTGAGCAAGCCTTACATTTCCTGGAATAAATCTACGTGCTCTTTGCACATAATTCTTTCCACATATTAAATTCTATATATTTCTATATCATTCTACATATTCATCTATGAATTCGTGTTGCCATTATTTTGTGGAGAACTTAGTCAGCTGTATGCAGAAGGACTGTTGTTCTTTTTTTTTCTTCTTCATGTATTTCTTTTTTTTTTATTGAGAAAAAGAAAAACAAAGTTTCCGCCTCCTCCCAGCCTCCTATTTCCCTCCCCCTCCTCCCACCCTTCTTCCCCTCCCCCTACTCCTCTCCCCCTCCCTTTCCAGTCCAAAGAGCTGTCAGGGTTCCCTGCCCTGTGGAAAGTCCAAGGTCCTCCCCACTCCGTCCATGTCTAGGAAGGTGAACATCCAAACTGGCTAGGCTCCCACAAAGCCAGAACATGAAGTAGGATCAAAACCCCATGCCATTGTCCTTGGCTTCTCATTAGCCCTCATTGTTCGCCATGTTCAGAGAGTCCAGTTTTAACCCATGCTTTTTCAGTCACAGTCCAGCTGGCCTTGGTGAGCTCCCAGTAGATCAGCCCCACTGTCTCAGTGGTTGGGTGCACCCCTCGTGGCCCTGACTTTCTTGCTCATGTTCTCCCTCCTTCTGCTCCTCATTGGGACCTTGGGAGCTCAGTCTGGTGCTCCAGTGTGGGTCTCTGTCTCTATCTCCATCCATCACCAGATGAAGGCTCTATGGTGATATGCAAGATATTCGTCAATATTGCTATAGGATAGGGTCATTTCAGGTTGTTCTTTTTTATACGCTTTGTCTGGTTTGGGTATCCGGGCAGAACTTTGTGCCCTGGTTGGAGGGCTCTCTTCACCAGTTTTCTGGAAGAGATAACATAAGATTGACGCTGGGTTTCTTTATACACTTGTTGGAATTTTCCAGCAAACTATCTCAATCAGAAAATTTCCTTTTGCAGAGAGTTTAAGATTATGACTTCAATGTCTTTTATAGTTATAAGATGGTACAAAGTACTTCATGGTGGACAGTCTGGAAAGGTACGTGGCCCACACAGTCAATGTATTCACAAGTCGCATCATATATATGCAGGTATCTGCAACACCCCACATTGTCATTTCAGTTATTGTGATGTTTAGTCCTGGTATGGACAATCCGTCTTTTTTTACCATCAATGTAGTCAGAGGTTTGTTAATTTTATTATTTTTTTCATGGGAGCCTCTATGGTACATTGCTTCTTCATGACTTTTTTGGTTTTAATTGTTTGGTTCTTATTTTATCAAATTCCTTTCTTCTGTTTTTTTTTGTAAATAATTTGTTTTATTTTTTTAATTATGTGAATGGGGGATGCTGTGCACATAAGTCCTCGTGCCCAGAGAGATTAAAAGCATTGGATTCCCTGGAGCTGGAGTTATAGGCTGCTTTGAGCTGCCTGACATGGTGTGGGGAGAGGAACTCAGGTCCAGGAAGAGCAGGATGTACTTTTTGCTGAACCATCTCTTCAGCTCCTGTTTTGGTTTGATTTTCCTCCTTGCTTTCCCTTGAGGGGAAAACAGCTGAGTAAGCCACCTTGCCATCCATCATCCCCTTTGCTAGTGTGAGCAGGCAGCGGTGCAAAGCTCCCTCTCACAGTGGCCGTTGTGTCAAAGATTTTGAAATATTGCATTTTTATTTTCATTCCCGTCTTCGAATTTAAGTGTTTTCTTTTTAGACTTTTTATTCAGCCTATGAATAACTTAGAAATATTTCTTTAATTTCATGTGTTTGGGGATTTTTTTACCATTGTCTTTCAGTTATTAATTTGTAGTTTGATTCCATTGTGGTCACAGTTCATAACATTTCAATCATTCTAAATTTGGTCATTTTATAACCCAGGATGTGGTCTATTTTGAAGTATATATTTTGTATGGGCCTTTGGAAATATTGTACACTGCTTTTTAGTAGATTCTGTTGGTTAATGGTGTATGTGTAACATGTGAGTGGGTGTTGATTATGAGGTTGGTTTTTTTTTTTTTTGGTTGTTAGTCTTTAACCTAACTACCTTTTCTAATTGCTCTATTGTTGGATTAAGGCCTTTGGAGTTTCAAATATAATTGTGCCTTGATGTGTCCATTTTAATTATTTCATTTGTTTATTTGTTTTCTCTGTGTAGCCCTGGGTGTCCTGGAACTCACTCTGTAGAACTGGCTGACCTTGAATTTGCAAAGATCTGCCAGCCTCTGCCTCCCAAGTGCTGGGATTAAAGTCATGTACCACCACGGTCTGGCTGTAGTTCACATATTTTAAAGTTTGTGTTCTCCCTTCCCCGCTCCCCACTTCTCCTCTTTAGTCTTTATTTCCTTTTCTTTTGTTTTTATTTATAAATTTAGGGTTGTGGTCTTGTCGGCAAATCGACTATTTTACCATAATATATATAGTGTCCCAATTCTGTCTCTGCAAGTTTCCTTTGTCCCCAAATCTACTTTAATATTAATACATCAACTCCTGATTTCTTCATTAATATTTCTCTCCTTTTGCTTTCAACTTGCCTGTTATAACCAAGGTGAGTTTCTTTGAAGCAGCATATAATTGGGTCATGGTATTTAATCAAGCCTAACCATTCCTGCATTTTAATTGCTAAACTTCGATCATTTGCAGTTGGTGTAACTGTTGAGATGGTAAAGATGCCTGTGGATTTTATTTCCTGGTTTTAGTTCTCTGACTAGAACTGATACATGTGTGAGCTCACAGAGGTGGTGACAGCAGGCATAGGACCTGCATAGGCTACAACCAGACAGAATCTCCACACTGCAAAGAGGAAGTGGACACAAAACCCCACCAGTAACCAATACGCTATTTGTAATTGGTACCTCATGGGAAAGGACAAATCAGTTTTCTCCAATGGAGTGCCACTGGGTCTATCAACCACACCCAGGACAATCCCAGGCCTAGGAGAAATTAGCCAGCGGGCTAACACAGAGTGAGCATTTTTTGTGTGTGTGTGTGTATGCGTTTTGTTTTGTTTGTCTTATTGGTTGTAACTGGAGGGTTTTTTCCCACTGGTTATTTACCAGTTCCTGAATAACCACTCTGAGGCTTAATATTAATTATAAACTATTTGACCTATTTGCTCAGGCTTATTATTAACTAGCTCTTACAGCATAAATTAACCCATCTCTATTGTACATCGTACCCAGGAGGCTCGTGGTTTCTTACCTCATATCTTGCTTCCCTGGCTGCTGCTGGTGTCTCCCTCATGCTACCCCTTTTCTCTCTGGTTCTCTGATTGGATTTCATGTCTGGCTCCACTCTGCCTGGCTATTGACCAAATCAGCTTCTTTATTTACCAATGGTAATAAAAATATATTCACATCATATACAGAGACGTCCCACAGCAATTGTTTTATGAAATTTCTTTTCTTTGAGAGCAGGGTGGTAAGAGAAGATGAAGTTGGATGATTATAGAAGTGGAAAGAATATGGGAGGAGTTGGGAGAGGGAAAAGACATGATCAAAATATGCTTTGTGCAAACTTTTAAATAAAAATAATTTTTAAAAAGTTTTTTTTCTATATTTTTTGTTGTTTCTCTTTAAGTTCCTTGAGCTGCTATTTGATCTCAATTGAAAATCTATAATACTTGGAGTGAAAGTCTCTGCATCGCTGGTGTGTGGGCCTGGAGGTGGTGTGTGATCTGGAGGTGACCAGCCTTTCTCTGTGGGGTTGTATGGAGCACAGTGCTGACTGTCTGCAATTTCTCGCAGACCTCCCCTTTCCTGGTTCTTTGTCTAGACATCTGACTTTAGCTGCTCCTTCCGTGTGTATCTGGGTTGACAGTTTCTTTAGCTCCAGATCTGGGATATGTGAAGCAAAAGGAAACCTCAGGGACATACCGTATGCCATTCATGGGGGTCTAGAAGTTCTTCACTATACTGTTTTCATCTCTTCCAGATTTTTTTGTTTGTTTGTTTGACATAGACATTCTAGAGTTTTTCAATGGTAACTATTGGGAAGAATTTAGGGTCATTAGTCCGCTCGATCTTTCTCAATACAGATGTTCCTTCTCAGTAAGCCTTTTATTAAAGTAGTGTATTAAAAACCTAGAATTAAGAATATAGGGAAAGGACTGCCCCAGTGGCATCTAGGGAAATTAACCTGGAGGTCTCCCCTCTTTTTTGCTTGCCTCTTCATTTCAGGGCTCCCACAGAGTTTTTAAATCATTCCAGCCTTTTCGGTGCACAAATTGCGTTAGAACCTCTCTGTACACCCCTAGAGGAGAGAGGTAGGCAAGGAACAAAGGTGCCCTGGCTGGCCTGGATTCTTCTCTCTCCACTAGATGCCAAGCTCTCACCCTCCATGAGGTCTTATTTTCCTATACCTCAATGCCCAATTCTGTACCCATCATAGAGGGGTTCATTGTGTGGGCTGAATGGATACATGAACTTAAATGCATTTACAGGCTCTGGGAGATTCTGTTTATGCCTAAGATAAATCCATATGTGTTGTCTTTGCAAGGGTTAGTAAAATCTACATGGTTGGGCCATTCTGTTGAATGAACTAATGATGGGACCATTCCACCAAATGTGCTGATTACCCATTCTCTGGCATTGAGTAAAAAATATTCAGGCACCTCTTCAGAGTGTGATTTTGGGAATGATCCGACTATAGTTTTGATCTTCAAAGGGCCCTCTGTGCCCATTGTGGTGGTGGCACATGCAGGAAATATTGTTAAGGGGGATCATTTAGAGGAAGAGTTAAGAAGAGCGACTTAGATCACTGAGCTGTACCTCTGAATGGATTTTGGGCTCCTATCCACTTTCTCTTGTTGGTCATCTATCAGGAAAAGTGTTCAGCTCTACCACACCCCTCCAGCTAGCACCATCTGGCACCCTGACCAGAGGCCCCAAAGGAACATGCACAGGAACCTCCAAGCCTGTGAGCCAAAATATATCATCTCTTTTTATACATTGATTACTCCAGGCATTTCACTTCAGTGGTGGAAAGCTGGCTAGCATCCTCTCCAGCATTTTATCTGTGCTTTCATGAAAATACAGGGAGGTTTTTCTCATTTTCAAGGGTCTCAGACCTAGAGTTGGGTTATAAATTATATACTGGGTAGTTCTTAGTACTAAGCATGTTCTTTTCTTTTAAATTTTTTTCAGGCCACAATCATTAATATTTTGGCCAAGAAAATGAGTCTCTAGTTCCAGCTCCTGGGTGAAAAGAAAAATCTGTGATGGAAAAGTTTGGATTTGGATCTCAGTAGTTGAGCACCGACTGCTGTCCAAGAGGTCCTGAGTTCATTCCCAGCACCTACATGGCAACTCACAATCATCTTTAACTGTGTTCCATGGAATCTGATGCCTTTCTGGTATGGAGACAAAACATCCATACACATAAAATGAATGAATAACTAAGATAAATAAATAAATTTTAAAAAGAAATATTTGGATTAAAAAATATCTTGAAAAACTGTATCATTATACAGATTTAATTTTTTTTCTTAAAAAAATTCTCTCCCTTTGATCAAAAAGAAACTTGTCCTGGCAAGACAGAAGCATATCTGAGGATTCCCATTTACCCCAGCTTTAGTAAGAGCCAGTTAACGGTTCAGTTCTTGACAAATTATTGTCGTAAGGCTTTTCTATTGCATATAAAATGAGAGTGCCCAAGAAATAAGCACATCAGAAAATCAGTATGGTGTGGAGGAGGGACCTAGAGTACACCGTGGGTGACTCTATGCTCAGACTAGGGTAAGAAAGAACCGAAGAGCATGGATGTATGGGACACTGTAAGCAATGCTCTTGGTTTTTCCTTAGAGTGAGCCTGTGTGAGGAGAGTAAAGATGCTGGTTCCAAAGCTGACTGCAAAACCACTTCCCACTCTACCTCCATTTCCTGCCAACACTTCTTATCCTGGGCATCTGCAGTCCTTCCTCTTAAGTGTGGGTGGGCTTGCAAACATAGTAGAAGTTAGCTTGGCGATTTTCAAGAGTGGGTTACAGAAGACAATATGGCTTCTCTCTGGCTTTCTTCAGAGGGATGTGCTTAGACCTCAGCCATCATGGTATGAGAACTTTCAAGAAAGCACGCGGAGAATTCCTTGGTAGGTGTCCTAGCCAGGGTGCGGGCTGACACCCATCAGACTTACCTGAACAAGACCTTCAAGTATTCCAGCTCTTGGTGATGGAGTCACCCATAACTTTTGACATCTAGTTAAGGGCAAAGAAATTATAGGTGCACAATTCAGTGTTAGTGTGCTCTTTCCAAATCTTCAGAATCCATGAACAGATAGTAATGGTCTTCATGCTGCAAGGGTTAGATGGTTTCTTCAAAGTAACAATACCGAAACATCCTCTAATGTAGAATTGATTTTCTCTATATAAACACCAATTAGAATGGGTTTTCCTAATCACTTCTAGTCATGTGAACAACAGCATTGTTTTTTTTTTTCTCACCTAGCAAGAAGCCACAGGCAGGAGGTTCTGGTGTTCATAGCAGCTCAGTGATGTTACACTCTTCACCCATCTGTTTTTGGGTCCTCTTCTTGAGGTGGCTTCACAGTTCTGTGTCTTAGGTGTTCTCAGGAACCATCCAGAAGCCTGAAAAGAGACAGGGACTTATCTGTTGTTAGTAGGGCTGGAGGTCTGAGATGGTAGACTGTTCATGATCAGAGGTCCATAGCTAACCCACAAGCATTTTAGGCCTGCCGCCCAAAAGGTCTACTCTCAATTATTAATTCAACTAGAAAAACAGAACAAAACAAAATGACGTCCCTGCCCCCACATTCCCTAGAAAGTCTAATGTCAGGAACTGCAGCAAATGGATGCTCTTTGATCAGCCTTTCACACAGCCTTCAACTGGTAATTTTTTTTCTTGCATTGCTGGGGTTTGAACCCAGGACTTTGTACATGTAAGACAAGTTCTCTACCACAGAGCTACTGCCCTTCCCCACCGCAGCCAATTGTTTTTGAGATTTTCTGTCAGCCTCTGGGATTGTAAAACATTTAAAATGTGAAAGTGGGGGCTGGAGGGATGGCTTGGCTGTTAAGAACACTTGCTGCCCTTCCTGACGACCCAGGTTTGCTTCCCAGAGCTCACATGGCAGGCAGCTCACAAACTCGGGGATCTGATGCTCTCTTCTGGCCTCTGCAGGTGGCAAGCATGCATGTAGTGCCCATACTATATACACTACATACAAACAAAACACTTCACACCTCTGATGGAGGAAGGTCATTGGTTAAAAAAATAAAGAAACTGCTTGGCTGGCCCTCATAGGTTAGAACACAGGTGGGTGGTGAAAACAGAACAGAATGCTGGGAGGAAGAGGAAGTGAGCTCAGACTCGACAGCTCTCCTCTATGGAGCAGACGCCTCAGAGAGACACCATGCCTCTCTCCCAGGCAGACACACGCGATGAAGCTCTGACCCAGGATGGATGTAGGCTAGAATCTTCCCGGTAAGACCGGTGCTCACAGATTATTAGAGATGGGTTGATGGGGATATCAGAATTAGCCAGTAAGGGCTAGAGCTAAAGGGCCAAGCAGTGTTTAAATGAATACAGTTTGTGTGTTGTTATTTCGGGGCATAAGCTAGCCGGTGGTGGGAGCTGGGTGGCAGAATGCAGCCCCACAGCTCCCACTACACACCTCAAAATAAATATTTTTAAAATGGAAAAGTGACCTCACATGTTTTCTGCTTTAACCCTAGCACATGGGAGGCAGAAGCAGGTGGGTCTCTGAGTCTGTAGAAAGCAGATTTAGGCTAGTCAAGGCTCCTCAGTTAACAAGAACACTTCCCCCCAACTTAAAACAAAACAAAACAAATGTAAAAGCAGGAGCTGGAGAGATGGTCTGAGTTAAGAGCACACACTGCCCTAGACAGCCTGAATTTGTTTCCCAGCCCCCAAGTCGGACGGCTCACAACTGCCTTCAACTCCAGCCCAGAGGATCAGCACACTCTTCTGTCCTCCGTGGGTCCCTGTGGTCACCCATGCAATACCCACCTAGACATATACATAGGAACTTAATTGAAAGTGAAATTCAAAAGCCTCTTGGACTCCCAGACCATGCAAGAACAGAGGTGGCTGGATTTGGCCAGCTCTAGGTCCACGGCATGAAAGAGAAGGAAGACATCCAATTAAGTAGCCCTTTTGAAGAACTGTTGGCAGCTGTAAAATTCCTCGCTGAAATTGGAAAGGAGCTCCAAAGCTAGGCTTCAATGTTCTCTTTTGCTTTCTAGTTTCTTCCAAGCATTAGTCTCTTCTGAATTACGCGAGTTTGTGCAATATGAGTAAGTCAAAATGACCCATAAGGAGGATTGGTTCACTCTTATGAGTAAGACCAGCTTCCTGCCCCCCTATGAGTTTATTGTATGAACATACCTGAGAAGTAAATATAACATATTTGAAATTAGAATATAAGAAAGCATGGTTCAGAAGGAGAATGGGTATTAGAAGTGTGTGTGTGTGTTTTAAGTTCTGAATTCAATTCTGCTTTGGATAACAAGAATGAAATGTCACAGTGTCCCTAAATTGTCTATCTTGAGGTGAAAACATCAACTTAGCTAATGAGTCATTTCCTTGGCTTTCTCATTTGGGTCCCTGTGGCCAGAAGAAGCAACTACAGTTCGGGGAGGGGAAGCTGCCTGTGCCCACACAGCACAGCAGCCTTGAGCAAGAGGCAGGAGTTGAGAGTCTTCATAGCCAAAGCAGCAGTCTGCAAGCCTGCTTGATTGAGCTGTAGCCAGAAGCCTTCATCACCCAAAGCTTGTATTTTTTTTTAATAACCATGCCTAGCAGGAATGCGCTGGGTGTCTCTTCACAGTTCTCTGTGCTAGTGTCTGAGGGTCTTTACCACCATGACAGAAGGCTCTGAACAAGCAACTGGCCCATGCCACAGCCTTGCTGGACATAGTATTGGTAAGTCATTCAAGTTAGTCTAGAACTCCCATCCCCCCCTTACTGACTCCAAAATACTGGCATAATTACTATATGATCTTGATTCTGTCCCCCCATCTCTGGGTTTCAATTCACTTCTAAGAAAAAGAAAGCACGGGGAAAACTCGGAGGCAGTGGTAGATGGACGTCATTGGCAGATTCAACGCTGTGCTGGGATTGGCTCCTGTCAAGTCATGAAGGCTGCTTATCAAATCTCCAGGAATTTGAGAGCCAGTTTGAAACTTTTTGGTTACTTTAAATTAGTCCTGGGGGGAATGCTTAATAAACTTGATGAATGCCACAGATCACGTTACTGCTTCCCTCCACTGCCACCAATCCCGAGAAGTAGTTATTAGACCATTGACGGGGCAGTACTCTGTCCATGACACTCCTATGTGGCTCTGCATTGCTAACTATCCCCAAAAGTCTTGTCCAGTACACTAACTATATTTAACACCTCTCTTCCTTCTCCTCTTTTTCTTTTTCCTTCATTACTTCTCTCCCTTCTTTCCATCCTTCTAGGCAGCAAGTAATCCTTGGTGTTTGCCTGTGACAGGCAGTAGGATTGTGGGAGAAACAAAATACGCAACGTGCTGGCTAATTTTATGTGAAGTTGACACAGGCTAGGTCATCTGAGAGAAGGAAGCCCTCACTGCAAAAAGAAATGTCCCTATAAGATTTGGCTATAGGCAAGCCTGTAGGACAGTTTCTTAATAGTGATTGATGGGGAGGACCCAGCCCATTGTGGGTGTGGCCATCCCTGGGTTGGCAATCCTGGGTTCTATAAGAAAGCAGACTGAACAAGCCATGAGGAGCAAGCCAATAAGCAGCATCCCTCTATGGCCTCTGCATCAGCTGCTGCCTCCAGGTTCCTGCTCTGGTTGAGTTCCTATCCTGAATTTTCTCAGTGATGAACAGTGACATGGAAGCATAAGTCAAAGAAACACTTTCTCCCCGTTGCTTTTGGTCATGGTGTTTAGTCACAGCCATAGCAACCCACACTAAGATACATGCACTCCCTATTCTCCGGGAACTGTGTTTTCACTGAAGAGACACATACCATTTACTGGGGAAAGTTACTCACTTCTCCACCTGCAGGTAGCACCCCTGTGGTAGGCAACACTAGTTGCTAAGATGCTTTCTGCCTCTCGCATTTACTCTGTGTGTGAACCAAACTCCAGGTGCTGAGGCAGCAACTCTGGTCTCTGGGTTTTCCTCTTTGGTCAGCTTCTTACTACCTCCTTCCCTCTAATCTGCTCCCCTAACTGTGTGCTCATTCGCCAAACATTGTAGACTCCTTAACATGGGTATTTTTTTGGGGGGGGGGGGAATCTATACCAAATTCTTACTAGTCTTCCATGAAATTCTCTCATATAACATCAAGGTCATGGTCATTAAAGACTATGCTGTAAATCTTTATGTGCGTTCTTATACAAGTCCCAAATGTCACGTGACCCAGCTCTGAGAGCACTGAGACTCCTTTCTGTAGCTGATTCGTGTTGCTTCTCTGTCATGTCTCACTGACACAGGGAGATAAAAATGAATGGATGTTGGTGGAGAAAGGGAGAGGGAAGATGGAGGAAAGGGGACGAGTAGAGAAAAAAGAAAGACACAGAAGAGAAAGGGCAGGGGATGAAGAGGAGAATTGGGAGCAGAAGATAGTTAACTTCTGGGCATGCTTGAGGACTATGCCAATTCAGTTCCTCAGTGGAAACTGGGTAAGTGAGCTTAAGGCTGAAAGATAGAGTTTGTGTTCAGAATCTAAAATGTGGAAAAGGAAGGCTGCAGAGATGGCCCAGGAGGTAGGCATGCTTGCTGTCAGACCTGATGACCCGAGCTTGATTCCACATTGTGGAAGGAGTGAACCAACTCTTTTAAACTGTTCTTTGACCATCACACATACCCATGCACATGCTCTTACACACACACACACACACACACACACATGCACACACGCAAAATTAGGTTAAGTTTTTATTTTTAAAAAATAAAACTTGGAATAAGTGCTTAGGCAGTAGCTCAGTAAGTAGAATACTTTGTCTAGAACACACAACACCCTGGGTCCAGTCCTAGGCACTACGTAAACTAGGTGCTGTGGCGAGGGCTCAGAATCTCCGCACTTGGAAGCGGAGGCAGGAGGACCATATGTCTTCAGCTACATAATGAGTTCTAAGCCAGCTCGGCTAATTAGACCAATTCCTAAAGCAACAACAAAAGATGTGCTCTCAGAGATGTTCTAGTATTAAATATTTACATCTCCGATAGACCCAAGAGCTCAAGGTAAGATCTGTCTCCACAGGCAGAGCAGTGTCTGCCGTAGATAAGAACTGCGAACCAGTATTTGTAGCGCTGCACACACTTAAATGCGCTTTCACACGGGGCCAGTAATGTTACCCATGAGGGTTTGCCACGAACATCCCTGGGGACCCTGGCCCAGTCACTTTTGCTTAGGCAACTCTTTCATCAGTCAAAGGAGGGAATTGAGTCGCATTCTGGGACAAGCCATGCAAAAGTCTTCTTAATTGCAGCAGACCGGCTTATGACACCAGTCTGTTATAAAGACTCTGTCACTTGGACCAGTCAATATTTTGACTTCTGTTTGGCAGAAGGAAAGGGGACAAAGGTGGTTTGTCGCAGTGGTGGAACTGATGGTGAACCTGAACCTGGAAGGACTTAAGCTGCTAAGTTTTTTCTGTTAAATATATTTTATTACAATCGCATATAGTACTTTTCTCCTCCAATGATAGGATAGTTTCCTTAAGGAACTATCAGTTCTTTTTCAAGGGCTTTGAGGTTTCTGTCGTCTTTCTTTCAAGAGTGGAGAGGAGCTGTCAGCTGAGGATCTCATCCACTGGACAAGGGGGCTGCAGGGTGTTGTGAGCTGGGAAGATGCGCTCAAATACCATGCTTCAGCACCGATGAATGTGACCTTATTTAAAAGTAGTGTGTTTACAGTTGTGACCAGATAAAATAAGGCCATACTAGATTCAGGTAACCTCACAGTGTGACTGATGTCCTTACAGACAGAAGAGATGCAGAGAAAGGAGACAGGTGGAAAGGACACCGTGTTTTAGTTACATTTCCACTCATGATAAAATATCTTGACAAAGGCAATCTTAGGAGAAAGGGTTTATTTTAATTCATAGTTATGGGTTACAGACCATCGTAGTGTAGAAATTATAGCATCCAGAGTTTGAGAGAGTTGGTCACCTCATATCAATAATTAGGAACAAGACTAATGAATGCACCCACGATTGCACTCACTTGTCTTAGCCATTCATGCAGGTTAGGAGCACCTGTCTAGGTAGTTTTCCCACCTCAGGTAATGTGATGAAGATAATCCTCTAATATAGATGATCGCTCAATGAGACTATTTCCAGGTAATTCAGATTATGTCAAATTGACAATTAAGACTATCACACACACAAGTCAACAAACCCGAGAGGGTTCAGGAAACTACCAGGAGCAACAATAGGCAAGGTTCACAGCCAAGGATGGCTCGGAGGGCAGCCCAATACAAAATCATAAGCTCTCTTAAAGCGAAATGAGATTTCATTTCGTAACTCGGGGTTCTTAAGCATGAACTTTGTAGACAACAATGACAGCCTCATGCCATAATGTCAAAAATTTGGACTGCCTGCTTTTGAGGGAGCAGATTCCCATCTGAACTGAGCTCCTAGAATGTGAGTGGATAAATTTCTGTTTCAGATCACCTAGTTTGTGGTAGTCTGTTATACTATCCCAAAAAATTAACATTGGTGCCAGCTAGGAAGGGAATTCCCTTCTATTCCTTCCTAGGATACAAGTGTATTTGTTTAGCTAAGGGAATAGGCATTCTGACTACACGGTGTCCTCATGAAGATGTAGCATGCATGTATGTGTATGCATTTGTATATACACAGAGGGATATTGTCGTTGTGACTTACAGTCATTCTATATTGAGTTGCAGAAGGTAGAATTGGCTACCATTTATACCAATGCCTGCCTCAGTTTCAAGGGGGATATTCTACACTGGAGTGGTTTGACTGTTCCTTTAATAGTTGGCAACAGTGTGCTTGAATGTAGGTAAATGAGACTCAGTCCCATGCTTTGGGAAGCCTATAGTTTTGGAAAGGTAATGAGATACCAATAATTAAATCAATTAAGAGGTGTAACAAGTCTATGTCATTAAGGAAGTGGAAAATACCCCAAGAGTATGTGTGATTATAACTTTCTGAGAGGCTCTCTAGGAAAGAAGAGCTCTTCAGTGAATCACTAGGAACACAAAGGGGCAGACATGGTCATTCAGCCATGAGGCAAAGCAAATCAAGTGTAAGGGGGTGTGCGTCAAGGCTCAGGAGAGCCAGTGAAATCATTCTGAGGGCAGGAGTCATGGGGGTCATGCCAAAGCCTCAGGTTTATGACTAAACCCAGCAAGAAGGCAGCCATATTGCAAGCTAAGGACAGAGGCCTGAGAAGCAACCAAACTGGCAGAGACTGCAATCTTGGACTTCCAGCCTAGAACCAGAAGGAAATCAATTTCTGTTGTATAATTCATCACTTGTGTGGCATTTTGTTATGGCATCTCTAGCATATTAACATGCTTGAGATATGATTGTAATATAATTAAGATGATACGCTACAGGGGGGATCTCAGGTGTTGGGCAAGCCTTAAAGGTAGGAGCAGCAGCCGTGCTTGTCTTTGGGTAAAGGTCACAGTGGCTGGACTTAGTATGAACTGTGAGCATCAAGAGCAATGGAAGGATTACTAGGAAAGTGGCTTTCTTTTCTAGGGTAGCAACTTGCTGTGTGCCATTTTGTTCTTGGGAGATTTACCCTTTCACATGGGGTTTAGAATCCACATTGAGCAAGCATATCCCTTAGAAAAGTAACTTGAGTTGGATGTGGCAGTGCCCCCTGTAATCCCAGCACTTTGGAGATGGAAGCAGAAGGCAGCTCTGGGGTTTGTGTGTTCGTCTTCATCCCCATGGCAAGTTTGAGGCCAGCCTGGGCTACTTGATATTTCATTGAAAGAAACGAAAAACTAGTCAGAGTGACCTAATTGTTTTCGGC